>NC_064635.1:169583818-170321318 GCF_023864275.1 Schistocerca cancellata
AATCACTCCTAATGCGTACTCTCAGATAATTTATGGAATTAACTGCTTCCAGTTGCTGACCTGCTATTTTGTAGCTAAATGATAAAGGATCTATCTTTCTGTGTATTCGCAGCACATTACACTTATCTACATTGAGATTCAATTGCCATTCCCTGCACCATGCGTCAATTCGCTGCAGATCCTCCTGCAGTTCAGTACAATTTTCCATTGTTACAACCTCTCGATACACCACAGCATCATCCGCAAAAATCCTCAGTGAACTTCCGATTTCATACACAAGGTCATTTATGTATATTGTGAATAGCAACGGTCCTATGACACTCCCCTGCGGCACACCTGAAATCACTCTTACTTCGGAAGACTTCATTGAGAATGACATGCTGCGTTCAGTTATCTAGGAACTCTTCAATCCAATCACACAATTGGTTTGATAGTCCATACGCTCTTACATTGTTCATTAAACGACTGTGGGGAACTGTATCGAACGCCTAGCGGAAGTCAAGAAACACGGCATCTACCTGTGAACCCGTGTCTATGGCCCTCTGAGTCTCGTGGACGAATACCGCGAGCTGGGTTTCACACGACCGTCTTTTTCGAAACCCATGCTGATTCCTACAGAGTAGATTTCTAGTCTCCAGAAAAGTCATTATACTCGAACATAATACGTGTTCCAAAATTCTACAACTGATCGACGTTAGAGATATAGGTCTACAGTTCTGCACATCTGTTCGACGTCCCTTCTTGAAAACGGGGATGACCTGTGCCCTTTTCCAATCCTTTGGAACGCTACGCTCTTCTAGAGACCTGTGGTACACCGCTGCAAGAAGGGGAGAAAGTTCCTTCGCGTACTCTGTGTAAAAACGAAATGGTATCCCATCAGGTGCAGCGGCCTTTCCTCTTTTGAGCGATTTTAATTGTTTCTCTATCCCTCTGTCGTCTATTTCGATATCAACCATTTTGTCATCTGTGCGACAATCTAGAGAAGGAACTACAGTGCAGTCTTCCTCTGTGAAACAGCTTTGGAAAAAGACATTTAGTATTTCTGCCTTGGTCTGTCATCCTCTGTTTCAGTACCATTTTGGTCACAGAGTGTATGGACATTTTGTATTGATCCACCTACCGCTTTGACATAAGAGCGAAATTTGTTAGGATTTTCTGCCAAGTCAGTACATAGCACTTTACTTTCTAATTCATTGAACGCCTCTCGCATAGCCCTCCTCACACTACATTTCGTTTCGCGTAATTTTTTTTTTTTCTGCATGGCTATGTTTATGTTTATGTTTGCTGTGAAGTTCCCTTTGCTTCCGCAGCAGATTTCTAACTCGGTTGTTGTACCACGGTGGCTCTTTTCCATCTCTTACGATCTTGCTTGGCACATACTCATCTAACGCATATTGTACGATGGTTCTGAACTTTGTCCACTGATCCTCAACACTATCTGTACTTAAAACAAAACTTTTGTGTTGAGCCGTCAGGTACTCTGTAATCTGCTTTTTGTCACTTTTGCTAAAAAGAAAAATCTTCCTACCTTTTCTAATATTTCTATTTACGGCTGAAATCATCGATGCAGTAACCGCTTTATGATCGCTGATTCCCTGTTCTGTGTAAACTGTTTCAAATAGTTCGGGTCTGTTTGTCACCAGAAGGTCCAATATGTTATCGCCACGAGTCGGTTCTCTGTTTAACTGCTCAAGGTAGTTTTCAGATAAAGCACTTAAAAAAATTTCACTGGATTCTTTGTCCCTGCCACCCGTTATGAACGTTTGAGTCTCCCAGTCTATATCCGGCAAATTAAAATTTTCACCCAGAACTATAACATGGTGGGGAAATCTACTCGAAGTATTTTCCAAATTATCCTTCAGGTGCTCAGCCACAACAGCTGCTGAGCCAGGGGCCCTATACAGACATCCAATTACCATGTCTAAGCCTGCTTTAACCGTGACTCTCACCCAAATTATTTCACATTTCGGATCTCCGTCAATTTCCTTCGTTACTATTGCACTTCTTATCGCTATAAACACGCCTCCCCCTTCACTGTCCAGCCCGTCTCTGCGGTATACATTTATTAATGAGAGCAGTTCTGGGACCTTTCTATAGACGCTCGTGCAGTTTACTATTAGCACATTAATATTGTTATTCCCTGTTGCATTTTGCCTACTCCTACCTTGCCGCGTCTCAGGAGGCGTGTTGTCGGGCGTAGGGAGGGAATCCTCTAACCTAAAAAACCCACATGTGCACTCCACACAAACACCACTACCCTTGTAGCCGCTTCCGGCTTGTAGTACACGTCTGACCCTACTTTTCTCCAACCGATAGCGAAGGTCGGGAAATTTGCACCCCAGATCTCCGCAGAATCGTCTGAGCTTCTGGTTTAAGCCTTCTACTCGGCTCCAAACCAGAGAACCGCGATCGGTTCTGGGAACGATACTACAAATAGTTAGCTCATACTCCACCCCGCGAGCGATGCTTTCCGCCTTCGCCAACCACCTGTATGAACTGAGTATGACCTCTGAACCCAGACGGCAGGAGTCATCGGTGTCGACAACAATTTGCAGTTGGGTGCCCCAGTGCTCTCTAACGCCGCCGGCAGGGCCTCCTCCACATCTCGGATGAGACCCCCCAGCAAGCAGACAGAGTGAACACTGGCCTTCTTCGCCGGCCTTTCCGCTATTTCCCTAAGGGGCTCCATCACCCGCCTAACGTTGGAGCTCCCAATCACTAATAAACCCCTCCCCCTGTGCGCCTGCTCGGACCTTGCTGAAGGAGCGGCCACATGTCCACTCACAGGCAGAGCGGGCGATGCCACACGGCCAGCCTCCACATTGACCCTCCGCCTCGTGCGCCGCGAACGCCGCTGAACCCGCCACTCCCCTTAGGGAGAGGGTGGCCCAACCGCGCCCTGTACCCGCGAAGATGTCTCGACAGCAGGGACAGTGGGACAGTGGGTGAAGCATGTAACACCTGGGGTGTACCATGTGACGCACCAGACTCCCCACTGCCGCTACACTCCGAAGCAGCAGGCTGTAGACGGCTGACCGCGCCCATCAGCATGTTCAGCTGTTCGCGAACAGTGGCCAGCTCCTCCTGCGTCCGTACACAGCAGTCACACATCCTATCCATCCTAAGAAATCAATTTACTGTAGAGAGTTAATCAACTTTTAACTAGACCTCTAATTCACTAAAGGCGGCTGATTGTTGACTAAACTGTGGTTGCTAGACACTTCTTGTAGAAAACAATGACAATATCACTACCTGTCTGGACTGTATTGGAAACAAACACTGACACTACTGGCACTATGGCTGACTAAAGGGACCTTCACTGACTGTATTCTAAACAAACACGAAATCTATGGAACTCTATTACTAGCACTCGACAATTAAAGCTTCCTAATAGCAAAAACACACGGAAGAAGAAGTGACAAGTAAGAAAAATACAGTTAATACTTAAATTAACGTAGCTCGTTTCACACCAGACGTGAAGCAGACGGCAGTTACGACGACAAGATAATACCCGCGTGCACAAGGCGAATGTTTCTAGCGTGCTTGCCAAACCATACATTGGCCAGCAAGGTCACCGTATCTGTACCGAATTGAGAACGTCTGGGGGATTATAGGGTAGGCTCTCCAACCCTCTCAGGATTTTGGACTTAATTTGGCCCATTATCTCTCATTCTCAAATTCGAAGATACAGTATCGTATCGACAGTAATAGATTGATTCATACTACATCATAAGAGACGGGACTGATCCACCATGGTGCACAAAACACGTCAGAACACTGTTGCAGAAGTAACGAAAAAAGCATGCCACATTCACAAGAATGCAAAATCCTCAAGAGTGGCTAAGTTTCACGGAAGCTCGAAATTCAGTGCGGACGTCAGTGCGAGATTATTTTAATAGTTTCCACAAGAAACATTGTCTCAAAATATGGTAGAAAACCCAAAGAGATTTTGGTCGTATCTAAAGCACAGTCAATACCGTGACTGCGCGATAGCGATGGAAATGTTACCGGTGATAGTGCCACTAAAGCGGAGTTACTGAACACGGATTTTCGTAATTCCTTCACGAAAGAAGACGAAATAAATATTCCTGAATTCGAAACCACAGTAGCTGTTAGCATGAGTGACATTAGATATCTTAGGTGTTGTGAAACCAATCACTTAAGAAAGGCAAGTCTTCCGGTCCAGATGGTATATCAACCAGGTTCCTTTCAGAGTATGCAGACACTATAGCGCATTTCATAGCAATCATATACAACCGCTCACTTGGTTCAAATGGCTCAGATCACTATGGGACTTAACATCTGAGGTCATCAGTCCCCTAGAACTTAGAATTGCTTAAACCTAAGGACCTCACACATATCCATGCCCGAAGCGGGATTCGAACCTGCGACCGTAACGGTCCCGCGGTTCCAGACCGATGCGCCTAGAACCGCTCGGCCACTCCGGCCGGCACCGCTCACTTCAGGATAGGTCTGTTCCTAAAGTAGCACAGGACACACCAATATCCAAGAAAGGAAATAGGAGTAACCCATTGAATTACAGACCCATATCACTGACCTCAATTTACAGTAGGATTTTGGAGCATATACTGTACTTGAACATTATGAATCACCTTGAAGAAAATTTCTTATTGATACAAAACCAGCACGGGTTCAGAAAACATCGTTCTTGTGCAACACAGCTAGCTCTTTATTCACACCAAGTAATGAGTGCTGTCGAGAAGGGAGCTCAGATCGATTCCATATTCCTACATTTCCAGAAGGCTTTTGATACCGTTACTCACAAGCGACTATTAATAAAATTGCGTGCATATGGAGTATAGTCTCAGTTGTTTGACTGGATTAGTGATTTCCTCTCAGAGCGGTCACAATTCGTAGCGATAGACGGTAAATCATTGAGTAGAGCAGAAGTGATATCTGGCGTTCCGCAAGGTAGTGCCATAGGCCCTCTGCTGTTCCTGATTTATATAAATGATCTACGTGGTAGTCTGAGCAGCCCTCTTAGATTTTTTGCAAATGACACTGTAATTCACCGTCTAGTAAAAACATCAGACGATCAATTCCTATTACAAAATGATCTAGAGAGAATTTCTGTATCGTGCGAAAAGTGGCAATTGGCAAAGAAAAGCGCAAGGTCATCCACATGGGTACCAAAAGAAATCCGATAAATATAGGGTATCACACAAATGTAAGGACTGTCAATTCGACTAAATACCTAGGAATTATAGTTACGAGCAACTTAAATTGGAAAGACCACATAGACAATATTGTGGGGAAGGCGAAACAAATACTGCGCTTTGTTGGCAGAACACTTAGAAGATGCGACAAATCCACTAAAGAGACAGCCTACATTACACTTGTCCACCTCTGCTGGAATATTGCTGCGTGGTATGGGATCCTTACCAGGTAGGATTGACGGAGGACATAGAAAAAGTGCAAAGAAGGGCAGCTCGTTTCGTGTTATCGCGCAAAAGAGGTGAGAGTGTCACTGATATGATACGCGAGTTGGGGTGGCAGTCACTGAAACAAAGGCGATCTTCTTTGTGGTGAGATACATTTAAGAAATTTTAATTACCAACTTTCTATTCCGAATGCGAAAATATTTTGTTGACACCAAACTACACAGGGAGAAATGATCATCATAATAAAATAAGAGAAATAAGAACTCGAACGGAAAGATTTTGGTGTTTCTTTATCTCACGCGTCATTCGAGAGCGGAATGGTTGAGAAGTAGTATGAAAATGGTTCGATGAACTCTCTGCCAGGCACTTAAGTGTGAATTGCAGAGTAACAATGTAGATGTAGATGTAGAATGCCAAACTGAATAACTGCCTGGAAAAGGGGCGGAGGTGGGCCAATGCATTATTGACTTACCCAATTTGTGAGCTCTTTCTTTTGAATAGATCATGCAGTTTTTCTGACATTGTACTCATTGATCTGATTGCATACGTGCATAGCTTCTACCGATTTCCGACACGGTCGTATATGGTTCAAATGGCTCTGAGCACTATGAACTACTGTGGTCATCAGTCCCCTAGAACTACTTAAACCTAACCTAAGGACATCACAAACACTCATGCCCGAGGCAGGATTCGAACCTACGACCGCAGCGGTCGCGCGGTTCCAGACTGTAGTGCCTAGAACTGCTCGGCCACTACGTCATTATTTTTGTCTGAGAGTGTATATGTGTATAGACAGCGTGTTTCAGAATTGATGGTCATTAACTCACACATGGAAAGTACAGGCCAAATGGTTCAAATGGCTCTGAGCACTATGCGACTTAACTTCTGAGGTCATCAGTCGCCTAGAACTTAGAACGAATTAAACCTAACTAACCTAAGGACATCACACACATCCATGCCCCAGGCAGGATTCGAACCTGCGACCGTAGTAGTCCCGCGGTTCCGGACTGAGCGCCTAGAACCGCTAAAAAGCTCCAATAAGCATTGGTCCGCAAATCAACCGTTGTCGAGATACAACACTTTACCTGCTGCGGTTCGTCAGCGTCTAGGAGCACTAGGCATCTCTAAACGTTAAAGTAGGTGTTCGAAAAGTTGTCCACGTATCTGAGTACAACACTGAACTCTTCTCTGAAATGAGTTGCGAATCCTCTCAGGCAGTCCTGGGGAATTCTGTAAATGCTGGAAGGCTACTTCAATCCTCAAGTGAGTTGACCTAGAAAGAGTAGACCAGGTTTTTAACATGAGCCACACACATAAATCCATGGGATTTAAATCCAAGACCTTGGAGGCCATGGCACAGAGCCTCCTCAAACTGTGCAGTGTTGACGGTACGTCCGAGTTAGAAGTCGGCGCAATCGTAAATGAAAATGTGCTGGAGCACCGTTATGCATGAACTACATGTTCAGGCGTAGGTCCAGTGGGACATCATCATGTACACCTGGAAGTACAGTCTGCAGAAACCACACGTCCTGAGGAACGGTTAGTCCCTATGGTAGGAAGTGTTGTCCAATTAAGCGGTGTCCGAGCAGCACTGCCCAGACTTTAAACGAATAATGCTGCCGATGTCGTGGTATGTTTGTTACATTAGCATTGAGGACCCAAGACCAAACCTTGCGGCACCCCATTCTCGATTGCTCCCCAGTTTCATAAATCACCAGTTGTTTGCATATTATGTGAACTGCTTATTTCAACTTTCTGCACTCTTCCAGTTAGTTATGATTTAAACCATTTGAGTGCTGTCCCATTCATACCACAGTACTTGAGCTTATCTAGAATTATTCCATGGTTTACACAATCAAAAGCCTTTGAGAGATCACAAAAAATCCCAAAGGGTGACTTCCGGTTACTCAGAGCATTTAATATTTCATTAGTGAAAGTATATATAGCATTTTCCTTTGAAAAACCTTTCTGGAAACCGAACTGACTTTTTTTAAAACTTTATTTTTACAAAGGTGTGAAGCTACCGTAGAATACATTACTTTTTCAAAAAATTTGGATGAGGCAGTCAGAAGAGACATTGGGCGGTAGTTGTTGACATCAGACGTATCCCCTTTCTTTTGCAGTGGTTTAACAATGGCATACTTCAGTCTATCTGGGAAACTACCCTGCTTCAGAGAGCTATTACATATGTGGCTAAGAATACAACTTATTTCTTGGGAACAAGCTTTTTTCATCCTGCTGGAAATGCCATCGATTCCATGTGAGCTCTTATTCTTGAGAGAGTTTATTATCTTCCTAATCTTCCTAATGTTTTCGACTTTGGCTTGTTATGAAACTTCCTGGCAGATTAAAACTGTGTGCCCGACCGAGACTCGAACTCGGGACCTTTGCCTTTCGCGGGCAAGTGCTCTACCAACTGAGCTCCCGAAGTACGACTCACGCCCGCTACTCACAGCTTTACTTCTGCCAGGTTCGCAGGAGATCTTCTGTAAAGTTTGGAAGGTAGGAGACGAGGTACTGGCAGAAGTAAAGCTGTGAGTACCGGCCGTGAGTCGTGCTTCGGTAGCTCAGTTGGTGGAGCACTTGCCCGCGAAAGGCAAAGGTCCCGAGTTCGAGTCTCGGTCGGGCACCCAGTTTTATTCTGCCAGGAAGTTTAATATCAGCGCACACTCCGCTGCAGTGTGAAAATCTCATTTTGGCTTCTTGTTTGTCAAGTTTCCATTCACTTTGATGGTAATGCCGTCATTCTGTACTCTTGTACATCCTGTATTCTTGGTTGCCCTGTCTTCCTGGTAATCAAAACTACCGTCGCGGGTAAATCTAGCCTCATCCGTGAACACAATACTGCTTACCTTCAGGGTACTCCGTTGTTGCAACCATTTCAGAAATATTCTCTAGGAAGGAAGTCTGCGTTGTTGAAGACTTGCGCTCGCTCAAGATGATACGGATAGAGTACTTGCCGATGTAAAATCAGCCACACACTGCTATGACTAAGGACACGCTCTTGGGTAGCAATCCTCCTTGTTGAAGTACTCGGACGTTCGTGCACAATGCGTAACATCCTTTCCTCAAGATCGGGTATTATGGATCTGGGTCGACCTTCTCGTACATGGTGTGCGAAACTCCTGGGTTTTCTAAGGCGTTGATGTAACCGGCTAAATGTACGCCTGTTGGGCTGCCTGCGGAGAGGGAAACCTTCTTCGTACAATAATGCAGCCTCAAGGACTCTGCCATTCGCTTTGCTATACATGAAGTGCGTGTCAGCGTACTCTTCACTCGTGTAACCTCTGTCCATTGTGCCTTCATGTTTGTAACTGATCGTGAGTCCGATATGGCACAGGGCATAGAGGGCGAAGGAGATGTAGTTGCGCATTCGCAAACACAGCTAGTCGATCCCAAAGCTTGAGATACCAACTTAAATACCGCGGTATCCATGGCGTTTGCTGTAGGTTCCCAACTCGAATTGATGCGATACCGCGGCAACAGCTAATTTGACGACCCATGTTTACTAGAGCTTTGTAGCAACTTTTCGTATGTACTTTGCATGTGCGAATTATTCACCATCGCTTCTGTAACATCCTGTATATACGGGGACTCGTTTCATAACTCAAGAAATATCAGACTGGTTTACACCACTTAAAGACATACGTAATGAAGAAAAGGGAACTCAATATTAATTAAAACAGGGGATAGTTGGGAAAAAATCTTGTCATTGTAAACAAACTCCATACTCGCGCTATATACAATTACACTAGCATATATAGCTTAATAACACACAAATTTACGGCAGAAGGGAACACTAATGCGAGGCAACACTAGACACAAACCTACCCAAAACGATAGCACTGACATGGACAACGTGCCATAACAGGACACAAGACAACTTAAACCAATGTCGTTCCTACACTAACGAAGGACACAGCCTCATAGACATCACTCAAAACTGAATAACACAACGACTGCCACACACCGTGACTTAAACAGCTCTCACTCTAGGTAAGCGTCACACTGCTGTACCAGCACACAGCTGCGCGAATACAGACAAATAGCCTTTGCAGAGACCACGCTCAACGTACCAGAGCAAACACATCATGACTTCATTCCAGGATTACAAGTGTGGTGGCTATTTGATCCCTTGGAACCACAACCGCAATTCACGCTAATTTGTTCCCGTCATCAGTCTTCTGACTGGTTTGAAGCGGCCTGCCACAAATATCTCTCATCTCAGAGTAGCACTAGCTAGCTACGTCCTCAATTATCTGCTGGATGTATTCCAATCTCTTCCTCTGCAGTTTTTGCCCTGTACAGCTCCCTCTAGTACCATCGAATTCATTCCCTGATGTCTTAACAGATGTCCTATCATCCTGTTCCTTCTCCTTGTCAGTGTTTTCCACATATCCCTTTCCTTTCCCATTCTGTGCAGAACCTTCTCATTCCTTACCTTATCAGTTCGCTTAATTTTCAACATTCGTCTGTAGCACCACATCTCAAATGCTTCCATTCTCTTCTGTTCCCGTTTTCCCACAATCCATTTTTCACTACTATACAATGCTGTGCTCCAAACGCACATTCTCATAAATTTCTTCATCAAATTAAGGGCTATGTTTGATATCAGTAGACTTCCCTTGGCCAGGAATGGCCTTCTTTGCCAGTGCTAGGCTGATTTTAATGCCCTGTTTGTTATGCCTGTCACTGGTTATTTCGCTGCCTAGGTAGCAGGATTCCTTAACTTCATCTAATTCGTGACCATCAATCCTGACGTTAAGTTTTTCACTGTTCTCATTTCGGCTACTTCTCATTACTTTCGTCTTTATTCGATTATTCTTAGTCCATATTCTGAGTGCCTCGTGATGCCAATTTAGGAGCTCCTCGACCGAATAGTAGCGGCTCCGGTCAAAGAAAACCATCATAACGATCGGGAGAGCGGTGTGCTGACCACACGCCCCTCCTATCCGCATCCTCACCTGAGGATGACACGGCGGTCGGATGGTCCCGGTGGGCCACTTGTGGCCTGAAGACGGAGTGCATATTCTGAGTCATTATACTGTTCATTCCATTCAGCAGATCGTGTAATTCTTCTTCACTTTCACTCAGGATAGCAGTGTATAACTGCCCACGTCGTGTCACAACACGACTCCACTATAGCTTGAATGGATTTTTACGTTTGTTTTATATGCCCGACTTCTAATTTCACCACACAAGTCTCCTGGGTTGAGCAGTTATTGCCCGATGACGACACGCAGTACAGTTTGTTAAAACGGAGTTCGCCGTTACTAATTATGTTTTTAGATCTAATTTTATTGCTCGTACGGAGACTCAACGTTCCTTTGTTTAACAGCGCGTCGTCAAAATAAGTACGAAATGTTAATGTCTTTGTAATGCATAATGTCGACTATCGAGTTAAAGTTCGTACCTATTTTGCCATTTTAGAGAAGAGAAACCTTAAGCGCTTCTGCTTCTATAGTCTCAGTATCAAATGTTCACTAATTTCAATTTACTTCCTATTTCAGTTCAGTATCTAACACAAATTATACATCAATGTCATTTCAGAGATATTACGTCGGTTCCACACCTTCGACCATAGAATATTTATGGTCGAAGTTCCACACTAACGGAATAACACGTAATTGTCATTTAACATCACTTTTATGAATAATCCTTTTTCTTGTGGCGTATATGTTAATGAACGATCACTATCTAGGAGGAAAGAGGGATTGATCCTAATCATGTCATGAGATAATAGCTTTTAATGAGCCCGCAATCGTTAATTAAATAAAAAGTCACATTCAAGGATGATATGCGAACAACTTTGCTACGTCCGTTTTCACGTATCTGTCAAAACTAATCCTGTCGCCCACAATTCAAATTAACACTGACGTTAACCCCTTTTGTCGGAACATCGAATCGTAACTATTATGTGAAAGTTTATTATAGTCCCCGAATTAATTCCTTTCAGATTCGCGCACGACCGAACAGCAGAACGGAACACAAACGACTTGTTTTTAACAACCGAACAACGCAATGACGTTACATTACGACAATGTCCGCCCAATGAATATCTCTTTGACTTTACCGTCTCTACTCTGCTTAATTAAATTATTCCTAATTACAATTTATTCAGCTATTTAACGAAAACATCTAACAAAAAATCAAATAAATTTATCCCAACGTAAAAGATCCGTTATAAATGTCATCAGTGAATTGTATAACTGTCATCGTTTCACCTTGAATTTTAATTCCACAGCTGAATCTTTCTTTTATTTCCATCTCTGCTTCTTCGATGTATAGAATGAAGAGGAGGGGCGAAAGACTGCATCCCTGTCTTACACTCTTTTTAATCCGAGAACCTGAGAACGTCTTTCTTGGTCGCCCACTCTTATTATTCCTTCTTGGCTCTTGTACATATTGTATGTTACCCGTCTCTCCCTATAGCTTGCCCCTATTTTTCTCAGAATTTCCAACATCTTGCACAATTTTACACTGTCGAACGCTTTTTCCAGGTCGACAACTCCTATGATCGTTTAAATGCAAACATTTTTAGGTTAGGCTTTACCGTGACTGTTATTGACATTAAATGAAACAACAAGTTTACTGTTACCAGTCACCGTTTTATTTTATTTTATCGTAACACAACATACACACATATGTAATACTAACTAATGTAAATCCACCCGATGATGGAGGTTTAAACCTTCGAAACGCGTCGTGGAAAAAATAAAATAAAACGGTGACTGGTAACAGTAAACTTGTTGTTTCATTTAATCCTATGATCGTGTCTTGAGTTTTCTTTAGTCCTACTCCAATTATCAACGCCAGCGTCAGAATTGTGTCTCTGGTGCCATTACCTTTCCTATCCTCAAACTGATCGTAATTTAAAACATCCTCAACCACCTCTACGTTTATTCAAACATGAGGAACTTAGTATGAACCGGCACGCCATACTTCAAACACGGCTGTAAGAGGACGGCAGGCAGAAAGCCTGTACTCGTCACCTGTAGACATAAAAGTTTTCTGGGATTGGTACCGCGTCATAATGTAAAAACTACTGCTGCTATAGAAAAGCCAACGTTTCGGCCACGATTGCAGCGGCCTTCTTCTGGGTCTGGCCGCTGCAATCGTGGCCGAAACGTTGGCTTTTCTATAGCAGCAATAGTTTTTACATTATGACGCGGTACCAATCCCAGAGAACTTTTATGTCGACTGACTGTGGCCGCGGAAGTCTACGCAATTATATCGTCACCTGTAGTTCAGCAGGATCCGTCTTGGCCAACGTACTCCGCACGTCACCGAAAAGGTCATACTGCCTGCATTTGTTGCCAGTATCTGCGCACCATTCGTCTGGACGCGAAGGAACTTGTCCCCCTTCTTGCAGCGGTGTACCGTAGGTCTCTAGAAGAGCGTAGCGTTCCAAAGGATTGGGAAAGGGCACAAGTCACCCCCGTTTTCAAGAAGGGACGTCGAACAGATGTGCAGAACTATAGACCTATATCTCTAACGTCGATCAGTTGTAGAATTTTGGAACACGTATTGTGTTCGAGTATAATGACTTTTCTGGAGACTAGAAATCTACTCTGTAGGAATCAGCATGGGTTTCGAAAAAGACGGTCATGTGAAACCCAGCTCGCGCTATTCGTCCACGAGACTCAGAGGGCCATAGGCACGGGTTCACAGGTAGATGCCGTGTTTCTTGACTTCCGCAAGGCGTTCGATACAGTTCCCCACAGCAGTTTAATGAACAAAGTAAGAGCATATGGACTATCAGACCAATTGTGTGATTGGATTGAGGAGTTCCTAGATAACAGGACGCAGCATGTTGTTCTCAATGGAAAGAAGTCTTCCGAAGTAAGAGTGATTTCAGGTGTGCCGCAGGGGAGTGTCATAGGACCGTTGCTATTCACAATATACATAAATGACCTGGTGGATGACATCGGAAGTTCACTGAGGCTTTTTGCAGATGATGCTGTGGTGTATCGAGAGGTTGTAACAATGGAAAATTGTTCTGAAATGCAGGAGGATCTGCAGCGAATTGACGCATGGTGCAGGGAATGGCAATTGAATCTCAATGTAGACAAGTGTAATGTGCTGCGAATACACAGAAAGACAGATCCTTTATCATTTAGCTACAAAATAGCAGGTCAGCAACTGGAAGCAGTTAATACCATAAATTATCTGGGAGTACGCATTAGGAGTGATTTAAAATGGAATGATCATATAATGTTGATCGTCGGTAAAGCAGATGCCAGACTGAGATTCATTGGAAGAATCCTAAGGAAATGCAATCCGAAAACAAAGGAAGTAGGTTACAGTACGCTTGTTCGCCCACTGCTTGAATACTGCTCAGCAGTGTGGGATCCGTACCAGATAGGGTTGATAGAAGACATAGAGAAGATCCAACGGAGAGCAGCGCGCTTCGTTACAGGATCATTTAGTAATCGTGAAAGTGTTACGGAGATGATAGATAAACTCCAGTGGAAGACTCTGCAGGAGAGACGCTCAGTAGCTCGGTACGAGCTTTTGTCAAAGTTTCGAGATCATACCTCCACCGAAGAGTCAAGTAGTATATTACTCCCTCCTACGTATATCTCGCGAATAGACCATGAGGATAAAATCAGAGAGATTAGAGTCCACACAGAGGCATACCGACAATCCTTCTTCCCACGAACAATACGAGACTGGAATAGAAGGGAGAACCGACAGAGGTACTCATGGTACCCTCCGCCACACACCGTCAGGTGGCTTGCGGAGTATGGTTGTAGAGGTAGATGTAGATGGACGCCGTACATCGGACATCGTACACTGCAGGGACCAAACGACAGAGAGGCGGCCTGCATCCACGCACCCACTGCCACAAGTGGTTCAGTGATCGCATCTAGTTGACTCTCCAACACATTCTAGCCAGCTGAGTGGTGTCTTCATAGACATCCAGCCTCTGCACTAGCCATCACTGACTGCTCCACTCCGGTGTCGGCCACAGATAATACACTCGGCACATAGCAGTGACAACAAGCCTCTCTGACGTTGCTGGCAAATACGTTCCTAGACTGGCTCGGCCTCCCATTTCTTGTTGTATAGCTAGAGAAGGCCGAAATGCACGCGTTAAGCTCAAGCAGGCGGGCGTGAGGTCTGAAACAGGATACGTAATGAATGCTACTGTATAAAGAAAAGTACGTAGCTTCTGGAATACTTAACTTTAATCCACATTTGTAGAACATTGCTCTTGATGATACAGAAGTATTATAGCAATTGAATACGGCGCCTTGCTAGGTCGTAGCAACTGTAGCTGAAGGCTATGCTAACTATCGTCTCGGCAAATGAGAGCGTAATTCTCAGTGAACCATGGCTAGCAACGTCGGCTGTACAACTGGTGGCGAGTGCTAGTACGTCTCTCTAGACCTGCCGTGTGGTGGCGCTCGGTCTGCAATTACTGACAGTGGCGACACGCGGGTCCGACATGTACTAATGGACCGCGGCCGATTTAAAGCTACCACCTAGCAAGTGTGGTGTCTGGCGGTGACACCACATTTCTAACACTTAAAACAGAATAAAATCTTTATTTTAGTGCGATGCTGTACTGTGGGGCCTCTTACAGTCATTAAAAAATGGTTCAAATGGCTCTGAGCACCATGGGACTCAACTTCTGAGGTCATTAGTCCCCTAGAACTTAGAACTAGTTAAACCTAACTAACCTAAGGACATCACAAACAGCCATGCCCGAGGCTGGATTCGAACCTGCGACCGGAGCGGTCTTGCGGTTCCAGACTGCAGCGCCTTTAACCGCACGGCCACACCGGCCGGCTAGTCATTAAAAATGATGATGTTTGGTTTGTGGGGCGCTAACTCCACGGTAATCAGCGCCCGTACAAATTCCCAACCTTTTCTCAGCCCAATTTCGCCACTTTCACGAACGATGATGAAATGATGAGGACAACACAAACACCCAATCATCTCGAGGCAAGTGAAAATCCCTGACTCCGCCAGGAATCGAACCTGGGACCCCGTCCTCGGGAGGCGAGAACGCGACCGTGAGACCACAGTCATTATGGACATGGTTATAATTATTTAATATGGCAGAGTTTGAAAATATCGCTTCAGTTGTAAATTTCTTTATTTTCACACGACCGGTTTCGGACTGTTATCAGCCCATCTTCAGGTATCGTAGCGGTACTGTGGTCCCCGGGCGCCGCGTGTACCAGGAGCGGTGTGCTGCCTATGAGCGCTGCCTGTTCTGCGGTCAGCCGGCCGCAGTGGCCGTGCTGTTCTAGGCGCTACAGTCTGGAGCCGAACGATCGCTACGGTCGCAGGTTCGAATCCTGCCTCGGGCGTGGATGTGTGTGATGTCCTTAGGTTAGTCAGGTTTAAGTAGTTCTAAGTTCTAGGGGACTGATGACCACAGATGTTAAGTTCATCCTTGGGAACTAGTTCACTGCTGATCGTTCTTTTTTGGGAACCGTTCATTTTTACTCGTTCACCGTTCATTTGTGCTTGGTATATGGTTCTTATGAAAAAGTGACAACTAGTAGTGTAAGTGACTGAAGGATGGAGGGCACGAAGAGGGGGTAATTGACTCCCCCCTATATTCATTACAGAATTCTTACATACTTTTAGAAGTAATTTCTGTGATTCTGCAGAACCTCTCGTTTAGCCAACTGTAGCCTTGTGTGGCTGATAGCAGGGAAATAATATAGGGTGGGGGAAACCGGCCCCGAGTACAGACTGCTCGCCAATTACGGACGATGTGCTGCCCGTTACGAGCAGATACAACAAACAGACAAACATTTAATAATTAGGCAGTGAAGAAATAACAAACTAATGCAAGCAACAATTGCGAAACAATCGATGACCATGTGTAGAGAGCTGGAGAAGAGAACATGAAAACCTCATGTGACGCACATGGGCTATAGCTCATGTAGTCTTGTAAACCTGTTAGTGGCTGTTTCCCAACTTAATAGACCACGAGTGTCTTGTATAGAATTCTCCGTTTCGACTTCCACTACATAGCTATCCTACGTCGTAAACAATAATCATTTACACCTTATATATACTTCATGACGTCTCTGAGTTGTTAGGCGAAGTAGAGCCTTTATGGAAGCATAAAATACTATGTGGTTTTCTCATACTTGCGTCACACGCTTATTAAAAATTACGTTTTTATGTTGCATTATTAAAGTTAACGCAGCAATAATAATAATAATAATAATTAAGTTCGCAGTAATAAAGTTTTTGGTTTGAAAGCTCCTTCTGAACGAATGTTTTTGAGATAATAAGTAAATACCATTTTACGGCAATCCATGTCTTTTCAAATGGAGAGGCACCGCTTTTCCTACTGAGCCAAAATGACCCGCAACCCACTTTTTTTTCTTTTTTTCAGAGAAACCAAACTAGCAGGTAATGCAAATTGGAAACAACCAAACTTAAAAATGATTACAGCCTTCCAAAATGTAATGTTTTGTATATGAAAGATACACGAAAATCGTTTTATATGAATTTTCTTAAACTAAAAATTAAGCAAATTATTGAAAGTAAGCTGCTAAATCAACTCGATGAAACCAAAAAATATATGAATGACAAAAAAAAACTTGCCTTGTTATAAGTATGTCTTCTGCTGTTCATCGATATAATGAAGTGAGCTGATATGCCCTTTTGTTACCTGAAAAGACGTTCCTATTACATACAACGTAATTTTTATGTAATTTACATAACTATTAAATACTTTTTGATTACCGCTCGTGGACGCTGAATAGCCAGAACCAAGTGCAAGAACAGTTTGGAACACATGTGAAATAGACGAGCGCAGTGATCGAAACGAACTGGATAGTGAACTAACTAGGAGCAGTCGGCAGTGAAACTGGGACAGGTGGTCATGCGAAGAACGACGAGTGTGGCCGAGGGAGACCGAGACTGAGACGAGCACGCGACCGAGGCTGGAACGAGAACTGCCGAAGTGACCGCCGCGACCAAAGTGAACTAGTGAACTACGAACCGATCGTTCCTCGTTCACGGGAACTATAAGTAGAACGCCGCGACCGAAGTGAACTATGAACCGATCGTTCCTTGGAATTCGTTCCTCGGTCCTTTCGTTCATCTTGGTGAACCGTTCCTTTGCACCCGTTCGTTCGTGAACTACTCATCTCTACTCAGAGCCATTTGAACCATTTGATACCTGAAGATGGGCTTATAACAGTCCGAAAATGGTCGTGTGAAAATAAAGAAATTTACAATTGAAGCGGTGTTTTCAACCTCTGCTATAATGCTCAGTTGTAGATGTTCTTCCAACAGGATTGCTTGTATTTAATATGGGCTTTCTTGGCAGAACTATCCAGTGGACAGCTGATAAGAATTAAGTCAGCACTCATAATCTTAATAGTTTGTGGCTGTGACTTACAACAAAATGTGTATCACTTAATTTCTTGGATGCTACAGTATTGAATGACGTATTACGAGACTAAAACATTAAAAATAATTTTTAAAATGCATAACATGTTTTCAGTAATTGTAATGCAGCGTCTGCTTCTGCCTGCGTTGCTGAATTATTGCTGTGTACTCCGTTGATGTATAAGTTCGTAGCGTTTTCGTTTTGCATGTTGGTATTCAGGTTGCTAAGGGTTTATTTATAGACCGTCACTTTTATTTGCAGTTCACTGTTGCTATTTGAGTTCACACATTGTCATTTTGTCGTTTGAAGGTAGTGAATGAACCTGTGGACGCTAGAAAATTGAGTGACAATTGGGGAAATCGCGACACTGCCGACATGTTCTTCTGTTTGAGTAACAGTAGCGCAGCCAGAAACATTTGTGCCGAGTATGGGAATAATGCCATTGGAAATATCACAGTAAGAAAATGCCTTTCTAGTTTTAAACAGGATTGATTTGATGTTAGTGATTCGCCACGTTCAGGAAGACCTTCGGGGTTTCTTGAAGAACGTTTAAATGCAATAATCCACAATGATACATGTCAGTGTAGTCGAGAACTGGCTGATGAACTATGATTATTCCTCCGTCGTGAAATAGGGAAGGTTCAAAAATACGGTGTACGGGTATCGTATGCTCTAAGCAAAAATCACAAAAATCAGCGGGTGGCCGTATCGCTGCTCGTCATCAACTGATTCGTGAACGACACCTACCTTTCCTATCCTGTATCGTTACTGGCGACGAGAAATGGTGTCTTTATGCTGACTTAAGGAAAAGAAATGACTGGTTGAGTCCAAGCAAAGCAGCAACCCGTACAAAGACCTGCACGAATCCACAAAAGATAATGTTATGCATCTGTTGGAATAGCGATGGTGTGATGCACTCTACATTGCTTCGCCGAGTTCTTATCATCACTGCTGCCATTTATTGTCAAGAACTGACACGTTTTGCAGACGCAATCCAACAACAACGACGAGACTGCATGAAGTGATGCTAACTCTGCCATAATGCCCGCTCCCATTCTGCTTAACTGATAAAAATCCTTATACAGGCGTCGGGTTGGGAAGCCACTCCGCGCCCATCTTATTCACCAGATCTTGAGCCCACAGATTTTCACCTTTTCCGCTCTCTGTCGAACAATCTTCAAGGAAATCTACAGCTACATCTACGTGATTACTCTGCTGTTCACAGTAAAGTGCCTGGCAGAGGGTTCAATGAAAAACCTTCAAGCTGTCTCTCTACCGTTCCACTCTCGAACAGCCCGCAGGAAAAAGGAGCACTTAAATTTTTCTGGGCGAGCCCTGATTTCTCTTATTTTGTCGTGTTGATCATTTCTCCCTATGTAGGTGGGTGCCAGCAGAATGTTTTCACAATCGGAGGAAAAAACTGGTGATTGAAATTTCATAAGAAGATACCGTCGCAACGAAAAACGCCTTTGTTTTAATGATTGCCATTCCAATTCACGTATCATGTCTCTGGCACTATCTCCCCTATTTCGCGATAACACAAAACGAGCTGCCCTTCTATGTACTTTTTCGGTGTCATCCGTCCGTCCCACCTGCTGCGGATACCACACCGCACAGCAATACTCTAGAATAGAGCGGACAAGCCTGGTATAAGCAGTCTCTTTAGTAGACCTATTTCACCTTCTAAGTGTTCTGCCAATGAATCGCAATCTTTGGATGGCTCTACCCACAACATTATTTATGTGATCGTTCCAATATAGAATATTTGTAATTGTAATCCCTAAGTATTTAGTTGAATTTACAGCCTTCAGATTTGTGTGACTTTTCACGTAATCGAAATTTAGCCGATTTCTTTTAGTGCTCATGAGAATAACTTCACACTTTTCTTCATTCGGGGTCAATTGCCACTTTTCGCACCATACAGATATCTTATCTAAATCATTTTGCCATTCATTTTGGTCATCTGATGATTTTACAAGACGGTAAATGACAGCATCATCTGCAAACAATCTAAGACGGCTACTCAGATTGTCTCCTATGTTGTTAATATAGACCAGGAACAATAAAGGGCCTATAACATTTCCTTGGGGAACGTCGGATATTATTCCTGTTTTACTCGATGATTTTCCGTCTATTACTACGAACTGTGGTCTTTCTGACAGGAAATCACGAATCCAGTTGCATAACTGAGGCGATATTCCATAGGCTCGCAGTTTGGTTAGAAGACGCTTATGAGGAACGGTGTCGAAGACCTTCTGGAAATCTAAAAATATGGAATCTATTTGGCATCCCCTGTCGATAGCACTCAATACTTCATGAGTATAAAGAGCTAGTTGTGTTTCGCAAGAACGATATTATCTGAATCCATGCTGACTATGTGTCAATAAATCGTTTCCTTCGAGCTACTTCATAATGTTCGAATACAGTATATGTTCCAAAACCCTATTGCAAATCGACGTTAGTGACTTGGGCCTGTAATTCAACGGATTATTCCCACTTCCCTTTTTGGGTATGGGTGTGACTTGAGCAATTTTCCATTCTTTACATCCATTTTCCGTCCTTCTTTGAGCGAGCGTTTCCGAATGAAAATTCGTTCCGAACATGACGAGTTCTTTGCCTCAAAACCACTTAATTTCTATGGTCACGGAATCGAAACGTTACCCCAGCGTTGGCAGATTGTTGTAAATAGTGAAGGGGAATATATTATCAATAACTAAAGTCTATGCTATGGGTATCTATTGTGTTTACTAAACTTATGGAAAATCCTTAAGACCTTTCGCTCCAATCTAATATTTAATTCTCTAATGGTTGTCATCAGGAAGGCATTGATGCAAGTGATGCATTGGCAACCTGAGCTATTGACATAGCAGCTTTCATCTTGCAAAGAAATTTATGGTATTTGTGATTCACTATCGGTGCATTGTGGGAACTATTACCTCAGGAGTATCCCGCTTGCAGATACAGTGGCACCAATGATATTAGGATATTCTGTGGAGATTACAACTTCGACCCTCAGACAAAATATAGATTTTAAATTGTTCTGATAATTTTCTTCGATCATTTTGCTCACGTTCCAGTTAGTTAACACAATTTTTGCCAACGAAATAACATTAAGTCTATGTTTTCAGTATGCTTTAGAAAATATTTTGTTTTTGAGTCATATACTGCTCGCATTTGTTATGTACTGGTAAAGCTTTGCACATGATTGCGTCATTAGTTACAGTAATATATTAGAAATACGAATATGGGCACGTGATGAGTTTACAACAATGTATTCGTTTAAAATAACAAAAACTGAAGTCAGAACGTAACTATGGAAATTCCAAAATGCCTGTTTTAGTTGGATACAAGGCAAAGGATGTAAAAGACAAACAATTTATTACTCAAAATTTGAACATTCCATTTGTTATTACCTCAGTTACAAAGAGACACACAGGGTGTTCGGAATTTCCCGTTATTAACTCATAGGATTTGGAGACGGAAGTGTGTAGAGAATACTTTGAAGTGGAACCCAGCCGTCTGAAAACAGTTTGGTAACGCTACGATTTTTAGAAGTAATTTATTAGGCGTGACCTAGTACATCACTTGTTTTACAGTTTCACTCATTAATAACTGCTCGAAAAGTTAAAATCTTCTAGGTTATTAGAGCGCGTCTTATTCTTAGAAAATGAAAATCGGAATTACGACGTCTAGGGTATATTGATGTAACTTCGCCACCAAACAATACATACTAAACAACCAAGGGAGAGCCAGAAGATGGTGTGTGAGTGGTCAAAATAACCACGGCAGTCAAAATATCACTCCGTTGGTAACATCCATCTCTTAGGCGGCTACAAAAGCTCTCAATGCATTGTTACTTCGATCTGATATTTCAGCTATGCTTCATTCGTTAGTTGAACTCGCTACTGTGTGGACGTCATTGTTTCATTTCCATGGTAGTATTGTTTTACTCGCGCACAAGCGTCAGTCACATCGCCTCACAGGCGGATGTTACTGTAGAGGTAAGGTTTTTATTCCGTCTGGCAGACGGGCATTACTCTAAGCGGTTACGTTTTTTTATGTTATACTCCTTACTCTTCAAATACTTCGTTACTTGTAGATGGCTACTAGTGGAGGGATTCCTTGTGTCTCACAAAGAAGCAAAAGAATGGTGCAGATAGCTTTAGAGCAGTTTAAAGAATGCGATGATGATTATCGTTCAGACGATTCTTATGTTCCTGAGGAAGACCATGTATCAGATTCAGACCATGGTGGTGATTCTGAAATAGATGTGACTGATATTCTCTGCACGACAAGGTGGTTTTGACTCTCTTCAAAATAGGGAAAATGATGACACCGAAACTGACATAATTTATCATGGCAAGATGAATTGTTTCAGTTGGAGTTCCTGAGCGCCCAATTGTGGTTAGACCCTGTCAATCAGTTTGGTAACGATCCAGACCCAGAACAAATATGTAGTTTACTTTGTAACACTGAGATATTGGACGAGATAGTGGCACATACCAACTCAAAACTACAAGTGATGAGGAATAAATAACAAAATACTTCGTCTTCTTGTTATGAAGATACAGACAAAACTGAAATTGAGGCAGTGATTGGTTTGATTATGTTCCATTTTCAAATTTGATGCACGTTCTTTGGATTCTACACATTTTTTCGTGTGAAGCTAATTTTTCGAGTTATTCTCGTTTGTCAATTTAAAATTTAGACCCTGTACTTCTTAATTATACACCAATTTACTTACTTTGTTTAAGATGTCTTATATCTTTTGTAAGTTTACGTTGTCTTACTGTGTGCAATTTTTGCTTTTAGCAAATACTTGAAAATAGCATAAAAGGCCGAAACCTGCATTGAACTTAAACAATAAAACAGTCAAATGGCGGTGTGTTCCTTAAAAAAAATATATTGTACGACTGTTGCTCAGCAAGACCAGAAACTCGCCTGTGGAATGTTTATGGGACATTCCGTGGGTGATCTCGTCGTTCTGGAAAATACAATGGATCAAAACAAGTGTGCATCTATCAGTGGGGACCACGTCCACCCCTATAAGGACTTTGATTTTCCTTACTGCACGATGGCATCTAGTCTACCTAAGTCTCATATCTGCCTCATTCAAAACCGAGACAAACCTTGTGGGGTAGAATGTGGCACTCTCAGAACTGTCGCGAAAGCTATTTGCTGTTCTCGCAAGTAGCCCGATGCAGCGGTATGGATCGTGATTCCCCAAAATCTAAGCATGGAGGCCTCTTTGCGTCACCAGAATGCAGTAGAGGTAAGGTTTCAAAGGTTGGTACAGCAAACTGGGAGAATAAGTAAAGGGCCTTCTTTGGTCCGTACAAGGCATTCAAACGGACAAGCCATGCTTTCAAGATAAACGGTCTAAGCGGGAAAAGAAATTCATTATGGCTACGAGGGGCCTTCATTAAGTAATGTTATTCTCTCTGGAACCAGGATGGTTTTATTCAGGATCCCAACATACTTTTGGCTAAAAAACCTGTTTTTCCTTCAACATAATCTCCGTCCAGTGCAACGGTTTCATGCAACTTTCCTTGGAGCAGCTGTGTGCCCACATGATATCACTCTACTGGTCGATGTTAGAGCCAACGTATAGCTGCAACAATAGCCTCTGCTTCGTCCACGTACTGCTTCATCCTTCATTGTGATCCATCAATCACCTCGAATGAGACTGTCCGCACGTTCCATAGGTGTAAGAGTCGAAGCTGTTCCAACAGTGTAAGAGTCACAACTGTCTGCAGCCGGCACTACTCTGTTGTGATGATAACAGACGCCTTACCCAACAACTCAATGTGCTTTTGTTCACTGCCAGATCTCCGAAGACATTCTTCAAGCGCCTATGAATAACTGCGTTGCTCAGGTTTTCCTCCAGAAGGAACTCAATGACAGCTCTTTGCTTGGAACGCACCTCCGCTACAGACGCCATTTTGACAGCTATGTATAGCGCTGCCACCTATCAGAACTTCATGAAACTATAAGGGCTGAGGCGGGAATATTCCGCGATGTACCACAAAAAATTCCTCATTTTGTCAACCGAAACTGTTCGAGAAAAAACTGTGTTCCATTACTTATCGAACCTTCCCCCCTCGTGGTTGAGAGAGTGTAATGGTACTTAAATTACGCAACAATTACGGCACCTCACCTGAACCTCTCGCTACCAGTAATATTCTATTGTGTTTCTGCAAAGTAGTTGACATATTTATGAGACAACATTCAGATTTGATTTCATTTGTGATACATCGATATGTTTATATTGCAATGATATTATTCTTATGTGTATATTTCTTTTGTCACTATGATCTTTGACTTACTTGTAACTCTGATTTTTGGGCGCGTAAGCGATTATTAATTAGTTAGTTGTTAACTTGTTAGAGGGTCGGATGTCTTGGAAGTAATGTAGGAAAGACGCATATTGTAGTCAACTTACAAAATGTGAACTTTAACAGTGACTGTGAGGAATATGTTTTCAACTATGTTTTGTATTGTGAAGTGATGTTTGTGTGTCACGTGATATTGCATTAAAAGGAAGTGTAACTTAAATTCGGAGTGCTGATTACTTTTTTTACATCACTATTGTGCTAACTTTGAAAGGTTTAATCTCCAAGAATGGTTTGAGAAGCGCATCTACAAAACTTTTGAATATAGCAGAATAAAACCTAGGCCTCTTTGCATCCGAGCTTGGAATCATAAACACCTAGATTTTCAACGATTGAGCCATGCTTTTACGACGAGACCAGCGTGGGAAGCACAAAAAGATGAGTGCCTAGTTTTTTCATTGTTACATGAAATGACTATTAACTGTGCTCTAATGACACCTGCCACATAATATGACTGTTGTTGCCCGATAATGCAGTATTTAGCAGCGTGAGCAACACCACAATCATTATTAAAATTTTGACCTTTGTTGTGGTAGGGTTGTTAGAAGAGACTGCAGTTTTTAATAAAATAAAACAGAAATACCTTACTACCTACCATTTTAAAATATAAATGTCTCTTTAGGTGAAGAAAATTAAGGACTAACAGGGCATGGCATTGCAGAATCAAAAATAATAAAGATACCACTGCAGGTTTAAATATGAAGAGAGGGCGGAAAACGCACCTGTCTCATTATTTTTGATTTTTCCCGTTTTCCGTTAAAATGCTGCGTGTACTGCCACGGCATCTTATAACAGTCGTCAAATGCCAAAATACTAATGTAACTGACGTTTCGGACGTTTTGCAGTGGCCTTCCTCAGGGCATAATGTTTTTCGTTTAGCATATGGGGTGAGACCGGTTTGAAGCACGCGACCGTGGCTACTCTTTAACGCGTTTGCGACCTTGCTGCAGCAGCAGTACAGGGGCACGTGGAAGGCACGGACGTTTCTCGTGCCGGCTCCCGCAGTCTCACTGCCAGATATTTTCCCAGCCGCTCTGCTGTGCTGTTCCCTTCTTTTCCACGCCGGCGGTCCTTAACCGCCGTCTCTCCCGTGGAACTGGAGGCGTTCTAATTCCGCACTCCCGCGGGAAATTGCGCACGCGCTCTCAGCTGCCTTCTCGTCTCGCGACCTCAAGCACACGGCCGGCCTGGAATTCCTGCTGTGCTACTGCCGAAACACCCCAACCTTTGCCGCTCCACCCACCCCTCACCTACTTCCCACCCCAACCCAACCACCCAACAGTCCCCCTCCCATCCCCTCCCCCCCTGCCCGGCGGCACTTTCACGGAATCTTAACCGCCTCTGGTTGTGTTTCCCTCCTCTCTGTTTCCTCAGATCTCACGCGCCATTCCTACTGTTCATCTGAGTTCTGTCACTTTTCGAAGGATGTCGAGTTTTGTTGTAAGTGAGTTACAAAGTCGTATTTATAAACCTCGGAAAAATAAAACACGAGATTACTCTTTTAATATTATAAAAAGGATAGTTGCTACTAACCATATGGCGGAGATGCTGAGTGGCAGATAGGCACAACAAAAGGATTGTCAGAAAATAATCTTTCGGCCAGCAAGGCCTTCGTCGGAGATAGAACACACACACATACACACACGCAGACACACACACACACACACACACGTTCGTACCCACGCACATTCACGCTAACGGAACTCAGACACTTGTGCTTATCTGCCTCTCAGCATCTCCGCTACATCGTGGGTACCAAATATCGTTTTCATAATATTGTTACATTCTATCCTGCATTTTCCATTGTTGAAATCTTTTGTTTGTTTTTAGGTAGATGTTTGCAGTCCTGGCACCACGGGTAAACCCGATATATCCCTTGGTGACAAGTGAAAAATTGGCTCTTACGGTAACATCCGTATGGGATATTAAGACAACCAAATGCTTCAAAGAATTTCCACTGTAGTGGAAAATAAATAATCTTGATGAAAAATTAATACTAATACTTTTACTGTCTTTCAATCACGTTTTGAAATACAAAACGAAAAAAATATAAAATTAAGTACTAGTGCCTACATGAAATCCTTGCAAAAGTCACGAAATTTAATATTACTGTTTAAAATCAAGTTGTTTCTAAACTTGACATGTGTTATCTCAAATATCTTGGTATACTTGCAAAGAACTGGAAAAAATTACAATTTTTCTACTCAAATTTTACATATTTTCGTGGAGCAATGTAAGCAATTGGGTTTATCACATTTCACACACTTGTATGCCGTCATTCCGTTCAATGTGTAGGGACAATAACGACAGTTTTTTTGTCTTTTGTAGCTTGTCACTTGTTTTCCTTTTTGTTGGGCTCCTATCTGTGTGCTTTCCACCCAAAATACCTAAAATAATTTTCCTGACGTCATCCGGTTAGTTTGGAATCTGGGTCCTTCTCTGCATATGACGTCTGATTAAGTTCATTCCTACGCTCTTCATGAACTAAAATCTTGAAATTGTACCTTTGTGAAGATACATAATATAGGAATTTGAGCAGCTCACAGATATTAGAAGGTAAAATACTGCCACTGGCCATCTCCTTGTTCTCCAGTTAGCTGAGTAGTTGCTACACTTCAAGTCTAGAGCGAGTTACACCACATTCAGTGGCATTGTAGAAACTGATTATTTCTGGTTTGTTGCTACTTTCATTAGTATACGTAGTGTGGTGAATTGAAGAAAGCGCTAAAACTGCCTTAAAGTATTTTGTAAGAAGATATAACAGTGTAAGAGCTCTAGTAAAACCATAAATACTGGAGCCCCCTTCTTTCTTTGGGTCGGGAAGAATCTCTTTTGGAACTTCTCTTGTGTTGGATTTTAGAGTTCCAACATGTGTCAGCCTGTTTTTCAGCAGATACTTACACAATTCAATGGAGGAAAACCACGCATTCTACACATTTTTTCGTGTGAAGCTTATTTTTTGAGTTATTCTGGTTTGTCAACTTAAAATGTACACCCTGTATATCCTTTACACACTTAATACGTCGCCAGATGTAATCTCACCGTCTTGTAAGAGATCAGTAAATAATCGTGAGAGCACGTCATATTTAGTAAAAACAGGCTTACGTCGGTAAATAAAAAATGAGCATATGTTCTTAAAACGTAATGATAGTGAAATCCAACTGATCACTGAAATGACAGATTGTGATAGATATTAGACTAGTACTGATAAATATCTTCAGACTATACATAATTATCTTTGGGGTGATACTGTGGACCATCATCTTTGCAATAAACGTACTTACGTCATATCGTCAACAACTGTGAGTTAACCTACATTAAGTTGTAAGAGGAACTAAAGTCTAATAGGAACAAAACGGAATACAATTCAAAGACAGTGAATCAGACACAATAATATAGTAAGTGCCATTGATAATACATAAACAATAGGAGCTAAGGAGGCTGGGGGGGGGGAGGGGAGGGCGGGAAGGGGTAAATAGATGCTGTTAGAAGACGCATTGGAGAGATACAGGAATATACATTATTAAACCAAGACTTACAAAATTAAGAAAATTAAGATGGTTAACAGTGTACTGAGGAGAGAGGGAGAGAGGAGTGTTTTTCAATCCAACACAGGGGGACGGCGGGGCGGCAATGTCAAAGTACAATAGTGAGATGGAGAAGTAGGTAAGGTTGTGTTAGGGTTGGCATGTGTATTGGAGCGGGGGCTGAATAAAAACACAGTAGGGATATGAGTGCATATTGGACTAAATGTTGCAGCAGGAAAAATCGAAATGAGAGTGAAGAGGTAGGAGAAAGATGGAGTGCTGGAGGGGGGTAGAGGGGCAAGAAATGTCAACAGACCTTAAGCAAGTCAGAAAATTCTTATAGTCACTCTGTATTCAATCCTCTCGCTCTTGTCATCGACGTTGCCTCAAAGTAGGAGGGGAGAGTGACAAGAGACTGTGATGTAAAATGACAAAAAAAAATCTTCAAATGTGTGTGAAATCTTATGGGACTTAACTGCTAAGGTCATCAGTCCCTAAGCTTACACTCTACTTAACCTAAATTATCCTAATGACAAACACACACACACATGCCCAAGGGAGAACCTCCGCCGGGATATATAATGACAAACAAATCACTGAGGGAAGGAGGCGGGCGGCGGGCGACAGGGTGGGGGGAGGGCTCGTGATCCATTAGTTGAGGTTGGTATAGAAATACTGGCAGATGATAAGGCTTCCTCCTACAGTCTGACACTTCTGACGACTGTTGTAGGGTGTTTGCCTTCAGTCCGATGGCAACGTGATTCATCTGAAAAGGCCTTTGTCGCCTCCCAGTGAACGTCCAGCTGTGGTATTGGAGTGCACATTGCAGCCTTGAGCGACAATGAACAACAGTCAGCATGGGCGCATCACGCAGGCGCCTGCTGCGGAGACCCATACGCAGCAATGCCTGCTAAACAGTAGCTCAGGTGGCACTGCTGGTGGCCCCTTCGTTCCTATGGGCGGTCAGTTCCTCAACAGTTGCCCATCTCTTCACCACTACATACTTCCGCAGCCGTCATTCACTCCTGACATCTGTGCCCCACGGTGCACCACACTTGCCTCGATGCTGGTTTGGATACCGCCATTATGCCAAGCACAGTGTACTTTAAGCACGGCACCGCGAAAAGAGTTTACATCCTTAGCCGCTTGGAACTGGTTCCACAGTTTCCCGGAGAGCCAATGATCGTCAAATAAATTGCTCCATTTCCACAATACGAGAACGATTGCAATGTTTTGAGCATCCACCGACAAGCTTTATACAGGGCGTTACAAAAAGGAACGGCCAGACTTTCAGGAAACATTCCTCACACACAAATAAAGGAAACACGTTATATGGACATGTGTCTGGAAACGCTTAATTTCCATGTTAGAGATCATTTTAGTTTCGTCAGTATGTACTGTACTTCCTCGATTCACCGCCAGTTGGCCCAATTGAAGGAAGGTAATGTTGACTTCGGTGCTTGTGTTGACATGCGACTCATTGCTCTACAGTACTACCATCAAGCACATCAGTACGTAGCATCAACAGGTTAGTGTTCGTCACGAACGTGGTTTCGCAGTCAGTGCAATGTTTACAAATGCGGGGTTGGCAGATGCCCATTTTATGTATGGATTAGCACCTGGCAATAGCCGTGGCGGGGTACGTTTGTATCGAGACAGATTTCCAGAACGAAGGTGTCCCGACAGGAAGACGTTCGAAGCAATTGATGGGCGTCTTAGGGAGCACGGAACATTCCAGTCTATGACTCGCGACTGGGGAAGACCTAGAACGTCGAGGACACTTGCAATGGACGAGGCAGTTCTTCGTGCAGTTGACGATAATACTAATGTCAGCGTCAGAGAAGTTGCTGCTGTAGAAGGTAACGTTGACCACGCCACTGTATGGAGAGTGCTACGGGAGAACCAGTTGTTTCCGTACCATATACAGCGTGTGCAGGCACTGTCAGCAGCTGATTGGTCTCCACGGGTACACTTCTGCGAATGGTTCATCCAACAATGTGTCAATCCTCATTTCAGTGCAAATGTTCTCTTTACGGATAAGGCTTCATTCCAACATGATAAAATTGTAAATTTTCACAATCAACATGTGTGGGCTGTCGAGAATCCGCACGCAATTGTACAATCACGTCATCAACACAGATTTTCTGTGAACGTTTGAGCAGGCGCTGTCGGTGATGTCTTTATTGAGCCCCATGTTCTTCCACCTACGCTCAATGGAGCACGTTATCATGATTTCTACCTGTGCTGCTAGAACATGTGCCTTTACAAGTACGACACAACATGTGGTTCATGCACGATGGAGCACCTGCACATTTCAGTCGAAGTGTTCATACGCTTCGCAACAACAGATTCGGTGACCGATGGATTCGTAGAGGTGGACCAATTCCATGGCCTCCACGCTCTCCTGACCTCAACCCTCTTGACTTTCATTTATGGGGTTATTTGTAAGCTCTTGTCTACGCAACCCCGGTACCAAATGTAAAGACTCTTCGTGCTCGTATTGTGGACGGCTGTGATACAATACGCCATTCTCCAGGGCTGCATCAGCGCATCAGGGATTCCATGCGACGGAGGGTGGATGCATGTATCCTCGCTAACAGAGGACATTTTGAACATATCCTGTAACAAAGTGTTTGAAGTCACGCTGGTACGTTCTGTTGCTGTGTGTTTCCATTCCATGATTAATGTGATTTCAAGAGAAGTAATAAAATGAGCTCTAACATGGAAAGTAAGCGTTTCTAGACACATGTCCACCTAACATATTTTCTTTCTTTGTGTGTGAGGAATGTTTCCTGAAAGTTTTGCCGTACCTTTTTGTAACACACTGTATACCCTCCACTGCCAGTACTGACACATGCCTACTGTGAGTGATTACTGGACGTTAACGTCAGACAAAGGCTGTGTTCACGTTAATGGGACTGGACAGTCTATATGCAATTCTCAAATTTGTTTCTGTAGTGAAGAGATGTACCATTTTGAGATTTTATTTGACTCTGAGCACTGTGGGACTTAATTTCTGAGGTCATCAGTCTCCTAGAACTTAGAGCTACTTAAACCTAACTAATCTAAGGACATCACACACACCCATGCCCGAGGCAGGATTCGAATCTGCGACCGTAGCGGTCGCGCGGTTCCAGACTGTAACGCCTAGAACCGCTCGGCCACTCCGGCCGGCGAGATTTTATTTCTTATAGCTTAAACGTTAAGCGACAAAATTGTGTAAATAACACACCTTCAACAGTATGAAGTTGTTTTTTGCATCTTACTTAAGGAATGAAGACTCTTTCGTTATTTGATTTTCAAACAGCTGAGTAAAACTGAACGCACTCAGACATTTCTCTCTTTGCTTATTCTGATCATCACTAAACTGACACACAATATTTTTAGCGCAACGCAATCTGACTTTCAATAATCCCTACAGAAGAATGGCCCTTAGCGGCTCGCCATTTTATTTACAACTATTCATGTCGTCGGCTTTCCGGCTTAGATTTTTTAAAATGTGACTTGTAAGTACTGCATCTCTTTCCAGTCAGTACAAACTTTGATTTTATTAATGTATTATATACCTAATATGTTTTAGAACAGTTAGTTTAATTCTGAAGACGGCGCTTTTGACTTAATATTTGGGACCGAGGGCTTACTTGTTCTAATATAATTTCATATTCCCGTTTGCATTTTGTTTTTATTTTCAGCACAGCGCTTAGGTGCGGTACGTTGTATATGTGGGCTCTTTCATTTAACTCACGATTCCAATTTAAATATGCTGTTACAGCTAAACGTGGTTCATTTCAGTACCACTTTCTGTAACGACTTTTTGTTGCCACACTGTAATACAAAGTACAGGAAGGTTCTAAAGTAGTTACACAAAACTAACCTTTAATTGTAAAAATGGCAAATAGCTTCCAGGAACGCAGTATATGTTCAAGATTCTTTTACAAATGTGCAGTGTGACTACCTTCTGTAACACGACAAATGTTTCCTGCCAAAACCTACAAAGGAAGTCTTGATCTATGGTGGCAGCTGCTGGTGTTACCCATTTCCGATACTCCTCGACGTTTCCCGGAAACGGAGGAACAAACAGTCTGTCTTTAATGTAACGCCACACACAGAAGCCCTTTGTGGTTAAATCAGTTCATCGTGGTAGCCACGATATTGTTCCACACATCTAATCCATGTCGGCACATACCTACGGAAATACGCAAATACTTCACTATGTTATCGTGATGGCGCACCATCTTCCTGGAAAATAAATTCTGTGCCGATACCCTGTTATAATTGAGGCATTAGAAACGTTCAAGCATGTCCAAGTACAATATGCCAGTTAAAGTTCACTCGGGAAAAAGGAGACTCCCGTCCGTATTCAAATACAGTGATATTTTAATAGGCAGGATACGGCGCTGCGGTCGGCATCGCCTATATAAGAAAACAAGTGCCTGGCTCAGTTCTTAGATCGACTACTGCTGCTACAATGGCAGGTTATCAAGATTTGAGTTTGAACGTTGTGTTACAGACGGCGCACGAGCGATGGGACGCAGTAGTTCCGAGGTAGCGATGAAGTGAGGATTTTCCCGTACGAACATTTCACGAGTGCGCCGTGAATATCAGTAAACCGGTAAAACATCGAATCTCCGACATCGCTGTGGCTGGAAAAAGATCCTGCAAGACTCGGACCAACGACGATTGAAGAGAACCGTTCAGCGTGACAAAAGTGTAGCCCTTCCGAAAAGTGCTGCAGCTTTCAATGCTGGGCCATTAACAAGTGACAGCATGCGAACCATTCAACGAAACCTCATCGATACGGGCTTTGGAAGACGAAGGCCCACTGGTGTACCCTTGATGAACATTATCTTTACGCCTCGCCTGGGCCCATGAACAGCGACATTGAACTGTTGATGACTGGAAACATGTTGACTGATTGGACGAGTCTCGTTTCAAATTGTATCGAGCAGATGGACGTGACGGGTACGGAGACAAGCTCATGAATCCATGGACTCTGCATGTCAGCAGGGAACTCTTCAAGCTCCTGCAGGCTCTGCAATGGTGTCGGGCGTGTGCACCTTGAGCGGTACGGAACTCCTGATACGTCTAGATATGGCTCTGACACGTGACACGTACGTAAGCATTCTGTCTGATCACCTGCATCAATGTCCATCGTGCATTCCGACGGACTTGGGCAACTCCAGCAGGACAATGCGACACCCCAGACGTCCCGATTTGCTAAAGAGTGGCTCCAAGGACACTCCTGTGAGTTTAAACACTTCCGCGGGTCACCAAACTCCCCAGACACGAACATTTTTGAGCATATCTGGGATGCTTTGCAACGTGCTGTTCGGAAGAGATCACCATTCCCTCATATTCTTACGGATTTATGGGCAGTGCTGCAGGATTCATGGTGTCAATCTCCTCCCGCACTACTTCAGACATTAGTCGAATCCATGCCACGTCGTGTTGCGGCACTTCTGCGCGCTCGCGAGGCACTACGCGGTATTAGGCAGGTGTACCTGTTCTTTTGGCTCTTCAGCGTATGCTGGCTGAAGTGACGTGGTTCGTTCTCAGGCCGTCTATGGCGATTCTTTACTTGAAATGCCTCTGAACTGTCGTAGCGGATTTAGAATCATAAACATAAACAAAACCGCTCTCTCCACCATTATACGATTCCAGGAGGACTGTTGGAATAACTCGTACGTGCATACTGTCTAGAGCGAACGTCGGGAATTAATAGTTTTAGGCGGGAATAAAACTTCGAGGTATACTGCGTTGTGTATTGTGCCGGTCTTTTCTGTACGTTATATGCCCTTTTCTCAATTAAAGGTTACTTTTTTATGACGACTTAATAAACACCCCATAAGTATTGAAATAATAATTTAGGATAAAAAAAAACTTATCAGAAGATTCACCCCATCATTTCTAAGTCTCATGTGAGACTAATAATTACAATGCATGTTTTAAGGTTCATCAGAAACTTAAGAGTGACATGTTATAGGCAACATCGTCATATTCTCTCTGTCAGTCTCCTAGTAACAAACAACAACGAATGCAAGGTTGTTTCGTGTATATTCACTCAAGAACAAACCATTATCGGCCATTTGTATTTAAACAGTGGTTCTCTTCGCCACCTACACAAAAAATTAGATGAAAACTGCTACAAAATCAACGCTCTCTTCAATCTGTTCCTCAAAACACGGAACTCTTAGTTGACAATATGGCTTCAAGAAGCACATATATCGATCTGTGTGAGCTGCTGGGAAGAAACGACTTAAGGTGGCCCACTTTCTTTTTTTTCTTTTTTTTGTGAAATCTTATGGGACTTAACTGCTAAGGTAATCAGTCCCCCACTACTTAACCTAAATTATCGTAAGGACAAACACACACACCCATGCCCGAGGTAGGACTTGAACCTCCACTGGGACAATATTTTCTTCATGTAGGCTGCTATCCTGTTAGCAATTGGCAGGAAAAGTTTAACCCCTACCACCCACAACCCTCCGGCTCCCCTTCCCTAATCCCCTTCTCGTCCCCCACCCCTCCCTCCCTTCCCAACGATTCGAGTGCACTTTATGAACTTCGTGCCCGACTTGAAGGTTTCTGGTGCACTTTCTTTGTCACCTTCCTTTACGTATTGTTCTGCACCATATGACTATTTTTGATGTCAAATTGACTAATTAACTAAATTGATGGAAAAAATTGGCAGGAAATACCTCAATTGATGTACCTTCCATCCCCTTAATCTGTTGTACTACTTTCGGTGTTGTCGTTGAACAGGAGCTGTTTCAGTTCAATCAAACTGATTGACTAATTAATTAAATTGATATCCTTTTGTGTGGGAGTGTCTGCAATTCGCGCTTCACACTCCATCCATCTGGACTCCCATCATGCATAAAACACACGTTTCTTCTTCTTAACCGTCAGTTATATCACCACATCAGTGTCAAATATTTTGGTCTCATACAAAGCACTCCGTTTTCAGGCCACAAGTGGCCCATCGGGACCATCCAACCGCCGTGTCATCCTCAGCTGAGGATGCGGATAGGAGGGGCGTGTGGTCAGCACACCGCTCTCCCGGTCGTTCTTTGAGCAGGATCCGCTATTATTCGGTCGAGTAGCTACTCAGTTGGCATCACGAGGCTGAGTGCACACCGAAAAATGCAACAGCTCATGGCGGCCCAAATGGTCACACATCCAAGTGCGGCCACGCCCGACAGCGCTTAACTTCGGTGATATCCACTGTGGCAAGGCCGTTGCCCTTGGTCTCATACAAGGTGACAATTATTGAACTGTATGAAAACAGAACTGTCATAACATTTAATAGTTTGTGTTTGGACGGTCAAACTGCACGAATGGCCGCGGGACTTGATGGGGATTAGTATGCTCATGCATGATTTGATTTAGCGACGAAACCCACTTTCGTTTGGACGTATCCACATTTTATCAATAAGAAACATTAGCTCTTTCTTTTTTCTCTACCAACCAGAGTGTGTTGTGGGAGCAACGTACCTTACTCTGTGCGATATCTACTTTTCTGTAATAGCCGGTGGATCAAAATGTGTTAATGTCGGTGTAACACCTTACACAGACCTCGAAGCACACACACACACACACACACACACACACACACACACACACATATATATATATATATATATATATATATATATATATATATATATATATATATATACTCCTGGAAATTGAAATAAGAACACCGTGAATTCGTTGTCCCAGGAAGGGGAAACTTTATTGACACATTCCTGGGGTCAGATACATCACATGATCACACTGACAGAACCACAGGCACATAGACACAGGCAACAGAGCATGCACAATGTCGGCACTAGTACAGTGTATATCCACCTTTCGCAGCAATGCAGGCTGCTATTCTCCCATGGAGACGATCGTAGAGATGCTGGATGTAGTCCTGTGGAACGGCTTGCCATGCCATTTCCACCTGGCGCCTCAGTTGGACTAGCGTTCGTGCTGGACGTGCAGACCGCGTGAGACGACGCTTCATCCAGTCCCAAACATGCTCAATGGGGGACAGATCCGGAGATCTTGCTTGCCAGGGTAGTTGACTTACACCTTCTAGAGCACGTTGGGTGGCACGGGATACATGCGGACGTGCATTGTCCTGTTGGAACAGCAAGTTCCCTTGCCGGTCTAGGAATGGTAGAACGATGGGTTCGATGACGGTTTGGATGTACCGTGCACTGTTCAGTGTCCCCTCGACGATCACCAGTGGTGTACGGCCAGTGTAGGAGATCGCTCCCCACACCATGACGCCGGGTGTTGGCCCTGTGTGCCTCGGTCGTATGCAGTCCTGATTGTGGCGCTCACCTGCACGGCGCCAAACACGCATACGACCATCATTGGCACCAAGGCAGAAGCGACACTCATCGCTGAAGACGACACGTCTCCATTCGTCCCTCCATTCACGCCTGTCGCGACACCACTGGAGGCGGGCTGCACGATGTTGGGGCGTGAGCGGAAGACGGCCTAACGGTGTGCGGGACCGTAGCCCAGCTTCATGGAGACGGTTGCGAATGGTCCTCGCCAATACCCCAGGAGCAACAGTGTCCCTAATTTGCTGGGAAGTGGCGGTGCGGTCCCCTACGGCACTGCGTAGGATCCTACGGTCTTGGCGTGCATCCGTGCGTCGCTGCGGTCCGGTCCCAGGTCGACGGGCACGTGCACCTTCCGCCGACCACTGGCGACAACATCGATGTACTGTGGAGACCTCACGCCCCACGTGTTGAGCAATTCGGCGGTACGTCCACCCGGCCTCCCGCATGCCCACTATACGCCCTCGCTCAAAGTCCGTCAACTGCACATACGGTTCACGTCCACGCTGTCGCGGCATGCTACCAGTGTTAAAGACTGCGATGGAGCTCCGTACGCCACGGCAAACTGGCTGACACTGACGGCGGCGGTGCACAAATGCTGCGTAGCTGGCGCCATTCGACGGCCAACACCGCGGTTCCTGGTGTGTCTGCTGTGCCGTGCGTGTGATCATTGCTTGTACAGCTCTCTCGCAGTGTCCGGAGCAAGTATGGTGGGTCTGACACACCGGTGTCAATGTGTTCTTTTTTCCATTTCCAGGAGTGTGTATATATATATATATATATATATATATATATATATATATATATATATATACAAAAAGGTACGGCTAAACTTTCAGGAAACATTCCTCACACACAAATAAAGAAAACATGTTATGTGGACATGTGTCCGAAAACGCTTAATTTCCATGTTAGAGCTCATTTCAGTTTCGTCAGTATGTACTGTACTTCCTCGATTCACCGCCAGTTGGCCCAATTGAAGGAAGGTAACGTTGACTTCGGTGCTTGTGTTGACATGCACGTTATCAGGATTTCATACGGGATACTCTACTTGTGCTGCTAGAACATGTGCCTTTACAAATACGACACAACATGTGGTTCATGCACGATGGATCTCCTGCGCATTTCAGTCGAAGTGTTCGTACGCTTCTCAACAACAGATTCGGTGACCGATGGATTGGTAGAGGCGGACCAATTCCATGGCCTCCACGCTCTCCTGACCTCAACCCGTTTGACTTTCATTTATGGGGGCATTTGACAGCTCTTGTCTACGCAACCCCGGTACCAAATGTAGACACTCTTCATGCTCGTATTGTGGCCGGCTGTGATACAATACGCCATTCTCCAGGGCTGCATCAGCGCATCAGGGATTCCATGCGACGGAGGGTGGATGCATGTATCATCGCTAACGGAGGACATTTTGAACATTTCCTGTAACAAAGTGTTTGAACTCACGCTGGTACGTTCTGTTGCTGTGTGTTTCCATTCCATGATTAATGAAGAGCAGTAATAAAATAACTCTAACATGGAAAGTAAGCGTTTCCGGACACATGTCCACATAACATATTTTCTTTCTTTGTGTGAGGAATGTTTCCTGAAAGTTTGGCCGTACCTTTTTGTAACACCCTGTATATATACAGGGTGAGTCACCTAACATTACCGCTGGATATATTTCGTAAACCGCATCAAATACTGACGAATCGATGCCACAGACCGAACATGAGGAGAGGGACTAGTGTAATTGGTTAATGCAAACCATAAAAAAATGCACGGAAGTATGTTTTTTAACACAAACCTACGTTTTTTTAAATAGAACCCCGTTAGTTTTGTTAGCACATCTGAACATATAAATAAATACGTAATCAGTGCCGTTTGTTGCATTGTAAAATGTCAATTACATCCGGAGATATTGTAACCTAAAGTTGACGCTTGAGTACCACTCCTCCGCTGTTCGATCGTGTGTATCGGAGAGCGCCGAATTACGTAGGGATCCAAAGGGAACGGTGATGGACCTTAGGTACAGAAGAGACTGGAACAGCACATTACGTCCACATGCTAACAGCTTTTTATTGGTCTTTTTCACTGACGCACATAACATCGAGAAACTTACTTTCAGGATGCACCTCGTAGTTCAAAAATGCACCGCAATGCAGTAACAAAATTCGAATCCTTCTTCCAATTCGTGCATGACGTGAACTCTTCCCAATTTTCCCGATAACACCACCATAACTGTTCGTACAGTCTTTTCTACTACCTTGTGTCGCAGGAGAAGGCTCCTTATGCCCGATGCCTTATACATTTTACACAGTTGTCAGAGCTACGACGACATGTCCCCACTTCCACTGAGTGGTCGAAACATCATCCACAGTTCATCCTGTTTCTCCACGCAGAAGGTGGCAGATATAGCGCTCTCCAGCTTCCACTAGTGCCGACTTAAACTGGAACAATCACATGGACAGAGCTGCAGGGTGGGAGGGGCAGAGTCTGAGGAACAGTTACCAGATTCAGAGAGACTGTCTAAAACCAAGATGGAGCTTTGCTGTAAGGGTTCCTTAGCAGATAGGTTCGAAAAAAGTGACTCGTTTCAAGATATGAGAGTGCCACAAATACGATTCACCAGTGGCTGTAATCATTAAACGACATCTCCGTAGGATCCAGGGCAAGTATGTGGTTGAATGCAGAGACTTGATTCCATATCGCAGACAGCATTTCTACCAGAAAGCGTAACAGTGTACATCTGAAAAGCAATGGTATCAGTCATAGAATTTTGTACATTTCTTACAGCTTCAATTTAGCGCTACATTTTTTAAGCGATTCCTCATATAGCACATCCGTACTGTATGTGATCATTCTCAGTCACCCATCATCCTCCCTGGCCTATATCCCTGTGGATGTATTGCAGGACGTCGGTTACACTGTCTATGAGCCAACGAGATAGAATGTATTACAAATACTGTTTGTCAGCGTCAGCCGGCCGCTGTGACCGAGCGGTTCTAGGCTTTTCAGTCCGGAACGGCGCTGCTGCTATGGTCACAGGTTCGAATACTGCCTCGGGCATGGATGTGTGTGATGTCCTTAGGTTAGTTAGGTTCAAGCAGTCTAAGTCTAGGGGACTGACGACCTCAGATGTTAAGTCCCATAGTGCTCAGAGCCATTTTGTTAACGTGAGAAATTTCTAGCAGGGGCATGAAGGAGTTGCAAATATCGGCTTAATCTCACATTCCTTGCTCGAATCACTGTCTTCCTGAATTCTGTGAGGAATGTGATTTTATTATGAGCTTGCACAGTTGGCGACGCGCACCACACTTTTGGTCTGTTAACCCGCATTTCATAGATCGCTGTCTATGTTCAATGTTGCGGTATTTGTGTGGGAGACCATTTAGAAGCAATACCCTACCTCGATTTAGAAATCATGTGAAGTTTTTAACATGGATATTGTTAGCGATACTTCTGTGTGCCTGTAGAATTGCTATTTATGCAGGGTGAAAGTAACTGTAGGGTCTTGCCCATTCGTCTCGTATTGGGTGCCTTAAGGGATGCTGTGTTCTCGGAATGCTATATAAAAATTGAAGCAAATAACATTGCTAGTTTTACTTAAACAAAGCAGATTGACAGTTCTTAACTTTGGAGTTACACTGGTGTCGCAAGTGACATGCAAACAGTAATATTCTTCGCTGTAGACAAAGTCCAAACAAGCAACGGATATGTATCACTAAGCAATCTCTGCTAGGCTCTGCTAATACTCCATTAATGTCCGGCCGAGGCTGGCAGGAGCAGCGCTTATATTCACATTGGCTTGAGGGCGCTCCTGTCGTGGTGTGGTTCTATTCCGCGCACCATTGGCCGACGTCGTTTCACCGCCTTCTCTGGTCTTGTGTTCTTCGAAGTCCTTTCGGCACTTGTGGTTACGCCACAACATTCCTCCCCCACAAAGCGATGGACTGTGTGGGCGTAACGTTGGAATGGAAGCTGTGGCTGCAGGAGACGCCAAGCCTCCGGCTGTACCACACCATCTTGCCTGTGCTCTGCTCAAACGTACCCCGGAAAATAACCAGAAGGGTACGAGTCCACCTCCTGCTGCCACGAACCAGATGAAGAAGGTCGCGACTGCTGCGGTTTGGGCAGGTCCAGCTCCATTGGAAGGACGAGAGGAGGTGGAGGAGGCGAAGGCTCTGTCTCCATAGGATCGTCCCGCAGTGTCGTGATGACACCCTCTGGCAGTTGCTGCGGCCGCGCTGTCCTCTGGACCCGTGGATCTGGGGGTAGAGAGACTGAAAGATCATCGTGTTCATGAAAGAAGCCAAGTTGATTTGAATGGCGGTGCTGCAACCCATCTGGACCTGAAAGAAGATAGATACAAGTGCCTAGTCGACGGGAGATCTCGCCTCGCACCCACCGTCTGCTGCCGCTAAAAACCCTGCAAAAGACAATACCATGCGGCGCGAAACGATGGTTGCGGCCTTCCTGCGGCGCCGGATGCTGATGAGCAGGTGGAGCAAGCGGAGCCGTGTCCGATGGCGCGGCTGTGAAGCAATTCCCCCGCCGATGGTCCATCTCGTGGGTGCGAACGATGTTGTTGTTGTTGTGCTCTTCAGTCCTAAGACTGGTTTGATGCAGCTCTCCATGCTACTCTTTCCTGTGCAAGCTTCTTCATCTCCCAGTACGTACTGCAGCCCACATCCTTCTGAATCTGCTTAGTGTATTCATCTCTTGGTCTCCCTCTACGATTTTTACCCTACACGCTGCCCTCCAGTACTAAATTGGTGATCCTTTGATGCCTCAGAACATGTCCTACCAACCGATCCCTTCTTCTAGTCAAGTTGTGCCACAAACTCCTCTTCTCCCCAGCTCTATTCAACACCTCCTCATTAGTTATGTGATCTACCCATCTAATCTTCAGCATTCTTCTGTAGCACCACATTTCGAAAGCTTCTATTCTCTTCTTGTCTAAACTATTTATCGTCCATGTTTCACTTCCATACATGGGTGCACTCCATACATATACTTTCAGAAATGACTTCCTGACGCTTAAATCTATACTCGATGTTGACAAATTTCTCTTCTTCAGAAACGCTTTCCTTGCCATTGCCAGTCTACATTTTAAATCCTCTCTACTACGACTATCATCAGTTATTTTGCTCCCCAAATGGCAAAACTCCTTTACTACTTTAAGTGTCTCATTTCGTAATGTAATTCCCTCAGCATCACCCGACTTAATTCGACTACATTCCATTATCCTCGTTTTGCTTTTGTTGATGTTTATCTTATACCCTCCTTTAAAGACACTGTCCATTCCGTTCAACCGCTCTTCCAACTCCTTTGCTGTCTCTGACAGAATTACAATGTCATCGGCGAACCTCAAAGTACAGGCAAGAAATAGTTGCAATGTTTGATCCCTAGTATGCGCGGAGCGAAGTTTGGCCATCTGCTCCTTGAATATTCTGACAAAACGTTCCGCTTCGCCGTTAGACTGTGGATGGAATGGTGCACTAGTTAGGTGCTGTATGCCATTTCATTCACAAATTGTTTCAAATTCGTTTGACGTGAACTATGGGCCGTTGGCTGACACTATTACTTCAGGTAAACCTTCTAGGCAAAAAACCGATGACAACACCTGAATTTTGATTTTATCCATACTGTATGAGAGGTCGTGGTTGGGAATGTCAGTGTTTAAGGTATATAAGGAAAATTGTCCTGCTAGAGTAATTGTGAATTCTAGAAACAGTCCTTTATGCAAAATTACTAAAATGTTCGATAAAATTTTAAAAGAATCTTTCGTGTTCGAGGATAAGTTTTCAATCACTAATAATTTAACTTTGGTAAATGAAATTAAGGCTAACCCTTCACTGACACGGTCCGCCTAGTATCTCTAGACATTAAAAACCTTTATGCGAATGTGCCAGTAAATGAGGCCGTTAAGGTCATCAAAGAAAATTTGATTAAGTACAAAACACTGTCTCAGCAAGAAATAGTCGAATTCTTCGAACTGTTAGAATTCGTTCTGAAATATAATTATTTTTCTTTTAACAATAAATTTTATATACAAAAAGATGGACTGGCTATGGGTTCCAGTATATCCGGAACCATAGCAGACATCTTTATAAATCATTTGGAAAAAAGACTCCTCTTTAACCCGAAACATCCCGTGGATAAAGTTGTATATTACAAACGCTATGTAGATTATATCTGCTTCTTATTAATGGACAAGGAAAAGAAGTTGCAGGAATAGTAAATAAATTTAACGAGTTACACGATAAAATTGAATTCACTGTGGAAGAAGAGAAAAATGGTGAACTGCAATTTCTCGACCTGCGTATTAGGAAACAAAATGGTAGGCATGTTTTTTAAAATATTTAGGTAACCAACCACAACTGATGTGTTGATACAAAATAATTCCTGCCAACCTAATAGCCAAAAACTTTCTCCTTTTAGATCTTTGATAGATAGAGCCTTTAGAGTCCCTATGAATGAAGGAGACAGAATGACTGAGCTGAACATCGTGAAACAACTAGCCAGAGCTAACGGATATCACCAAAACGTTGTCAATAAATTAATACAACAGAAACAGCGCGCAAATGCAAGGAATAATACCGCAAATAATATTACGAGAGTCACTTTATCATACTTCGGTGATATTTCGCAAAAAGTGGCTAACATTTTCAAACCTTTTAAAATTAATACCGCTTTTCAGACCACTAATACGCTGCGCTTTAAACTAAGAAATAATTTACAGAAGGGAAGCGATAAACATGAGGGAGCTGGGGTCTATAAAATTCAGTGTAACACGTGCAAGGCAAGCTATGTAGGCCAAACTGGTACAAAAAACATAGTGATGCTTTCCGGCTTAATAATTTCGAAAAGTCAGCTGTAGCCACGTATATTTGGGAAACGGGACACCCCATGTTGGGAATAGATCAGGATCTCGTTATTTTACATCGACAGGACAAAGGTAAAAAGCTGGATCTACTAGAACAGCTGGAAATTACGATACATAGCGTGGATAATCAGAACACACTGAATGAACAGCTAACTGGTGATACAAATCACTTTTTCAATCATTTCACCGGGATATTTTAGTAACTACATTTTTAGCAATTGGCAGGATACCATCATTTCATGAGGTCCTTGCAACATATATACGTTATCTGCTTGTATAGACATCTCTGTGACTTCCTTGTTTACTTGCGCGTGAGCTCACTCGCGTTTCAGTGCCGTGTTTGGCTACGTGGTGTGTGGTATCAACGAAGACGCAAGGGCGGTTTACGACGATAGAGGAGAGAGCCATGTGGTTAGATGTTGAACACCATAGGCGACACCATTTTAGAGTTTTTTATATTTTGACTACGATGTGGAGATGCACCTTGGAAGATACGGCTGCAACAAGGCAAGTAGCCACGATGTTTTAATTGTATTATCAGTTTTATTGTGCCTGTTGCATGTTGCATTTTAGCGAGTTTTAACAGGTTCTTTTACTTTTTATTATAATAATGATGGCTTGACTTCCGAAACGCGTCAATCTTGGTGTTTTACACTATAAACAAGTGGCTGAGCCGATATATTTTTTAACATTAACACCTGAATTGTACTACGTGACGTAGTCGAGTTCGTTGGCACAGCGAAAGGAAACTTTCTATATGAGTCATCCACAATCAACCATCGAGTGTTCCAAAAAGGTCCTGCAAAGTCTATGTGAACACATTGCCATTGCGATTGCGACTTACGCCAGGTAGAGAATTTTTGTGGCGGCGCGAAATGATTTTCCGCACATGCGTGACACTGTGACGTCATCTGCTCTATTTGAGCGGCCATACCCTGCCAAGCATAGTGTCGACGCGCCAATCGTTTCGTATGAACAATCCCCCAGTGCCCTTGGTGAAGTAACTGCAACACGTTTTGCAAAGCTTTAGGGATCAACACACGTCACTGTCCACTGTCATTCTGAACAGGAATCACACCCGTCTGTACAGCGAGGTTATGCCGACGTGCAAAGTATCGGCGGACTACAGAGTTCTTTATGCTATTCAAGAAATGAGGCCAACATGTGCGAATAAATTTGAGCAAAATGTTCAAAGCTGAATCAGCTTCCGTGGCCTGTGCACATTTCCTATAGTTCAGAAGAAAAGATTGAAGCAATTCAGAGTCCTGAGCAGCTATGTGACAACAAGATGCAGCAGAAGTGCCAAAATCTGTATCTGGAAGACGTGAAAGTAAGCTTGCGTTACCATGTTGAGCTGTCGCACCATACACTATCTCGTACTGGTATTGAGACAACAACAAAGCCCACCTTTGCAATTTTTGAGCGGTACGTACAGGACCCGTTTTCGTCGGATGAAACAAAGACTGCAAAGGCTTGTGATCCGTTACTAAGCTGAATTTTCTGCCATACAAATAGCGGTGAAATTTTGTGACGCCATACACAATAGCCAAAGCCTCTTTCTCAATTTGTGAATAGTTACACTGAGCTTTGAACACTTTTGATGCAAAAGCAATAGGTCTGACTTTATCAGCAATTCTGTGCGAAGGCACTGCACCGATTCCCTAAGAGGAAGCGTCTACTTGCAATACCTAGTTTGTCAGGTTGAAAGGGAACTAAGCATCGATCACTGAGAAATGCATCTTTAAGTTTTAGGAAAACTGCTTGGCACTAATCTGTCCTAAATAAGAGGACATTCTTGCGACGCAAGCGATGCAATGGAGTTACGATTAGTGCAGCATTCAGTATGAACTGAAGATAATAGTTCATTTTCCCTAAAACTGACTGCAATTTAGTGATATTAAGAGGAAATGGCAAGTCTCGTACGGCTAACAAATGTGACTAAAGAGGATATACCCCTTGACTGTTTATTACAAGACCAAGATACTGCAACTCAGGTTTAAAAATATCACACTTTTCCAGTCTACACTTCAGTCCTGCTTCATATAACACACGAAACAAAGCACGTAAATTTGCAATATGTTCTTCAGGTGTACGACCTGCTACTACAATATCGTCCAAATAGTTTGAACAGTTTGGTACTTTTGCAATCAGCTGTTCCAAATACCGTCGAAAAATGGTGGGTGCGGAAGCACTGCCGAATGCAAACGCAAATATTTAAATAAGCCCAAATAAGTATTTACTACACACACTTTTTGAGATTCTTCATCGAGAGGTTTTTGAAGATAACGCGTCGCACAAATCAATTTTTGAAAAGTATCGTCCAGCGCCTAATGTGTCCATGAGCTCCTCTGGGCGTGGCAATGGATAAATATCAATGACTGTTTGTGGGTTGACTGTAGGCTTAAAGTCAGCTCAGAAGCGAATGCTACATGAAGGTTATGGGAGCAAAACCTGTGGATTTGTCCATTCACTAGCGTGTATGGAAGCAATAGCTCCGTTAACCTGCAATTCTTAAAGTTCAGCAGCGACTTTGTCCTGTAATACAATGGGAACAGTTCTGCCTCGGCAATATTTCGGCTGAGCATTGTCTTTCAGAGTAATATGTGAAACAAAGTTGTTAGCTTTTCCTAAACCTTCAGAAAAGAGTGCCGGGAATTCTTTTAGCAAGCTAGCTACACTGTCTTTTGCATTGAATGCAGACTCTGACAACACATTGTCCTGAATGTTAAAGCCAAACAAATCAAAAGAATCAAGATCAAATATGTTCTCACACTCGCGTGATTGTAGCGCTATAAGAGTCACTGCTCGTTTATGCGAGCGATACATAGCAGGCAAAGTACACTTTCCGAGAACAGGAATGTCTTGTCCATTATTAGGCGTCACTTGCGTGCTAGTTTTAGATAGGCGTGTGTGACGATTGAGCAGTGTGACAGAGACATCGGTGCCCAACTGAAATTTCACACGTTTCCCACAAATAAGTAAGGGAACAAAAAGTTTGTTTGCCTTACGTATCACTGACGAAACCGCACGCCTGCTAGTTTTGGTAGAGAAATTTGCAGACTTTGCTGCATTAATGACATGGGCCTTGTGAATAGAATTTTGTGAGTGGGTCGAATTCTTACGTTTGTTCCACTGGAAACATACGCACATGTCCTCTCCTACTACAAGTGTAACACTGAACTTGTCGGGAGGGGCAGTCTTGTCGTTTCTGCTGTGAAAAACACCTAGGGAAAGACTTAATTGTGTTCGCCTGCCTAACCTCCTCTTTAGCGAACTGCTTAAGCAGCGTGGAAAGGTGTTGTTTACTCAGCTTGGCTAGCTAGCGCACGGTGCCGGTGCAGAATGGGGCGATCACAAGCAAGGGACTCAACCTGACAAATAGTTGGCTGCTCAAATGTACGAGCCGACAAGGGACCGGAATCGTACTGATATAATATTTACACTACCTGCTGAAATGATGGATCAGACTGTTTCAAAATTTGTTTTCTGAGGTACATTGACACAATTACATCACGCAACACAACATCTGAATATAAATCACAACAAGTACATTTGAATTCGCATTTCCTTGCCAGACCCTGCAAATACATTACCCACTCGCGATAAGTTTCTGGCCGTTTTTTGCAACGGAAGAATAGATTTCTAACTGCTACCACATTTAATTGTTGTTCATAATAGTCTGTTAGTGAGTCTGTCACTACAACGTCAGAAAATTCACTCGGAGTGGCGCTAGGAAAAAGTTTTTGAATTAATCTGAACACTGCACTTCCTACCGTGGATAATAGATATGGAAGTTTCACAGTACCTGGGACGTTGTGAGCTACCATATGGGCCTTGAGCTGGTGCAGCTACTCGACTCATTCCTGGCCTTGTTCACTAAACTGTCGAAAACGTACACTACTGGACATTAAAATTGCTACACCACGAAAATGACATGCGACAGACGCGAAATGTAACCGACAGGAAGAAGATGCTGTGATATGCAAATGATTAACTTTTCAGAGCATTCACACAAGGTTGGCGCCGTTGGCGACACCTACAACGTGCTGACATGAGGATAGTTTCCAACCGATTTCTCATACACAAACAGCAGTTGACCGGCGTTGCCTGGTGAAACGTTGTTGTGATGCCTCGTATAAGGAGAAGAAATGAGTACCATCACGTTTCCGACTTTGATAAAGGTCGGATTGTAGCCTATCGCGATTGCGGTTTATCGTATCGCGACATTCCTGCTCGCATTGGTCGAGATCCAATGACTGTTAGCACAATATGGAATCGGTGGGTTCAAGAGGGTAATACGGAACGCCGTGCTGGATCCCAACGGCCTCATATCACTAGCATTCGAGATGACAGGCGTCTTATCCGCATGGCTGTAACGGATCGTGCAGCCACGTCTCGATCCCTGAGTCAACAGATGGTGACGTTTACAAGACAACAACCATCTGCACGAACAGTTCGACGTCGTTTGCAGCAGCATGGACTAACAGCTCGGAGACCATGGCTGCAGTTACCCTTGACGCTGCATCACAGACAGGAGCGCCTGCGATGGTGTACTCAACGACGAACCTGGGTACACGAATGGCAAAGCGTCATTTTTTCGGATGAATCTAGGTTCTGTTTACAGCATCACGATGGTCGCATCCTTGTTTTTCGACATCGCGGTGAACGCACATTGGAAGCGTGTATTCGTCATCGCCATACTGGCGTATCACCCGGCAGGATAGTATGGGGTGCCATTGGTTACACGTCTCGGTCACCTCTTGTTCGCATTGACGGCACTTTCAACTGTAGACATTACATTTCAGATGTGTTACGACCCGTGGCTCTACCCTTCATTCGATCCCTGCGAAAAGCTACATTTCAGCAGGATAATGCACGATCGCATGTTACAGGTCCTGTATGGGCCTTTCTGGATACAGAAAATGTTCTACTGCTGCCCTGACCAGCACATTCTCCAGATCTGTCACCAACTGAAAACGTCTGGTCAATGGTGGCCGAGCAACTGGCTCGTCACAATACGCCAGTCACTACGCTTGATGAACTGTGGTATCGTGTTGAAGCTGCATGGGCAGCTGTACCTGTACACGCCATCCAAGCTCTGTTTGACTCAATGCCCAGGCGTATCAAGGCCGATATTACGGCCAGAGGTGGTTATGGGTACTGATTTCTCAGGATCTATGCACCCAAATTGCGTGAAAATGTAATGACATGTCAGTTCTAGTATAATATATTTGTCCAACGAATACCCGTTTATCATCTGCATTTCTTCTTGGTGTAGCAATTTTAATGGCGAGTACTGTAGTATAGCAGCTATAGTAGGCAGTGCTTGTTCCTTAGGGCACGCAGCATTGGCCAGTAGCTGCTGCACCGTGTTGAGTAGTGCCGACATCTTCTACGTCTGAAACTTATTCATCTGTATTAGCTGTGTGGCATCTAACGCTTGCGGCTGCAGCGCCTCAGCAGGGGGTGGGACAGTTGAGGTTGGCATGTTGGAAGACACGAATGTAACAGACGGACAAAAAGAGCAAAGAAAATTTCTGAACGCCCACCTGAAAATACTGATTAGCAAAAACGACAAGAAACTGTTAAAGCAATGAGCGTCCCTGAAAAGTAAAGACAAGAGGGAACTTAGGCGCCTAGACAATGTAACAAACAAATTTCCGTCGAAGAATCCTCGTGGCCAATTGTTGAGCTTGCCCATTCGTCTCGTATAGGGTGACTTAAAGGATGCTGCATTCTCGGAATGCCATACAACAATTCAAACAAATAACATTAGTAGTTTTATTTCAATAAAGCAGATTGAAAATACTTTTGAGTGACATCGGTGTTGCAAGTGGCTTGCAAATAGTAATATTCTTCGCTCTAGACATAGTCTAAACAAGCACTCTCTGCTAGGCCATACTAATACTCCATTAAAGTACGGCTGAAGCTGGCAGGAGCGGCGCTTATATCGGTTTGAGGGCGCTCCTGTCGTCGTGTGGTGCTATTCTGCGCACCATTGGCCGAAGTCGTTTCACCGCCTTCTCTAGCCTTGCGTCCTTCGTCTTCTTTCCGGCGTTTGTGATTATGCCAGAACAGTAACATAGTCGTTGCAATAGCGTTTTTAATGGCTGGTCGCTTATAAGATGATTGCATCTCTCTTCCTAAGGCACACCGGTACCACTAGCAAGAGAAACAAATGGAGTATGTCCATCGAACCCGGAATTTTCGCTCTGTATTGTCTGGGGGTAAGATAGATACTGGCTACAGGAAAATTAAAGAGACCTTTGGAGAAAAGAGAACCACTTGCATGAATATCAAGAGCTCAGATGGAAACCCAGTTCTAAGCAAAGAAGGGAAAGCAGAAAGGTGGAAGGAGTATATAGAGGGTCTATACAGGGGCGATGTACTTGCGGACAGTATTATGGAAATGGAAGAGGAGGTAGATGAAGATCAAATGGAGATATGATACTGCGTGAAGAGTTTGACAGAGCACTGAAAGACCTGAGTCGAAACGAGGCCCCGGGAGTAGACAACATTCCATTAGAACTACTGACAGCCTTGGGAGAGCCAGTCCTGACTAAACTCTTTCATCTGGTGAGCAAGATGTATGAGAAAGGCGAAATTCCCTCAGACTTCAAGAAGAATATAATAATTCCAGTCCCAAAGAAAGCAGGTGTTGACAGATGTGAAAATTACCGAACTATCAGTTTAATAAGTCACAGCTGCAAAATACTAACGCGAATTTTTTACAGACGAATGGAAAAACTGGTAGAAGCCGACCTCGGGGAAGATCAGTTTGGGTTCCGTAGGAATGTTGGAACACGTAAGGCAATTTTGACCCTACGACTTATCTTACAAGCTACATTAAGGAAAGGCAGACCTACGTTTCTAGCATTTGTAGACTTAAAGAAAGCTTTTGACAATGTTGATTGGAATAGTCTCTTTCAAATTCTGAAGGTGGCAGGGGTAAAATACAGGGAGCGAAAGGCTATTTACAATTTGTACAGAAACCAGATGGCAGTTATAAGAGTCGAGAGACATGAAAGGGAAAGAGTGGTTGGGAAGGGAGTTAGACAGGGTTGTAGCCTCTCCACGATGCTATACAATCTGTATATTGAGCAAGCAGTAAAGGAAACGAAAGAAAAGTTCGGAGTAGGTGTTAAAATCCATGGAGAAGAAATAAAAACTTTGAGGTTCACCGATGACATTTTAATTCTGTCAGAGACAGCAAAGGACTTGGAAGAGCAGTTGAACGGAATGGACAGTATCTTGAAAGGAGGGTATAAGATGAACATCAACAAAAGCAAAACGAGGATAATGGAATGCAGCCGAATTAAGTCAGTTGATTCTGAGGAAATTAGATTAGGAAATGAGACACTTAAAGCAGTAAAGGAGTTTTGTTATTTGGGGAGCAAAATAACTGATGATGGTCGAAGTAGAGAGGATATAAAATGTAGACTGGCAATGGCAAGGAAGTCGTTTGTGAAGAAGAGAAATTTGTTAACATTGAGTATTGATTTAAGTGTCAGGTAGTCTTTTCTGAAAGTATTTGTATGAAGTGTAGCCATGTATGGAAGTGAAACATGGACGATAAACAGTTTAGACAAGAAGAGAATAGAAGGTTTCGAAATGTGGTGCTACAGAAGAATGCTGAAGATTAGATGGGTAGATCACATAACTAATGAGGAGGTATTGAATAGACTTGGGGAGAAGAGGAGTTTGTGGCACAACTTGACTAGAAGAAGGGATCGGTTGGTAGGACATGTTCTGAGGCATCAAGGGATCACCAATTTAGTACTGGAGGGCAGCGTGGAGGGTAAAAATCGTGGAGGGAGACCAAGAGATGAATACACTAAGCAGTTTCAGAAGGATGTAGGCTGCAGCAGGTACTGGGAGATGAAGAAGCTTGCACAGGATAGAGTAGCATGGAGGGCTGCATCAAACCAGTCTCAGGACTGAAGACCACAACAACAACAACAATTGTCTGGTGCCACCAGTTTCAGTTATTGGCGAAAACGTAGCAAGGGTTTTGTGATACATTCACTGTGATCAACAGGCTTGTAAGGTGTTGGGATGTAAAGGTACTGTGGTCAGTGTTCTGACATGAGAATGACGATAGTGGAGCTACGTCTTCTCTTCTACAGAGCGCGTTCTTGCTACCCGATATAAAACAGTTGGCTGTGTTTCTGCTGAAAATGTCAGCGTGTCTTTAACTTTTATAAATCCACTTGAAAATAATTATAAATGTGTTTCATGCTCAGACGTTGCTGCTGCATGGGCTCTGCACGTAGAACTCTGTTTTGACAGGTGTGTCTGAGCTAAGTGTTAGTGACACCTCATCTTCTCGTTTCACAGTTTCTCAATTCTGCTGAAATATTACAAGAACACGAATTCCTTTTTTGTGGTTATATGCTACTATCTCCTATCCATCCCAGTTTCAATTTACCGTCTCGCTAGCTATAGCACTACTACAACACCTTACCCATTAATTGAGTTACAGTATGAAGTTCTCGTTGATACGAATACCGTACTCCTTTCTTCCACGCCATCACAGGACCAGTCGCTTACAGCAAAGTCCATGTGACGCTTATGTTTCACTTTCCATGCCACGACGCTGACTACATCACTTATTGGCATGCAGTGGGCGTCTGTAGGGAAAAACACACTTGTAATAATATTTGTAGCCACTCATCAACTGAGTTACGTTAAATGAGAGGGTTATGGAGTAAGAAATAACATACGGTTTGCGATGGTAGATATTTTATTTACTCCTCGCCTTTGCTGGAGTAAGCTGTCACCAGCACACCGGTCGGCAAAGAGGTTGCAAGTAGATCGACAATAGGCGCTGAATCAAGTGTGCATACGAGGGGCCAAAGACACTCACGATCAATGCGCCACCCACGCCCTCTCTACCACCAGTATTTAGATCCCCACTGCGGACTGGAGGACCCAGTCAGTCACAGTTCCAGGAAGTCACCCTGGCGCAGTCTGTCGCTGAGAGTAGCGTTTATAGCGTGACTTGCACTTCACCAGCACTGAGGCTGATGTGGACTACTACGAGAGAGCTTGTATCACAACAACTTGAGTAGATATAGAATGTTGGTCCTGGCGCTATGTCTAATATTGTCCCTTTTTAGCTCTAAAATGGCTACTTTATTAGACATGTCACATCGATTTTAAAAATTTGTGTCATTTTCGACGTAAATTTAGCTTTTCAAATGAGACTCTCTTATATTTACGAAATTACATTAGCTTTTGTAAATTAGCTTAAAAATTACGAACACAAAATTTCAGAACAGAAGTTTGCACAATTGAAATAAAATGGAAAACAGCTCCCACACTGTCCTACACACAACTTAATGTTTCAGACTCTGACCCTATGTAAACGGCGCTGCATAGAGAACTGCCTCTAACTTAAAAGAGTGCTCCTCATTTTGGGTTGCATTTAAGTACATAGGCGAGGATGTTGGATTGTTTGGCCAAATGGCAGCACCCTCTACACATTGTGTTTTAATGATCTCCAGTAATGCGCATTCCCTTTGGTCAATGCTTGTGTGAAGTTTGGCTAATGTAGCTACGTACGAAACTGGTATACAGGGTGTTACAAAAAGGTACGGCCAAACTTTCAGGAAACATTCCTCACACACAAATAAAGAAAAGATGTTATGTCGACATGTGTCCGGAAACGCTTAATTTCCATGTTAGAGCTCATTTTAGTTTCTTCCACCTACGCACAATGGAGCATGTCATCATGATTTCATACGGGATACTCTACCTGTGCTGCTAGAACATGTGCCTTTGCAAGTACGACACAACATGTGGTTCATGCAACATGGAGCTCCTGCACATTTCAGTCGAAGTGTTCGTACGCTTCTCAACAACAGATACGGTGACCGATGGATTGGTAGAGGCGGACCAATTCCATGGCCTCTATGCTCTCCTGACCTCAACCCTCTTGACTTTCATTTATAGTGGCATTTGAAAGCTCTTGTCTACGCAACCCCGGTACCAAATGTAGAGACTCTTCGTGCTCGTATTGTGGACGGCTGTGATACAATACGCCATTCTCCAGGGCTGCATCAGCGCATCAGGGATTCCATGCGACGGAGGGTGGATGCGTGTATCCTCGCTAACGGAGGACATTTTGAACATTTCCTGTAACAAAGTGTTTGAAGTCACGCTGGTACGTTCTGTTGCTGTGTGTTTCCATTCCATGATTAATGTGATTTGAAGAGAAGTAATAAAATGAGCTCTAACATGGAAACTAAGCATTTCCGGACACATGTGCACATAACATATTTTCTTTCTTTGTGTGTGAGGAATGTTTCCTGAAAGTTTGGCCGTACCTTTTTGTAACACGCTGTATATAGTTGGTATTCGAGTGAAAGAACTGATTCAGATTAAGTGATTTTCAACAGTTTATTTCGGAAGCAAATGCATTATTTCCTTTACATTATTTCATTCGTTTGATGTGACGAAGTGTAAACAGCATGTAAATGTGAATGTGAACAGTCAAATTACGATAACAAAAGAATAATTTACATGAAAAACGAAGTACATTCCTATCGTTACGAATGGAGACAACCACAGTGCCATCTGTCAGTTACATTAGCAACTACGACCTGCTAATGTGCCAGCAGTACAGCGAGATTATGAAATGAGACAGAGATAAGAGTTGGAGCCTACAGGAAGACGGAATTTGAAAGTGCACTGTTAGTTATATCAGCAGCTGCATTTCCTGCTGCAGCCATTCGAGTAATTGCTCTCATCGAAGCAAGAGCCCCGCTGTTTTGTTCAGATAAGACCCATACAGTATACAGAAACATAGTCTTACAAACTGATGCTTCATTTTCTGTTACATTTTCGTCCCCTAATGCTCTTCAGAAAGAAGTATCAGTAAGCTGTTAGTACTTTTTCTAATTTTTAATTCATTGATTCATCGATAGTAAATAACGACATTTTTTAAGTTTTTTATATAACAAATGGAGAAGTTTCAAAAAGCAATTGTGATTGACCTAGCTGGTATACCTGAATCTAAAAAACCAGATTTTTGTCAACATTGTACACAGTGGTGTATCGATGGAAATTGATGTTGTTATTGCTGTTCTGATGAACAAAGTGCACATAACAATCGTAATACAGAGAAAAATATTTCATTGTTAAACTAACTACAATAATGAAGATTGATTGCAATGGAGCAATTTTATCTATGTTTACTACTTATGAAAAGGATCACATAGAGGTATTTGAGATAGTTAAAAAATTTTTACAAAGGTAAAGCTTTAGCATACAATTACATTGTTACAAAGATAGCAGAGCTCTTAAATACTGAATATCAGACAAAAGTATCTACCAATAAATGTAACAGTAATTTATGGCAACAATTTTAGACATGAATAGGTTCGGTATAATTCAAGAACAAAAGGAATTTGATGTATACATGGAAGCTCTGCTTACTCATACAATACCAGTAAAATATGATGATTTGAAAATTTTCAGTTAGTACTCTATGTTGTGTATCATAAGTGAGATTTTTCTTTCGATACATAATTATGTAAACAAGTGTATCATCTGGTATTTTCTCATTAAAAGTATCACACAGCTTCATTTTGGTTTTCTGTGTGGCTACTACATTTTTTCTACATGTCGTATTAATCACATAGATAAGATAATCGGACATAAATCCAGATGTACTTATTTCAACACCTCCTTTTAATTGTGTAATATGGTTAAATTTGTGAAATGCATCATAAGCCTTCAAGTAATATTCTGGTGGATCTAAATTCCACCTTTCTTGTGGAAACATTTCATTTCTTAAATTTTTCAGATATAATGTTCATAGTATAACTTGATCAAATAATGATAAATTATTCGACTGATTATGTTTATGGTTAGTCAGAAATATGAAAAGTATAAAATAAGGCATATCAAGTTCCACTGAATCGTAGTAATTTGTGGTATCTATTTCAAAATGTTTCTTATCACTTAGTCCAGATATCTCTGTAGTCTGTAACTCATAGAATGATATCAGTACTTTACTACATTTCAAAATATTTTCTCATTGTTCAAGTTGATAATTAGGTTCATATTTGACAACTGCTACTCTAATTTACATAGTTAGTAGTACAGTTTTACCTTCCTTTGGAAGAGTATATTTTATTTCAACTCCAGCATTGTTGTAATCAGACGATCTAAGAATACAATCATTTGCACTTGAACTCCATGTAAAAATTACGGTAACATTGCCATCAAACATTATTCCTTATAATCTTTGAAAAATCTACCTAACATTTCCAATCTATATAATACTTCATTTTTCTTCTTTCTCATTTTACCATTATTAAGTATATGTCCTTCCACATATATTGAATCAGTAACAGATGATGCCAAGTGCAGTAATAGTGATGATAAAATAACAGTATCTTCTAAATAAAATATTATTTAATTTTTTTGTGGTTATAAAGTCAAATAGTTTTGCTACACAGTTATCAATTAGCAATTTATTGGATTTTCCATGATATGTTGGATAAGGTGTACCATCAGCTCCAATAACACTGAAGTTCATGTACAATTGAGCGTGATTAGGATATATCCAACCACCACCTATATGAATGGTAATTTCTGTAACCTTGTTGGATACATTTAAGTTATTTTTAGTTTTCTCGTTCACAGGGAAAGATGAAAACTGATAGCTTTCAATCTTGTTTACTTATAAAGAATAAAAACATAATTTCATCTCCAAAATAAATGTTACTGTAGCACCATTGAAATCAATTAAATTGTCATTTTCATCAGTTATAGTTACTACTAAATCCTAAATTTTATCGTGAAGTGTAACAAATAAAGGATGATTTGGTTCAAAATCGTTGGTGCCCAAACTCTACATTAGGCTTAAATGAAGCAGTAATATTTGTTTCATGATGAAAATGATCAGTATGTTTTAAATACATACACCAGCTAAATTAAAATTCATATTTATTAATTCAAATGGTATAATTTTTGAAACATCATGAGCAATAGTCTTTTCATTAGTTTCAATAGTTTGATTAACTCCTAACATATTTCTAATACTGTCTTTCATATCCATATATAACTTAACATCACTCTCAGTTGTTACTCCAGTTAAACACACATCTGCTTCTTTTGTGTTTATTAAGCTTTTTGTATGAATAAATTTTTCTAAATTTGTCAAGTTATATTGAACAGTAGGAATAATTATTGTTTCAATATCACATTACACTTACTATTTCAAGATTCGCTATTTGGAGCTAAAAATGTAGTATAAAATCCAACCAATGCTACACTTTCAAAACTATCCCCTATAGGGACAGTTAATCTTTTTTTTCACTCTTGATGAATTACCACTCAGTTGTATTAGGTGATAGCCAGAGCTGTCTTTGGATTGCAACATACTACTCATTTATTGGTAATTAAATGAACACAGTCTGGGATCCAAAAATACAAATTCCAGAAAAGAAGCCAAAAATTAAATATTTTTAAATTATTTCCTATCTCTAATAGATGTGCTATTACAGGACCTAATGGATGTAGCAAAACAACATGATTGAATGATTATTATATTTTAAGAATCAGGATGGTTAAATTAGTACAAAATTAGCCATATCTACATCTATTAAAAAGTTTACATCAAAGTATCAAGAACTCATCAAAAAATAAATAAAAAATTGAAGATAAATTAGATGCTGAAATAGCTACATTTATTAGTAGCATTGATGAAATTATACCACTAGATGAATGTAAAGATAATTCACTTGTAGTATTTGATGAAATTATTTTGGAAAACCAAGACATTGTAAGAGGATATTTTACCACATATAGATACAGGGTGTTTCAAAAATGACCGGTATATTTGAAATGGCAATAAAAACTAAACGAGCAGCGATAGAAATACACCGTTTGTTGCAATATGCTTGGGACAACAGTACATTTTCAGGCGGACAAACTTTCGAAATTACAGTAGTTACAATTTTCAACAACAGATGGCGCTGCAAGTGATGTGAAAGATATAGAAGACAATGCAGTCTGTGGGTGCGCCATTCTGTACGTCGTCTTTCTGCTGTAAGCGTGTGCTGTTCACAACGTGCAAGTGTGCTGTAGACAACATGGTTTATTCCTTAGAACAGAGGATTTTTCTGGTGTTGGAATTCCACCGCCTAGAACACAGTGTTGTTGCAACAAGACAAAGTTTTCAACGGAGGTTTAATGTAACCAAAGGACCGAAAAGCGATACAATAAAGGATCTGTTTGAAAAATTTCAACGGACTGGGAACATGACGGATGAACGTGCTGGAAAGGTAGGGCGACCGCGTACGGCAACCACAGAGGGCAACGCGCAGCTAGTGCAGCAGGTGATCCAACAGCGGCCTCGGGTTTCCGTTCGCCGTGTTGCAGCTGCGGTCCAAATGACGCCAACGTCCACGTATCGTCTCATGCGCCAGAGTTTACACCTCTATCCATACAAAATTCTAACGTTGCAACCCCTCAGCGCCGCTACCATTGCTGCACGAGAGACATTCGCTAACGATATAGTGCACAGGATTGATGACGGCGATATGCATGTGGGCAGCATTTGGTTTACTGGCAAAGCTTATTTTTACCTGGATGGCTTCGTCAATAAACAGAACTGGCGCATATGGGGAACCGAAAAGCCCCATGTTGCAGTCCCATCGTCCCTGCATCCTCAAAAAGTACTGGTCTGGGCCGCCATTTCTTCCAAAGGAATCATTGGCCCATTTTTCAGATCCGAAACGATTACTGCATCAAGCTATCTGGACATTCTTCGTGAATTTGTGGCGGTACAAACTGCCTTAGACGACACTGCGAACACCTCGTGGTTTATGCAAGATGGTGCCCGGCCACATCGCACGGCCGACGTCTTTAATTTCCTGAATGAATATTTCGATGATCGTGTGATTGCTTTGAGCTATCCGAAACATACAGGAGGCGGCGTGGATTGGCCTCCCTATTCGCCAGACATGAACCCCTGTGACCTCTTTCTGTGGGGACACTTGAAAGACCAGGTGTACCGCCAGAATCCAGAAACAATTGAACAGCTGAAGCAGTACATCTCATCTGCATGTGAAGCCATTCCGCCAGACACGTTGTCAAAGGTTTCGGGTAATTTCATTCAGAGACTACGCCATATTATTGCTACGCATGGTGGATATGTGGAAAATATCGTACTATAGAGTTTCCCAGACCGCAGCGCCATCTGTTGTTGAAAATTGTAACTACTGTAATTTCGAAAGTTTGTCTGCCTGAAATTGTACTGTTGTCCCAAGAATATTGCAACAAACGGTGTATTTCTATCGCTGCTCGTTTAGTTTTTATTGCCGTTTCAAATATACTGGTCATTTTTGAAACACCCTGTATAAAGGAATAGAATTTTTTTTAGATCAAATGTATTCAAAGATACCAAAACAATTAGTCAGAGGAAATGTTTTTAGAGAAGACGACACAAATGTACATCATATTTATCATGAATTTGTTTGTGGTGATTTAAGATATGATGATACCAGAAACATGTGCCATAGTTACTACAATGATGATTTTTCAATTATAGCTATAGACATGACATGTAAATCAAATGATGGTAAATATAGAGCCCAAATTCAACATTTTCTAACATAAACATAAATGTTAAATGTAGACATGAATATTTTTCTGTTATATAAATGTTTTCAACATCCGATCCACATCATGTTAAAGAAGCTAAGCGAAATAGAAGAAATATTGAAGAATTACAAGAAGAATTTACAAAATTGGAAAAACAACCCTATACAGAATATGAAAAATGTAAAACAGAAGATTTACCTGTTATTGATGCAATAGAACAAGTCAAATAAGAAATTGAAGCATTAGCTGATAATGTATTAGAAGCTATTGACGAAAGTAGAGAAGTTGACAAACAAAGGGTTCCATACCATCAAGATAAATAAAATGCTATACCACTAATCGAAGAATATGGTACTGACAATAGAGATTATACATGAAGCGAATTGAAATTCTGAATGTATTGAATAAATATGAAGAAGAGACTAGTAGTAGCAAAAAATCGAAAGATGTTAAAAAATAAATATAAGTGAAAAATGTTTAAGTATATCAACTATAGTGAAAATACTGTTTTTGGATTAAGGCCTATTGGTATGTTTAAGTACATTGATAATTTACCCATTAAATAGGAAGGAAGTTAATTATTTATAGCTGAAAAAGAATGTGAAGGAACAAATGGTTTGATGCAATTTTTAACTACAAAACATATTACTATAGACAATATGAATGACAAATTTGATTTGGTTGACCTGGAGACATATTCTACAAATGAGGGGCACTGTATTCTGATTAAAATCCAAATGAAATAAAATCAAGTAAAGGTTTTAAAATACAATAATTTGATAAAAGAAATTGTTGATGATGATTTTCCAAAATTAAGGAGAACAACGTATGGGTGGCCAATTAAGTGGTCCCGACAGTTGGGATACCAGTTACTTTGGAATAAGGCTGGGCATCTCGGACATATTCTGAGTCGTGGTCACCTTTGTGCTCATACGGCAAAGACTACCAAATCCACCGGTTAGTCCCTCAGCCGTTAGGGGTAAAACCCAATGGGACTCGGGGCAAGTAAGGCTAGCAACCTGCTTCCCTGGTACTCTAAATATGATGCTGGCAATAATCAGAGCAAAATGCCTCGGACCTTTGGAGGTGACGGACTCCCACCTCTAACTGACAAACCAGGGACTCCTAAGATACGACTTGGCAAACAAATGGTAATGAGATGGGGAGCTATTAATATCAATGGGGGCTACTCTGGGAAGAAGGCAGAGCTGGCAGAGGCTGCAAGTAAGATGGGGCTGCACGTTTTAGCTGTTAGTGACATTCAGGTAAGGGGTGAGAAAGAAGAGGAAGTGGGAGAATACAAGGTCTACCTGTCAGGCGTCAAAGCAGGAATAGCACAATGGGGTGTAGGGCTTTACATCAGGAAAGAAATGGAACCCAGCGTAGTTGCAATAAGGTATGTAAACGAACGACTGATGTGGATAGATTTGACAGTGTCTAGCAAGAAAATTAGGATTGTGTCAGTATATTCGCATTGTGAAGGGACAGATCAAGATAAGATGGATAGTTTTTATGAGGCACTCAGTGATGTAGTTGTTAAAGGACAAGGACAGTGTTCTGCTCATGGGTGATTTTAACGCCAGGATTGGAAATCGAACAGAAGGGTATGAAAAGGTTATGGGTAAATTTGGAGAGGATATGGAGGCCAACAGGAACGGGAAACAACTCTTGGATTTCTGTGCCAGTATGGGCTTAGTAATCACAAACTCCTTTTTTAAACATAAGAACATTCACCGGTATATTTGGGAAGGCAGGGGAACCAGATCTGTCATTGACTATATAATAACAGATCAGGAATTCAGGAAGGCTGTGAGGGACACACGAGTATTCAGGGGATTCTTTGATGACACTGATCATTATTTAATCTGCAGTGAAATTGGGATTGTGAGGCCGAAAGTGCAGGAGGTCAGGTCCATATGTAGGAGGATAAGAGTGGAGAAGGAAATCAGGCACAAGTACATAACAGCAATCTCAGAAAGGTACCAGTTAGTTGAATGTAGACAATTACAGTCACTGGAAAAGGAGTGGACAAGGTACAGGGACACAGTACTAGAAGTGGCTAAAGAATGTCTTGGAACAGTAGTGTGTAAAAGTAGGATGAAGCAAACAGCTTGGTGGAATCATACAGTCAAGGCAGCCTGTGAAAGGAAAAAGAAGGCGTATCAAAAATGGCTACATACCAGAACCCAGGTAGACAGAGAAAGTTATGTTGAAGAAAGAAACAAAGCCAAACAGATAATTGGAGCATCCAAGAAGAAATCGTGGGAAGACTTTGGAAACAGGTTGGAGACTATGGGTCAAGCTGCTGGAAAACCATTCTGGAGTGTAATTAGCAGTCTTCGAAAGGGAGGTAAGAAGGAAATGACAAGTATTTTGGACAGGTCAGGAAAAGTGCTGGTGAATCCTGTGGATGCCTTGGGCAGATGGAGGGAATATTTGGAAGAGTTGCTCAATGTAGGTGAAAATGCGATCAGTAATGTTTCAGATTTCGAGGTAGAATGGGATAGGAATGATGATGGAAATAGGATCACATTTGAGGAAGTGGAAAAAATGGTCAGTAGATTGCAGTGCAATAAAGCGGCTGGGGTGGATGAAATTAAGTCGGAACTCATCAAATACAGTGGAATGTCAGGTCTTAAATGGCTACACAGGATAATTGAAATGGCCTGGGAGTCGGGACAGGTTCCATCAGACTGGACAAAAGCAGTAATCACACCAATCTTTAAACATGGAAACAGAAAAGTTTGTAACAACTACAGAAGTATCTCTTTAATCAGCGTTGTGGGTAAAATCTTCGCAGGTATTGTTGAAAGGAAAGTGCGAGTATTAGTTGAGGACCAATTGGATGAAAATCAGTGTGGGTTTAGGCCTCTTAGAGGTTGTCAGGACCAGATCTTTAGCTTACGGCAAATAATGGAGAAGTGTTATGAGTGGAGCAGGGAATTGTATCAATGCTTTATAGATCTAGAAAAGGCATATGACCGGGTTCCTAGGAGGAAGTTATTGTCTATTCTACAAGATTATGGAATAGGAGGCAAACTTTTGCAAGCAATTAAAGGTCTTTACATGGATAGTCAGGCAGCAGTTAGAGTTGACGGTAAATTGAGTTCATGGTTCAGAGTAGTTTCAGGGGTAAGACAAGGCTGCAACCTGTCTCCACTGTTGTTCATATTATTTATGGATCATATGTTGAAAACACTAGACTGGCTGGGTGAGATTAAGATATGTGAACACAAAATAAACAGTCTTGCATATGCGGATGACTTAGTTGTGATGGCAGATTCGATTGAAAGTTTGCAAAGTAATATTTCAGAGCTAGATCAGAAATGTAAGGACTATGGTATGAAGATTAGCATCTCCAAAACGAAAGTAATGTCAGTGGGAAAGAAATATAAACGGATTGAGTGCCAAATAGGAGGAACAAAGTTAGAACAGGTGGACAGTTTCAAGTACTTAGGATGCATATTCTCACAGGCTGGCAACATAGGGAAAGAACTGGAAGCAAGGTGTAGCAAAGCTAATGCAGTGAGCGCTCAGCTACGATCTACTCTCTTCTGCAAGAAGGAAGTCAGTACCAAGACTAAGTTATCTGTGCACCGTTCAATCTTTCGACCAACTTTGTTGTATGGAAGCGAAAGCTGGGTGGATTCAGGTTACCTTATCAACAAGGTTGAGGTTACGGATATGAAAGTAGCTAGGATGATTGCAGGTACTAGTAGATGGGAACAATGGCAGGAGGGTGTCCACAATGAGGAAATCAAAGAAAAACTGGGAATGAACTCTATAGATGTAGCAGTCAGGGCGAACAGGCTTAGATGGTGGGGTCATGTTACACGCATGGGAGAAGCAAGGTTACCCAAGAGACTCATGGATTCAGCAGTAGAGGGTAGGAGGAGTCGGGGCAGACCGAGGAGAAGGTACCTGGATTCGGTTAAGAATGATTTTGAAGTAATAGGTTTAACATCAGAAGAGGTACCAATGTTAGCACTGAATAGGGGATCATGGAGGACTGTATAAGGGGGGGCTATGCTCCAGACTGAACGCTGAAAGGCATAATCAGTCTTAAATGATGATGATGATGATGATGATGATGAAGGAGAACAATGTAGATTATCCATCAGAAAGTGAAAAAACAGGCAAAGGACTTGTACTGAAAAGGCAATTGAATATGTGTGGACTAATAATGATGGTGAATTAATTGATAGATTAAAGGTTATTCATTGTGAATAGATGACTGGTAACAAAAATTATCACAATGAAAAAGTAGGAATAACAAAAATGTTGACATATGAATTTGATGATTCCATTATCAACAACCCAAAAGGCATACCATATTTAATTACATTGTTGAATAACTTACCACATACATTTTGGGAAAGTGAAAAATACGAGAAAGGAATAGTAAACACATTACTTAACAAACTTCCATTTGAAATGCATCTACCAGGTTACAGATTTTGCGCTCTTGGAACTAATTAATGGTCAGCACAAGTGGATTAAGGAATTAATCCACTATATTAAGCTTCTAAATTAAATGACATTTCCTGTAGAGGTAATAAAGATTTAGAGAAAAGACATGAAGTGGACAAACAACTTCATCTAGCTGCAAAAGAAAGAATGCATGCTTCTGATTCTTCAGTTGGTGAAATAGTTGCAGCTACTGCAGTTAGAGACATAATGTATGGAAAAAGAGAATTAGGAATGGGTACTGATGACAATGAATGCGAATTATAATTTTTGAGTACATAAATAAAAAACTTTATTATTAATTACTCTTTGCTATGAAGTGGTAAAATTAAAGCAAAGGGACTTAAAACTAAAGCTAATATTGTACCAGATACTATTTATCACTTTTCGCTGAAGCACAAAAGACAAAAAGAGGAGGTAATTTAGTCATAACATTAGGCACTCCCATTGTGAAAAAAATTTGTGAATATCTAACGAAAAAAAGAAGGATCTGGTTTAAATAAGCAGGAAGGTGTTTTTTTTCATTACTATTGGCAGAATTACCATATTTAATTGGTGTTGCTGCAATAGCAGCTTCTGTTGCAAATGCAGTTGTATATAAAAGGAAAGGTGGTAAAAAACTATAAGAACAAAAAAAACATAATATAGCAATGGAAAAGAAAGGTAAAGGGTTAAAAAAAGCAACAAAAAGTTACTGATAAGTACACTAAAGCATTAAGTAACTTTGATATAGAGAAACTTGTTAAGCAATTTACAATTGAACACTTCATTCTGTACTTATGATTGATGAGTTACCTAACAAACCAGAAACTGTTGAATGCATTATAGTAAATTTAGATATATCTGACCATGTTTTTAATCACTGGATTTGCTTCTATAAGAATAATTATAATAAATTCGTGTTTGATTCATTTGGCAGGCAAAGAATTGATTAAATATCTAGTTTCAAGTGAGCGATGCTATAATGGAGAGCAAATAAAATTGTTTAATGAAGTAATATGTTTTCATTTGTGTGTATTTGTACTAAACCTACTCTCAGATTATTATACATTGAATGCAAATATTTTTAGAAATAATATATGTAAGAATACTAATGGAAAATCTGAAAAACTAGGAAGTATCAGAAATAAAATAGAATATTTAACTAAACAATTTCAGAAAGAATTATATAGCATTTTCAAAATAACTAGATCATATGTCGATTTTAAAGGTCGATGATTAGTGGATATAAAAGAACCAAAAAGTGGCTATGATGATGTTACCAAACAATACTTAGTAAAACAATATGTTCAAAACATGAATATAGAAGCATTCTAACAAAACTCAGTAATTATCTTAATGAAAAAGTTAATCAACTTCACAGTGATTATAATAAATAGTTTTACAAAGAAAGGAAAAGGGAAATCTTTTATAGATTACCTCTCAAAGACAGATTTAACACCATTCCTAAGTCCAGTAAGTGATCTTCCCAGTAGAATCACTGATAAAACGAAATTTATGTTTCGTTTTAATGCTGGTACAGAAATATTAAAATACACATTTGAATATGAAATCAAGAGAATTATTTAATTTGCATCCAATAGAAATGATGATTTATCACCAACAGATTTTAAGCTAGAGACAAAAAGATTTAATGTTGATGAAATGCAAATGATATATCCAACACAACTAAATAATCTTTCATTTGAAATGGAGAAGAAAGATAAAATATCTAAATGAATTTGTAAAATTAGGTTACGTTACATTAAGTTGAATTTGGTACCGATTTCAGGTGGATTAATCATGTTTGGTGAATTAATTTGATAGAATGGAGCAATGATTTTAAGTTGTATGGATGGATCACATTTGGTGTCTTAAATGTAAAAGAAATCTACAGAAATACATAATCCTCACAGAGTAACAACTGAAAATGGAAGACAAAGAATTGAAGGTATTTGTTCAGTATGTAAAACTAAAAAGAGGAAATATGTTAAAAAATTTTGTAACTGAGGTAGTGACACATGAAGACATTATAAAGGAACTACAGATACCGATTAGAAAAAAATATAATAGAAGAAAAGTTTTAAATTTTCGAATAGATGATTTATGGCAAGCTGATTTAGTTGAAATATAAAAAAAAAGAAATTGCTATAAATATTTGTTAACTGTCATTGATATATTTTCTAAATACTTGGGCTATTCCCGTTAATGATCAAATAGGTAAAAATGTAGCTAGTGCTTTTGGAAATATTTTAGAGTTAGAGCTCCAAAAAATTTATAAACTGATAATGGAAAAGAATTCTACAATAATGATTTCAAACAACTGTTGAAGAAATATAATATACTCATTATTCAATGTATACTGATATAAAGGTTTCTGTTGTTGAAAGATTTAACGGAACGCTAAAAGAAAAAATGTGGAAGAAATTTTCTATTCAAGGCAATTATAAGAGGATAGATATTGCCTCAAAATTAGTTGATGAGTACAATAACAAAAAATACTGAACCATAAAAATGAAACCAAATGCAGTAAGTAAATTAAATGAAAACTACATTTAAAAAAATATTTATTCTCAAACTATAAAGTGAGAATCAGCAAATTGAAAGAAATATTTGATAAAGGATATACTGCCACTTGGTCTACAAAATTATTTGAAATTGAAGATTTTATGTATTAAGACCGAACACATTCAAATTGAAAGGTATTAAACGAAATTTTTATGAACATGTACTACATATAATAAAATATCCTGATGTATATCATATTGAAAAGGTTTTTAAAAATATGATAAAGTATATATTAAATGGTTAGGATTTTATAATTCATATAATAGTAGGGTCAATAAGAATAATATAGTTTTCTTATAACATTTTTTCCATACTTAAACTGAGTTTGTTCCTGAAAATATAAACCTGTTTGGTATTGACTAGAATATGATACTGCTGATAGCGTTATGAAAGAGGACGTAGTATTTTTAAAGATTAAAATTAAAGTTAATAAGAACAATATATGGTCCAAATTACTTAAGGATTTTGAATATAAAATGATGAAATCAGATGTATTTGGTACATTTAGTTTATTAAATGAAAATAATGTATTTAAAAATAACTGTGAATGTTGTATAGAATTTAACTATGAATGATGTCAATGGTAATTTACTTTTATTGCAGAACAGTTTTATCCATATATAAATGATGAAGTCTGCACTTCAGTTTTTTTCTGTTTGTTTCTTATCCAGATAATGATGGTGTATCTACACAAATAAAGCAGTTAAATGATGAATCTTTGAATTATGTATATGATCTAAAAGGAGATGAAGTATGTGTTGTTTATGAATACTTTAAGAAACAGACTATGGCAATTAAAATTTATTGCTGAATTAACTGTTTTTAATGTATGCTTTGCCTTATTCCATATTTTTTCTTTTCTTTAATTTTATATCCTTTTGTTTCAAGAAGTTCTTCTAGTGTTTTTCTAAGGACATTAAGTTTATCTTTTATTGTACTGTATACAGAAATAATTCTTTTTCGGTAAGATTGTCTAGTAGAATAGATTCATCAGTTTATGCATCTTCAAGTAAAATTTATTCAAATTCTGTACTAGACTCTGTCAAAATTTCTTCATAAATATTTTTTCTCTTCTCGTTTATTTCATCAACAATATCGTCACATTGCTCACCTAATTTTTCAACAAAATAAGATAGACTACTGAAGTGTATATTATACATTTCTTTACTTTCATCTAATCTGTGTAGACCAAAATAAACTGAAATCATATGTTCTACTAATTTCTAATCTGTATATTCATATTTTCTCACATAAAATATTTTATCTTCTTAGGTCTTCCATTGTTTTAAGTCGATGATCTTCCTGAGAGAAGATTTGCTGACAATACAACTCAAACTTTAAAAATATATTTTCTTCGCAAACTGCTTGGATGTAGCATTGTATATAATCTGTTCTTTTTTCATATCTACTACATCAGATAGCACAGTTTTAAGCTTCAAGTACTACTTGTCTTTTTCTTGTAGTTGTATAGCAAGTTGTGAAGATTTATATTGCTCTGTACTTCTTGAGTATTTCAGGTAATCAACCAATATTTTTTCATCAACCAAATAATATTTTCTAACTAATTTACTGTTTTCATTATTCACTATCATTGTTAATTCTTGAAAGTATTCAACAGATAATTTAAGCCAAGTTTTTGAACTACATTATTTTTGCTATGGGTTACATAAAACATGTAAAAATGTTGTATGCAACTTACAAAATCATTTATAAGTATGAAAGGAAGATCAATTACCTCATCTGATTGGGAATTTTATTCAACAATAGCTAATCATATTATTCATTTGATTTAAATGATGAAAAGGAATATATGAAGATTGAATTTTATACATGTTAGACTCATCACTTTAGTTCAACATGCAATGCCCCCATGGTAATGTATTTATATCATCTTTCATTACATATCGTTCATCATCATGTGGGCTCAATGCTTTCTTGTTGACTTCAACAGTATATACACTACTGGCCATTAAAATTGTTACACCAAGGAGAAATGCAGTTGATAAACAGGTATTCATTGGACGAATATATTATACTAGAACTGACATGTCATTACATTTTCACGCCATGTAGGTGCATAGAACCTGAGAAATTAGTACCCAGAACAACCATCTCTGGCCGTAATAACGGCCTTGATGCACCTGGGCATTGATTCAAACAGAGCTTCGATGGCGTGTACAGGTAAAGCTGCCCATGCAGGCTTAACACTATACCATAGTTCATGAATAGTAGTGATTGGCGTATTTTGACAAACCAGTTGGTCAGCCACCATTGACTAGACGTTTTCAATTGGTGTGAGATCTGGAGAATGTGCTGGCCCGGCAGCAGTCGAACATTTTCTGTATCCAGAAAGGCCCCTACAGGACCTGCAACATGCGGTCGTGCATTGTCCTGCTGCAATGTAGGGTTTCACGGGGATCGAATGAACGGTAGCGCCGCGGGTCATAACATATCTGAAATGTAACGTTCACTGTTCAAACCGCCGTCAATGCGAACAAGAGGTGACTGAGACACGTAACACATGGCAACCCATACAATCATGCCGGGTGATACGCCAGTATGGCGATGACGAATACACACTTCCAATCTGCGTTCACCGCAATGTCCTCAAACATGGATGCGACCATCATGATGCTGTAAAGAGAACCTGGATTCTTCTGAAAAAAAGATGTTTCGCCATTCGTGCATCCAGGTTCGTCGTTGAGTACACCATCTCAGGCGCTCCTGTCTGTGAAGGAGCGTCAAGGGTAACCGCACCCATGGCCTCCGAGCTGATAGTGCTGCTGCAAACGTCGTCGAACTGTTCGTGCAGATGGTTGTTGGCTTGCAAATGTCCCCATCTGTTGACTCAGAGATCGAGACGTGGCTGCACGATCCGTTACAGCCATAAGGATAAGATGTGGGCTTATGAAGTAATTATTCAAAATAATTTTCTGAGAAAGCATTCGGTACAATTTCGGATGACGTTACGCCTGCCGCCGGCTTTAAGCGTATAATTTTTCCAGCATATCGAGGGTAGATTTAACTCACCACCAACTATTATTCTATGAGCGGGGTACTTATTTGAAATGAGACTCAAGTTTTCTTTGAACTGTTCAGCAACTGTATCTTCTGAGTCGAGGGATCGGTAAAACGATCCAATTAATAGTTTAGCCCGATTGTCAGATATAACCTCTACCCATACTATTTAACACGAGCAATCTACTTCAATTTCGCTACAAGGCAAACTACCTCTGACAGCAATAAATACTCCACCACCAACTGTATTTAATCTATCATTTCTGAACACTGTTAGATCTTTTCAAAAAAATTCGGATAAACATTTTCCGGCTTTACCCAGCTCTCTATACCTACAACTATTTGAACTTCATTGCTTTCAATTAGGGCTTGGAGCTCTGGTTCTTTCCCAACACAGCTACAACAATTTACAACTACAAACCAATCGTTTCTACAACTACCGTACTGTGTTTTACCTGCCCACTTTAAGACGGACGTCCCTTCTGTGGTTCCCTGAGACCCTCTAACCTAAAAAAAAACCGCCCAGTCCCTTCCACACAGCCCCCGCTACCAGTGTAGCCGCCTGCTGTGTGTAGTGGTCTCCTGGCCTATTAAGCAGAACCCGGGAACCTACCACCCGATGGCGCAAGTCAAGGAATCTGCAGCCTACACGGTCACAGAACCGCCTGAGCCTCTGATTCAGACCTTCCACTCGGCTCTGCACCAAAGGACCACAGTCGGTTCTATCTACGATGCTGCTGATGGTGAGCTCCGCCTTAATCTCGGAAGCAAGACGCCCGAAACCAGACAGAATCTCCTCCGATCCAAAGTGACACGCGTCATTGGTACCGACATGAGACACCACCTGCAGTTGGCTGCACCCTTTACTCTTCATGGCATCCGGAAGCACCCTTTCCGCATCCGGAATGACTCCCACCGGAACGCACACGGAGTGCACCCTGGCTTCCTTCCCCTTGAGGCTGATTGCTACAAAGACACGTCTACCGATTCTATAATTTACCTCAATTCATCCTGTATAGACAAGTAGCGGCACGTACGTAAATGTGAGGCATTACAAAAATAAAATGGCGAGACTGGGTGTGAGAAAGTCGGACAGCACTTATGTTCTGCCACCTTAGCTGGTTGCCCTTACGCCGTTCCCCCACAGCTGGTGCCCACGGGCGGTATTCTTCTGTTCGTCCTCGACCTCTTGGATATGCCTCTGATTCGCTTGACACTAAGTAGCTTCTTTTTTTTTTTTTTTTTTTTTTGGTCATCAGTCTACTAACTGGTTTGATGCGGCCCGCCACGACGAATTCCTTTCCTGTGCTAACCTCTTCATCTCAGAGTAGCACTTGCACCTTACGTCCTCAATTATTTGCTTGACGTATTCCAATCTCTCGCTTCCTCTACAGTTTTTGCCCTCTACAGCTCCCTCTAGTACCATGGAAGCCATTCCCGCATGTCTTAGCAGATGTCCTATCATCCTGTCCCTTCTCCTTATCAGTGTTATCCACATATTCCTTTCCTCTCCGATTCTGCGTAGAACCTCCTCATTTCTTACCTTATCAGTCCACCTAACTTTCAACATTCGTCTATAGCACCACATCTCAAATGCTTCGATTTTCTTCTGTTCCGGTTTTCCCACAGTCCATGTTTCACTACCATACACTGCTGTATCCAGACGTACATCCTCAGAAATTTCTTCCTCAAATTAAGGCCGGTATTTGATATTAGTACACTTCTCTTGGCCAGAAATGCCTTTTTTGCCATAGCGAGTCTGCTTTTGATGTCCTCCTTGCTCCGTCCGTCATTGGTTATTTTACTGCCTAGGTAGCAGAATTCCTTAACTTCATTGACTTCGTGACCATCAATCCTGATGTTAAGTTTCTCACTGTTCTCATTTCTACTACTTCTCATTACCTTCGTCTTTCTCCGATTTACTCTCAAACCATACTGTGTACTCATTAGACTGTTCATTCCGTTCAGCAGATCATTTAATTCTTCTTCACTTTCACTCAGGATAGCAATGTCATCAGCAAATCGTATCATTGATATCCTTTCACCTTGTATTTTAATTCCACTCCTGAACCTTTCTTTTATTTCCATCATTGCTTCCTCGATGTACAGACTGAAGAGTAGGGGCGAAAGGCTACAGCCTTGTCTTACACCCTTCTTAATACGAGCACTTCGTTCCTGATCGTCCACTCTTATTATTCTCTCTTGGTTGCTGTACGTATTGTATATGACCCGTCTCTCCCTATAGCTTACCCCTACTTTTTTCAGAATCTCGAACAGCTTGCACCATTTTATATTGTCGAACGCTTTTTCCAGGTCGACAAATCCTATGAAAGTGTCTTGATTTTTCTTTAGCCTTGCTTCCATTATTAGCCGTAACGTCAGAATTGCCTCTCTCGTCCCTTTACTTTTCCTAAAGCCAAACTGATCGTCACCTAGCGCATTCTCAATTTTCTGTTCCATTCTTCTGTATATTATTCTTGTAAGCAGCTTCGATGCATGAGCTGTTAAGCTGATTATGCGATAATTCTCGCACTTGTCAGCTCCTGACGTCTTCGGAATTGCGTGGATGATGCTTTTCCGAAAGTCAGATGGTATGTCGCCAGACAGATATATTCCACACATCAACGTGAATAGTCGTTTTGTTGCCACTTCCCCCAATGATTTTAGAAATTCTGATGGAATGTTATCTATCCCTTCTGCCTTATTTGACTGTAAGTCCTCCAAAGCTCTTTTAAATTCCGATTCTAATACTAGGTCCCCTATCTCTTCTAAATCGATTCCTGTTTCTTCTTCTATCACATCAGACAAATCTTCACTCTCATAGAGGCTTTCAATGTATTCTTTCCACCTATGTGCTATGTCCTCTGCATTTAACAGTGGAATTCCCGTTGCACTCTTATGTTACCACCGTTACTTTTAATGTCACCGAAGGTTGTTTTGATTTTCCTGTATGGTGAGTCTGTCCTTTCGACAATCATATCTTTTTTGATGTCTTCACATTTTTCCTGCAGCCATTTCTTCTTAGCTTCGCTGCACTTCCTATTTATTTCATTCCTCAGCGACTTGTACTTCTGTATTCCTGATTTTCCCGGAACATGTTTGTACTTCCTCCTTTCATCAATCAACTGAAGTATTTTTTCTGTTACCCATGGTTTCTTCGCAGCTACCTTCTTTGTACCTATGTTTTCCTTCCCAACTTCGTTGATGGCCCTTTTTAGAGATGTCCATTCCTCTTCAACTGTATTGCCTACTGCGCTATTCCTTATTGCTGTATCTACAGCGTTAGAGAACTTCAAACGTATCTCGTAATTCCTTAGTACTTCCGTATCCCACTTCTTTACGTATTGATTCTTCCTGACTAGTGTCTTGCACTTCAGCCTACTCTTCATCACTACTATATTGTGATCTGAGTCTATATCTGCCCCTGGGTACGATTTACAATCCAGTATCTGATTTCGGAATCTCTGTCTGACCATGATGTAATCTAATTGAAATCTTCCCGTATCTCCCAGCCTTTTCCAAGTATACCTCCTCCTCTTGTGATTCTTGAACAGGGTATTCGCTATTACTAGCTGAAACTTGTTACAGAACTAATTAGTCTTTCTCCTCTTTCATTCCTCGTCCCAAGCCCATATTCTCCTGTAACCTTTTCTTCTACTCCTTCCCCTACAACTGCATTCCAGTCGCCCATGACTATTAGATTTTCGTCTCCCTTTACATACTGCATTACCCTTTCAATATCCTCATACACTTTCTCTATCTGTTTATCTTCAGCTTGCGACGTCGGCATGTATACCTGAACTATCGTTGTTGGTGTTGGTCTGCTGTCGATTCTGATTAGAACAACCCGGTCACTGAACTGTTCACAGTAGCACATCCTCTGCCCTATCTTCCTATTCATAACGAATCCTACATCTGTTATACCATTTTCTGCTTCTGTTGATATTACCCGATACTCATCTGACCAGAAATCCTTGTCTTCCTTCCACTTCACTTCACTGACCCCTAGAATATCTAGATTGAGCCTTTGCATTTGCCTTTTCAGATTTTCTGGTTTCCCTACCACGTTCAAGCTTCTGACATTCCACTCCCCGACTCGTAGAACGTTATCCTTTCGTAGATTATTCAATCTTTTTCTCATGCTAACCTCCCCCTTGGCAGTCCCGTCCCGGAGATCCGAATGGCGGACTATTCCGGACTCTTTTGCCAATGGAGAGATCATCATGACACTTCTTCAAATACAGGCCACATGTCCTGAGGATACACGTTACGTGTCTCTAATTCAGTGGTTTCTATTGCCTTCTGCATCCTCATGTGGTTGATCATTGCTGATTCTTCCGCCTTTAGGGGCAATTTCCCACCCCTAGGACAAGAGAGTGCCCTGAACCTCTATCCGCTCCTCCGCCCTCTTTGACAAGGCCGTTGGCAGAATGAGGCTGACTTCTTATGCGGGAAGTCTTCGGCCGCCAATGCTGATTATTTTTCAAAATTTAGGCAGTGGCGAGGATCGAACCCGGGACCGAAGACATTTTGATTTTGAATCAATGACGCTACCCCTTTTTTTTAAATCTCATTTTGTTCGTTATTGTTCGCTGCAATTGTTCGTGGCGGACGTCTCCAGACGCCCTATGAAGTTCGATATTGATCCATTCACTCAGTTTCTTTATTACAGAGGGCAACTAACCCTCTGTCCGAACACGCTCAGCTACCGTGCCGGCCCACTAGACCAGGGATACTCCTCTACTAAGTAGCTATAACAGAAAAACTCTTCCCTTCCCTCTCTCTTTTTCTATCTCTCTGCTATTATATCATTTCCCTGCTAAACAACTGCTACCTTCTTGCCTAGTACACTGTTGTATCTCCACAGGTAAACTGATCAATAACTACGTATTCGAGCTTAATCGAATCTTGACAGAATTTAACTACTAAACACAGAAATCCAGTGTGGATGAGCTAATTAACTGTTAGAGCGTTGCCCCTATTTGTACTATACGTTGAACACATTTCTAGCCAAATTTAATCATATGGTAATATAGGCAGCAAATGATTGTATAAACTGAAAATTAACGCTATTGTGTCCGAAGCTAATGGTTCGTGAAGAATTATAATAATACTTTAATCTCTTATTATTCGCATTTACACATTTAACCAATCCCGATTTTACAAAATTAGCCCATAAAAATTGTTGGTAACAGTAATTTCTATTAATCCAGTGGCGGACGTCTCCAGACGCCCTATGAAGTTCGATATTGATCCATTCACTCAGTTTCTTTATTACAGAGGGCAACTAACCCTCTGTCCGAACACGCTCAGCTACCGTGCCGGCCCACTAGACCAGGGATACTCCTCTACTAAGTAGCTATAACAGAAAAATTCTTCCCTTCCCTCTCTCTTTTTCTATCTCTCTGCTATTATATCATTTCCCTGCTAAACAACTGCTACCTTCTTGCCTAGTACACTGTTGTATCTCCACAGGTAAACTGATCAATAACTACGTATTCGAGCTTAATCGAATCTTGACAGAATTTAACTACTAAACACAGAAATCCAGTGTGGATGAGCTAATTAACAGTTAGAGCGTTGCCCCTATTTGTACTATACGTTGAACACATTTCTAGCCAAATTTAATCATATGGTAATATAGGCAGCAAATGATTGTATAAACTGAAAATTAACGCTATTGTGTCCGAAGCTAATGGTTCGTGAAGAATTATAATAATACTTTAATCTCTTATTATTCGCATTTACACATTTAACCAATCCCGATTTTACAAAATTAGCCCACAAAAATTGTTGGTAACAGTAATTTCTATTAATCCAGTGAAGAATTACTTCCGGAATTCTACTGAGAGATTGTGAATGTTACTGAGACCGTATGCGGTTATTGTACAGGGTGGTTATAATGGAACTTTCGCTACTTGAACCATGAAAAACTAGGTACCGCAGGACAATGCTACTTTGTGAAAGCATAAGACATGCAGAAGAGAAACAACAAATAAACCAGTAAAAGAAACACATTTTACTGTCAATATAACAGGCTGAAATCTGATCACCTCGATGACTACGCAGTTTGAAACGATCGGCCAATGATTCGGTTTTCTCCAAAGGTGTTACGGAGTAACCGAGATACACTATGTGATCAAAAGTATCCAGAAACCTGGGTGAAAATGATTTACAAGTACGTGGCGCCCTCCATCGGTAATACTGGAATTCAGTATGGTGTTGGCCCATCCTTAGCCACTTAGCTTCCACTCTCGCAGGCATACATTCAATCAGGTGCTGGAAGGTTTCTTGGGCAATGGCAGCCCATTCTTCAAGGAATGCTGCACTGAGGAGAGGTGTCGATGTCGGTCGGTGAGACCTGACACGAAGTCGGCGTTCCAAAACATCTTATAGGATTTAGGTGAGGACTGTGTAGGCTAGACCATTACAGGGATGTTACTGTCGTATAACCACTCCGCCGCAGGCCGTGCTTTATGAACAGGTGCTCGATCGTGTTGAAAGATTTAATCCCCAGCTCCGAATTGCTCTTCAACAGCGGGAAGCAAAAAGGTGCTTAAAATATCAATGTAGGCCTGTGTTGTGATAGTGCCATGCAAAACAATAACGCGTGAGAAACACGACCATACCATAATACCACCGCCTCCGAATTTTACTGTTAGCACTACACACGCTGGCAGACGACGTTCACCGGGCGTACTCCATGGATTATAAGCAGCCCCTCGACCATGAAATCCAACAAGTTTTCTCCCCTCCTGCCTAACTGCAGTGGATCCTTATGCGGTTTCGAATTACTGTGCGATGGTCTGGACAGATGTCTGCCTATTATACGTTACGACCATATTCAACTGTCGGCAGTCTCTGTCAGTCAACAAACGAGGTCGGCCTGTACGCTTTTGTGCTATACGTGTCCCTTCACGTTTCCACTTCAGTATCACACCGGAAACAGTGGGCCTAGGGATGTTTAGGAGTGTGGAAATCTCGCTTACAGACGTATGACAAAAGTGACACCCAATCACCCGACCACGTTCGAAGTCCGTGAGTTCCGCGGAGCGCCCCATTATGCTCTTTCACGATGTCTAATGACTACTGAGGTTGCTGGTATGGAGTATCCAGCAGTAGGTGTCAGCACAATGCCCCTGATATGGAAAACATATGTTTTTGGGGGTTGTAATGTCTCTTGCAGCGGTGTCTCCGCGATATTTTCAGAAATTTTATAAATTATATAACTCAGTGCATATCTCGAAATATCTCTTCTTATCTTACCGATTCCTAAACTTTAATATACGATGATTATCAATGCAAAGTAGCTTCAAGCCCTATTATTCCCTGGAGCGTGCATTTACTCCATGGAATAGCTTCTCTGCTATCTATGTTTTTCTCTTATGAAAAGAATGATTCAGATCTTGCCGATTAGCCGTGTAAGGACGAAGATGTATATGTATGTGTTGTTGAGCTATTCGCCATCTTGATGAGATTCTGTATGAGAAGGAATTTAATACATGAATTAAACTAAAGTAAGTGTGTTCGCGAATTATTTAACTGATTGTTATTGATAGTGTCTGCTTACTACGCTGTGTTGCACGGGATCAGTGGGGAACGTCTGACTTACACTGGACGAACCTGCCGTTTTGTATGCTCCAGATATCCAGCTTATTACTTTCAATAAATGGGCTAACGCGGTATTACCAGCAGATCTCAGGTCTTCCCCATGTGATCACCGAAAGTTAATAATTATTACAAATGTTTTCAGGAGATCGACTGACAATTTTCGTCGCACCGACACTTCGAAATTGCTTAACTGTCTTATGGAATTTAACAGTATTGAACTGTGTGAATGTGATAAGCCTGCTTTGTGAATGAAAATTCCCTTAATATACGCATGTCTTTTACTACCCTGATCAGTGAAGCTAAATCAGGCCGGTGTGAGAGAGGTTTCTAAATTTTAGATCCCACAAAAAATATTAAAGGGTGTCCGGATGCTTTTGATCACATAGTGTACGTCACGAGCAGTGTGAGTTGGAGTTCCATCGTGCATTAGCTCAGTTCAAAGTACCTATCTGCCACAGAGCAGGGATCACATATCGATGAAGCAGTTCTTCGCCGGCCACTGGTAGCCGAGCGGTTCTATGCGCTTCAGTCTGGAACCGCGTGACCGCTACGGTCCCAGGTTCGAATCCTACCTTAGGTATTGATGTGTGTGATGTCCTTAGGTTAGTTAGGTTTAAGTAGTTCTAAGCTCTAGGGGACTGATGACCTCAGATGTTAAGTCCCATAGTGCTCAGAGCCATTTGAACCATTTTTGAAGCAGTTCTTCAAAGAAAAATGGAGAAATCACCAACTGTTCCGTGAAGCCATACAACATAATGACTAGTTCACTATACAGGGGAACTCCATGAACATTGATTGAAGTTTTTAGTGATAACATTTGACTATTGTTCGCAGCACTTTTCAAATGGTGCACTATGACACGTTCAGCTGTTCAGCTGTAGTCAAACGGCCTGTGCCACGGTTCAGCCCCCCCTTGGAGAAAAAATATATGGCACAGTCGGATGTTACTCTGTTAAGAAAATGACGTTTAAGTCGATATTATGCAGGTTTGTAACAGAGTCAGGAATGAAACTCTTTATGGCTGTTTAAAAATCACCATTCGTCTTCCAAAACATTCGAAATATTTCGTAACCCTGCGACTGCTGCCTCTTCCCCCCCCCCCCTCTTCCCTACAAATTATGGTATGGGTGCTCTTGCACTTGAGATCGTATTAGCCCGGATCAGACGCTGTTTACAGCGCTCGGTTGTTATTGTCAGGCGTCTGGGACCATCCATGGATTTAAAGGTGCTGACGTCACAGGCTGCGGTGGAGCGTGACATTAAGTCTCACTCCAGATCGTCGTCCGATGAAAAACAAGTTTTAAACAGCACACAAGAAAACTTTTGAACAGGAAATTACTCGTCTTAGCAGGAGACAGTATGTTTATGGCAACAGTACACGCAATATTCGGTTTGTTTGTTTGCTTGTATGCACATTTATCATTTCATTTCGTGCTGTGCCCTTCGCACTCAGTTGTCAAATTCGAATGCATACATTTTATTAATTACTTGTATACTCATTTCATTCACGAGCCACGATCTGTATGTGCACGGTGTCCATAATTGAAGTTACAGTTTCAAAACGCTGTAGAAAGAGAACCATTCTTCAGAATGACGTCAAATTTCAGCAGCATATTATTGACGTAAGAGGAACCAAAAAAAAAAAAAAAAGACGAAAATTTGGCCGGCTGTTTGCGTCCGCGACTGTCTCCATGAATGACAGCGTGCTGTTAATGAAGTTCTTTTACAGGAACGGTGACTGTTTGCCAGTAGCCCCTCAGAATTTCGGGCACTCGAAGGTATGACCAAACGCACTGATGTCTGCTAAGAGCCTGGAGAAAATTTTCGCAAGATTCGATGAGTGTAATGTGGCAGAGGGAGGAAAACAGTTGATTCGACGTCTGTCGATGTGGCCACAGCACTATTTGAGGGGTCGAGTGATGGTTTACAAACATGCAGTGCACGGGGAATTGCCCGAACGTTGGACACGCCTGTGAGTATGGTGCATAGAATCCTGCCAAATATCCTACAGTGCACACAAAATCACCCATGTTCATGAGTCGCTTCCTGCTAAACTGCCACCAAGACAGACGCTCGCTCTGGAATTTCTTTCTCCCATGGAAGGGGACAATGAATGGCTGTGTAACATTCTGTGGACAAATGAAGTAAATAACCCCAGGACAGTTAAAAACCGACGTCATTTTGCATTTTATGCGGTTTTTCTCCCAAAGACAATTACCAACTGATGTCAATTTGCGTTTTATGCAGTCTTTGGCCTTAGGACAACTGAAAACCGGTTTTTCCCGTTCGATGTGGTACGACCTTGCCATGGTAGATGGGCTTACCTGATTAATAGTGCCAGAACTGCTGACTGCCGAATCCGTGCAGTCATGCACATTGAACATTGCAGATGGTATAATATGCAGCTCATACCACAAGCCATAGCACTGCGATCCATTTTTCATTTATAGCCATTTGCTGGCCGGTGTGGCCGAGCGGTTCTAGGCGCTTCAGTCTAGAACCGCGCGACCGCTACGGTAGTAGGTTCGAATCCTGCCTCGGGCACGGATGTGTCTCATGTCCTTAGGTTAGTTAGGTTTAAGTAGTTCTCAGTTCTAGGGGACTGATGACCTCAGAAGTTAAGTCCCATAGTGCTCAGAGCCATTTTGAACCAACACCATTTACATTAAGACACCTACACCGCCATCTGTTGGTAAAATTTTCCTCAATATTTTTTTTTCGTGACGTTTCTCCCTAGGTAAATAATATGCTGTTCAGCCTGACATCATACTGAGCAGTGGTTCTACTTCTTTTGCGTTTTGAAATTGGAACTTAAATTATGGACACCGTATATACAGAGTGCAAATTTTAAGTTTACAAACCAGAATAACTCGAAAAATAAGCTTCACATGAAAAAATGTGTAGAATCCAAAGTTGATTATTTTCGAGGGGCACATCTGTTGGTACTAAAATTAGCCTCTGGGGGTGGGGCGGGAGGCATCTTTAAAATTTCAAATGGGAACCCGCAGTTTTCATTGCAGAATCAGATTCTACGTAAAAAAACTACGCACATTTTGTCTTAAACATTTGTTTTGATTCTTGGTAGTTGGCGCCGTAATTCAAGAAACTCCATGTTCTCATTTTTGCTTGGAAAATGGTTACGGAGAGATAAAAAATACTTATTTACTTCGTAAATTCTGATTCGCTGAAAGAGACGAATTAGAGTTTTACAAATGTTGACCGGAATATTAATTTTTTCGCAGATTCGGGTAAGTTTTGTTTGTTTCGTGGTCATGAGGCCACACAACTTTTAGTTATCAAACAAATGGGGAGAGAGGGAGCGGGCTAATTTTAGCACCAGCAGATGTCCCCCTCGAAAATGTCTCAACTTTGGATTCTACACTTTTTTCGTGTGAAGGTTATTTTTCGAGTTATTCTGGTTTGTAAACTTAAAATTCACACCCTGTATACAGAGGATAACAGTCGCGTGACGCGACGCCTGTCGGTGCAACACTCGTCATTTTGTGTTACCGAATACTTTCTTTAGGATCCAATGACAAAGATTGCACAGAGAAGAACATTTGCGTCTCTAAAACTAGTGGTTTTTAATTTCTTGCGCAAAAAGTAAATTCTTTACTGGTACCTAAGTAAAAAGACAGACGTGCTTGTCCTTCATTTATATAAAACAATTTTTTGAGATACATGTGATGACTCGAAGTTTCTATCATATGTTACAGCTGCTTGTCGTAACTGGCTCTCCATGTTGTGCCAGGCGATAAGACAGATATATGTGTCGGTGTCGTAATGCTGTCGCCCCAGTGAGAACCAGTAAGGTCGCTTCATCTCCTTTTCCATCAATCCTGGCACTTCTGCAACATATCGTGAGTCACATCACATATCGTGTGGTGTCACCGCCAGACACCACACTTGCTAGGTGGTAGCCTTTAAATCGGCCGCGGTCCGTTAGTATACGTCGGGCCCGCGTGTCGACACTATCAGTGATTGCAGACCGAGCGCCGCCACACGGCAGGTCTAGTCTAGAGAGACTCTCTAGCACTCGCCCCAGTTGTACAGCCGAGTTTGCTGGCGATGGTTCACTGTCTACATACGCTCTCATTTGCAGAGATGACAGTTTAGCATAGCCTCCAGTTACGCCATTTGCTACGACCTAGCAAGGCGCCATATTCTTCAAGAATGTGTTCTGAACAGATAATTTTGTGAATCATGTACCGTCAAGAGCGACGTTCATCATTAACGGATTAAAGTTAAGTATCAAACTAGCTACGTCCGCTTTCTGAATTCTAATTCCTTGCCATGTTCCAGACCTCACGTCAGTATAGTTCTTCCCTCCTCACGCCAACCTGCGTGAGCTAAAACGCGTGCATTTCGGCCTCCTCTAGTAACCGGTGTTGGCTCTTCTTCCAACCACAACACATCATATAATGTATCATATTGCCTCAGTTTCTTCACACATCTCCCACTTACTCATAGTGTAGAACATTTGCGCCTCTCAAAATCGAGGTGGTGAGTGTCCGGAAATTCTGCAGTGCTAGTGGAGCACAGACCCGTTCCTCTAAAAGAAGTTTGCTAGCAGCATGCGATGTTCATGGAGAGGATCTCGGACGCAAACGCAGGAACAGCAGTGTGCTCCACGTCTGTTGGTGAGCACAGCTCCATCTACTGGCCGAATTTTCGTTGAATTTCTTTTTTTTTTTTTTTTTTTTTTTTGTTCATGATGTTTCCTCCTACATCAATAATACGCTACTTGACATCTGGAATGGCCCGCAGATGATTAATAGCTTATAGAATATCTTCTTTTCTTGTTTAGGAATCTTAACCAGAAAAACATTTCAGTCCATTCCAGTTTCGCAGGCATCTATGCTGGCTTCCTTTAGTACAGGGCCATCCAAGATTTCGGACCTCAGGCTGTGCCGTAGCGCCCAGCCTAGATGTACATTTCCCCCACCGCCAGGCCGCGCTGCCTGAGCGCTTGGAGGGTGGATAGGGGGTACTGAGACGACTCATTTAACTGGAAATAAAGTCGCACTGCATATGACTATGCTCTGATACATGTCACAAGCCGGCCGGAGTGGCCGTGCGGTTCTAGGCGCTACAGTCTGGAGCCGAGCGACCGCTACGGTCGCAGGTTCGAATCCTGCCTCTGGCATGGAAGTGTGTGATGTCCTAGGGTTAGTTAGGTTTAATTAGTTCTAAGTGCTAGGCGACTGATGACTTCAGAAGTTAAGTCGCGTAGTGCTCAGAGCCATTTGAGCCATTTAGCCATATGTCACAAACAAAACAAACTTTCAGTATTATTTAACTGTTTTTCACCTATTCTTATCTAGTAAAAACTGCCAGCGTAAAGAAAGATGCAGACAATTTCACAGATTTTCGCACTCATGTTGCCACGTAATTGTGACTTATTTAGTTTGATAATCAAAAACAGGTATTTCACGCAGATATGTCTATTGCAATATTGTAGCACTTTTGAAACTAATTATGAAGACATGGACACTACTGAAGAAAGTAATGTAGATATCCTGGACAAAATGTGTCGTTAAAAAGAGAATTACCTTCCTGGTGTACCAGTTACATCTGCACATGCGCAGGGATGCTTTCAGCAGTAATTGTAAACGGTCTCGAAAAGAGCCAGAAAACAGTTTTAATATTGGTTGTGTCCTCAGAACGTTTAGGAAAATATCCTTGCAATGCTTTCAAGGCCGCAGTGGATTCTTCTAACCACCATTCAATAACGTGATTTTCATTTTAAATGCATCTCCATCGCCGGCCAGAGTGGCCGAGCGGTTCTAGGCGCTACAGTCTGGAACCGCACGACCGCTACGGTCGCAGGTTCGAATCCTGCCTCTGGCATGGATGTATGTGATGTCCTTAGGTTAGTTAGGTTTAAATAGTTCTAAGTTCTAGGGGACTGATGACCTCAGAAGTTAAGTCCTATAGTGCTCGGAGACACTTGAACCATTTTGCATATCCATCAAAACAAAAAGACGTTGTTTGTCACATTGCAGTGTCTCATTGTGTTCAGTGTGCGGTCAAGTCGTCTTAAAACGCGACGTCTGATTTTGGTTTCTGCAGCTTTTTTCCTTCATTAATTCAACAATACCGAGTTTAAAATCGAAATATCGTTCCAGGAATGCCACTTGGCTTAACCAATGTAATTTTCAGTAATATATAAAGTCACGAACAAATAACGAGGGTAAACAGCGCTAATATCACGATTATGCCGAAATGAAGAGAGTAGTGCCGACTGAAATATGCCACAGCGGAATATTAAATGAATTGTCTCGCTGTGCTGGGTACTTCCGGGAAGCAACGAGCAAACCCGAGACAGGCCGAGCATCGGCTCGCACGAGGCTCGCACATTCGGCATCGTGTGACGTGTGGCACGCTGCGGCCGGCCCTACTTTAGTACGTCCACCCTCCTTGTGTACAATCAGTAACTGATGGCTTAGTGTAATGTTCATCAAAGAACTCTGCTGTATCACAATCAAACCACCTACACGACGACAATTTTCAACACGTGACAGTATCTCTGAAATGCAGTTACTTTTTACTGTATCTCCGGCCGCTGTGCCCGAGCTGTTCTAGGCGCTTCAGTCCGGAACCACGCGGCTGCTACGGTCGCAGGTTCGAATCCTGCCTCGGGCATGGGTGTGTGTTATGTCCTTAGGTTAGTTAGGTTTAAGTAGTTCTAAGTCTAGGGGACTGATGACCTCAGATTTTAAATCCCATAGTGCTTAGGGCAACGTGAACCACTGTTTTTTTTTTTTTTTACTGTATCGACAATCGCTTCTTTTATCACGCTTTTTGGCAAGATGGATATCACATTACTACACTCCACATTCCTTTTTTACAGACTTGCATAAAACTGTGAACTGTAGAATTCTTCAGTTCCAACCAGCTGTCAACTGTCAGCTGTCATCGTGTTCCTCCTTGCTTAGAATCAAAGAAGTTACTTTTACTTCCTAACTCGGCATAGCACGCAAATAAACTGATAATAATTTCTTAATCTTCACAAACATTCATAATAAGAACATTTCATAAACAACATTTGTCCGTTATAAAATTCATTTAAAAATAATTCACATGTGTATGAATAGCAAGTAGGACAACCAATACGAAAGTAATTCGCATCCAAAACAAAGAACAATAACTGAATCAATGAGAACAGATGTTAGGAAAATCTCTGACGCAGAGCATTTATTACCTCTAAGTATTTGGGACCTCTTCATTTTTCGCCACGCTCATAGAATTTTGGCGATAATACATAGTCACCAATGAACTAATGTATGGCGTATTCTGCCTGTTTACATATCTCTGTATTTGATTAGGCATGCCTATACTAGTTTCTTTGGCGCCTCAGTGTACATGTATATTAATTTCGGATTTACTATTTTTGTGTTCATTCTTCTTTTCGGTTTGGCCATCTGAGGACTATGTTATCTGCCTCAGCTTCGTTTCATCTAGTCTCTCCCCTAGCCAGAGTATTCTTTCACTCTCATACCTTGCAACATTCTTCGCTCTTCTGTCCATTATGTTGTTGTTCGGTGTCAATTTCTGTCCTCAAAACCTGTGGAAGACTGAATTTTTTATTTACTAACCACTTTTCCTGCTCCTGTACTCCCGTTTCTTGCAGATCCATTAGTACTTCTTGGATGGAGCACACTTTGGTGGCCTTGATCCCCAGAGATTCTGTTATTCGCGGTGTTAACCTTCCCTGGTCCGTATTAACACGTTGCTTATTTTCTTGATGATGTCCGAGATTCTATCTGTCTTGACATGCACTATTTGGTACTGTTCATCGAGGTCGTAATATACCCCTTAGAATCTTTCATTCCACCATATCCAGTCTCTTAAGTTCTTCTATTCTTACTAAGTTAAGAGTTTCTGCTGGGTATAAGGCTTCAGATTGGATCCTTGTCTGGTACTGTGTCAATCTCGCATTCGTCGAAACATTCTTATTATGGCATACTTTCATGCTATGCATGCGAAATTCATTTTGTGTATTTTTAATCCCTTTGGTTCCCTTTCTCTTAAACCAGAGTCTGTCCACTATCCCAGGCACTTAAATCTCTGCATCTTCAGAATTTTGCCTCCTTGTGTTGTTACCCATCTAGGAGCTGCCTTGATGTTTGTCATACACTACGTCTTATTATTATTTTTATTTTTGATTTAATAATTACACTGCTGTATATCTCCCGTTCTTGTATTTCTTCAGAAATAAAAAAGTATTTCTTCTTCTATTTGATGTTTCAAACTTTTGTATCAAAGTTTAATCTGTTATGAATACTTCTACTTTAATGGGATTTCTAATTTAAAATAGAAATGTTACTTTTATTAAAAGGTTATTCAAAGTTTGTTAGTTATAACTTAGACTTGATAACAAATGTAGAATGGAAATAGAAGTAAAACATTGTATGTTTAGCGAGAATTCAACTAAAAACCACGCGAACAGTAAAACGGTAGACACGCTACTATGGACGGCGCTATTAAAAAAAATAAACATTCCTGAATATCTTTGATGCTGGCCGTACAAGCCTTTCTGAGAAGTAAATTGTACTGCTGTAGGAAACTGATGGTACCAATTTTCAAATCTTCTTCCAAAAAAGTGGCAAATGATGGTTTTGTACGAATTTTTTTGCATGTGTGGGTGGTTGCGCTTACAGGTTCTCCGATTCACGTACTACCTCGTGGATTGGCCACTTTGTTCCGGCCTTTGTAACGCAACGTGTTGAGCGAAAAGCAAGTTCCACGACAACGAAACACACTATCGCCAGTCAACTCTATACGGTTGCCCCCAGACCGTGTCTGGAAGTATCATTAACTGATTTGAGGATAGTGAAAGGAGTATTTGGCAAAGGCGTGATTGTAACTGGAGGCAGATCACGTAGGATTGAGGGGTCGACATGCATCAAATTGCGCACAGCACGCTGGCTATACAGCAACCTGAATATATAAGTCCACCTTAAATTTAAGAAAACATATTTGCTGCCCTAGCTGTAAGCAAACTGCTACGGATCGCTACATTATGCAGCGATTCTGACCCACACTCCAGCGATTACATGTTGTACCAACAGCTGACAAAAACCAAACGGAGTGAGTGAACATAGGAGGCTATTCTCCTTGGACCGGTCGTTCAAACTTCTAAGCAATTGCACGTAGCTCGGGACATTGGGGAGCTGTTGTGGCCACGTTACACAGCGAGCTTCCTTGTCTCGGCGGTGTGTGGAAGGGGGTGTTTTGTGCGCGAAACGCCGCGTGGCATATCTGGCCAGCCTATGGCAATCGAACGGTGGCTCTTCCTTAACACAGTGTATAGGTATACTCACCAGTGCAATTAATAAATGATTCCGACCGTCATATCCCTCGAACAAGGAGTTTTGTAGCCACCTATACTGTAGGGTAGATCAGGGTCCCAGGCGTCACAGTTCAAATAAAACAAAGTTCAAACAGTATGAGTAATAGAAATCATGGCTGGAATAACAGTTTCGAAAACATAAAGTGATGAAAAATAAACAACTAACTAGAAATAAATACATAAAGTAATTAAAATCACAAACAGAAATTCCCAATGAAAAAATAATGAAAAGAAGTTAAAAAATGAGAGTATACCAAAAAGTTACGGCGATGATGATATTTCAGATGGAAAGTGCTAGAAATGAGAAAAATTACATTTTAGGCAACTAAGAAATAGTAACAATGATCACAATTCTTTAGAAAAATGGATTCTATCCAACAGGATTCGAACCGATTGCCATCACTTTATCAGTTAATTAACGTGACGGATACACTAAGGCACCGATTGGACAGTAGCGAGCTTTTAAATTCAATAGACAATTATGACAAATTTTGAAATTCTTTTTTGTCGATTACTCGTAAATGACGGACCAGTAGGGTGAATATGTACAGCATGTGGTACCTGGAAATCCTAACATACACCACAGTGCAGGTGGTTTCAAACAGTCGATCCCACCTCTGGGCATCTCTCCTTGTTGGGTGTAAAAATTACATCGAAGGTCTCTACGAGGAGGAAAGAAGACATCATAGAAGAAGAAATGAGATTCCGTGTGGAAGACTAACAGAGCTTTGGAACAGTTGTTATCAAGTATGGCACAAAGCAGAGATATCATGACTTCTGAATTTAAGAAATCATTGTGGCAAGTGAGAACCAACCGACTGTTCAAGTCGGTTTGTAGAATCTATAGAGTCTATGAAACTGGAGACTTGCTATCAGACTTTCGAAAATATCATCCACACAATCCCGAAGATAGAAAGGACATATAATTGCGAGAATCATCGCACAATTAACTTAGCAGCTCATCCATCGATGTTGCTGGCAAGAATAATATACATAAGAATGGGACAGAATACTGAGGACCTCTTGGGTGACGAGGTGACAATCATTCTGGCGCTGGCAAAAGTATGGCAACCGGTGGGATAATTCTGTTGCTGCGCTTGTTAATTGGACCAAAACGTAAGAAAAGCCAAGAAATATTTATGGGATTTGCGAGATGTTCGAAATTCCCAGCTAATTAGTTCTAAACTATATGGGAAAACGTCCAATGTAGAATATGTACATAACGAAGAATGAATAATTAATCAGAACGGAAGACGAAGGACGATCTGTTTAGTTTAAAAACAATGTAGGGCAGGGATGTTCCATTTCGTCCCTACTGTTGGATCTAGGCTTTGAAGAACCATTCCCGCAAATGAAAGAAAGATTCCAGAGTGAGACTGAAATTTGGGCTGAAGAGATATCAGCGATAGGGTTAGCGCGTCATATCGCTATCGTCAGTGAGATAGTTTCAGGATGAATTGAATACACTACTGCCCATTAAAATTGCTACACCACGAAGATGACGTGCTACATACGCGAAATTTAACCGACAGGAAGAACATGTTTTGATATGCAAATCATTAGCTTTTCAGAGCAGTCACACAAGGTTGGCGCCGGTGGCGACACCTACAACGTGCTGACATGAGGAAAGCTTCCAACCGATTTCTCATACACAAACAGCAGTTGACCGGAGTCTAGCTGCCTCTCTACTGTGCTCAAGATGGCCACACAGAGACACATCCTCTCCGCTCATGGAGGAGGCTCAGACCTGACAGCTTTTTACACAAAGGTCACAGCTCCGATATTGCAAAAGAACAGCAGAAGGACTGCACTTTTCTGTCCAGGCACAGGGCTCGTCTCTAAGAGAGTGCCCCCTTCCCATTTCGACTCATGCATCTACATCTACATCTACATCCATGCTCCGCAAGCCACCTGACGGTGTGTGGCGGAGGGTACCTTGAGTACCTCTATCGGTTCTCCCTTCTATTCCAGTCTCGTATTGTTCGTGGAAAGAAGGATTGTCGGTATGCTTCTGTGTGGGCTCTAATGTCTCTGATTTTATCCTCATGGTCTCTTCGCGATATATACGTAGGAGGAAGCAATATACTTCTTGACTCCTCGGTGAAGGTATGTTCTCGAAACTTTAACAAAAGCCCGTACCGAGCTACTGAGCGTCTCTCCTGCAGTGTCTTCCACTGGAGTTTATCTATCATCTCCGTAACGCTTTCGCGATTACTAAATGATCCTGCAACGAAGCGCGCTGCTTTCCGTTGGATCTTCTCTTTCTATCAACCCTATCTGGTACGGATCCCACTCTGCTGAGCAGTATTCAAGCAGTGGGCGAACAAGCGTAATGTAACCTACTTCCTTTGTTTTCGGATTGCATTTCCTTAGGATTCTTCCAATGAATCTGTCTGGCATCTGCTTTACCGACGATCAACATTATATGATCATTCCATTTTAAATCACTCCTAATGCGTACTCCGAGATAATTTATGGAATTAACTGCTTCCAGTTGCTGACCTGCTATATTGTACCTAAATGATAAGGTATCTTTCTTTCTATGTATTCGCAGCACATTATACTTGTTTACATTGAGATTCAATTGCAATTCCCTGCACCATGCGTCAATTCGTTGCAGACCCTCCTGCATTTCAGTAAAATTTTCCATTGTTACAACCTCTCGATACACCACAGCACCATCCGCAAAAAGCCTCAGTGAACTTCCGAAGTCATCCACAAGGTCTTTTATGTATATTGTGAATAGCAACGGTCCTACGACACTCCCCTGCGGCACACCTGAAATCACTCTTACTTCGGAAGACTTCTCTCTATTGAGAATGACATGCTGTGTTCTGTTATCTAGGAACTCTTCAATCCAATCACACAATTGGTCTGATAGTCCATATGTTCTTACTTTGTTCGTTAAACGACTGTGGGGAACTGTATCGAACGCCTTGCGGAAGTCAAGAAACACGGCATCTACTTGGGAACCCGTGTCTATGGCCCTCTGAGTCTCGTGGACGAATAACTCAAATGGCTCTGAGCACTATGGGACTTAACATCTGAGGTCATCAGTCCCCTAGAACTTAGAACTACTTAAACCTAACTAACCTAAGGACATCACACTCATCCATGCCCAAGGCAGGATTCGAACCTGCGACTGTAGCGGTCGCGCGGTACCACACTGTAGCGCCTAGAACCGCTCGGCCACTCCGGCCGGCGGACGAATAGCGCGAGCTGGGTTTCACACCATCTTTTTTTTCGAAACCCATGCTGATTCCTGCAGACTAGATTTCTAGTCTCCAGAAAAGTCATTATACTCGAACATAATACGTGTTCCAAAATTCTACAACTGATCGACGTTAGAGATATAGGTCTGTAGTTCTGCACATCTGTTCGACGTCCCATTTCGACTCATGCAATCTTCCTCCAGTCCATGTCAGTCCACGTAGCAGTTGAGTGGAAAACTCCCACTCCTAGCCTAGTTTTTCAGATGATATAATGGCTGATTTGAAAGAAAAAAAATGGGCTTCGCTTACCGCTCCACCTTCCAGAAACTCTCACGGACCGAGCTTGTATATACGTGTGCCGCTAAAGATGGCTGCTCTGCCTGAGGCCGCCCCAACGACACCGCACTGAGGAAGCCGTTGCCAAAACGCTGTTCCGCCCCTGACACGCACCGCTGAGCGGTCCGCTAGTTCGCAGTGTCTGTCTTCGGTTCCTGTGGTTTCTCAGCAACAGCATTCTGCCGTGTTGTGACTGCCGGTTATCCCTGAGGATGCAATAGTGGCGATTGGTAACGTCATCCTGATTGCCCGCGTATGTCCGTGTTCTAAATAACTCGTACTGGATCTCTCGCTGCAATTACAATAAAAGTGCTGTAAGGCAACCATTACCATGTGCACTAGCTTCAGCATTAGTAAGTGTAAAATTCAGTACGCATCCACAGAACACTAAAGGACCATGAAGAATAACTTGCACACCTACTCCGCTCTTCGTAGTAATCAGTAGCTTTATACACTGTAAGGCGCGTACGCCTTGTCCTCCTAAAATAACGCGACATAGCCAGTCTGTGTCGACGCTGCTGCACGTGCGGCTGCTCAACGACTGATGTCGTCTTACCGGAAACGTCACTCATATATATCGTATCAGCTTCCGGTCGGGGAGCGATAGCGTCGCGTTAGAACGCCCAGTGGGCAACGCAAAGTACCTAGAACACCTAGAACGCCGCACATTGTACACTAGCGTATCGAAGATATATATGTAGCAACTGGCAACAAATTGATATATATATATATATATATATATATATATATATATATATATATATGTGTGTGTGTGTGTGTGTGTGTGTGTGTGTGTGTATAATCAAACATGGGGAGCTGAGCTCACCCTCCCCCCCCCCCCCGCCACCATTTCCATGGTTCCCCCTCTGAGATGTCAGCGTCCGTTGGTGAATCAGTATCTGGATGACTTGGGATCTTTTTGCTGTCGTGTAAAATTTATTATATTTTTGTTTTTACATTTTCTCAAGGAAAGGACAGCTACAGACATCTCAGAGGGGGGAACCATGGCAATGGGGGGACCTGCGCTCCCATCTTATATACCGGGTGATCAAAAAGTCAGTATAAATTTGAAAATAAACCACGGAATAGTGTAGATGTAAAAATTGACTCACGTGCTTGGAATGACATGGTGTTTTATTAGAACAAACAAAAAAAAAAACTTAGTATTGCTAGACGCGTGAAAAATCTCTTGCGCGCATCGTTTGGTGATGATCGTGGGCTCAGCCGCCACTTTCGTCATGCTTATCCTCCAAATTCCCCAGACATCAGTCCGTGCGATTATTGGCTTTGGGGTTACCTGAAGTCGCAAGTGTATCTTGATCGACCGACATCTCTGGGGACGCTGAAATATACAACATCCGACGTCAATGCCTCAGCATTACTCCGGACATGCTTTACAGTGCTGTTCACATTATTCCTAGACTATAGCTATTGTTGAGGAATGATGGTGGACATATTGAGCATGTCCTGTAAAGAACATCATCTTTGCTTTGTCCTACTTTGTTATGCTAATTACTGCTATTCTGATCAGATGAAGCGCCATCTGCCAGATGTTTTTTGAACGCTTGTATTTTTTTGGTTTTAATAAAACCCCATGTCATTCCAAGCACGTGTGTCAATATGTACCTCTCTATCTACATTTACTCAGTTTTCAAATTTATACTGACTTTTTGATCAACCGGTATATAAAGTGGAGACTGTATCACAGCAAATAAAATTGCTGTTCTAATTACTTTGTGTAAGACGTCCATAAAACCCGACGCCTTACAGTATAAAGGAAGTTCACATGTTCATGGGTGTTTACACGAAGAGAGGCAGTCCAGCGATGTATCGTCGTAATCCTTTAAAAATGAATGCGAGTCACAGAGGAGAAAGATGAGAACTTGAAACATCTATGATACAGTCGCATAATCGACTGGTGCCGCAAAATTGCTATGAAACGGCTTTACGACACAACGCAGAAATAATTTACAGATTCAAACCAAAGCGCCAAAGCGACTGGTATAGGCATACGTACTCACATACATAGAAATGATAACAGGCATAATACTTTGCTGCGATCGACAACGCCTTTATAAAACAAGTGTCTGACGCAGATGCCAGATCAGTTACTGCTGCTACAGGGGCAGGTTGTCAAGATTTAAGTGAGTTTGAACGTGGTGTTATGGTCGGTGCACGAGCGCTGGAATACAGCAACTCCAAGGTAGCACTGAAGTGGGAATTTTCCCGTACTACCATTTCACGAGTGTACCGTGAATATCAGGAATCCGGTAAAACACCAAATCTCCGACATCGCTGCGGCCGGAAAAAGATCATGCAAGAACGGGACCAACGACGACTAAAGAAAATCGTTGAACGTCACAGAAGTGCAAGTTTAAACACTCCCGCTGCCTGTTCACGTATCTCTGTATTTGAGTACGCATGCTTATAGCAGTTTCTTTGGCGCTTCAGTGTGGATACAGTTGTAAATGTACTTCAGTCGTGCGAAGTATGGTCACATTCCTCGACCCTTTGTCCGTTTGCCTCTCTGTTTAGTGGTCACCGTTGCCAGACGAGTGGGTGGTTGTGGTCTGCTGTATACACTGACAAGGGAACCTCCCCATCGCACCCCCCTCAGATTTAGTTACTAGTTGGCATAGTGGATAGACCTTGAAAAACTGAACACAGATCAATCGAGAAAACAGGAAGAAGTTGTGTGGAACTATGAAAAAAATAAGCAAAATATAAAAACTGAGTAGTCCATGCGCAAGATAGGCAACGTCAAGGGGAGTGTGAGTTCGGGAGCGCCATGGTCCCGTGGCTAGCGTGAGCAGTTGCGGAACGAGAGGTCGTTGGTTCAAGTCTTTCCTCGAGTGAAAAGTTTACTTTCTTTATTTTCGAAAAGTTATGATCGGTCCGTTCGTTCATTGACGTCTCTGTTCACTGTAGTAAGTTTAGTGTGTGTTTTGCGACCGCACCGCAAAACCGTGCCATTAGTAGACGAAAGGACGTGCCTCTCCAATGGGAACCAAAAACATTTGATCGCAAGATCATAGTGAAGTGTTGGCAGAAGTGCCAACACTTTGTATCTACAGGAGGCCGAAATGCACGCTAAGCTCACGCAGGATGGCGGGAGGTCTGGAACAGGTCAATGTAATTTAATGTAGCAAATAAAGTACGGAGTTGAAGTAATACTTAACTTTATTCCATAAGTGGAATACATCGGTCTGATGGTTCATGCTTCATTAGATACATAGCAAAGGATAAATGGCGCCTTGCTAGGTCGTAGCAAATGACGTAGCTGAAGGCTATGCTAACTATCGTCTCGGCAAATGAGAGCGTATTTGTCAGTGAACCATTGCTCGCTAAGTCGGCTATATAACTGGGGCGAGTGCTAGTACGTCTCTCTAGACCTGCCGTGTGGCGGCGCTCGGTCTGCAATTACTGACAGTGGTGACACGCGGGTCCGACGTATACTAGCGGACCGCGGCCGATTTAAAAGCTACCACCTAGCAAGTGTGGTGTCTGGCGGTGACACCACATTCCTCCCCCGCAAATCGGCGAACGGTTGTGTTATAAGGCTTCCGCCCGCCGTGGGGAGGACCCCATGTTGACGTATGCGACGAGGTGGGGAGCCTAACAACAGGCGAGGCTGTGCCACCCGCACCCGGCCATTCGGTCCGAGGGGAGCTAGGAAACGCCTGAAAACCTAGTCAAGGGTGCACGCCAACATGCGGTGTATGCGCCCGTAGATAGTCAGGGGGAGCCGAAGGGTCGACCTCCATCGAGTCGGAGCACCCGACTGGCGAAGACGACAGATGGTCCGGAGCGGGCAAGAGTTCCATGGCGGAGGACAACTGGTCACGGGAAGCGATCGGCGGCGCGTGACCCAGGGAGGCGCCCGGCGGTTGCAGCGACGCGTCCAGTGCGGTCGGCGCCGGCGAGAGAACAGGCGGCGGCGGCTGCGGTGACGGCGCGTCGCCATGGGGCAAAATGGAAGGCAGCGTCGGTAACACCTGGGGATGAGGCGAGCCAGTAGATAGGTCCCCAGGGCGCTGACCGGACGGCACCGTCGCTGAAAGCAGACGGGGAGCGGCAGAACCCAGGCGACGACAGAGGCGCAGCTGATTGAGATGCCGACGCACCTCACCAGAGGCCCCCAAAACCAGGCAGCGAAGAATGCGCCCTGCGAGCCAACGCCGTGAACCGCGATAGTTGCTATAGAATACAACGTCGCCTGGAGCAAAAGCAGGAGTCTGCCGCTGCACAGGAACCTGATGCGGCGGATGCAGCAAAGACATCAAGGTTCGATGAGGGCGACCTTGGAGCAACTCAGCCGGTGAGCGACCATCCCGGGGCTGAGAGCGATACGTGGACAAAAAGAGCAATAACGCGTCCTCCCGAGAATGCGACTCTTTCAACTTCAACATTTCTGACTTGAAAGTCCGGACCAAACGTTCAGCGGCACCGTTTGACTGAGGCGAAAACGGCGCGGATGTCAGATGTTGAATACCATTGGCCTTGCAGAATGACTGAAATTCTGCGGACATTAATTGTGGGCCATTGTCGGAAACAATAGTCTGTGGTAGACCTTCAATGTAAAAGATAGCAGATAACGCTTGGATGGTGGCAGATAACGTCTTGGAAGACATCCGGACAACAAAAGGAAAATTACTGAAGGAATCGACCACAACCAACCATCGAGCATTCCAGAATGGACCAGCAAAATCAATGTGTAAGCGTTGCCAAGGGGAAGTGGCTTTCGGCCATGCAAAGAATTTCCGCGGCGGTGCGGATTGTTGTTCGGCACACGCCATGCAAGAAGAGCATATATTCGTAATCGCAGCATCGATTCCGAACCAAGTACAGTGCTGACGAGCAAGTTGTTTCGTTCTCACTATACCCCAATGTCCTTGGTGGAGAAGCTTTAAGACAGAGGACTGTAACGAACGTGGGACCTCGACCCTGGACTGATCATTATCAGAACGCAACAGCAAAACACCACGTCGTACAAAAAGTCTCTCCTTGTGAGCAAAAAATCTGCGAACCAACGGATCCTCGATCCGTGACTTTGACAAGGGCCATTGCGTAGCAACAAAACGCAAAACGGTAGCAAGGACAGGGTCAACAGCTGTGGCTGCAGCTACACGACGAAAATCAATCGGAAACGATTCGACCACGTCATCGGTTTCCGCATCAATGAACAAGCAATAAAGTTCGGAGGAATCGAATGCTCTATCCTCAGCAACAGGCAAACGGGACAACGATTCGGCGTTTCCGTGCTTAGCAGTGGACCGATACAAGATATCGTAGCGGTACTGCGAGAGGAAAATAGACCAGCGAATGAATTTCTGCGCTGTACGTGGAGGTACCGGCTTGTTCGGTTGAAAAAGCGATGTCAAATGTTTGTGGTCTGTGATGATGGTAAAGTGACGACCATACAAGATATCATGAAACTTAGTAACACGAAAGACGAGAGCCTAAGCTTCTTTCTCGATCTGTGAATAATTTCTTTGCTCAGACGACAGCAATTTGGACGCAAAGGCAATAGGGCGATCATGCGAACCATCTTTGTGCGCAAGCACAGCACCGATACCGAAATCCGATGCATCGACCATCAACAAAAGGGGTTTCTGGGGATAGAATGGCGTAAGGCAAGTATTAGAAAGCAACGCCGATTTCAACTGGCGCAAGGCGCGTTCGCATTCCGTCGTCCAGACGAACGGAACACCTTTACGGCGTAAGCGATGAAGCGGAGCTGAAATGGAAGAGGCACGGGGGATATATTTGTTGTAATAATTAATTTTTCCCAGCACACTCTGTAGCTGCTTCAAATTCTGCGGCGAAGGCAAGTCTTGTGTGTCACGGAGGTGTTCTGGACTGGGATGTATGCCTTGGGCATTGAGTACATGTCCCAGATATGGCAAGTCATGAGCAAAAAACACACATTTGTCCTTCCTCAAGCGAAGACCATTTTGTCGCAAGACCTGAAATAATGTTCGGAGGTTGGCGAACTGTTCTTCTTCTGTCTTTCCGGAGATCACTATATCGTCCAGATAGTTTGCTGCAGTAGGTACCGACGCACAAATAGTTTGTAAATATTGCTGAAACAATGCAGGGGTGGATGCACACCCAAATGGCAGTCTTCTGAATCGGTACAATCCAAGATGCGTGTTAACCACCAAGACGCGATGGGATTCTGCGTTCACCAGTATCTGCAAGTACGCATCTGCTAGGTCCAACTTTGAAAAATATTTTTCCGGGCACAGTTTGTCAAAAAGATCGTTCGGGCGGGGTAAAGGAAAAGTTGCAGTCACAAGTTGTGGATTCACTGTGGCCTTGAAGTCCGCGCAAAGTCGCAATTTTCCGGAAGGTTTTTGCAAAATCACTAAGGTTGAAGCCCAGAGAGAAGCCTGCACACGTTCAATTACACCTTGTGATTCCAAATCGTGTAATGTTCTTGCGACCTCCTCACGCAATGCGTGGGGAACATTGCGCGCTCTGAAAAATTTCGGTTGCGTGTTGACTTTCAGTTCCAAGTGTGCGGCATAGTTCTTAGCGCAACCGAGGCCCGGTGCAAAAATGTCTGCAAATTCGTCACATAGACGAGAAACACTGGCTGAAGGCACAGTCTGGTTCACTGATAGGACCTGATTGTCGATAGAAAAGTTAAACAACTGAAATAAATCTAAACCAAACAAGTTCACTGCAGAAGAAGAACGAAGGACGTAAAAGGACACAAGTTTTGTTTGTCCCTTGTATGTTGCAAGAAGGCTGCACTGTCCTAACACAAGGATATGCTGTCCTGAATAACTAGTTAGCTTAACATTGGCGGTACACAACGGAGGTGTGCTCAGTTGTTTGTACGTGTCGTGATTGATCAGAGAAACTGCAGCTCCGGTATCGAGCTGGAACGCGATCACGTTTCCGTCAAAGGCCAAATCTGCAAAACGTTTATTGTCCTGTCGACGACAAGAGCGACTGTCTCGTGCAACGTGAACAGACACTGGTACAGAATCACTTGCGACGTGACAGGATTTCCGTCGATGTCGACGCACACTATGTGTGGGATGAACACAGTCACTATTAGAAAGAGTAGCACTGGGCGGAGTGGCATGAACTACATGAATGTCCATAGGCGAAGAGTCACGAGCCCGAGTATCCTTGGTTCGATTCCGGCGCGAAGCAAAGGGCCTGGAATGGTAGTGAGAGTTCGATCTGAGTTTTTTCTAGCAAACACTTTGAACATGGCCTTGTTTAGTACAGAAAAAGCAAATAGCTTGGCGTGACGGGCAATTCTCACGCAAATGTCTAGTAGCACACCGCGGGTGTGATTTCACTACATTTGCGTGCTTGCGCGTCACACGTGGCGGAGGGTGAGGCGGCTGCTGCGCGGACGGGCACGAGGGCTGTTTACAGTTCCGTGCAGCGCGCCCGGAGGGCCGGTTAATGTGACACACGGCTGGCGAAGTTGCAAATGATTCCTGAGCAAAGTCAAGTGTGTCTTGCCTATCCAATATGTCCATCACTTGTTAAAAGGAGGGATTGACTAGTTTCAAAATCTGTTCCCGTATACGAACATCAGAAACGTTCTGTGCAATTGCATCACGTACCATAGTATCTGAATAAGGGAGTCCACATTCACACTCAAAAGCACAATCCCTTGTAAAGCCTTGCAAAGTTGCAACTCACTCCCGATTAGTTTGACTGGCCGTACGTTTTGTACGAAAGAACGTATACCGTTTTGCAACTACATTAACTGATTCTTTGAAATAGGCATCCAATGCAGACAAAATTTCTTCGTAGGACAGAGTTGCTACGTCGCGTCGGGGAAACAATTTCACTATCACACGGTAGGTGGACACAACTACACAAGAAAGGAGATGAGGCTGCCGCTCGTTACCTTGAATTCTGTAGGCGGCGAGATGGAATCCAAACTGGCGTGACCACTCCGTCCAGCTTTCCACTTCCGGATCGAAAGGCCGAAAAGTTGGCGCAACTGCGTTTTGTGGCTGCTGTAGCGGTGGAGCGGCGGCTGCCGCATCGTTTTGCAGTGCACGTTGACCCTGGACGAGCTGTCCAAGGGCATCCAATAAGGCCTGCGTCTGCTGAATCTGCAAGCGATAAAATTCGGACAGTACATTTGGAGATTGTGGCGAAGCCATGACACAAATAAATCAGAACAAAGTAATATCAAGATGAATGCAACGTGGGCGCGTCACCAATCCTCGGCGCCAATATGATGTGTTGGCAGAAGTGCCAACACCTTGTATCTACAGGAGGCCGAAATGCACGCTAAGCTCACGCAGGATGGCGGGAGGTCTGGAACAGGTCAATGTAATTTAATGTAGCAAATAAAGTACGGAGTTGAAGTAATACTTAACTTTATTCCATAAGTGGAATACATCGGTCTGATGGTTCATGCTTCATTAGATACATAGCAAAGGATAAATGGCGCCTTGCTAGGTCGTAGCAAATGACGTAGCTGAAGGCTATGCTAACTATCGTCTCGGCAAATGAGAGCGTATTTGTCAGTGAACCATTGCTCGCTAAGTCGGCTATATAACTGGGGCGAGTGCTAGTACGTCTCTCTAGACCTGCCGTGTGGCGGCGCTCGGTCTGCAATTACTGACAGTGGCGACACGCGGGACCGACGTATACTACCGGACCGCGGCCGATTTAAAAGCTACCACCTAGCAAGTGTGGTGTCTGGCGGTGACACCACACATAGGTCAACCGATTCCTCCACAGGAAAACACGTCTGATATATTCTATACGACACTGGTGACGCCATGTGGGTCACATGACAGGAATACGTTGTCGACCCACCTAACTTGTACACTTGGCGAATGGGTAATAAGATTCTTCTACCATGCCCGATTTAGGTTTTCTTGCGGATGTGATAATGACTCCCAAAAAAGTGATGAAAACATAAGAGTTTGTCACATAACCTGAAAATAAAAAATTAAACTTTTCAGTCGAGGGAAGACTTGAACCAAGGACCCCTCGTTCCGCAGATGCTCACGCTAACCACAAGACTACGGCGCTCCTGACCTCATAATAACCTTGACGTTGCATATCTTATGCATGGACTACTCAGTTTGTATATTTTGCTTATTTTTTTCATAGTTCCACACAACTTCTTCCAGTTTTGTCGATTGATCTGTGTTCAGTTTTTCAAGGCCTACCCACTGTACTACTACTACTACTACTACTACTACGTGATCAGGCCTAGTCGACCGCACGCATGTACCAGTTTCCCCCTCCACTGTATTCTGTCCATTGCTGCTATCCGCCATCCGTTCACATCTATTGACACTTGGTTTAAATCTTCATGGAGTCCATCCCTCCAACGCTTCTTGGGTCTCCCTGGCGTTCTCCTGCCTGTGGTGTGAAATCCAGAAGCTTCCGAGGCCATCTGTGATCCTCCATCCGGGCAACGTGGTCAGCTCAATGCATTCGTTTGGCTTTGACAGTTCCTGCTATGCTGGGCTGCTGGTATAGTTCCTCAAGCTATTGGTTGTATCTGATCCTCCATTCCCCTGTATCTGCATCCAGAACCGGGTCGAAGATCTTCCGAAGCACTTTTCTCTCAAAAACAAGGAGCTTATGGAAGTCCTGTTTCCGGATATTTCATGTCTCACAGCCATATAGAACAACAGGCTGCATCAGGGTTTTGTACAGTCGAATCTTGAACTGTCTGGAGAGATATTTGGACCGAAGCAGTTGTGCTAGGCTGTGGTAAGATCGGTTTCCTGCTTGTATTCTGGCATTGATCTCTGCTTCACATGACAAATTCTCAGTGAAAAGTGCCCCTAGGTATTTGAATTCTTGCACTCTCTTGTAGGAATGGTCCCCAACCTGCAGTGATTGTAGATGATCAGCAGTCTGACAATGATCACGCGTCATAACGAGGTATTCTTTCGTGGCTTCCTTTATGTTTAGCCCAAATTTGCTGGCAGCCTCCTTTAGTGCTTTGGTCATTTGCTCCAACTCCTCTTCCGACCTAGAGAGTAAACAGATGTCGTCTGCATAGGCTAAGTATGCCAGTCTCTTTTCTTCAATTACAATTCCTTCGTTCTCTTGGAAGGTCTCGCGTACGGTCTTCTCGAGGGCAAAGTTGAACGGGATAGGGGACAACCCATCTCCTTGCCTGAGTCCTGTCACAATTTCAAACTCCTCAGTTACGCGATTTCCCATTTTCACCTTTGCACGTGTTTCGTTCAGACAGATCTTTATCAGATTGATGAGTATCCCTGCGATGCCAAACTCCCTTAAACAGTTGAGCAGGCTCTTGCCATGTATGCAAACATTGGCCTTCTTAAAATCAACGAATAAAATATGCAAATGTTTACCATATTCACCCAGTTTCTCAGTGAGCTGCCGGAGACTGAAGATGTGATCTTCTGTTGACCGTCCTGGCCGGAAACCTCCCTGGTACTCCCCAATCACCGATTCTGCCACTGACTGAATTCTGTGTATGAGGCAATTGGACAGGATCTTATAGCAGACGTTAAGCAGGGCGATTCCTCGATAGTTGTCACATTTCAGTTTGTCGCCATTCGTATGTATTGGTAGTTCTCCTGGTAGTTCTTCTTTGGCCTATTCACTGTGCCAACTTATAACTAAATCTGAGGGAAGTGCGATGGGGAGGTTCCCTTGTGAGCACTGACAGCTACCCCGTAAGTCCGACCCACACGGTGTGGGCAGCAAACAGTGATTCCAGCGCGGAACCGGTCGGGCGTTAAGAGAAGAGAAGAGAGCAGAGGTTAGCCGCGCAGAAACAGCAACAGCAGCGGCTGCCGGGGATTACTGTGCGAGCTGGTGCGCGGCTAAACCAGATTTATGGTTTCCCGATCGCCGAACGCAGACACGCTCGCCAGCTACAGGGATAAGGGCTCGCGAGCGTGGCCGGCATTCTGAACGCATTTTCCGCCGGGAGGCGAGCTGCGCACACGCACAGAGCTGCCATTTCTCATCCAGTGGGCGCGTCTCGCCCCACAGCGGCAAGTGGCGTCTCGCGTTCCGCAGGGCACCGAGTCTGGACCAGTGCTACCAACGGTCTGAGGTTGGACGCTCATTATGATTAATATCAAAGCGCGTTTAGCGTTAGGGGACGGGGGGTACGTAATTGAGTAGCTAAGGAGAAAGCTAGATATTAATGGCAATTTTCATTCTTGGGACTTCAAAATTATTTCAGTGAAAGGTTAAAAAATATCTGCAGCGCCAACAAGGAGTGTGCGACACAAACAAAAGTTGGTAGGCATGTTTCTACTAGGCCGGTATTACACTATTGTCAAAGACTTGATCAAAGATGTGATCAAATATTCCGACAAATATCTTTGATGTAGCACTAGAAGGGCTATTACACTGTCATCATATTTTTCGTCAAACTTTAAGATGGCTGACAACAACAACTTGTTGTTAACCGCAGCAGTTGCATGTACCACTATTGCACTGTGTGCACATGCGGAAGAGAAGTGGGGGAAAAAAAGGAAACATAACTGGGTGAAGACGTGGGTCTTACGACGACACGATAAAAGCATTCAACAAAATTTGTTACGTGAGCTTGTAGTGGAGGACGTCAAGTCGTACGTCAATTGCTTAAGAATGGATGAGCATACATTTCTGTATGTGCTCAAATGTTCAAATATGTGTGAAATCCTATGGGACTTAACTGCTAAGGTCATCAGTCCCTAAGCTTACACACTACTTAACCTAAATTATCCTAAGGACAAACACTCACAGCCATGCCCGAGGGAGGACTCGAACCTCCGCCGGGATCAGCCGCACAGTCTATGACTGCAAGGGCCTTAAACCGCTCGGCTAATCCCGCGCGGCTGTATGTGCTCAGTGAAGTGTATCCTCATATCACAAAGCACAATATTCACTTAAGAACTGCTACATATGCAGAAGACAGGCTTAGTGTAACACTCCGATTCCTCGGTACAGTAGAGGGTTGGGTTTTTGTATTCAGCGTACCTCACGTTGTAAAGCAGCTCATCAGCTTCATACATCTCTATTAATTTTGTAGTTGTCGGCAAACATCAGTTGTATTTACCGGCAATGTTTATAAAAACACTACGGACGACAGAATGCAGCGATGCTAGCGCTCCATGTGGTAACATGTCACATTGCGGTGAACAGAAGACAAGCGACTTCTTTCATCAAATCTACAGTGAGGCCCTAGATTTGATCAAATATTGGACGACATTTGACAAAGTTCCCTATTAGATATTGGACAAAGATATTTGAGAAAGAAATTTAATAGTGTAATAGCGGCCTAATAAACATGGTGTCGATTCAGATTTCTCACCAGTCGCGTAAGAGTGGCGCTGTTAGCACCACTATGAATGTGTAAATCAGTTTTACTTTAAATACAATCTGCAACGCTCGTGAGCGTTAGTTACTTCCGAGATTCGACGTTGTGAGTTGGTGTTTTTCAAGAATACCTTTAAGGGGGGAGCAACGCCGCTGTCAACACCTCACTAAGCTTTAACGAGGTCGTGTAACAGCGCTGCGAGAAGCCTGCAGGCTTTCAAAACGACTACGCACCCTCCGAATCAACGTTGAAGTATTAAAAGTTTTGGCTGGTTTTGTTGTCTGGGGACTAGGATACGTAGTTGCCGCATTACAGGCCAAATACTGCTGAGTCTACAGTATATGATAAGAATATACACATGAATCGAATGGTCGAAGGTTTCTATCACTCTGTAAGGTGTCAGGCAAATCCAACACCTTCCATGAAAACCCTGACATGATAGCAAACCCGGCAGTATGTCACATAGCTCCGAATAAATCCTGACATTAAATTAACCAAAGTAATATGATCAACAAGTGAGCTAATGGAATACCACAGAACGCCTAAATGCATGTCATACCTTCCCACCGTGAAACAGACGCAGTTCCGAGGGGAGAAACGAGAACAGAGGCCGAGAGCAGAGTCGTGTAAGCTAGGGACGGACAGCCACATCGACGGCGAACCCCCAAGAGCAGCCCCCAGCCCATGTTAAAAGATAGAGCCCTCCAGAAGAACAGTATAGATCTTATGATAACACTAAAAGGGCCACACCAGCTGCAAGTTTTAGTGTGAGACTATATGCGTCTCTGTTACGTTGCAAACATTAAAAACATTGCCCCACCACGAAAAGCATAACGTTTCTCATTGGATAGACAGAATTTTTGTAGGCGGAGCTTAAGGTTAACATTGAGACCCTGATTGGTCAGTTGAAAACACAGCCAGATATCTTTTTCTTAAACCCACTTCAGTAAATTGTAGTAAAGAGAAGTTAGAGAGGGTTGCTACCGAGACGGCGAGATGTGTGGAGCTGCACCGCCCGCCGCTCCCTGACGCTGCCTAACCACCGACAAGGTAATGAACGCACGCGATGCCGCATAAGAGCGCATAAGGCTTCACTCAGAACTGCAGAAGTCTCATCTGTTACATCCCCTTTTTACGTAATGCTAGTGTCGATCGTCAATTAAACTTCGTGGTATTCACATTTGCTACTGGAATTAAAAATCTGAAACGCGATGATTTTTCCGTTATACAATTATTGAGAAGCCACATCAGCCACTGTAATTTACGACAAATTAAATAGGAAATTAAAGATAATTGAGGGTCACTGTAGACCATTTTGATAGTTTTCTCTTCTATGAAACCTAACTTAAACCTAGATTATAGATGTGATATGGCATAGGTCATCCTTCGATCCATTATAGAACTTGGAAACCCATTCAGGGAATATTCGTTCACATTTTTGTTGAACGCAGTTGGTTTTTATCAGCCCGTATTAAAATATTTCCAATGGTAAACTTAACTGCTTTTTCGACGTTATTTTACCAGCTAACTAAAAATAGGAAAACATTGAACCCCTTCCACTAAATTTAGTTAGTATTAAGATTCTTTTACAGGGAGTGCAGTGGAGCTGATGATGAAATCATTAAGTACTTGATTATATCATCGCTTGTCTCACTGAACTCTTCTGAACTCTACATGCCATGTGTGGTCTGGCGTCTCCTTACCAACAACAGGTCCGAGGTTAAAACCAGTCAATTGCCTAAAAAACATGCTCAGAGCGTCGTTGCGCGAAAGTGGTAGGGAGACACGACTTAGAACAGACACCACGCAGAATGTTAGAACTCGGCAATTGCGAATTATGAATGTAACATATAAATTTATAAATGAAAGATTCCAATTAAATAAAATCTGCAGGTACTATCTTAACGACTTTAAATGATGAGTACGATAGTAGAAGTACTTTTGAGAATGCGGTATATTTCTGCAAAACACTTATTGGTTTCGATGGTCCAGCAATTAAATAAAATGTAAGTCGAATAACAGGGAAACAATAGATTCCTACAGCACGTAATTAGTTATGAACAACAACACACCTCGCGAGATATTCACTTCTAAACGCACACTACGTCTTCACTGTAGAAGTCACGGATATCTCACAAGTGCACAAGTCGGCACTTCAAAGTATTTCTATCTGTAGCGACCACGCGCAAACCGCTCGACACTCTCCAAGTCTCTCCCGCGACTGGCCCCGTCCGCCGCCTTCGCGTCCAGCACCTCCCGTACGAGGTTTGTACGGAAAATACGTATAAGGATTGAGTAATTATTTTACAATTATTCAGGTATTACAATATGGTCTCCTTCAAAGTACTCGCCCTGAGACGCGATACACTTCTGCCAACGCCGTTTCCACTGTTGATAACATTGCTGAAAATTTTCAGTTGTGATGTTGTTCAGTTGCCGTGTCGTTTCCGCCTTGACGGCTTCCACATCTCCCAAGTGTCACCCCCGAAGCACCATTTTGCATTTCGGGAACATGAAGAAGTCACACGGGGCTAGATCGGGTGAATAAGGCGGGTAGTCTGTCACGGTGATTGAGCTTCGGGACAAAAACTCGCGCACAACGGGCGACGTGTGACCGGGCGCATTGTCGTGATGAAGGATCTACCTGCTCCCTTTTGCCAACTCCGGTCGAACTCGGGCCACACGAGCTCTGAGACGTGTCACAACTTCAACGTAAAAATTTCCGTTCACTCTCTGGCCGGGAGGGACAAATTCCTTGTGAACAATGCCCCTAGAATCAAAGAAAACAATCAACATTGTCTTCACATTGGACCATGATTTTCGCGACTTTTTTGTTCTCGGTTCTCCTGCTAATTTCTTGCTTTGAGATTTGAGCTCCACATCGAATTCGTAAAACCAGGACTCGACTCCAGTGATGACTTGGTTGAGAAAGTCCCCTCGTTTCTCTGCTTCCAACCAATCCTCACAGCACTCAACCCTCTTTGATTTTTTGTCTGGTATCAAGAGCTTCGGTACGATTTTCGCACACAATTTCTTCATTTCAAGTTTTTGTGTCAGTATTTCGTGAAGGATTGTTTTGGGGATTGACAGCTCGTCAGCAATCATTCTGACTGTCAATCTACGGTCTTTAAGAACACAAGCCCGAATTCGTTCAACATTTGCATCAGAACTCGATGTCGACGGGCGTCCTGGGCGAGGGTCATCGTTCACTTCTTGTCGGCCATCCCGGAACCTTTTTAACCACTCGTTCACGGTTGGTTCCTTCAGAGAATTGTCTCCGTAAACCTGTTTCAAACACTCAAAAATCTCACGGCCATTCTTGAATAGCTTTGCAAGAAACTTGATGTTGACGCGCTGTTCCTCAATCAGAGAGATCTCCATGCCGAAGGCAGGTGAAAAAGGGTAACTGTCAACAAGCTGCCGCACACTCTCACCCTCACGCAGAGTGCTCTGACTCGAACTGAGCGTTGATGGGATTGATTACGGCAGTAGTCCCACCTGGCGGTGACTGCAACTTGTAACAGAAAGACATTATTCAACTTTTATACGTATTTTCCGGACAAACCTCGTATTGCCCCCGAACTGCCCAGGACCACCCGTGTGCTCCTCTACCGAACTCGCTTCCATCCAGTCTCCTCATTCACGAGCGCTGTGATTGGCTACAGCACTCGCGCCATGTCTTCAATCCGACGTACACTCACAAACATATTTAAACACATGCGAAATACTGGAGTTACATTTAAATAACTTGAAATTAAATAAATATTCCAAAGGCTGGACTATAAACACACTCTAACACACATTATTAGATACATAAACAAATTAAATAAACATATATCAAAGGAATGGAACAAAAGGTAGGACAGTAGCCTAATGTCTGTGCTTTCTAAAACACAGTAGATATTTACCCAGTTTCTTCATAAATAGTATATATCGGATATAAATAAAGACACAGATGAATAAATATATTTATAAACATGCCGCTGCCGTTTTTTCGTGTAACTGTGGAGTACTTATGGGCTCCAATAATTCATGTACTGTTTACGTTGTTGTTGTTGTGGTCTTCAGTCCTGAGACTGGTTTGATGCAGCTCTCCTTGCTAGCCGGCCGGTGTGGTCGTGCGGTTCTAGGCGCTACAGTCTGGAACCGCGTGACCGCTACGGTCGCAGGTTCGAATCCTGCCTCGGGCATGGATGTGTGTGATGTCCTTAGATTAGTTAGGTTTAAGTAGTTCTTAGTTTTAGGGGACTGATGACCACAGATGTTAAGTCCCATAGTGCTCAGAGCCATTTGAACCACCTCCGTGCTACCCTACCCTGTGCAAGCTTCTTCAGTACTTACTGCAACCTACATCCCTCTGAATCTTAGTGTATTCATCTCTTGGTCTCCCTCTACGATTTTTACCCTCCACGCTGCCCTCCAATGCTAAATTTGTGATCCCTTGACGCCTCAGAACATGTCCTACCAACCAGTCCATTCTTCTTGTCAAGTTGTGCCACAAACTCCTCCCCAATTCTATTCAATGCCCCCTCATTAGTTACGTGATCTACCCATCTAATCTTCAGCGTTCTTCTGTAGCACCACATTTCGAAAGCTTCTATTCTCTTCTCTATTTATGTTAAACGCTTGTAATTCATACCAATTTAGGTTTGCACTAGTAGCTTTCTAAAGACACGGCGATCGACAAAATCGGATGAAGCATTTGTATTTTGGAAATTCGTTGCTGGGCGTTAATTTACCATCAGATGCTAAACTTTAAACTAATAAAGGTATTGAAAATCTGATTACACCATCATAATCGACGTGCATATAATAGTAATGCACAAGTTTCTTTTTGAGGTATCATGATTCATCTGGCTACTACTAATTTGTACACGAACTGTGAAATGTCTGCTATTATGATTTCACCAAGTCCGCCAGCTTTGGCACTCTCACCATACAAGTCTCCTTCATCGACACAAAGCACCGTCCTCGTCACAGCGGAATTCCCAGCCACGCGGCTGGAACACGCGCTAGGGCTACCCCTCTCGTCCGGCTAACGTTCACCACATCGTGTTTGCTGCTGGCCCCAGGTTGGCAGAGCGGCTCGTGCGGCCACGCCAACAGAATATTTTCAGGGCGCCACAATCCGCCCGTTACCTCACAAGCCGGACGTTCCTTCTGTGACACTGCAGAAAGGCTTGGCAGGACTGTACATGAAACTTCCTGGCAGATTAAAACTGTGTGCTGGCCCGAGACTCGAACTCGGGACCTTTGCCTTTTGCAGGCAAGTGCTCTATTGACTGAGCTACCCAAGCATGACTCACACCCCGTCCTCACAGCTTTAATTCCGCCAGTACCTCGTCTCCTAGCTTCCAAACTTCACAGATTTACATGGTTTGTGGCAGCGGTAGTCACGGGAATGTACAGTGGCAAAAAGACCGGGCTCCGGATGGCCACATGGCACTACCGAGGGGAAGACCGTGCTATTCCGCGTATGGCTCTGGCGCATCGTACTGCATCTGGCTCTGAGCACTATGGGACTTAACTTCTAAGGTCACCAGCCACCTAGAACTTAGAACTACTTAAACCTAACTAACCTAAGGACGTCACACACATCCATGCCCGAGGCACGATTCGAACCTGCGACCGTAACGGTCGCGCGTTTCAAGACTGTAGTGCCTAGAACCGCTCGGAAACCCCGGTCGGCGTACTGCATCTGTAACAGCAATTTGAGCAGTGGTTGGCACCACACTGAGACAGCGAACTGTTACAAATCGCTTACTTCATGATAGCTCTGAGCCAGCCATCCTGTAGCGACCATTCCATTGACGCCAAACCACCACCAATTGCAACTTGTGTGTTGCCAAGCGACGGCTCATTGGAGTGCAGAGTGAACGTCTGTTGAGTTTTCTAATGAAAGCTGGTTCTGCCTCGGTGACAGTGATGGCTGTGCATTGCTTATAAGCAATTCAGTTGACGGCCTGCAACCAACCTGTATGCATGCTACACAAACTGTACCTACACCTGCAGCTGTAGTCTGCGATGCAATTTGGTATGACAGCAGGGGCACACCCTTCATTATCCCACAACAAATGTGTACGTCAATATGAGAATCCGATCTGTTATGATGAACAGCTGTCCAGGGGTGTTTTCCAACAGGATAACACCCGCCTACATACTGCTGTTGTAACCCAGCATGCTGTACAGATTGCCGACATGTTGCGTTGGCCTACTCGATCACCAGCCATTCCTATTCAACGCATATGGGACATAATCTGACTGCAACTCCAGCGTCGTCCGTGAACAGCATTAACTGTCCCTCTACTGACCGTCCAAGTGCAGCAAGCGTGCAACTCCATCGCAGTAGCTGACATCTGGCAGCTTTACAACACAATGGAAGCACGTTTGCATGCTTGCATTCAACATTCTGGCGGTTACACAGTTTATTAATGTACCATCATTTCATATTTGAAATAGCTTATCTCACACTTAACCTATAATTCTGCTGTAAAGGATAAGCCAGTCAGTAGGAAAATTTTAATTTATTTTATTAGCTCCTAGAGGTAACATCATTTTTCCATTATGGCCAATCCACGGCCAGCAGGGTTGGCTGCCTGTAAATTCTTTCATACCACGGTCTAGCAACAGGAAGTCAGCACCGAGGAAGGGCACCCTGACCAGGCACCTCCCTTGTGTGCTGACAAGGGTACGTTATGCAGAGGTCCCTCTGAAGAGGCGACGCTCTGGAAAGCTCCGTGCCACCCGCTCAGTTTTCTCGATCCCGACCATTCAGTGTGGAGGAAGCCACACGGTGCATCGAATTTACCCGGCCGCCCGCCGCCGGGCCCGGGCTTTTGTTTTCTAGCTCTCCTGCGAGTCTGATGCGCGCTCTCTAGCAGTTTAGATCTTCCCTTTTTCCTCGGTGCTGTGGCACTGTGGAAAGTTTTTGCAGACACCAACCTTCGCCATACTTTGCCTTCTGGCTCACCCTCACCTTCTTTCTCCCGACAGTGTATTCCCAATAGCATAGCTTTTGCCAATAAATGGCCTTACAAAAGAAACTTTGTCCTGATCTTTCCATAACGCCCACTGCATTCCCATCCGCCCATCCTGTACACTGCAATGACAATCGCTTAAAAATCTTACCTTCACAAACATACTCCCAAAGATTTCATTACTCTACATTAGTAATTTTTTGGTGTTTTAATTTTTTCCATCAGTGTATGTGCACTATGAGGACTTACTTTCAATGTTTTAAATTATATTTAATATAACACAGCACTGTGAGATACACAGTTGTACCTTATACCTTGGGGTAAAAGCAGATACTCTGTGGGCCACAAATGGGCAATGTTATATTTCCCATCTGAAGCAAGGGGACACCAATACTCATGCAAGGAATTTTCAGTCCAACCTGTACAGTACATGAGCCAGCTTCTCACATTTTAAGTATTTTATACAATCACCTGATTTTCTTGTTGATGAGTACGTCTCTTTGCAAAGGTGACAGTGTGATTCATTCTCGTCTTCAGGAGAGCTAAACATAAACATAGGCTTCCGCGGCCATTGTCACAACCAATAAAATTTTTCTCGGTTTGTGACCATATTGTCAATAAGTAGAACTACCGATGTTTTCGTCACTGTTGCAAGTGAAGAGGGTGTTTTTGAGTAAACAAAGACACCCCGCAGGAGGTCACTCACAGCAGTGACCGAAACATTGGTAGTTCTACTTATTGACAATTCCGTCACAGACCCAGAAAAATTTTTGAATAAGGAGAGCTGTTTGCCTACAGGTCTTCAATCTCTTCCGATTCTTTTTTATGGCCCAGGCCTGGAGTCCTTCAACAACATTTTTAATCTGCTGGGAAGATGCTTTTGTTGCATTGAGTTCATATTTGCAAGGATAGTCTGTTATCACAGTGTTTTTTCCTCGAAACCTGGTTGATGATGGTCTCTCCTAATGAGGAATTGGGCTTTCATTCTCCAGTGATACAATGAATGAAGACTGTGTTTGCACCAGCATATGGAGAAGGAGCAGTAACTGACTGTGTTGTGTCCTGGGAATCTGGCATTATTCTTTTTGCGAAAGCAAATTCCTCTTCGCCAAATGCATTTGGGTTAAGCGGGAAAATACCTATCTTTTTAAATCCAGATGTTGCACTGTTGCTGTTCTAGTACATGCAATCTGAACAACTGAGCTATTTGTTTCTGGGTTTGTCTGTCTTCCCTGGATGGCTATTAAGCCATGTCTTAATTTCCTGACCGTAGAGAGAGCTTAATGATCTCATTTCATATGAAATGTACTCTTCAATATGGAATAATTAACCAAATTATTGACGACAAAAGTAATCTAAAAACTGGCGCACGGCGGTTGTAAATTGTACATATAATGGTTACGTTGAGTTATTATAACTTGTACACATAAACAGCGTACCATTAAAAGCATACTTCTTACCTCTCACATATAACTTGTATGCAACGAAGTTATGGAGTAATATCGTTCGGCCTTAACCCCACTGTTTCTTCCCGGTTTTACCCCAGATGTACCTTATCTACAATATTTTCTTCTGCATAAGAAAGAAGGTTAAGAATCTTTTAGCACAGCATGTGTTCATAAATCCTGTTAAAAATGTTATTTATTGTATTACTGATTTGAACTTGTAATATGACTGTATAAACACAAAATGTCACAAAGTAAGATACACAACCAGATATATCTAACAAATTATTTTACTCAATAACAACCCGTATGACAGTACCGAGCCTCATAGCGGTACTGATGTTGCCGGCTCTTCGTGGTGTAACGGGCAAAAACAATCTTACCAACCCGTAAAAAGAAATATGCAGGTTCCCGGATTCACTTCTATACCCAGTTATACCCCAGCTTCCCCTACTGGTCAAGTGGTAAACATAAAGTCAAGTAGAGGCCATGCAGGAGCAGGTCTAATAATGGACAAGAAAATAGGAATGCGTGAATGCTACTGTGAACAAAATAGCAAACGTATTATTGTAGCCCAGCTAGATTCAAATCCGACACCGTTACTGTAGTACCAGTGTATATAATTACTTACATTTCAGACGATGATAATGAAAGTGTGCTTGATTAGATAGAAGAAAAGACCAAAATTTAATTCTGATGAGAGGCTGGAGGACGATAACAGGAAAAGAAAGTGAAGGAGGAACAGTGCAACATCGACAAGGGAGAAGAAATTTTGCACAGAACACAATTTAATCATTGTTAATACTTGAGTTAAGAATCATGAGTGAAGGTTGTGCAAGTGGAAGAGACCTGGAGACAGCGAAAAGTCTCAGATAGATCGTGTAACAGAAAAACAGTGATTTCGGAAATAGATTTTTCAAAATTTTGTCATTGGCAGATGTGGTTTCTGATCACAATTTATTAATTATAAACCACAATTTAAAACTGAATAAACTGTAGACGAGTATGAAATGAAGGAGATGAGACCTGCAAAAATTGGAAGAACCAGCCGTTGTTGAAAGTTATGGTGGTAGCTTTAGGCAACGATTCACTGAAACAGCGGAAAAGAGTGCGACACAAGGGGAGTGGGTAGGTATGATAGATGGAATACCAAAAGAGAAGACCCGGCACATATCCTTGGACAACACACGAGGTACTGCGTTTAAATGATCACAAGAGACATATAAAAAGCTAGCAACCCAAGCAGGTAGAGCAGAGTACGGACGTCTAAAAAATAAGATTGACGCAGAGTGCAAACTAGCAAGGTACGAAAAACTAGAAGAAAAATGAAAGACTACAGAAGGATGCTTAACTACGGGACAGATAGGAGCCGTCTACAGGAAAAGCATCAAACCTTTGGAGAGAAAAGAAGCACCTGGATGAAAATCAAGAGCTCAGATGGAAAACGTGCTACACATGGAAGAGGAAGCGGAAACGTGGAAGGAATATGTAGAAGTGCTATACAAGGCAGACGAACTTGAAGGATATATTGTAGAAATGGAGAAAGAAATAGATGAAGCTGAGGCGGGAGATATGATACTGTGAGAGGACTCTGACAGAGCACTGAAAGGCCTAAGTCAACACAAAGTACCTGGGGTAAACGATCAGAGTCGGACTGGGCAGAAGGACCTAGGTGACTCCCCATAGGCCTGGGATAAGGGTAGATATAACACTATCGGGTAATAATGAAATATACAAATTATTAATTTTCAGTTATTTATGTTGTAAGTTACAATTACTTATAATCTAACAAATAAGAAAGAAATTTTGGAAATTTGTGGTAAGGTCATATGAGACCTTACTGCTGAGGTCATCGGTCCCTAGGCTTACATACCACTTAAATTAACTTAGACCAACTTACGCTAAGGACAACACACACACACACACACACACACACACATGCCCGAGGGAGGACTCGAACCTCCGACGGGGGTAGCCGCACTGACCGTAACAAGGCGCCCCAGACCATGCGGCTACACCTCGAACAAATCTGAAGCATAACATTTTTTAATAGAGGAGAAGTTTCAGCAAAGCTGTCAATAAATCGATCGTAAAAGCTGCTTTTCTCGTCTTCCTCGATTGGATCCGATTCTATAAATCAGATAATCAACGAATCCGGCAGGTCTTGTCCCAGTAAAGACCGATGTGTCATTTTAATGCGCTTCAACGCAGAAAATAGTCTGTCACAAGTCACTTGCATGAAGGGAATTGTGAGGATTACACAATAAGCAACAGATAACTTGAAGTATATACTGATGTGCGTGTTACCTTGTGACCAAAGCTCACATGCACGTGGTGTGCAAGTTCCTTTTATTTTTCCGTGTTATGCAGCTGAATGTGACTGAAAACATAGTAATTTAAGTAATTATTACATACGAAGGGTTCAAATTAATAACTTTTTCTGTGGAAGTCAATTAAAATAAACGTAACTTACCTTTTCAATTGTAATACACAATTAAGGTTTCTACGCATTTAACATGTATAACGAGAATTAAGACCAACTAACTACATTTTTACTTTGAACAAACTCAATAAATCGAAAAAACACTTAATATCATAAACTTGCACGAACTCGTGTATCGGTAAAAATAAACAATGGAGTACGGTGCCGCGAATGCGAGGGAGTACACATTTAGAATCAGGGAATTTCACTACGTGCGATGCCAACACTCTTTTAAAGTTGAGTTCTCTTTTTTCCAGTAACACTAAAGTCAATAAATATGTTACGTTACAAATCGGATATTTTATAAATGTTGTTGACAGTTTCTTATTACACTATTTTAATAAAAAGTGACAACCAAAAAAATTTCAATTATTAATAATGTATAATTTTCAGCTTTCCGCTAAGAAAATTTAAAATTTTCAAAAGTGAGAAGTTATTGACTTCAGTCTGATTTTCTAAAATCGAATTTTCGTCAGATCTCGACCTTTCAACAAGGTCCTAAAAAAGTATTCTAATCATTTTCACAATAAGGTATTTGCTAAACCTAGACTTCTTGAAAATTTGAATCAAATCTATCGAGTAAATTTTGAGAAAAAACAAAATGAAATTTAAAAAACATTTTAATGTCTTTTAAATAGTCCAACTGATGGACTCCAAGCTCTAGTCAGCACTCTTTCTTTATAAACAACGTTAAATGCTGTATCATATCAAAATCAGTTGACTGGTCAAAAGTTATAGCCGCTAAAAAATTTCGAAGAAAGGGTTTTTCAACATGACTGAGATTTCCTAACAAGCCGACTATTTTGTAAGTATATAAGCTCTAGTACTTAAAGCGTCGCTTCGAATGTCGTCATAATTAGTTAATTCATTTAGAAGATATTTCTACAAAAAAGTTTTCAAAAACTGCCTTTTCAAACTAATTTCCAAATATCTGCAGCAATATTTTTTAAGGAAAATGTTTTCCTATACAAAAAAGCAACATTGGAGGCAACAATTTAGTTAATCGTTCGGTAATTATTTTTATAAGAAACATAAAAATCACCACTATTATTTTCCGAACTCAAGGAGCTTGAAAATGGACAAAAAGTGGTATTTTTTAGCCCAAAGTGTTCAATAATTACGACCAGAAATATTCACCACATATATGTGAATGACTCCCAGACCGTCAGACGAGTGCTGCCAGATCCAGTCAACTAAATAACCCACAGAATTGTATGAATTACCTGAAATTACCAACCAGTCAATCAAAATTTTACCTACTCCTTATTTGCAATAATAGGAATAGCACTAGTATTTACTTAGAATAATTGGAATTAGAGTAAAATAAAGGTTACCCACAACAATTTTAGTTAGGAATGTGTCGTGTACCGATTCCGAGTCCACAATTTCAAGAATCGCGTATTCTCTAGGAATCGCCAAGTATCGGAATCGAACGATATCAGCAACTTGTGGATCTATTGTTTGTTATTAAATCTTTTTTATGTCAGTGTTCTCATTTTATCTTCACAACAGTGCATCCATACGAAAGTATATAAAGAAAGGAGCAGAACAGGAAATTGTAGTCTGTCTCAAATGTCATTATATCTGACAACAAAGTTTTTTTTTTTTCACTGGAAACAGTTTAACATTTAAGAACTCATTTATCATCAAGAAACACACACCAGTTGTTTAATACATTCAGTAATAATTTTGCTGTCAATAATCATTCTTCAATAATATTCAGAGATTTCACATGGATTGTAAAGTGAGCTACATTACAAAGCGGTGAATTAAGGACAATGTTTTTTGAACCGGATTATCGTTACACAGCTTCTCTCTCCTTTCCTTTTGTTCTTAATAATAAAGGCAAGTGTAATCACTTACTAACTTTTGATACAGAGAGCATCGTCCAATACCACTATTTGAATTGGTAAATTATACAGTTTTGCAGCAAAAACTTTCAAAAGTACTTTTTTTATAAATGTCCAGGTTTTGGGCATTTAAAACTGCTTTGGGAAAATTCCTGGCAAATGCCGTTTTATAAACATTCTGCCCACTGGGCATCTGCCCGGTCCACATCGTTAGGTGCACTAGCTTTGGCCTTCGAAAAGCATTTATCTCAGTACCTTTAAACGCTTATTAGAAAAGATACGATGTTAAGAGCTGCGTTATTTTATACGCAGCTGGAACAGCATGTTCTATTAGAGGCAATCGATTTCGGTCTAGGATCAGAACATTATCGGGTCCAAAAACCATCTCAGCTATGCATCAGCGTAATTGTAGCACCAGTTATTAGATGTACGACGTTCCATCATTACTGTTCGAAGTCATTAATCCACTGACTTAATACTGAATTAAAGGCTATGAGGTAAATAGAAGCAACATTACACATATACAGATAATAGAGCATTTTACACATGATAACTGGTACTAGAATTACGCAGATGAATAGCAGAGGTCATTTTTGGACCCCATGATGGTCTGATCCTTGACCGTAACTGACCGTGTCTAATAAGACATACCGTTACAGCTGTGTCTTGCGTAATGTAGTTCTTAACATTCATTAAAGCTATGCAACAACAATTCTGTAAAAAGGTACGATGATTTGAAGTATAAAGCAAAATTTGTCATCATTTTGAGCATTTTTTATTAGGGAGGTTGCAACATGTAGTCTTGAAAAGCGAGTGGTCGAGAAATGCAGAAGTGACAGCAGGTGTCCCCCCCCCCCTCCTCACCCAGATGTTTGTTGGGACCCTTACTGTTCTTCTCGTATGTTAATGATCTGACGATGTAGATAGTATTATCTGATTTTCTGGAGATAATGCAGCTATCTATAATGAAATACTTTCCGGAGAAACTAGCGTAAATGATCAGTCAAGATTTGATGTGATATTTAAGTGTGGCAACATAAATTAGATGCACAGAAATGTAAAATATTCTGGAGCCGTGCCTTGCTCGTGTTCCCGTCATCATGTATTCTACACCATGTTTTTAACGTATTGCCACCTCACTACGTTAATTTAAATTACTACTGTCACTGAGTTGTTGCTTTCCCTGACCGTGAGCGGCGTTCGCAGCGCGTATCGATATATCCCCTCTCATAGTATCTTTGCTCGACTGCTATTACTTCCCGCTCGTTGTCTGTCGTAAGCCAGTTCGCGTGTCGAGATCAGACTGCCAGTCGTTTGGAACACGTCTGGAGCGCAGTCCGGACCTGCCAGTCGGGGAGTTGCAATGCGGCGCTAGGGCAGTCGGGTTGGAACAGCAGTGACGTCTGCGTCGGCATGGCTCGCACGACCATTGCCGCCACGCATCACTTGATCCGGGCCACGGTCTTAGTGGATCGTCGGTCGGTCGCCCTACCGGGCGACGCGTTTTGACTCGCAGATCTTTAATGAGTTGGCTGTGTATGTGTGTGCATCAACTCCCCATTTGTCTTCGTGAGTGCTTAGTTATTGTTGCGAATCGTTCAGGTCTTTGTCCAAGTGTTTGTCAAGTTGTGTGTGTAGTTGGCTTTATTTCTACTGACGACTATTTTGCATGTTGCCAGCATTCTGAGGGAGTCGGTCGGTTACTGCGGACCAGGGAAGTTACCTCCGCGCGGTGCAGTCGGCTGGGTCTGCTAGCAGTCCCTGCGCAATGTCGGAGAATGTGTGGAGCTGTTCCATCGCTACGAGCTTCGTGGTTCACCGAACCAGGACGTCATAATTGAGTAGCGGTTTCAACTGTCCAAGCCACGTCCATTCATATTGTGTGGTTCGTTTTGGTGGTTCGCTGTTGGGGAGGTTTTCCTGTGAGCAACACCGAGTGTTTCTATTACTGAAATTTAGCCGCCATGCGGTGCAATTAACTACATTGGTTGACTACAATTTTCTGCCTTGTGGCCGTTAGTGTTCTGGTTACCTGCCCTGGCCACTAACTTAATGTCAGGCAGCGTCCTTTCCTCACCTGTTGTTGCTGTCCGGCATGGTGTGTAGTTTTGACAGGTAATACATATTTCATTGTGGACAATCACGTTCGTAAACTTTTGTGTTTGAGTTCTCATGTGCTGATTGGTGGCAAGCAAGTCGGTGTGGCAAGCAAGTCGTTGTGGTCCGCAGCTTGTGGTCGTGCGGTACCGTTCTCGCTTCCCGCGCCCGGTTTCCCGGGTTCGATTCCCGGCGGGTTCAGGGATTTTCTCTGCCTCGTGATGACTGGGTGTTGCGTGATGTCCTTAGGTTAGTTAGGTTTAAGTAGTTCTAAGTTCTAGGGGACTGATGACCATGGATGTTAAGTCCCATAGTGCTCAGAGCCATTTGAACCAAGTCGTTGTGTCGGTCGGTCCGTGGCTATCCCCTGGAGGCTTTTGAGTGCCGTTTTCTTTATTGTCCTTCTCATCGGTGTTTAATTGTCTGTTTATGGTCTATCATAGCCAATGATTTAAAGATTTTGTTTTTAGTGGAATTTTGGAAAATCAATTGTGGGCCATAAGCCGCTTAAAACCTTATTCTTGAAATTACCCTTTAAGAAAAAACGTTGCGGCCTTTTGCCTTAAAAGATTATGGTAAAATAATTTAAATTTTTCAAATTTAATTGCGGCTCTCAACCACTTGTATTGCACCTTGCATAAGTTTGTTCTATCTACTTTTGCCTTGAGGCTTTTCGGCCTAGCTGTGATACCATATATATTTTGATTATTTTATTTGCTATTTTCATTTTTATTTGGTTGACTTTTAAGATTTCTTCTTTGGATGCCTTCAGCAGTTAAATAATTGCCTGTTTGAAACTCGTAGTTCTAAATGTTCGGCTATGTGCCGTTTTGCTTTAAAGATGTTATTAAATTATAATAAATTACAATTTGGAGTGAACCTGACCGACACCTTATTTTGCCCTTTCCACAGTTCTAATCACCTGTTCTGCCGAGGCCGGCTGGTGTGGCCGTCGGTTCTAGGCGCTTCAGTCTGGAACCGCTCGACCGCTACGCTCGCAGGTTCGAATCCTGCCTCGGGCATGGATGTGTGTGCTGTCCTTAGGTTAGTTAGGTTTAAGTAGTTCTAAGTTCTAGGGGACTGATGACTTCAGCTGTTAAGTCCCATAGTGCTCAGAGCCATTTGAACCATTTTTGTTCTGGCCTGTGGCTTTAGCGGGCATCTCAATGCTTTCAGTATGTTCCAGCGTAACATCAAGCGCCGGCACGTAGACATGAAAGAAACAGCAGAGAAGGCTGTGAGTCGACGTCAGCCAGTATTACGCTGACTAAGATACACCACGAGCCGTCATCCTAACTGTCGCGATCGCTTATTTGTCACTCGTGTGTGTGTGTGTGTGTGTGTGTGTGTGTGTGTGTGTGTGTGTGTGGGTTGGGAACTTGTGGGCGCCCAACGGATGTCACTCGGGCGACTAACGTGGGACGCTGTGTGCGTACAAAGAAGGGCGGCAAGAAAGGTCACAAGTTTGTTTGACTCGTGGAAGTGTGTCACGGAAATATTAAAAAAAACGTGCAATATGCAACAGAATTAGAGGATAAGTGCCGACAACCTTAATCTGTAATACTGCAAAAACATGGCACCTTGTGACGTCACCCTCGGGCTCAGCGAAAACTTCAAACAGCCGTATAGCAAGATGTCGACACATGTGAAATAAAGGACCACAGCTCAGCCCTTCATGCGACGTGGAAGGTGGGTTAATGACGTCACATTGCCATCAGTTTTCACCACAGTACTGCCCAACGCCACCGTGGACATGTCACTCGATGGGAAGGTCATTACACTGCCGCATGCTTACCCACAGCTCACACCTTGTCTTGACGCCTCTGTGATGGATGTCACAACCACGACGCATAGCGTTGAAATCACGCCATTTTCTGATGGAGGAAAACATGTCAGACACACAGCCACTCAGAATCGTCACGGAATGGCGACAAGGGGTGTCACAAAGGGCGTCAATCAAATCACACATTTCCGTGGGGAGTTGATTGGCACATATTTCAGGGTCGAAAACGTGAGTTCACAGTGCGATGAGCAAGTGCACGACGTTCTTGGCAGCCTTTAACATCGCTGACACCCCCGGATGTTTGAATCCTTCCGTAAGGCCGTTGTGGGGCTGCAGCCTTATTCAATGTGACAGCACCGCAGTGGAGTGCGTCACGACCGCAATTTTTACTCTCGTGTACCGTTTGGATGCATTAGTGACTGTTCAAAGCCATTCGAGGAAATCTGAAAGTGATCCGAAGCAGCAGAGGCTGCTCCTGCTTCGCGTCCTCCTATGGCTTGATCGCAGGGGTGTGCGACATTGAGACATGAGTGAATAAAATGGCAAAAGTGTCCTCCGCTAAAACATTACCTCCCCCTTCCCCCTCCCCTCCCCGCCCCCAGCCGCCAATTCGGCAAAAGCACACCGTGGCACCCACCCACATCTACATAGAATTTTAAAAATGAATTGGTGCAGAGCCAATCTACTTAGTCCTAGAGCCGTGCAGGCAGACACCTTGAAACGCATGGGTCTGAGCAGCCGTCTTAGGTTGTTTGCGGATGATTCTGTCGTTTATGGTCTAGTAAAGTCATCAGAAGATAAAAACAAATTACAAAATGATTTAGAAAAGATATCTGGTACGAAAATTGGCAGTTGGTCCTAAATAATGAAAAGCGTGAGGGCATCCACCTGCAGGCTACAACGAATCCGTTAAACTTCGGTTACACGATGATTCACTCAAATCTAAAGCCCGTAAATTCAACTAAATACCTGTTGTTGCTGTTGTAGTCTTCAGCCCAGACACTGGTTTGATGCAGCTCTCCATACTACTCTATCCTCTGCAAGTTTCTTCATCTCCAAGTAACTACTGCAACATACATCCCTCTGCATCTGCTTAGTATATTCATCTCTTGGTCTACGTATACGATTTTTACCCTCTACGACTCCCTCCAGTACTACATTGGTGATCCCTCGATACCCCAGAACGTGTCCTACCGAAAGGTCCCTTCTTTTAGTTGGGTTGTGCCACAAATTCCTCTTCTCCCCTATTCAGTACTTCCTCATTAGTTACGTGATCGACCCATCTAATCTTCATCATTCTTCTGTAGCATCACATTACGAAACCTTCTAGTCTCTTCTTGTCTAAACTACATTCCTGGAAATTGAAATAAGAACACCGTGAATTCATTGTCCCAGGAAGGGGAAACTTTATTGACACATTCCTGGGGTCAGATACATCACATGATCACACTGACAGAACCACAGGCACATAGACACAGGCAACAGAGCATGCACAATGTCGGCACTAGTACAGTGTATATCCACCTTTCGCAGCAATGCAGGCTGCTATTCTCCCATGGAGACCATCGTAGAGATGCTGGATGTAGTCCTGTGGAACGGCTTGCCATGCCATTTCCACCTGGCGCCTCAGTTGGACCAGCGTTCGTGCTGGACGTGCAGACCGCGTGAGACGACGCTTCATCCAGCCCGAAACATGCTCAATGGGGGACAGATCCGGAGATCTTGCTGGCCGGGGTAGTTGACTTACACCTTCTAGAGCACGTTGGGTGGCACGGGATACATGCGGACGTGCATTGTCCTGTTGGAACAGCAAGTTCCCTTGCCGGTCTAGGAATGGTAGAACGATGGGTTCGATGACGGTTTGGATGTACCGTGCACTATTCAGTGTCCCCTCGACGATCACCAGTGGTGTACGGCCAGTGTAGGAGATCGCTCCCCACACCATGATGCCGGGTGTTGGCCCTGTGTGCCTCGGTTGTATGCAGTCCTAATTGTGGCGCTCACCTGCACGGCGCCAAACACGCATACGACCATCATTGGCACCAAGGCAGAAGCGGCTCTCATCGCTGAAGACGACACGTCTCCATTCGTCCCTCCATTCACGCCTGTCGCGACACCACTGGAGGCGGGCTGCACGATGTTGGGGCGTGAGCGGAAGACGGCCTAACGGTGTGCGGGACCGTAGCCCAGCTTCATGGAGACGGTTGCGAATGGTCCTCGCCGATACCCCAGGAGCAACAGTGTCCCTAATTTGCTGGGAAGTGGCGGTGCGGTCCCCTACGGCACTGCGTAGGATCCTACGGTCTTGGCGTGCATCCGTGCGGCGCTGCGGTCCGGTCCCAGGTCGACGGGCACGTGCACCTTCCGCCGACCACTGGCGACAACATTGATGTACTGTGGAGACCTCACGCCCCACGTGTTGAGCAATTCGGCGGTACGTCCACCCGGCCTCCCGCATGCCCACTATACGCCCTCGCTCAAAGTCCGTCAACTGCACATACGGTTCACGTCCACGCTGTCGCGGCATGCTACCAGTGTTAAAGACTGCGATGGAGCTCCGTATGCCACGGCAAACTGGCTGACACTGACGGCGGCGGTGCACAAATGCTGCGCAGCTAGCGCCATTCGACGGCCAACACTGCGGTTCCTGGTGTGTCCGCTGTGCCGTGCGTGTGATCATTGCTTGTACAGCCCTCTCGCAGTGTCCGGAACAAGTATGGTGGGTCTGACACACCGGTGTTAATGTGTTCTTTTTTCCATTTCCAGGAGTGTATTTATCCTCAATGTTTCACTTCCATACATGGCTACACTCCATACAAATACTTTCAGAAAATATTTGCTGACACTTAAATCTATAATCGATGTTAACAAATTTGTCTTCTTCAAAAACTCTTTCCTTGCCATAGCCAGTCTACATTTTATATCCTCTCTACTTCGACCATCATCAGTTATTTTGCTCCCCAAATAGCAAAACTCCTTTACTACTTTAAGTGTCTCTTTTCCTAATCTAATTCCCTCAGCATCACCTGACTTCATTCGACTACATTCCATTATCTTCGTTTTGCTTTTGATGACGTCCGTCTTATATCCTCCTTTCAAGACACTGTACATTCCGTTCAACTGCTCCTCCATGTCCTTTGCTGTCTCTAACAGAATTACAACGTCGTCGGCAAACCTTAAATTTTTAATTTCTTCTCCATGGATTTTAATTCGTACTCCAAGTTGTATTTTTGTTTCCTTTACTGCTTGCTCAATATACAGACTGAATAACATCGGGGATAGGCTACAACCCTGTCTGACACTCTTCTCAATCACTGCTTCCCTTTCGTGCCCCTCCACTCTTATAACTGCCATCTGGTTTCTGTAAAAAATGTAAATAGCCTTTCGCTCCCTGTATTTTACCGCTGCCACCTTCAGAATTTGAAAGAGAGTATTCCAGTCAACATTGTCAAAAGCTTTCTCCAGGTCTACAAATGCTAGAAACGTACGTTGGCCTTTCCTTAATCTATCTTCTAAGGTAAGTCGTAGGGTCATTCCAACATTTCTACGGAATCCAAATTGATCTTCCCCTAGTTTCGCTTCTACCAGTTTTTCCATTCGTCTGTAAAGAACTAGTGTTACTATTTAGCAGTCATGACTTATTAAACTGATAATTCGGTAATTCTCACTCCTGTTGACACCTGCTTTCTTTGGGATTGGTATTATTATATTCTTCTTGAAGAATGAGGTCTTTCGCCTGTCTCATACATATTGCTCACCAGATGGAAGAGTTCTGTCAGGGCTGCCTCCCCCAAGGCTATCAGTAGCTCTAATGAAATGTTGTCTATTCCCAGGCTCTTTTTTTGACTTAGATCTTTGAGTGCTCTGTCAAATTCTTCACGCAATATCATATCTCCCATTTCATCTCCATCTACGTCCTCTTCCATTTCCATAACATCGCCATTTTATAGACCCTCTATATACTCCTCCCATCTTTCTGCCTTCCCGTCTTTGCTTAGGACTGGTTTTCCATCTGAGCTCTTGATATTCATACAGGTGTTTCTCCTTCCTCCAAAGGTTTCTTTAATTTTTGTGCGTGCACTATCTATCTTACCCCAAGTGATATATGCCTCTACCACGTTACGTTTGTCCTCTTCCTTAGCCATTTTGCAGTTCCAGTCGATCTCATTTTTGAAACGTTTGTATTCCTTTTCGCTTGTTTCATTTACTACACTTTTATATTTTCTCGTTTCATCAATTAAATTCAATATCTCTTCTGTGACCCAAGGATTTCTACTAGCCCTCGTCTTTTTACCTACTTAATTCTCTGCTGGCTTCACTATTTCATCTCTCAAAGCTACCCATTCTTCTTTTACTGTATTTCCTTCCCCTGTATTTGTCAATCGTTCCTTTATGCTCTTTCTGAAACTCTCTACAATCTCTGATTCTTTCAGTTTACGTAGGTCCCATCTCCTAAAATTCCTACCTTTTTGCAGTTTCTTCAGTTTTAATCAACAGGTCGCAACCAATAAAATGTGGTCAGAGACCACATTTGCCCTTGGAAATGTCTTACAATTTCAAACCTGGTTCCTAAATCTATGTCTTACCATTATGTAATCTATCTGAAGTCTCCAGGCTTCCTCCATGTATATAACCTTCTTTCATGATTCTTAAACCCAGTGTTATCTATGATTGAGTTATGCTCTGTGCAAAATTCTACCAGGCGGCTTCCTCTTTCATTCCTTACCCCCAGTCCACATTCATCACTACTTTTCCTTCTATTCCTTTCCCTACTGTCGAATTCCAGTCCCCCATGACTATTAAATTTTCGTCTCCCATTACTATCTGAATAATTTCTTTTATCGCAGCATACATATCTTCAATCTCTTCATCATCTGCAGAGCTAGTTGGCATATAAACTTGTATTCCCGTGGTAGGCGTGGGTTTGGTGTCTATTTTGGCTACAATAATGTGCTCACTATGCTGTTCTTGGTAGGTTATGCACGCTCCTATTTTTTTATTCAGTATTAAACCTACTTCTGCATTAACCCTATTTGATTTTGTATTTATAACCCTGTATGGGCCTGGCCAGAAGTCCTGTTTCTCCTGTAACCGAACTTCACTAATTCCCACTATATCTACCTTTAACATATCCAGTTCACTTTTTAAATTTTCTAACCTATCTGTATGATCAAGGGATCTGTCATTCCACGCTCCGATACGCATAACGCGTTTTCTTTCTCCTGATAACGATGTCCTCCTGATTAGTCCCCACCCGGAGATGCGAATGGGGGAGTATTTTACATCAAGAATATTTTACCCAAGAGGATGCCATCAACATTTAACCATAGAGTGAAGCTGGATGCCCTCGGGAAAAAATACAGCTGTAGTTTCCCCTTGCTTTCAGCAGTTTTGGTTGATGTTACAAGGCCAGATCAGTTAAACATCCAGACTGTTGCCCCTGCATCTACTGAAAAGGCTGCTAGCCCTCTTCAGGAACCCAACGTTTGTCTCGCATCTCAACAGATACCCCTCCGTTATGGTTGCACCCACGGTACGGCTATCTGCATGGCGGAGGCACGCAAGCCTCCCCACCAACGGCAACATCCGTGGTTCATAGGGGGGGGGGGGGGAAATTAAATACCAGTTGTTGTTGTTGTGGTCTTCAGTCCTGAGACTGGATTGATGCAGCTCTCCATGCTACTCTATGCTGCGCAAGCTTCATCTCCCAGTACCTACTGCAGGCTACATCCTTATGAATCTGCTTAGTGTATTCATCTCTTGGTCTCCCTCTACGATTTTTACCATCCACGCTGCCCTCCAATACTAAATTGGTGATCCCTCGATGTCTCAGAACATGTCCTACCAACCGATCCCTACTTCTAGTTAAGTTGTGCCACAAGCTCCTCTTCTCCCCAATTCTATTCAGTACCTCCTGATTCGCTATATGATCTACCCATCTAATCTTCAGCATTCTTCTGTAGCACCACATTTCGAAAGCTTCTATTCTCTTCTTCTCTAAATTATATATCGTCCACGTTTCACTTCTATACATGACTACACTCCATACAAATACTTTCGGAAACGACTTCCTGACATTTAAATCTATACTCGATGTTAACAAATTTCTCTTCTTCAGAAACGCTTTCCTTGCCATTGCCAGTCTACATTTTATCTCCTCTCCACTCCGACCATCATCAGTTATTTTGCTCCCCAAATAGCAAAACTCCTTTACTCCTAATCTAATTCCCTCCGCAACACCCGACTTAATTCGACTACATTCCATTATTCTTGTTTTGCTTTTGTTGATGTTCATCTTATATCCTCCTATCAAGACACTGTCCATTCCGTTCAACTGCTCTTCCAAGTAATTTGCTGTCTCTGACAGAATTACAATGTCATCGGCGAACCTCAAAGTTTTTATTTCTTCTCTATGGAGTTTAATACCTACTCCGAACTTTTGTTTTGTTTCCTTTACTGCTTGCTCAATATACAGATTGAATAGCATCGGGGAGAGGCTACAACCCTGTCTCACCCCCTTCCCAACCACTGCTTCCCTTTCATGTCCCTCGACTCTTATAACTGCCATCTGCTTTCTGTGCAAATTGTAAATAGCCTTTCGCTCCCTGTATTTTACCCCTGCCACCTTCAGAATTTGAAATAGAGTATTCCAGTCAACATTGTCAAAAGCTCTCTCCAAGTCTACAAATGCTAGAAACGTAGATTTGCCTTTCCTTAATCTTTCTTCTAAGATAAGTCGTAGGGTCAGTATTGCCTCACGTGTTTCAGCATTTCTACGGAATCCAAACTGATCTTCCCCGAGGTCGGCTTCTACTAGTTTTTCCATTCGTCTGTAAAGAATTCGTGTTAGTATTTTGCAGCTGTGGCTTATTAAACTGATTGTTCGGTAATTTTCACATCTGTCAACACCTGCTTTCTTTGGGATTGGAATTATTATATTCTTCTTGAAGTCTGAGGGTACGTCGCCTATCTCATACATCTTGCTCACCAGATGGTAGAGTTTGGTTAGGACGGGCTCTTACAAAGCTGTCAATAGTTCTAATGGAATGTTGTCTACTCCGGGGGCCTTGTTTCGACTCATGTCTTTCAGCGCTCTGTCAAACTCCTTTTGCGCAGTATCATATCTCCCATTTCATCTTCATCTACCTCCTCTTTCATTTCCATAATATTGTCCTCAAGTACGTCGCCCTTGTATAGACCCTCTATATACTCCTTCCACCTTTCTGCTTTCCCTTCTTTGCTTAGAACTGGGTTTCCATCTGAGCTCTTATGTTCGTACAAGTCTTATCTCCAAAGGTCTCTTTAATTTGCCTGTAAGCAGTATCTATCTTAACCCTAGTGAGAAAAGCCTCTACATCCATACATTTGTCCTCTAGCCATTGCTTTCCTAGCCATTTTGCACTTCCTGTCGATCTCATTTTTGAGACGTTTGCATTCCTTTTTGCCTGCTTCATTTACTGCATTTTTATATTTTCTCCTGTCATCGATTAAATTCAATATTTCTTCTGTTACCCAAGGATTTCTACTAGCCCTCGTCTTTTTAACTATTTGATCCTCTGCTGCCCTCACTATTTCATCCCTCAAAGCTACCCATTCTTCTTCTACTGTATTTCTTTCCCCCAGTCTTGTCAATTGTTCCCTTATGCTCTCCCTGAGACTCTGTACAACGTCTGGTTCTTTCAGTTTATTCAGGTCCCATCTCCTTAAATTCCCACCTTTTGTGTCATCGCTCAATATGGGGAAAGAGTGTCACGGACATTGTACAGCATTTAGGATTGACACCATTAAAACAAAGGCGTTTTTTGTTGCAGCGTAATCTTATCACCAAATTTCAATCACCAATTTTCTCCTCAGAGTACGCAAATATTTGCTGACGCCGAACTACACAGGGAGAAACGATCATAACAAAAAAAAAAAGGGAAAATAGAGCATGCACAGAAGAAAATAAGTGTTCGTTTCTTCCGTGCGCTGTTCGAGAGTGGAGTGATACAGAATAGTTTGGAAGGTGGTTCGATGAAGCCACTGCAAGGCAAGTAACTGTGATCTGTGGATGAGATGCATTCCTGTAGGCATGTAGGACTACTTGGTGGGTTCTCTCCATATAGCTTCATTTTTTAAATTCTCAATAGAGGTGGGCGGCTGCAACATAGGGCTTTACCGACCTGGGCGGGGGTGGGGTGGGGGTGGGGTCTCACTTTGTTGTTTTATTCACGCACGTGTCAGGGTAGCCCACCCCCGTGATCACACTACAGAAGGAAGCGAACTAGGATGGCTGAAAGACCATAAGCTCCCTTTGCTGCTTCGTATCACGTGCAAATTGCGACGAATGGTTTTGAACGGTCACTAGTGGCTGCAACCTGCACACGAGGCCAAAAATTTGCGGCCGCGCTGCGCACCAAAGGGGTGTTACCACGTTCAGTGGGGACGCAACGCCATAATGCTGTTAGAAAAGGAGTGAAACATCGGAAGCTGTCAGCAGTGTCCTACGATGCCAGGAACGTCTTCCTGGTCCTCGTCGTACTGCAATCCATCGCTTCCGACCGCGAGAAATGTGGCACCAACGCCGGACTAAAAGTGGTGGTTTCTTTTGTTCACTTTATGCCACCCCGTGGGCCATACTCATGTCGATTGTGGGTGGCGGTGCGTCTGACATGTTTTCCTCGGCCACCCGTAAGAAAATCGTGTGATTTCAACACTGGGCGTTGCGGTTCTGACCTCCATTTGTGTTGTGTCAAAACGCACGAGGTACTTTCGCCCTTACTGGTGCTGAGCGTCCTGCGTGATAAATAACACCTGGTGGTCACCATAATACACGTGTATGATGGGGTAAAACCAAAATCAGATTGTGTTCTAGATGATATGAGAGCGTCTACGGAATAGCAGGTGGCGAGCATGCGCGACTGCAGCGATATACCATATCGCCCTCGCTGCGTCCGGAGATACGCTCTGAGCGACACGCAGCAGCCGGCCGCTATTGCAAAGAATCGACAGCATCGATGATTATTACATTAACTGTTAAAAGCTGGCGTGGCGTTGGGTGTTTGTTCGTTTTAAATGGTTCCTATTGTACAACGAAAAGGGTTCGTTAGTTCCCGGATAGACCTCTCACCGACCAAGTGGTGGTAGTGGTGTATTTCACGTCTGATCTTACAGCGTTCCGCTTCGTGGTGTAGTGATGCTACTCAGTTGACACCTAAGTCTTGGGAGAGTGCACAGAATTTTGTTGATTATAGTTGTGGGAACAGTTTCGTTCGTAAAATTTGCTGGGGTGAGTCCCGCGTGAGCCTGATTTAATTGAGATATTGATTTGTTAGGTGCTGAGATTTGTGGAATCGGTGTGACCGATATCCCGTCTGCATTGTATGTTGAGTGGTCGCGACGCGCCCAGAGGTAATTGGGTTGCTTGTCGTTTTTATTGAGGTGGTTTGGGTATTGTGCGTGTGTGTATCGAGAAGGGAAAGCCTCGAACAGGTGTTGGTAGTTGTATTTTCAAGACCACTAGCTTGCAGCAGACAGCGAATTGGCTCATAGAACGACGAACTGTTTCACTATACGGTGATGGTGTGCACGTATCACTGAGTAGACAAGCGATAGTAAATTGAAGGAACCATTTAACTACACGTAGCTAAACCAAAACTTGATTCATGAAGGTGACGAGTGGCCGATTTAAATGTTAGGGAACTTAGCGGGTCGTGTGTGGTCAACGCCTGAAGAGGTCAAGATTTGCTTTTAAATTGTAACTTAAGGTTAGTTGAAAAGTGGCGCTGACATTTAGGATTTTTGTTTGATTTTCTTATTACTTGTTTCCGTATTGTGGGGAATGATAATACATTTGCTGGCACTCGTTCACTGGTGATAATGAACGTGTATTGAGAAACCTAGAAGGAAAATAAATCCAATTTTATTGGGCTTAAAGGAAACTTCCCAGTCTATTTAATTGGTATCTAGTGTGAATGTATCTATACAATTTTCGGAAGTATAAACGAGTGTAATTCAGAGATATTGATACAGTGAAGTCGATATCACATATAATGTGGCGTTTTTAAATGTGCTTGGTAAAAGGTTCTTGAGAGAATGAAATTATAAATACTCTACTGAAAGCAGATCTTCTCAATATTAAAGAAAAGATTTAAATTAAGGGAAAAAGTTTTCTAAGTCATGAATAAGTTTAATTGAAGTAATTGAATTATTTACGGAAAGGCCAATGATTTTGCTACTAATAAAGATTCGTTATGCTGCGACACATGCGAAGTCTCATTACTTACATATTATCGCTGCCTCGAGTTGAAAAAATATTCTAGGGAGAATCAAAAATGTTTTAATTCCTAACGGTAGTGATGGAAGTGTAGACAGATTGGTATTTTAGTACACGTAATAAAATAGTCCCGATTTTATGTCAGAGAGTACGTACTGCATTGCGAAAAGCTCATTGCGAAAGATAACAATTGCTAGTTGGATGTCGCATTTCTCAGCACGCAAGATAATCAGGTACTGAAATTAAAGTAATTTGCTGTTCTGACGAGATCACTATCATAGACAAAGAGCGTGGTTCATCAAATAGGCCCATTTATTCACTACTGCTTAACTTCAGTAATCATTCGTGTGTGAATATCGTTAAGTGATTATTCGTAGTTCTATCGTGGCTCGGTACGATTTCGGCGTCGTGTCTAGGCTGGGTGTTGTTCCCATTATTTGGCAGACGGGCTGTGGTTGAGGTGACTGCAATATTAATTGTACTAAGGCTGATTTAGTGTCCGATTAGTTCATTGTCAGTGTGATTGCGGCGCGGGCTAGATTCTTGTCGTCATCAGAGGCTCCTCTCCAACTAGAATCTCCTGAAATTAGATGGCGTTCTGCAGTAAATAAGCTAGGGACTGGGAGTAAACAGAAGAAAGACGGAAGTAATGAAAATAGCAGAAATGTAATTAGCGATAAACTTGATGTCGAAATTGGAAACGACAAAGCGAAGAAATTCTGCTAGCTTCTAAGCGAAATAGCATATGGCAGACGAAGCGAGGAGGTTATGAAAAGCAAACCAACACATGTAAAGAGGGCATCATTGTCATCCTAAGTATACAAGTATCAAATATCAGCGCCAGAATGGACATTTGGAGCAGAGCATTATAGGGAAATGAATCACGGAAAACTGGAAAAAAAATCGTTGCGTTTTAGGTGTGGTGTTGAAGAAGGAATATGGAATTAGGTCGAGTGTCTAGCAACCTGTCTCTCTGTTCAAAAATCGTCAAGATAGTAAAATGAAGAGAATCAGTACACATACGTATTTTTTTTTAGAAATAAGAATTATATATTCCTAATTTTGATAATGAAATTTTGTGATTTGGGTAGTGTTAAACACATAATTATCTGCCACTTAAAACAAATCGAATTTCATAGGATAATTAATGTTTCAACAGTAATGTGAAAATGAAAGAAATTGATTTTCAAAATATAATGGATAAAACATATAAAAAGATAAGCGAAATTTCAAATAATAGTCACCATACAACTTAACCATCTCAAAAACTTCCATAGCGAAAATAAGATACGTAATTTTCAATGAAGCAACTACAAAATATGAATTATACCGAAAAGTTCACTAAACAGAAATGAATCGCCAACTACTATTGATCAGATAATAGTACAAATGAATTTCAAGTTATAAGATAAGAAATGAGAAGGTTTTCTGCAGAATTGGTGCGGAATGTGTGCAAAGCATTGATGAGAAGATGAGACAGGGTAACAGACAATGTGTTAAGACATTAGAGAATAACTTCCTCATTGCTAGATGGATATGTAGAGGGTAAGAGCTAAAGGGGAAAATAGAGATTAGAATTCATCCAACAAATAATGAGATTGTTGGGTGCAGGGGTTATTCTTATATTAAAAATTTGGGGCAGGGTAAGTATTTGTGGCAAGCCTCATTAAACCAGTCAGAAGGCAGATGACAAAAATTAGAGATCATGAGTGACTGAGGACAGACATGCAGTAGTGGCAGGCATAAAGGTGCCAACTCGAACCTGCTAGCTCCATTTCACGGGGCAGTGAGGGCATACAGTAGGAGCGAATTGGAGCCGAGTGTTTTGGAGAGTCTCCTCGGTGCCAGTGCTTTGCCGGTGCTTCCCACAGGTGAAGAGCGGGACTTTCCCCCGGGCAGGGCAGCCACCGCCTATTGGCCGGGCCGTGGCTCACAGCGCTGTCCGGACCCTGTAAACGTCAGCCCAGAGTTACGGCCCATATTGGCTGCCCTGAGAGCAGCGCGCTGCGTCATAAAGCGCTGCCTGGCCGACCGTAGCCGCTGCTGCGATTATTGGCCGGGCCCGTAATATACGGCGCTCTGCTAACAGTAAGCCGATTACCGCCGGCCGTGGGTCCGGCGAATCTTCTCTGCTATAGCTGCAGCAGCAGCAGTGGAAAACATCCAACAGCTTGTCCCCCCTCTCACAGCAAGAGGCACACGGCACAAGATCCTCCCCAGTCGCCACTTCAAAGTATAGTAGTAAATGTACAAGCTGTCCGACATGTCTCTGTGCCCCTCCCAACAGCTTGGCACGTTTCCTACACTTGAGATCAATTAAATTTCAATATGTGTTGTCTGTTCTTTTCGAGATGTCCGATAGAATGAACACCTTTTTGACCCCACAACCACTGTGAATCAAGGCACATAGAAATCAAAGACTTTACCTCCCAGTGGACTTTGATTTAAATCAGGGGGGAAAGTTGAAAATTTGTACTGGACTAAGATTCGAACTGGGTCTCTTTCTTACTAGGCAGATGCGCTGAACACTGTATTGTCTGGACACAGGGGTCATAGGAACAACACAGACTACCCCAATACACTTCCTGCCAAATAAAAATTCTCATCGTTTCCTGATGTAGTGCCCCTTGCCCATTAACGTCATTACTCACAGCATTTCGCTGATTCCCATAAGAGTTCGAGCTTGTACATCTGCACTGAAGACATCATATGTGGTGTCAGTTCTTTTGTACATGTCTGCAAGTAATGCCGCGAGTATTGAGGGTAATGCGTAAGGGGCACTATATCTGTAGTGTATGGGAAAGTTGAGAATCTGGTTCTGATAGGAGGTGTGCTGGGCAGTCTACAGAGTGGCGATGACCGTTGTGTCCAAATGGCGCAGTGGTTAGTGCATCTGCCTAGTAAACAGGAGAGTCAGGTTCGAATCTTAGTCCAGTACAAATTTTTAACTTCCCCCCCAGATTTACATCAATGCCCACGGAGAGGTAAAGTCTTTGATTTCTTTGTGCCTTGATTCATAGTGGTTGCGGGATCAAAATGGTGTCCATTGTTTAGAACATCTCGGAAAGAACAGACAACACATATTGAAATTGACCCCAAGTGTAGAAACGTGCTAGGTGTGCTATCATAGTACAAGGAGCAGCCATGACCACTGTGTCCAGGTGGTGCAGAGATTAGTGCGAGCCGGCCGGTGTGGCCGATGCTTCTAGGCGCTTCAGTTTGGAACCGCACAACCGCTACGGTCGCAGGTTCGAATCCTTCCTCGGGCATGGATGTGTGTGATGTCCATAGGTTAGTTGGGTTTAAATAGCTCTAAGTTCAAGGGGAGTGATGACCTCAGACGTTAAGTCCCATAGTGCTCAGATCCATTTGAACCATTTGGTTAGTGCAACAGGAGACCTTGCCCAGATCCTGGTCCGGCACAAATTTTCAACTCTCCACATGTATTTGAATCATTGCCCTCTGGCAAATAATGTTTTTTATTTCTTGTGTCTCAATTAAATTTCATAAGTGTCATGCGATGCGTTTTATTGGTTCGTCAGCATTTGGTTGCACTTTCCGGCGTCTCCTTGTTGATGCAGTCGTATCCTCCTCGTTCTCTTTGTCTGTAAAATTAATGACGTTAGCAACAAATTGTCATGGTTGCTTATGAAGACCTTTCCGTGATTACTTTTCTGCACAGCGAGGTACTTGTGTGGGGCGTTCAACAAGTAACGTAGCATATTTTTATCTTTGTGAACTGCGATTGAAAAAATGCGGATGAGACATAGTTGAACATTCCCGCTTCAGGCTTTATAGCTTCATGAAGTTTCGATAGGTAGTGGCACTGTAAGTAACCTTCAAACTGACGTCTGTAATGGAGGTGCGATCCAAGCAGAGAGCCATCACTGAATTGACAGGAAACCAGAGCATCGCAGATATTTATAGGAGCTTGCAGGATGGCTACGGAGACCTGGGAGTCAACAAAAGCACGGTGAGTCGTTGGCCAAAGTGTCTGTCATCACTGCATCAAGGTTGCGCGAACCTGACAATTCTCCCCTGTGCCGGCTGCCCACACACAGCTATGACTCTTATAACTCTACCCACAGGATATTGAAGAAACTGCTTAACTGTGTTCGTCGCCACAAAAAGTCAAACAAACTTCTCCTTCTCAATGATAAGGCAAGGCCTCACACATGTCTGCACACCCGAGACGAATTCACAAACCTTCATTGGATTGTTCTTACTCATCTATCTACAGCACGGATCTCGAACCTTCCATCTGTTTCGCCCAATAAAGGGTTCACTCTGGAGAAGCTGTACGTGGTTGATGGCGAGGTTACTGATGAAGCAAGATGTTGGTTTTGACGTCGACCCATAGAGTGGTACCACACGGGCATACAGGCCCTCCGAGTAAGGTACCGTGAGGAAATGCACATTAAGACCGCCATTAACGGTTTCCAGCAATTTCAGCTTTTTTTTCTTATAAAGTTGTGTTTCTGTAGCATCTGTAAATATTCTGAGATCTACACATTTAAACTCTTATAATATATAAAAAGGTATCTGGACATTATTGTTAATTATTCTATATATATTTTTGAAACTAGTTACATGTGACGCTTAGGTCATACTACTTCTATTGTACGCTATTTTGGACCTTGAAACGGATAGGGTCTTCTGCCTTGGAAAACGTTATATCTGCAAATGAACCAAGTTAATGTCTTCACGTGTTTGTCTCTTTGGAAAATGGAAATTCGTGTTGGTATAAAAAATGTTAAATAGCTCCTGTTCAAAAATTTAGTTTACTTCTAGCTCGTTTTTGATAATACTTCTACTTATCTTGATTTCAGCTGTGAAGCAGCGTAATAATGTGACAGACAATGAGATACGTTATTGAGAAGATATTCTCGAATGCAGTACGTTCAGATTTCAATGAAGTATGAAGGTCTATATGTATATACAAACTCCGCAAGCCGGCGTAAGGTGCGTGGTGGAGAATACCTTGTACACAACTAGTCCTTTCCTGTTCTACTCACCATAAGAGCGAGGGAAAAACGACGGTCTATACGCCTATACGCCTCCGTAGGAGAGCTAATTTATCTTACTTTCGTGGTCTTTACGTGAAATGTACGATGGTGGAAGCAGAACCTGCTGTGACCTTCTCCACCAGACATCACGGCGCCTACAGTATCAGCAACCAAACTGACAGCCTGCAGCCGCGGGTTCCCCGCCTTCGCAGGCACACCGAAGTACTACACAACCGACAGGCAATATTGATGAACGCCCACAACAACAACAACACAGCAAAGATACCAGCGGCCATCAGGGGCACTACCGGCCGACATAAACATAAGGAAGAGGTCGCTGAAGATTCCGGAACTATTTTCACACGTCAACCACGTGATGGAAAATCGTTTCGAGGTACTCATCTGCCGAAGCGCTATAAAGGCCGGCGCTCGGCCGCACGTCGGCATCACAGGGTTGGATCCCCTCATTCGGCGGCGTCAGATTGCAACGCCTGGGCTACTCTCAGGTTGTAATCTCTGTCTTCGAAGATCTACATCTACATCTACATCCATACTCCGCAAGCCACCTGACGGTGTGTGGCGGAGGGTACCTTCAGTACCTCTATCGGTTCTCCCTTCTATTCCAGTCTCGTATTGTTCGTGGAAAGAAGGATTGTCGGTATGCCTCTGTGTGGGCTCTAATCTCTCTGATTTTATCCTCATGGTCTCTTCGCGAGATATACGTAGGAGGGAGCAATATACTACTTGACTCTTCGGTGAAGGTATGTTCTCGAAACTTCAACAGAAGCCTGTACCGAGCTACTGAGCGTCTCTCCTGCAGAGTCTTCCATTGGAGTTTATCTATCATCTCCGTAACGCTTTCGCGATTACTAAATGATCCTGTAACGAAGCGCGCTGCTCTCCGTTGGATCTTCTCTATCTCTTCTATCAAACCTATCTGGTACGGATCCCACACTGCTGAGCAGTATTCAAGCAGTGAGCGAACAAGCGTACTGTAACCTACTTCCTTTGTTTTCGGATTGCATTTCCTTAGGATTCTTCCAATGAATCTGTCTGGCATCTGCTTTACCGACGTTCAACATTATATGATCATTCCATTTTAAATCACTCCTAATGCGTACTCCCAGATAATTTATGGTATTAACTGCTTCCAGTTGCTGACCTGCTATTTTGTAGCTAAATGATAAAGGATCTATCTTTCTGTATATTCGCAGCACATTACACTTGTCTACATTGATATTCAATTGCCATTCCCTGCACCATGCGTCAATTCGCTGCAGATCCTCCTGCATTTCAGTACAATTTTCCATTGTTACAACCTCTCGGTACACCACAGCATCATCTGCAAAAAGCCTCAGTGAACTTCCGATGTCATCCACAAGGTCATTTATGTATATTGTGAATAGCAACGGTCCTATGACACTCCCCTGCGGCACACCTGAAATCACTCTTACTTCGGAAGACTTCTCTCCATTGAGAATAACATGCTGCGTCCTGTTATCTAGGAACTCCTCAATCCAATCACACATTTGGTCTGATAGTCCATATGCTCTTACTTTGTTCATTAAACGACTGTGGGGAACTGTATCGAACGCCTTGCGGAAGTCAAGAAACACGGCATCTACCTGTGACCCCGTGTCCGTCCCTCTGTCTGTCCGTCCGTCCGCCTGCCTGCTTGCTGTCCGCCGCCGCCGCTACCGCTGCTGCCTGCTGTCCGTCCGTCCGTCTGTTCGCCGCCGTCCGTCTGTTCGCCGCCGCCGCCGCCACCACCGGCCGGTGCTCGTCGCCGCCGCCGCCGCCTGGTCGCCGCCGTCGCCGCCGTCCTGACCCTGGTCTCCGGCCGTCTTCGTCTTCATCCGTCTTCGTCTTTGTCTGTCCCCAGTTTGTGTCCTTTCCTTTTCGTTCTGTTCGTTATTGTTTCTCCCTCTCGTCATGTCCGCCCCCACCACCACCGCCACCGCTACCACCACCGCCATAGTTTATACTTCCCCTTCCGCCGCCTCCACCACTATAACTTGGTGTGCCCAGTCCCAACCCCCTCCTTCCATCCCTCCTCTTCTTACTCTCCCTTCGCCCTCGCTCTTTGTCGCCCCCTCTCCAGCTTCTTCCTCCCGCTCCTCTCGATCTGATCCTTTCCCCCCACTCCCCGAGCATGTCACTGCAGCTCCGGCTCAGGTGGTGGCCCGTCGGGCCACTGTCCATGCACAACTCTCCCCGTCGCCTTCGCCATCACCACCGCCGCCGCCGCCGTCGCCGTCACCGTCACCGTCACCGTCACCATCTCCGGCGCCGCCTGCTGCGTCCACGCCGGGACCTGTCCCTTCCCACCACCTCCCTGTAGCTCCCGTCCCTCTTGTCACCACCCGCCCTTCTGCTGCCGTGAAGCGCCCTAGTGGCACCGCCACCTCCTCCGCCACCAAAAAGGCCCCGCCCCGTCCTCCTTCCCTCCCCCAGGGTGCCATTGATGTCTCCTCTCCTGGACCTGCTCCCTCCGCCTCTTCCTCCTCCTCCTCCTCCCCCCCTCTTCCTACAATTACCTCCTCTCCCGTCCCGATCCTTCCCTTCTTGAGGCCCGGAATATCTCCCTCCTCCTCCGCCAACACTTCCCTGGTGCACCCATCTCTCTCCTCACCCCCAGACGGGATTCCGTTCTCATCTCCTCCCCCAGTCCCAACCTCCATACTGACATCCTCTCCCGCCTCCCCATAACCCGTTTTGGCCCCAACGCCTCCCTCTACCCTGCTCCTTCCCTGTCTCCTACCCGCCAACCCCAACCCCCACGTCGCCCACCGACCCTCACCGCCGTGATCACTCGGCTCAGTCCATCGATCGTGGAGGAGGTGTTGGCGGAGCTCAAGGCGCATCCTATGCTGGAGGTGCGGGCGGGCCGCCGCATTTTCAACTCGTCCGGCCCCACCCGCCTTATGCGGGTCTTCTCTGAGGACGCCCCCTCCATTGACCGTCTCCTAAAGGAGAGTGCCCTCCTCTTCAACCAGCGCTACAAGGTCGACCCCTCCCGTTCCCCTCCTCAATCCCTGCGCTGCCAGAGGTGTCTGCGCTACAACGCGCACCCCACGGCTGAGTGCCGCGAGGCCCCCACCTGCCCACATTGTAGGCAAGCTCACTTCCTCCGGCAGTGCCCTAACCTCCCAAAAGTGTAAAGCCCGACCCCCTCCAACCACTCCTGAACTCACCATCCCTGTCCATCCTCTGGACGCCCCCACCCCTCCTGGCAATTCCCTTCGTCCCCCCCCCCACCGCTGAGGACATCGTCCGGTTCCTCACCATCGTCCTCCATAATGTCCATCCATTCCAGCGCCCCCACACCCTTCAACAGGTCTCCCTCGCCGCCCGTTCCATTTTCCACCTCAAAATGTACGCCACCTATTCCAACAACCAGGCCCATTTCACCTTCTCCCGCCTTGACACCCTTGTCTAAATCCCTGTCATGGCGCGACAGCAACGTATCCTTTTCAACAACATCCGCTCCCTACCCACCAACAAGAACCTCTTCCTACACACCCTTGCCACCCACTGCGTGGATGCCTTCCTCCTTAATGACACCTTCCTCCAACCCCACCACACCGACCACACTTCGCCCTATCTCCTCCACCGCTCCGATAATCCCCTCCCGACTGCACGTGGCGGAGTTGCTATTGGTCACTGCCGCCAGATTCCCGTTCGGCTCCAACCTCTCCTTCCCGACCCCACCGAACACCTGATCCTTAGTCTCTTCTTCCCCGGCCTTACCGTTACCTGCGCCACCATCTATGTCCGCCCCAACGCTCCTCTTCCTTTCGACTTTCTCCCCCCCCCCCGTCGACCGTACCTTCTCCTCCTATGTGATCGCCGCCAACCTCAACATCCATAGTCGTTCCACTGCCCAGTTACAGCGGTGGCATCGGTTCCTCTCCACCCTTCAAGGCGACCTCATCCCCATCCCCCAGCACACCCGTCCCGAATCCAACTCCACTCCCGATGTTCTTCTCTCCTCCCCCAACCTCCTTGGTCGCATAACGGTGGATGTCCTGGAGCCTATTGGTAGTGACCATCTTCCTGTCCTTCTCACCATTTCAGACGGACGTCGCCCCCGACCCGACCCCCATAATGACCCTCCCCCTAAGTACGTCCATGACTATTCCCGTGCCGACTGGAATGCCTACCGGGATACCCTCTCCACCCAGGTCGATAGCCACCCTTTCACCTACCACCACCCCGATGATGTCACCCATGCTGCCTCCTTTCTCCAGCGGACCTTGTCTGAGGCCGTGGAGGCCCACATCCCTACTGTCGCCATCCACCCCCACCGTCCTACCCTACCCCCACAGGCCGTCCTCCTCCTCCATGAATCCCTCCGTCTCTACCGTGCCTTCCTCCACATGCGTGACCCGGGCACATTATGACGCCACCGGCAACTCCAACGACACATTCGTAATTTGCTCGCAGCTAAGAAACGCCGGGACTGGCGACAGACATATCCGCGATCGAACTGACACCTCTGTCCCTCCCCTCGCTCCTGGTTTCCAGTACTTGGACAACATTACACACACGGAACTCAATGCCCCTATCACTACACGGAATCTCATTGATACACTCCACACAAAACGCACCACCGCTCCTGGTCACGATCGTGTCACCTACCGTCACCTTCGTGAAGCTCCTGTCTCTTTCCTCTCCACCCTGGCCAAGCTCTACAATGTAGTCCTGTCCACCGGTTACTACCCCGACCTGTGGAAAACCTCCCATATCCTCATGTTCCTTAAACCGGGCAAACCGCCGTCCGCCGTCTCCTCCTACTGTCCCGTTAGCCTTACCTCGGTCTTCAGCAAGGTCCTGGATTCTATCCTCACCCGACGCATCCACCAGCATCTCCGCCAGCACCACCTCCTTCCCGTTAGCCAGTGTGGCTTTCGCCGTCCTTCTCTTCTGACGACCTTCTCCTTCACCTCACTCATCTCCTTTGTGAACAGCTTAATTCCCATCGCTCCGCAATCTTCCTCTCCCTGGACCTTAAACGTGCGTATGACCGCGTATGGCATTCCGGTCTCCTCTTCAAGCTCCAAACCTTCGCCCTTCCCATTAACTACGTCCGTCTGATCGGCTCCTTTCTCTCCCGCCGTCCTTCCTATGTCACCATCCCTAACACAGATTCCTACACCTTTTTCCCCTCTGCCGGTGTGCCCCAAGGCTTCGTCCTCTCCCCCCTTTTGTACCTTTTGTACATGGCGGACATGCCGCCGCCGTCAGCCCCCGTCCACCTTCTCCAGTTTGCCGCCTTCCTTGCCCTTGCCCCCACCCTACAGCGCTCCCAACACCTTCTCCAATCCCATCTTGACCGGTTCACCGCTTGGTGCAACCACTGGTTGCTCAAGGTCAATCCCTCCAAAACCCAGGCGATCATTGTAGGCAAAACCACCCCTTCCTTCCGCCTCCTTGATTTCTATCTCACCACCTCCTATCGCCCTCACTCCCACCCTTAAGTACCTTGGCGTCACCCTCGACCGTCGCCTCTCCTGGACTCCCCACCTCCGGACAATCCAAGCCAAGGTATGCGCCCGACTCAGTCTCCTCAAGCTCCTCTCCGGCCGTATGTGGGGTCTGGACCCCTCCACCATCCTCTACACCTATAAGTCCCTCATCCGCCCTATCCTTTGTTATGCCCATCCGGCTTGGATCTCCGCCCCCCCTACCTTTTACAAATCCCTCCAAATCCTTGAACGCCATGCTCTCTGCCTTGCCTATCGCATCCGTCTCCCCTCCCCCACGCGGATCCTGTATGATCTCATCCCCTTCCCCCACCTCCTTTTCCTTGAAAGGATACAGATCCTGTACACCTCCCGCAAACTCGATCCTCCTCACCCGCTCGTCTCCCCGATCCTCTCCCACCCCCGCCCGCTGCCGCACCTGTATTCGCACGTCCCACCCGGTCTCCATCTCTCCACCCTCCTTACCCTCTCCCAAGGTGGCTTCCGCCAGCTTCCCCTCCCTGATGATGTCCTCGTCCCCTCCATCTACCCCTCCTATCAACTTTGACCCTGCCCCACCCCCCACCTGCCGTGTCCTTTCCTTTCGGCACCCTCCCTCACTTCCCTTCCCTTCTCTTTCCTTTTCCCCTGTCACCTCCCTCCACCCCCTTCCCCCAGGCTTCCCCTCCCCTTCCTCTCACCCCCCTCTCTCCCCTGCCTGTGGCATCTCTGCTCTCCGCTCTCGCTCTCCCACTCCCCCTCCTCCTCCTCCTCTCTTGGCAGGTCCCCAGACTCGCACACACATAGTGAACATTCGCGCGCCGGAGATCACCGCCATCATTGTTTCGTGTGTGCCGTCGTGTTTAGTGTTCAGTGTTCACCGTCACACTCCCTCGTTCACCAGTGCCATCGTCATCTTCAGTGTTTGTGCGTCGTCTCATCAGTTAGCAGTGTGGATTATCGACGAGTGTGAACGGCTCCGTGTTTGTCTCTATGTGTCTCCTTTTTTATTGCCCACCGTTCTGTAACTTATATGTCTTCTCCTGTTTTTGCTGCTTGTATATTCTATGGCTGAAGAGCAGCGTAGTGTGCTGCTGACAGTCTGCCCGTTAACTGGCTTTAAAATAACAATAAAGAAAAAAAACAAATAACGCACGTCGGCAGTTAATCGACCGCCAGCAGATTTGGATAGCTGCCGCCCGGCAACCCGGCTTGGATCTTCTCATTGATCTCTGGATTAGGCTTGGTATATGGGAGAAGTCTCTGGCGGAGACTAGTAGAAAATTATTTCAGTTGTTTTCTATATTGTTCTTGTATGTAGTTGTGATTCGAAGACAGATCACTGTTTTGAGTTGGTGTTATACTTGGAGAATTTGTTTTGGTTAATTGAACAGTCCAATAGATTGTTTCGGACTTTGACACCAGCACGGTATTCCTGAATGAGAGACACCAACTTTCTGCCAAAAACCCGCCAATGGGACGGCCGGGTGCCGTCACGTGAGGTATGCGAGAGAGTCGGAGAGGTAGCGGCCGCAACAGCGGGTCGCTCTCTTGGCAACCACCTTCCTTACCCTCTGGACGTGTCCGAAAGTCCTTCCTATTGAGATGTAACTGCACTTTCCGTGCCATGTGCGGTTCACTCCACGCACATAGCCAGTTTCCTTGAACATTGTACCCCTTGGTGGTAGTTCTTGGGAATAAAACCGATTTTTCTCTAATTCCTGGGATTTCTCATTTTACATGTAGGCAAAGCACCGCGGCCCCTCCCGCCGGAGGTTCGAATCCTCCCTCGGGTATGGGTGTGTGTGCTGTCTTTAGCGTAAATTAGGTTCAGTCAGTTTAAGTAGTCTAGGGACCGATTACCTCAGGAGTTTGGTCCCTTAGAAATTCACACACATTTGAACATTTGAAAAACATCCGGGATGACCACCTGAGCTCCCGATACTATCCTGGCGTGTACATAGCTTCAAATACTGTTAAAAAAAAAGAGAAGAAAGAGAGGGAGAAAAAGTCGCCTACCTCCAGGGATTCCCCATCTGAGTTCCTGAAGTATCTCTGTAGTACCTGTTGTAAGTAGGCTGTTTAGGTTTTTATGTTGGTAACGTCACGTAGCGCTCTGTATGAAAGTCACTAGCTGTGCTGTGTGCAGTCTGTGGCTGGTTGGCATTGTTGGAATATTCGCCATTGTAGTGTTGGGCAGTTGGATGTGAACAGCGCGTAGCGTTGCGCAGTTGGAGGTGAGCCGCCAGCAGTGGTGGATGTGGGGAGAGAGATGGCAGAGTTTTGAGAGCGGATGTTCTGGACGTGTGCCCATTAGAGAGAGTAAATTTGTAAGACCGGATGTCATGAACTGTCTTATGACTTTTGAACACTATTAAGGTAAATACATTGTTTGTTCTCTATCAAAATCTTTCATTTTCTAACTATGCCTATCAGTAGTTAGTGCCTGCAGTAGTTAGAATCTTTTATTTAGCTGGCAGTATTGGCGCTCGCTGTATTGCTGTAGCTCGAGTAACGAAGATTTTTGTGAGGTAAGTGATTCATGAAAGGTATAGGTTATTGTTAGTCAGGGCCATTCTTTTGTAGGGATTATTGAAAGTCAGATTGCGTTGCGCTAAAAATATTGCGTGTCAGGTTAGTGTTGATCAGAATAGGTAAAGAGCGAAATGTCAGAGTACGTTCAGTTCAGATCAGCTGTTTGAAAATCAGATAACGGGAGAGGTTTATCAGCACAGTAGTTCATAAATTTTTCTAGGGGGACGTTTCGCTCTGCGTTCCTTTGGTCCGAGCTATGGGGATCCGAAACACTTGAGCAGTATTCACGAAAGGGTCGCACTAGTGTTCTATACGTGGACCCCATTACAGATTAATTAAAAGTTCTTGTAATTCACCCAATAAAGCAATGTCGACCATTTGCTTTCCCTAATACAGTCCTTATGTGTTTGTTGCTTTTCATAACGCGCTGATACGTTACGCCTATACAGTTTCCAAAGTTATTTGTGTAATTCCAGAAAAGGACCATACCATAAAAAAGGTGATTTCTATCGTTTAAAAATAGAATAAGGAAATAAATTAAATTTGTACTATAGCACTGGATGGAGCAAAATAGCTGAAAAATGTGCCAAGCTGCAACACTCCCGAGCCCCCACCCCCCCCCCCCTCCCCTATACTACACGAGTGGGCAGGATTGCACATAACCATCATCAAAGAATAAAGTCTAATTTATTATTAATATGTCATATCTTGCATTTCATTTATGAGTAATCTAGTTGTCCAACCATTTCATTTAAAGTGAGGGCTATATCATTTGATCACGTCTACATCTACATGATTACTCCGTAATTCACAATTAAGGGCCTGCCAGAAGGTTCGTCCTACAACCTTCAAGCCATTTCTTAACATCCCACTCTCGAGAAGCGCATGGGAAAAACTAACACTTATATCTTTCTGTGCGAACTCTGATTGCTCTTATTCCATTACGATCATCATTCCTCCCTATGTAGATGGGTCCCAATAAATATTTTCACAGTCTGAAGAGAAAGATATGATTGAAATTTCATGAGAAGATCCTACCGCAACGAGAAACGCCCTTGTTTTAATGATTTCCAAACAAATTCGTGTATCATATCTTACTCCAGACGTGTAGATAGTCTCTTCAGTGGACCTGTTGCATTTTCTCAGTGTTCCACCAATAAATCGTAGTCTTTGATTTGCTTTGCCCACAAACTTATTTTTGTGATCGTTCCAACTTAAGTCGTTCGTAATTGTAATCTCTAAGCATTTAGTTGAATTTATCGGGTAACATAAATTTAGCGGATTAAGACACAGAAAGTTTTAAATCTATGGCTTTGCTGCAAAACGTGGGAAGTCTTTTGTCAAAAATGGGACAGATCCTCAGGAAACACAAAGAGATTTTTCGCCCTCCGCCAAAGACTGCAGCACTCCTGGGATCCGTTAAAGATGATTTGGTGCTTCGGAAGCCTGGAGTTCAGAAGATCGCCCATGAGTGCGGCCGTTCATACATCGGATGGACGGCACGTACACTCCAGGTGAGATGCACAAAGTACCGCAAGAACACCCGGCTCATGCACCCTACTAAATCTGCGGTGGTGGAGCACTGTATTGACACTGGGCACACCATGGTGTACGATAGTGTCGAAATTTTAGCCTCGAAGTCATCTCTCTGAGACCCAGTAGTGAAAGAAGCAATTGAAGTTCGGTTGGCGACGAATTTAATTAATAGAGATAGCGCCTTCAGCTTGGACAAATAATGGAATCCGGCAATTTCTGTAATTAAATCACTGTTGTGTACATAGTTCCGCGTAGTCAGCGCGTACACAAATTTCCCACTAGAGCGCGCCCCGCTAAGCACAACAGCGCAGGCGCAGCGCTCGTCCGTCTCCGCACTACGAGCTGGCGCTGTCTTATAGACGGACCAAATTCTGCTTCCGCCGATCCGCTTATTAATATGTAACGTAGCCAATGAGATTGTTGCTAACATAGAACCTTTTCTCCTCACGGATCACACTCGCGCAGTGATACCTAAAGGCGCGAGGTATTATAACGAGTGTACAGACCTCCGATTAATCAGTCTGCATTAGTCTGCATTTATCTGCACCTGTTTGTACCAGTCTATAGTCAAGTTTCAGTCTGCGCCTAATAAGATTATCATATTCCTGTACATAGCCATGAAGATAAATGTATAGACACTTTGTCAAGTATCAGAGATATATGAGAATAAGATTAACGTACCAAGACCAAAGGAACTTCAGATTGTCCATTGTAAACAGCATCCAGAATCAAGTTAAGTAATTTCTGTGCTTTTTATTATTTTAATAAATGTGTGTGAAAATTAATCAAGTTCTGTTTAAAGTTGGTCACCGTCAATCTGCTACTCTAAGCGTGCAAGTGGCATTTCTATTGTCTGACCTAACGGCACAAGATAAACACGCCATGATAAGACCACGGAACATATTGCTGACACTCGCCTACTTCGTTAGAGCGACAAGTCAAATAATCTGATGGTGTGTGTACCGAAGGTCTTACAGTACGCACACCACAATCACAAAGATGTCGCGACGGTACAGCTCTCCGTGACACATCGATATCACCATGTGGATCGACTGCACAGCCATAGATTTAATGTCCATGCATATGTTTCACCTCTTTGCCGCCTTTCAACGTCTCTGCCGCCTTGTGTATCTTTGGCCGCATACACAGTGGTTCGGTCCTCGAATTTAAAAGGACGGAGCAAGTACTGGAGCTTTAGTCACCTCGGCTCACTCTGAAGATGGCTGGACGGTATTCAGCTGAAATATTAGAAGAAGAAGCTGAATTTATGCGTCTGCCCGCCGAAAACTTTATGGAACAGTCATTACGCCGCGAAATTATGAAGATGCTCAGTGACTATAGTTTCTGTGTCTGTTTTTCTGTGTTTCTCGTGCTGCCTTTTAGACTGACGCCATTTTGTAGTTAACGACAAATAATACTCAACAGACTTCTGTTAACAATATAAAGCAAACAATACTGTCGGCAATATCACGTCTCAAGTTCATAATAATGCACAGCACACTATACTGGAATAGCTTACGTAAATAAAACCTTTGTTCAATTTTTTAACACGTGAAATGTAGTTTAATAAATGATAATTATATCAGGTGGATTCTTGCAACATTCTAATGAACACGGTTGGCCAATGTGGCCGAGCGGTTCTAGGCCCGTCAGTCTGGAACCGCGCTACCGCTACGGTCGCAGGTTCGAATCCTGCCTCGGGCATGGATGTGTGTGATGTCTTTAGATTCGTTATGTTTAAGTAGTTCTAAGTTCTAGGGGACTGATGTCCTCAGATGTTAAGTCCCATATTGCTCAGAGCCATTTGAACCATCTATTGTACACGCAGTTTTGTATCAATGATCATACTACTGCTACACATTGTTTATGCCAAACTAGTTCTAACAGTTAATTGTTCTCCCAAAAATAGTGTAAAATGGCAACGGCCTTGCACCTTACACGAGTCCATTTAACGTGACACTTAAGTTTTTGTTGGAGTAATACTCTAAATTACGGTGTAGGAAATCTATGTGGAAACGCATCGGCACGCGAGAATTCCGCGATTTTGTAATTATAAGATTTTGCGGAAAGGCAGTACGCGAGATAGAGCTCGGCTACCTCTTCGCCTAGCTGCCGAAGGCCACAGCCTAACGGTATGAATGGTGAACTGGGGGATTTCTGTAATCCGTTTAGAGAGGCCACAGCGGTCGCCAACCTCTAAAGGACGTGCGGCTGCAGGTGTTCAAGTGTTTACCAAAACAGAGCAGTGGATAACTGGACGGGCTCTCCTGTGTGTGCTCTCGCCTATGTCCCACTAATTTTACGCCTTCGAGTAACTCAAGTGTGGCAGGCCAGGAGTTCCGAATAACAAACTTTCAATGCAAGAATCTGCGTTCGCTACGACGGGGAATCTTGCCGGGAAAATCTCGAGTGGTCTCTTGGGAGAAAACGTCCAGTAAACGTGTTATTGCCCACAGCTACGGTTCTTCCAAGCCGGCGAGGGCGGAGTTTACTTGTGAAATTTTGTAGAAATAAAAGAATGGTGGAAAAGAGTTCTGTTCCCAGGCCATACATTGGTCAGCACTGGCAAACTGGGTATCTTGAGAGCTTCTAGTGATGTGATTCACTCGGTAAAAGTTTAGGGGAGAAAACAAAGGTGAAGAGCGATCTTACTGGACTCTCGGTAGGGGTCTCCCATTCTAGGCTCTCGTACTGAGAGGACGTTAGCCAAGTCGTCTCCCGTCTTGGTCTTCCGTTCTGAGTGGAAGTTAGACGCGCCAGCTCTTTGCTGGCGGGAAGATCGTTGCAAATAGAGAAGTTCATGGACACAGTGGTCTGTTGCCCGAGTAGTGTGGGAGTGTACTTTCTGAGACGCCACACGCCAACCGCACAGCCGCGCCGTCGCCGTCGGAAACCGCCGCTCCTACAGCAACATTACAGTGAGATCGCTCCTGCTCTGGCCTGTGTTAGAAGTAACGTTAAATAGTTGGATCACGTGCAATTGCTGTTTCCACAGAGGTTTCACGGTACTTTGGGGTGTAGTGGTTCTTCGTATTTTACGTTTTGTGTCGATGTCAGCCGGTCAGCCAAGTTATAAGAGATCGCGTTTTGGACCAATTTTAACACACTTCGCTGCCAATGCCAGTCAGCAGGATAATTTGTGAATTGTTCATTGTGTTTTATTCAGCATTGATCTGAAGGTTATAATAAAATTATTGTGATTCAGTAGAGCCTTTACTTTCAGTAGTTCATCCTGAATTCACCCATTTGCTTTATTTTATTTTTGTGTATGTGTTTGATGTCATTGAACACCTGTAAGTAGGCTGTTTATGTTTTCTTATCGGCAACGTTACGTAGCGCTCTCTGTATGAAAATCACTGGCTGTGCTGTGTGCAGTATGTGGCTAGTTTGCGTTGTTGTCTGCCATTGTAGTGTTGGGCAGCGGCAGCTGGATGTGAACAGCGCGTAGCGTTGCGCAGTTGGAGGAGAGCCGCCAGCAGTGGTGGATGTGGGGAGAGAAATGGCGGAGTTTTGAAATGTGTAATACTGGATGGCATGAACTGTTATATATATTATGATTATTAAGGTAAATACATTGTTTGCTCTCTATTAAAATCTTTCATTTGCTAACTATGCCTATCAGTAGTTAGTGCCTTCCGTAGTTTGAATCTTTTATTTAGCTGGCAGTAGTGGCGCTCGCTGTATTGCAGTAGTTCGAGTAACCAAGATTTTTGTGAGGTAAGCGATTTGTGAAACGCATAGGTTAATGTTAGTCAGGGCCATTCTTTTGTAGGGATTTCTGAAAGTCAGATTGCGTTGCGCTAAAAATATTGTGTGTCAGTATAAGCAGAGTCATGTATAAATGTTCAAAAGGGGACGTTTCACACCGTACGTGTTTATGATAGTTTATGTTTGGAAGTAAAAACAGGTGTGATTTATCGTCAATGGTACCACCGCAAATTAATTAGGGGTGAGAGGGCCACATTTAAATCTAGCGTTATCCATTTTTGCGTACAATTCCACTCCCAATTTCTCTGTTTGTTGTTTGTCAGGGGCGAACACACGCAAAAATCGGACAAGCAACGGGTGGGGCGTTACAATAGAACTGTCAGTTCACGTGTTACGTGTACTGTCTCTGCGTACTCTTCACGAATAGCACTATTGGCCAAAAGAGCTGTTAACGTCCTCACCCGGCACATCAATTCTGTAACACTGAACATGCCCCTCACGTAGATTTTGATGGAACGCCTAGGAATTCATCAGCACCTGGTGACGACCGTTTGGCTTCGGTTGTAGACGGCTGACTCCCGGAAATTGAGAAACAACAGCGACAGCAAATCATTTCTCACCCCAAGTCTTGTGATGCGGGAGGGGGAACAGTTCCGCGTGGCGACTTTTGCTCCGCCTTCCGTCACGCGGCAACCTTTTACGCCCTCACCTCGTGAGCTAAGCGGCCGGGACGGGCGTCGCCAGCCGTGCGGTCTGCGCAAGTGACGGATGCTACCCGCAACGCACAAGATATTACGCCGCAGCACAGTATGCGGCAGCACGGGTGTGGGGAACCCCCGAGCACGTTGAGTTATGGCGCAGCGATCGCCAATGGCGTTTTTCGCCCGCTGGCAGCGGATATAAAATACATGGCCCTCTCGGCACGGGTAGCACCGTCGCGAATATACCTCGCCGAACGTTCATGTGGACAGCACACAATAAAAACTACCGGGATCCTACTACATTGCATTACCTGAGAAATTTAAGCAGCTCTTCTATGAGTAACTTCGTCTGGATGAAATACAAGAGGGAGTGTATCAGTTGCACTGAGTTGTCCTAGAATTTAACATGAATATTTGTCCCTATGGACCGCAAGCCACTGTAAGGTGTGTGGGGGAGGGTATTTGTGTGCCATTGTCACTTTCCTCTTCCTGTTCGAGTTCTGAATGGAGTTTAGTTGTGTTGTGGTCTTCAGTCCTCAGACTGGTTTGATGCAGATCTCCATGCTACTCTATCCTGTGCAAGCTTCTTCATCTTACAGTACATACTGCAGCCTACATCCTTCTGAATCTGCTTAGTGTATTCATCTCTTGGTCTCCCTCTACGATTCTTATAGTCCAAGCTGCCCTCCAATGCTAAATTTGTGATCCCTTGATGCCCCAGAACATGTCCTAACAACCGATCCCTTCTTCTAGTCAAGTTGTGCCACAAACTCCTCTTCTCCCCAATTCTATTCAATACCTCCTCATTAGGTATGTGATCTATGGTCTTGATAGACGGTCCTTCCTTAACAGGAAATTCCCTCTGCATCACCTGAAACAGCTAATCGGTTGTCAGAGTACGTGTGGAATTTATATAAATTTTTTTTCGATCACAGGAAACTTCGAGATCCCACAGTAAACAATCAGCATCGGATAAAGCAATTATTTCAACAGACTACACTGCAGTAATGTCTTAGAGCTCACATGTCTCCTACAAACCAATCGGCCAACTTCTTAAAAGTGAGATTTGGTTTAAAGTCAAAGTAGGCAGTATCGAAATTTTCGCGAACGTGTGGAATCTATATTAGGAAGACAAAGGGGTCAAAGCATTACCCACCTCTCCCTGGTTTTTTTTAATGAAGGATAGGAAAATATTTTTCCATAATGTTGTAACTGCTGATACTGTAGTTGACACAGCTAATCCCTTAAACGATCGTCCACAAGACTATCAAGTGTGAGCACCAAATACAGGGTGATTCAGCGGTTCCTACCATTGAGTTGCATGCAATCCACAACGCCTTCAAAAACCATCTGAAATGTTTTCATATTCCCTCCCTCGCTACACGAAAACTATTAGTTCCACAAAAGAAAATGAGCAGGACCTTTTTGTAGGAAATTTAATGTACACTACCGGCAACTACAATTTCTACACCAAGAAGAAATGCAGATGATAAACAAGTATTCATTGGACAAATATATTATACTACAACTGACATGTGATTACATTTTCACGCAATTTGGGTGCATAGATCCTGATAAATCAGTACCCAGAACAACCACCTCTGGCCGTAATAACGGCCTTGATACGCTTGGGCATTGAGTCAAAGAGAGCTTGGATGGCGTGTACAGGTACAGCTGCCCATGCAGCTTCAACACGATACCACAGTTCATCAAGAGTAGCGACTGGCGTATTGTGACGAGCCAGTTGTTCGGCCATCATTGACCAGACGTTTTCAAATGGTGAGAGATCTGGAGAATGTGCTGGCAGGGCAGCAGTCGAACATTTTCTGTATCCAGAAAGGCCCGTACAGAACCTGTAACATGCGGTCGTGCATTATCCTGATGAAATGTAGGGTTTCGCAGGGATCGAATGAAGGGTAGAGCCACGGGTCGTAACACATCTGAAATGTAACGTCCACCGTTCAAAGTGCTGTCAATGCGAACAAGAGGTGACCGAGATGTGTAGCCAATGGCACCCTATACCATCCTGCTGGGTGATACGCCAGTATGGCGGTGTCGAATACACGTTTCCAATGTGCGTTCACCGCGATGTCGCCAAACACCGATGCGACCATCGTGATGCTGTAAACAGAACCTGGATTCATCCGAAACAATGATGTTTTGCCATTCGTGCACCCAGGTTCGTCGTTGAGTACACCATCGAAGGCGCTCCTGTCTGTGATGCAGCATCAAGGGTATCCGCAGCCATGGTCTCCGAGCTGATTAGTCCATGCTACTGCAAACGTCGTCGAACTTTTCGTGCAGATGGTTGTTGTCTTGCAAACATCCCCATCTGTTGACTCAACGATCGAGACGTGGCTGCACGATCCGTTACAGCCATGAGGATAAGATGCCTGTCATCTCGACTGCTAGTGATACGAGGCCGTTGGGACCCAGCACGGCGTTCCGTATTACCTTCCTGAACTCACCGATCCATATTCTGCTAACAGTCATTGGATCTCGACCAACGCGAGCAGCAATGTCGCGATACGATAAACCGCAATCGCGATAGGCTACAATCCGACGTTTATCAAAGTCGGAAACGTGATGGTACGCATTTCTCCTCCTTACACGAGGCATCACAACAACGTTTCACCAGGCAAAGGCGATCAACTGCTGTTTTTGTATGAGAAATCTGTTGGAAACTTTCTTCATGTCAGCACGTTGTAGGTGTCGCCACCGGCACCAACCTTGTGTGATTGCTCCGAAAAACTAATCATTTGTATATCACAGTATCTTCTTCCTGTCGGTTAAATTTCGCGTCTGTAGCAAGTCATCTTTGTGGTGTAGCAATTTTAATGGTCAGTAGTGTAGTTAAATTTTGCTCTGGGATACGGTTTCACTGGAGGGCACAATTTTCATGTTATTTAAGAAGTTGTTGTTTTGCTCTTCAGTCCTGAGACTGGTTTGATGCAGTTCTCCATGCTACTCTATCCTGTGCAAGCTTCTTCATCTCCCAGTACTTACTGCAACCTACATCCTCCTGAATCTGCTTAGTGTATTCATCTCTTGGTCTCCCTCTACGATTCTTACAGTCCAAGCTGCCCTCCAATGCTAAATTTGTGATCCCTTGATGCCTCAGAACATGTCCTAACAACCGATCCCTTCTTCTAGTCAAGTTGTGCCACAAACTCCTCTTCTCCCCAATTCTATTTTCAATACCTCCTCGTTCGCTATATGATCTACCCATCTAATATTCAGCGTTCTTCTGTAGCACCACATTTCGAAAGCTTATATTCTCTTCTTGTCCAAACTATTTATCGTCCATGTTTCACTTCCATACATGGCTACACTCCATACAAATACTTTCAGAAACGACTTCCTGACACTTAAATCTATACTCGACGTTAAGAAATTTCTCTTCTTTAGAAACGCTTTCCTTGCCTTTGCCAGTCTACATTTTATATCCTCTCTACTTCGACCATCATCAGTTATTTTGCTCCCTCAATAGCAAAACTCCTTTACTACTTTAGGTGTCTCAGTTCCTAATCTAATTCCCTCAGCATCACCTGACTTAATTCGACTACATTCCATTATCCTCGTTATGCTTTTGTTGATATTCATCTTATAGCCTCCTTTCAAGACACTATCCATTCCGTTCAACTGTTCTTCCAAGTCCTTTGCTGTCTCTGACAGAATTACAATGTCATCGGCGAACCTCAAAGTTTTTATTTCTTCTCCGTGGATTTTAATACCTACTCCGAATTTTTCTTTTGTTTCCTTCACTGCTTGCTCAATGTAAAGATTGAATAACACCGGGGAGAGGCTACAACCCTGTCTTACTCCCTTCCCAACCACTGCTTCCCTTTCATGTCCGTCGACTATTGTAACTACCTTCTGGTTTCTGTAGAAATTGTAAATAGACTTTCGCGCCCTGTATTGTACTCCTGCCACCTTTAGAATTTTTAAGAGAGTATTCCAGTCAACATTGTCAAAAGCTTTCTCTAAGTCTACAAATGCTAGAAACGTAGGTTTGCCTTCCCTTAATCTTTCTTCTAAGATATATATTTCTTTTTAAATGTGAAAATTTTTCAATTTTGTACTTCATGTCTTACAGTTTGCACATTCCCGCTTTTAGCTTTGCATTCGATAATGGCGTGAAAGCCAAAATTTAAATTGTATACAGGAAATGCACAGACATACACAGTGAAAGGCCGGTATATTCCTAAAATAAGTTGTAAAGGATGTTGCTGCAGCTGGATCGGTGACTGCGACCAGAAAGACAAACAACCAGGAAATGTGAAAGTGGAGAAGGCGCTACGAGAGTAACGCGGAGAGAGAGAGATAGAGGGAACCTGAGACGTAGAGAAAGCAGAGACCAAGAACCAACGGTGCGTTACGACAGAGAGGTAATAGCGAAGCGAATATGCCATGGAGTAAGGTGCCGCTGCGCGGTGCAACCTATAAGAGGACGTCCGACGGCAGGGACAAAGGGAAGGTATGACACACGACCAATAGATTCGGCTCATATTTGGCAGATCGCTTGTGTGCGAGCCAAATTGAAAGACTCCACGATATTAGGGCTCAACAGCTCCCCACCCCTCTTCCCCCGCCTTCAGTCATTTTGCAGAATACTACCTCTTAAGTTCATGACAGCAATCGACTCAGAGTTGGTTGGATCGATAGATTACTGAAAATTGAGAATTTTTAATCAACGTATATGCGGCACAAAAACGCATGTTTTCCTCAAAATTGACGAAAAAAATTTTTTCGACTTCGCCGTATGCACTCAGTAAGGTATTCGCTGACCAACAAAAGCGCCGCTGCTGTAGCGGCGAAAGCGTCGCACCCGAACGTCTGTTTGGACGTAGCGTGGCGGACGATTCACGATGTTACGCTGGACCCGCCTAGCTGCGGTGTGGTTTGTTACGATTAACGACAAGCAGGCGAACAGATCGACGCTACAAGCGGTCCATATGGCGGTGTCACCATTGTGCATGGACTGTGGGGTCCAAGACAACGAGCAACACCACTTAGCAGCGGCGAGTCGGCAGCAATGTGGCGTTTGGTGAAGCAAACGTTGGCGTACTTGAAACGAGTGATATCAATCATGTTGAACTTAAGACTCTATTATTCCCGGATGAGACATTACGCGCGTACGAAAACTAACGCTGTGACGTGGCTTTGAGTACACGCAGTGCATTATTTGTTTCAAGACTGCCCTAAGGACACTTCGGACTTCTGAAATTACTTGCAGGAACAACATTGAAAGATTCTCCATAACCCAAGATAAAGACAATACTTCTCCAGGTCATTTATGGACTGCAGTTCAGGACCTTCCGTGCAGCTGGTTCATCACAGGTAGGAGAGGCTAGAATTAACAGACGATGGATGCACAATGCATGAATATGCCTTAGTCAATACGAGTAGTCATACCTGGTTGATTAAGCGATGGGAGAGTTTCGTCGTGATCCACCGAGCGAGGTGGCGCAGTGGTTAGACACTGGACTCGCATTCGGGAGGACGACGGTTCAATCCCGTCTCCGGCCATCCTGATTTAGGTTTTCCGTGGTTTCCCTAAATACACTCCTGGAAATTGAAATAAGAACACCGTGAATTCATTGTCCCAGGAAGGGGAAACTTTATTGACACATTCCTGGGGTCAGATACATCACATGATCACACTGACAGAACCACAGGCACATAGACACAGGCAACAGAGCATGCACAATGTCGGCACTAGTACAGTGTATATCCACCTTTCGCAGCAATGCAGGCTGCTATTATCCCATGGAGACGATCGTAGAGATGCTGGATGTAGTCCTGTGGAACGGTTTGCCATGCCATTTCCACCTGGCGCCTCAGTTGGACCAGCGTTCGTGCTGGACGAGCAGACCGCGTGAGACGACGCTTCATCCAGTTCCAAACATGCTCAATGGGGGACAGATCCGGAGATCTTGCTGGCCAGGGTAGCTGACTTACACCTTCTAGAGCATGTTGGGTGGCACGGGATACATGCGGACGTGCATTGTCCTGTTGGAACAGCAAGTTCCCTTGCCGGTCTAGGAATGGTAGAACGATGGGTTCGATGACGGTTTGGATGTACCGTGCACTATTCAGTGTCCCATCGACGATCACCAGTGGTGTACGGCCAGTGTAGGAGATCGCTCCCCACACCATGATGCCGGGTGTTGACCCTGTGTGCCTCGGTCGTATGCAGTCCTGATTGTGGCGCTCACCTGCACGGCGCCAAACACGCATACGACCATCATTGGCACCAAGGCAGAAGCGACTCTCATCGCTGAAGACGACACGTCTCCATTCGTCCCTCCATTCACGCCTGTCGCGACACCACTGGAGGCGGGCTGCACGATGTTGGGGCGTGAGCGGAAGACGGCCTAACGGTGTGCGGGACCGTAGCCCAGCTTCATGGAGACGGTTGCGAATGGTCCTCGCCGATACCCCAGGAGCAACAGTGTCCTTAATTTGCTGGGAAGTGGCGGTGCGGTCCCCTACGGCACTGCGTAGGATCCTACGGTCTTGGCGTGCATCCGTGCGTCGCTGCGGTCCGGTCCCAGGTCGACGGGCGCGTGCACCTTCCGCCGACCACTGGCGACAACATCGATGTACTGTGGAGACCTCACGCCCCACGTGTTGAGCAATTCGGCGGTACGTCCACCCGGCCTCCCGCATGCCCACTATACGCCCTCGCTCAAAGTCCGTCAACTGCACATACGGTTCACGTCCACGCTGTCGCGGCATGCTACCAGTGTTAAAGACTGCGATGGAGCTCCGTATGCCACGGCAAACTGGCTGACACTGACGGCGGCGGTGCACAAATGCTGCGCAGGTAGCGCCATTCGACGGCCAACACCGCGGTTCCTGGTGTGTCCGCTGTGCCGTGCGTGTGATCATTGCTTGTACAGCCCTCTCGCAGTGTCCGGAGCAAGTATGGTGGGTCTGACACACCGGTGTCAATGTGTTCTTTTTTCCATTTCCAGGAGTGTAGTTTCAGGCAAATGCCGGGATGATTCCTTTGAAAGGGCACGACCGATTTCCTTCCCAATCCTTCCCTAAACCAAGCTTGCGCTCCGTCTCTAATGACCTCGTTGTCGACGGGACGTTAAACACTAACCACCACCACCATCGTCGTGATCCTTTGCAGTGTGCTGCGATATTTGATCCCCATTCTTACTTATCGCCGTAACTGAGGAAGGATCCTAGGTTGTTTTTGTTTCTAGTCCAGCACACAATGCAGCGCCTGTTGCTGGTCGTATGAATTCCACTATTTGATTTTACTTCATGGCTTTCTTACCCACACACTTCACTCCTTTCTATTTTGCTGCGACAATAGCTTCTGTCAGTCCCCTCGATACACTTGTCCCCATTCTGCTGCAACAATTACACTGCTCAGTTTCAGTCTTTTGTGACAAAGAAAAGGGGCAAAATTGCAGAATAAGAGGCACATTTTTCATTTGGTAAAGAAGACACTATTTATTTATGTTTGAAAAAAATGGCATCTGGTCGCAGAGTGGAGAATCTGTGTTCGATTCCAGCCTTCAATTTGCAGTCTTTTTCCTTTGTATATTTTTCCGTTTCGAAATTGGTAAGCATAGAAGGGATAATAATGTAAATAAAGAAATATGGAATGGTAGCGAACTATTTAAATAAATTTCTCAAACGACTTGGATTTGTGAAGTATTAGAAATTAAATCCGCTTTACAGTGGCTCTTTCACTCACTCTGTTACATGTATCGAATTTCCTTCGAACAACTAAATAGATGGCACTAGTCACATAAACATTCTAAGCAAGTATACTCGTAACACCGAGAACGTCGGAACAAATGCAATATTCGCGCATCTACACCTTTCCCTACGAACACACAGATGAAACAGAACTTGGTTTACACTTAAAGATATTTATTTTTCGGGAATTAATTTAGATGTACATCACTCACAAAATGGCACTGCCTCAGAATTCGGTACTGAACGTTAGTCATGAATTATTCTGTGAAACATTATTCTGTGCGCTCGCTTGTGCAATTCCCGCTGGGATTCCAAAAGCAGATTATGAGAGTCGATTACAGGTTTTAACTTGGCAATGCAAATAAAAATCGCGTTCTGCCACACAGGTGTGCAGTTTCGATGTATTACCGCCACAGAGCAAGTTAGTTGATCTAGTCATCTACAAACAGGCTATCATACATAACGGCGTCATTTTGTCCACCCCAGGAATCAACTACCAGATACGACGTGTTATCATCAATGTATAGTTTTAAATTGTGGTCAGGATATGTCTCGTAAACTGAATTCGTCTATTTGGCAGAATTGTTGCAGGTGTAGAATACGTTTCATAACGAGTTGCTTAAAGGATTGACCTTTTCTGTAACCCGAGACCAAATTAGTCGTTAGTTTCTTATAACTGCTGTAAGACTTAAGGGAACAATTTGTGAACGCTATGATGAAGTATTATGCCGTGTACGAATGTGGTATTTTATGTACGCTACCAACTGCGACAGGGGTTAGATACGTGCGCCGAATGCACGACTTCGCAGTAATCTTACTCCTACTTGTTTTCATACAACGAGCTTTAAAATTTCAACTCTTTACTAATCCAAGTCTTTTGACAAATTTACTTGCGTCCTTATTTATTTACTTGTATTGTTAACCCTCCTGTTGCTAGCAGCTTCAACGCCGATTTCTAGGAAAATATGCGATTGTGGGACTCATATAAACTGACGTAACAAACGTTACGGGATAGCGATATGTTCATATACAGATGGCTGTAGTATCGCGTAGTGTACTGGCGGAGCTGTCGTATGTACTCGGGTGATACGTGTGAAAAGGTTTCCGACGTGATTATGGCCGCACAATCGCTTTTCACAGACTTCGAGCTCGAAATGATGGTTGGAGGTAGGCGCATGAGAAGTTCCACTTTACAAATCGTTAGGTCATTCTACAGGGTGGCGCAGGGGAACGGGAAATTTTGAACGTTACAGTTGGCAGCACTGTAGCGCCAGCCGATGTTCGAAACTTTGCACAGTTGATGTGAACGCATTGTCATTTAGTAATCATGGAGAATTGGACTGGTGCGGAACGTGCAGTAGCTGCGAGAGCATTTTACAGAAATGGTGATAGTGCGACTGCCGCGCAGAGAACATTTCGACAGCATTACCAGCTTGGACGTCACGGACGTGTCCCATCTGCGCATGCGGTTGCAACGTGGGTGCGTAATTTTGAAGAAACAGGATCTGCCTTGAAAAAGAAACTCCAGGTGGCATTCCAACGGTACGTACCCCAGAGAACATTGCAGCTGCTAGAGCTGCAATCGAGAGAAATCCTCGCCGCTCCGTTCGACAGCATGCATCTTCGCTGGGGATTAAGCGACGAAGCTTACAAATAATACTGCACGAATTAGACTTCCATCCCTATAAGTTGCAGATTGTGCAACACTTACATGAACTAAACCCAGCGTCACGTATGGAGTTTAGTAGCCAGATATTGGCTAAAATCAACGAGGACGCGAATTTCCTTGGTAACTTATGGATATCAGACGAAGCCCAATTTCCACCTGAACGGATTCGTGAACAAACAGAATTTTCGTTATTGGGCACAGGACAATCCTTGTGAGTTTCACCAGCGACCACTACATAGCGCCAAGGTTACAATATGGTGTGCTGTATCATGTCATGGTGTTATCGGCCCTTATTTTTTTTGAACGTGAGGATGGTAGTGCAGTGACAGTAACATCCGCTCGATATGTTGAAATGCTTCAAACATTCTTTACACCGATACTTTACGAGCTTAATCTTAACGTCGAAAACATGTGGTTTCAGCAGGACGGAGCCACGTCACACACTGCTCGACAATCGATGGCAGCAGTTCGTCAATTGTTTGGAAGACGCATTATTTCACGTAACAGTGACATTGCATGGCCTGCGAGATCCCCTGATCTTAGTGTGTGCGACTTCTTCCTGTGGGGATATCTTAAAGGCAAGGTGTACCGTGCACGTCCTGCAACAATCCATGAACTGAAGGAGAACATTGAAAACGAAATCACTGCCATTCCCCAAGATTTGCTACACCGCGCATTCCAGAGTTTTCATAACAGGCTGTTAGAGTGTGAACGCCGAATGGGAGCACATCTTTTCCATGTCATCATTTGGACATTTTGGACATTTTGATTGTAAAGACGTACTGAATAATGGCATACTGAATACATTCACTTTCGTTAATAAATTACTAGTTTTATGAATTTATTCATGGAAATGACGTTATTTCGAAATTTCCCGTTTCCCTGCGCCACCCTGTATATTCCGAGATCCACAGTGTCAAAAGCGTGCTGAGAATACCACATTTGAGGCATTACCTATCACCAGGGAGAACGCAGTGACCTACGGCTGTCACTTAAAGACCGAGAGCAACAGCGTTTGTGTAGAGTTGTCAGTGATAGCAGACAAGCAACATTGGGCGAAATAAGCAAAGATTAGATTAGATTAGATTAATACTAGTTCCATGGATCATGAATACGATATTTCGTAATTTCAAATTTTCCAATACATGACATAATTAAGTTAATTTAACAACGTACTTAAGTTAATATAGCAACTTTTTATTTTTTGTGTTTTTTATTATTTTTATTTTTATTTTTTTAATATTTTTTTTAAATTTATATCTAAAAATTCCTCTATGGAGTAGAATGAGTTGTCATTCAGAAATTCTTTTTATTTATTCTTAAATACTTGTTGGTTATCTGTCAGACTTTTGATACTATTTGGTAAGTGACCAAAGACTTTAGTGCCAGTAATTCACCCCTTTCTGTGCCAAAGTTAGATTTAATCTTGAATAGTGAAGATCATCCTTTCTCCTAGTATTGTAGTTATGCACACTGCTATTACTTTTGAATTGGGTTTGGTTGTTAATAACGAATTTCATAAGAGAGTATATATACTGAGAAGCTACTGTGAATATCCCTAGATCCTTAAATAAATGTCTGCAGGATGATCTTGTGTGGACTCCAGCTATTATTCTGATTACACGCTTTTGTGCAATAAATACTTTATTCCTCAGTGATGAATTACCCCAAAATATGAAGCCATATGAAATCAATGAGTGAAAATAGGCGTAGTAAGCTAATTTACTAAGATGTTTATCACCAAAATTTGCAATGACCCTTATTGAATAAGTAGCTGAACTCAAACGTTTCAGCAGATCATCAATGTGTTTCTTCCAATTTAATCTCTCATCAATGGACACACCAAAAAATTTGGAATATTCTACCTTAGCTATATGCTTCTGATTAAGGTCTATATTTATTAATGGCGTCATACCATTCACTGTACAGAACTGTATGTACTGTGTCTTATCAAAATTCAGTGAGAGTCCGTTTACAAGGAATCACTTAGTAATTTTCTGAAAGACAGTATTGACAATTTCATCAGTTAATTCTTGTTTGTCAGGTGTGATTACTATACTTGTATCATCAGCAAAGAGAACTAACTTTGCCAATGTGGAACGTACGACGAATGCATCCGTTTGGAAAGAGCGGCGTAATTTGGCGTCAGTGGGCCATGGCAGCAAACGACAGACGTGAGTGCCTTTGCTGACAGCATGACATCGCCTGCAGCGCCTCTCCTGGGCTCTCCTTGGACCCTAGACAGTTGGAAAACCTTGGCCTGGCCAGACGAGATTTCAGTTGGTAAGAACTCATGCTAAAGTTCGAGTGTGGCGCAGACCCCACGACGCTATGGACCCAACTTGTCAACAAGGCAATGTGCAAGCTGGTGGTAGCTCCATAATGTTGTACCCTGTGTTCACATGGAATGGAGCGGGATCTCTGGACAAACTGAACCAATCTTTCAGTGGAAATAGTTACGTTCGACTACTTTGTGACTATTTGCAACCATTCATGGACTTCACATCCCCAAACAACGATAGATGATAATGCGCCGTGACAGAACATTCTGAACAATTCGAGCAAATGATTTCGCCACTCAGATCGCCCGATATAAATCCCGTCAAACATTTCAGGGACATTATCCAGAGATCGTTCGTGCACAAAATTCTATCCCGGCAACACTTTCGCAAATTATGGACTGCTGTAGAGGTAGCATGGGACTTCCAACGTCATTTTGATTCCATGCCTCACCAGATTGCGTCCCTATGCTGGGCGATACCAATAGGTACTGCTTCAGTTTTGTGACCTCATTGTATGATGAGAAATGTTCAGTTTTCAATTATCTGTCGAGCTCGTCAAATCTGAGTCGACTGCACCTCATGAGCTTCAGGGGTAATTGTCGGTTGTACACGACGCTGCAGTCTGGAACCGTGAGACGGCTACGGTCGCAGGTTCGAATCCTGCCTCGGGCATGGATGTGTGTGATGTCCTTACGTTAGTTAGGTTTAACTGGTTCTAAGTTCTAGGGGAGTAATGACCTCAGCAGTTGAGTCCCATAGTGCTCAGAGCCATTTGAACCTTTTTTTTTTTTAGTGGCCGGCAGAACGTAGTTTGGTGCCGCTTGCGCTCACGGAAGCTACAGCACCGCCGAACAACTGAGGTCCAGTTCAATCTCTTCGACGGGCGTTCAAAGTAGGCGGGCCAGGATAACAGAGTAATGAAGTCCGAAGACGTATAAACGCTAAGGGATCTTAGGTGTGTCAAACTGCAAAAGAAGAAAAAAATACGGAGACAGTAAATTAATATGGTCGATGGATGGATGATGCTACAAGATTTGGGGGGGGGGGGGGGGGCACTTCGAGGTGCATGGCTCGAGTGCATAATCCATAGATAGTCGCAAGAAGGCCTTTATTTCGTTCTCGAATGTTTGCTGCTGGTGACGGTGACAGCTTCACAGACATGCCAGTTTGCTTTGGAACGAACAGAGAGAATGGTTTTAAATAGAAGTTCTGACTATATATAACGTTTATCCTACTGCACAATCTTGCTTTTTAACATTGACCATTTTCAAGTACTACAATATTAGGTATGCTCAGACTTCTAGAAACGAAGTCCTCTTCGAAATATATTAAACTTAGGTATATGAGGCGGGTGTCACAGCATGAAAACGAGAACATATTCACAGATTGTCTGGCAGAAGTAAAACAAACGTGTATGACGTACGCTGAATAACTGTTCCACAAAAACGAGCACACATGTGCAGACACCATTAACCCACCCACAGTGTCGAATTTACTTTTACTAAATACGACAGCGTGGCCTGGAATAGTGGTGCCTCCACATGTGACGACTGTTTTGTGACGACTGTTTTTGATTACCGCTTTATGGCAAAAGTATTCAGTGTACGTCGCACACGTTTGCTTCATTTCTTCCAGACTGTTTGAGAATATGTTCTCGTTTCATTCTGTGACACCTGCATTATATAACCAAGTTATGTGAAGTAGATATTCAGACTGAAGCGACGAATGAAACTTCGTAACAAGGCTGGGGTTCGAACTCAGGTTTCCTGCTCACTAGGCAGATGCGCTAATCACTACGCCACTCTGGCACAGCTGAAGTGCACAGCTGCAGCCCCAGCATGCCTCCCTCCTCAATCTAAATTCCCTTTCACGCCTTAGCCCACTTGCTTATATACATCATAGATGTTTAATACTTGGAAAGATCACTAGAACCGTATAGTTTCATTGGACGAATTTTAATGTATTTCGTTTAAAGAAGCCTGATCATGCTCAGCATTGTGGTACTTGAAAATCGCCAAAGCCCAAAATCGTGAGTGTACAGCAGAATGAAGGATCTGCCCCACTGGAGACTCCTAACTAAGGTACGAGCATATGGGATTGATTCCCAAGTATGTGAGTGGCTCGAAGACTTCTTAAGTAATAGAACCCAGTACGTTGTCCTCGATGGTGAGTGTTCATCGGAGGTGAGGGCATCATCTGGAGCGCTCCAGGGAAGTGTGGTACGTCCACTGTTGTTTTCTATGTACATAAATGATCTTTTGGATAGGGTGGATGGCAATGTGCGACTGTTTGCTGATGATGCTAAGGTGTACGGGAAGGTGTCGTCGTTGAGTGACTGTAGGAGGATACAAGATGACTTGGACAGGATTTGTGATTGGTGTAAAGAATGGCAGCTAACTCTAAATATAGATAAATGTAAATTAATGCAGATGAATAGGAAAAAGAATCCCGTAATGTTTGAATACTCCATTAGTAGTGTAGCGCTTGACACAATCACGTCGATTAAATATTTGGGCGTAACATTGCAGAGCGATATGAAGTGGGACAAGCATGTAACGGCAGTTGTGGGGAAGGCGGATAGTCGTCTTCGGTTCATTGGTAGAATTTTGGGAAGATGTGGTTCATCTGTAAAGGAGACTGCTTATAAAACACTAATACGACCTATTCTTGTGTACTGCTCCAGCGTTTCGGATCCCTATCAGGTCGGATTGAGGGAGGACATAGAAGCAATTCAAAGGCGGGCTGCTAGATTTGTTACTGGTAGGTTTGATCATCACGTGAGTGTTACGGAATTGCTTCAGGAACTCGGGTGGGAGTCTCTAGAGGAAAGGAGGCGTTCTTTTCGTGAATCGCTACTGAGGAAATTTAGAGAACCAGCATTTGAGGCTGGCTGCATTACAATTTTACTGCCACCAACTTATATTTCGCGGAAAGATCACAAAGATAAAATAAGAGAGATTAGAGCTCGTACAGAGGCATAAAGGCAGTCATTTTTCCCTCGTTCTGTTTGGGAGTGGAATAGGGAGACAAGATGCTAGTTGTGGTATGAGGTACCCTCCGCCATGCACCGTATGGTGGATTGCGGAGCATGTATGTAGATGTAGATGTACATGTACAGTCAAACGGTGTAACTTTCATTTAAAAGTTATTACAGGGTTAAATTGGTGGTTCTGGAGATAGAACCCTCACCAGACACAATCTGCTGATAGAGCAGATACGTAAAAGAGCCATGGGTTTCTTCGAAAGTTCGTTTAGTAGGCACAGAGACGATCATCCAGCTCCAGTGGAAGACGCTACAAGAGATGCGTTGTGAATCACGGTTGGGTTTACTGTAAAACGTCCGAGGGCATACTATACAAGATTAGATCAGATTAGTACTTGTTCCATAGATCATGAATACGACACTTCGTAATGATGTGGAACGCGTTAGGTTAATAAAAGGTGTCTATGCAAGATATTACATTACACAAAATATTACATGCCACTTAATTTTTTTTTTTTTTTTTTTTTTGGGGAGAGCGTTGGGGAAATTACCCACTTGCTATATCCAAAAATTCATGTAATGAGTAGAAGGAGTTGCCATTAAGAAATTCTTTTAATTCCCTTTAAAATGCTATATGGCTATCTGTCAGACTTTTGATGCTGTTATGTAAGTGACCAACGACTTTTGTGGCAGCATAATTTACCCCCTTCTGAGCCAAAGTTAGATTTAAGCTTGAGTAGTGAAGATCATCCTTTCTTCTTGTGTTCTAGCCATGTACACTGCTATTACATTTAAATTCGTTCGGATTGTTAATAACAAATTTCATAAGTGAATATGCATATTGTGAGGCTACAGTGAAGATCACTAGCTCTTTAAATAAGAGTCTGCAGGTTGATCTCGGATGGGTTGTTGTTGTTGTTGTGGTCTTCAGTCCTGAGACTGGTTTGATGCAGCTCTCCATGCTACTCTATCCTGTGCAAGCTTCTTCATCTTCCAGTACCTACTGCAACCTACATCCTTCTGAATCTGCTTACTGTATTCATCTCTTGGTCTCCCCCTACGAGTTTTACCCTCCACGCTGCCCTCCAATACTAAATTGGTGATCCCTTGATGTCTCAGAACATGTCCTACCAACCGATCCCTTCTTCTGGTCACGTTGTGCCACAAACTTCTCTTCTCCCCAATCCTATTCAATACTTCCTCATTAGTTATGTGATCTACCCATCTAATCTTCAGCATTCTTCTGTAGCACCACATTTCGAAAGCTTATATTCTCTTCTTATCCAAACTATTTACCGTCCATGTTTCACTTCCATACATGGCTACACTCCATACAAATACTTTCAGAAATGACTTCCTGACACTTAAATCTATACTCGATGTTAACAAATTTCTCTTTTTCAGAAACGCTTTCCTTGCCATTGCCAGTCTACATTTTATATCCTCTCTACTTCGACCATCATCAGTTATTTTGCTCCCCAAATAGCAAAACTCCTTTACTACTTTAAGTGTCTCATTTCCTAATCTAATACCCTCAACATCACCCGACTTAATTCGACTACATTCCAGCTCCAGCGATTATTCTGATTACACGCTTTTGTGCAACGAACACTCTTTTACTCAATGATGACTTTCCCCACAATATGATGCCATACGAAAGCAGAGAATGAAAATAGGCGTGGTAAGATAATTTACTGAGATGTATATCGCCAAAATTTACAATGATCCTAATAGCGTAAGTAGATGAATTCAACAGTTTCAGCAGATCCTCAGTGTGTTTTTTCCATTTCAACCCCTCATCAATGCATACACCTAGAAATTTTGAATAACCTACTTTAGCTACCGATTTCTGATCGAAGTCTATATTTATTAATGGTGTCATTCCATTTACTGTGTAGAACTGTATTTACTGTGTTTAGTCAAAGTTTAGTGAGAGCCCATTTGCAGAGAACCACTTAATGATTTTCTGAAAAACATCGTTTACAATTTCACCAGTTAAATCTTGTCTGTTGGGTGTGATAGCTATACTTGTATCATCGGCAAAAAGTATCAGCTTTGCATCTTCCTGAATATAGAATGGTAAGTCATTAACATATATTAACAACAGCAGAGGACCCAAGACCGAACCCTGCTGCACCCCATTCTTGATTGTTCCCCAGTTTGAGATATCACCAGTTTTTTGCATATTATGTGAACTGCTTATTTCTACTTTCTGCACTCTTCCAGTTAGGTATGATTTAAACCATTTGCGCACTGTCCCATTCATACCACAGTACTTGAGCTTATCTAGCAGTATTCCATGATTTACACAATCAAAAGCCTTTGATAGATCACAAAAAATCCCAATGTGTTACTTCCGGTTACTCAGAGCATTTAATATTTCATTGGCGAAAATATATATAGCATTTTCCGTTGAAAAACCCTTCTGGAAACAAAACTGACATTTTGTTAAAACTTTATTTGTAAAAAGGTGTGAAGCTGCTCTGCAATACATTAATTTTTCAAGAATTTTGGATAAGACAGTCAGAAGAGAGATTGGGCGGTAGTTGTTGGCATCAGACGTATCCCCTTTTTTATGCAGTGGTTTAACAATGACAAACTTCAGTCTATCTGGGAAAATACCCTGCTCAGAGAGCTATTACATATGTGGCTAAGAATCCTTGGGAACAAGCTTTTATTATCCTGCTGAAAAAGCCATCAATTCCATGTGAGCTTTTATTCTTGAGAGAGTTTATTATCTTCCTAATTTCAGAAGGAGAGGTGGGAGGAATTTCAATTGTATCAAATGGTGTGGGTAAGGCCTCTTCCATTAACTGCCTTTATTCTTCTAATGAACATTTAGATCCTATTTTCTCTACAACATTTAAAAAATGATTATTCAAAATGTTTTCGACTTCCGACTTGTTGTTTATCAAGTTTCCATTCGCTTTGATGGTGATGCCATCGTCCTGTACTTTCGGTTGCCCCGTCTCCCTTGTAATAATATTCCAAATTGTTTTGATTTTGTTATCAGACATGATGCACATGCTTCAGGACTTTTTAATAACCTTTCTTAATGTAGCACAGTAGCTTTTACAATATAATAAAAGAAGAGCCCACCAATATATAGGTTCCTCCTACGCACATCTGAAGTACATGAAGGTAAAATTAGTGATTTGTGGTCCCATAGAGACTTAACAACCACCGTTTGTCGTTCGCTCCACTTGCAACTTGGAAGGCGAAGGGAGAAGTCACGGTGCTACACAAAGTCTCCTCCACAACACTCCATAAAGTAGCTTGCGTGGAATTAGCTGCATATATCGACTGCGACAGTAGAGTGTAAATGTGTGTGTGTGTGTGTGTGTGTGTGTGTGTGTGTGTGTGTGTTTGTGTTTGTGTTTGTGTTTGTGTTTGTGTTTGTGTTTGTGTTTGTGTTTGTGTGTGTGTGTGTGTGTGTGTGTGTGTGTGTGTGTGTGTGTGTGTGTGTGTGTGAGTGGTGGCGGGACGTTTGAGGGATGGGGGGTGGGTCTCTGGTACGAGTACAAGAAGCATCCTTCGCCACAGACCGTGGGAAGACTTGTGGAGTATAGCTGTAGTTGCAGATGTCTCGTATCTTAGAAAACTACAGGCGATATGAAGGAAAGCTGCTTTAGGTTATAAAGCTACTAGGAGAAATTCGCAACATCTATCCAGAAAGTTCCTAGACTGATATTACTGAAGATGAAATCTTCTGGATTGTTGGGCTGCGTCGTGCTTCTTCTGTAGTATCGACGTTTCGACTTCTCTGCTAGGACCTTCTTCAGAGTCTTGCGGTGTGCATGGTCCACTAAACACTGAACACTTGACATTATTGCTGCCGTGTGAGCGACATCAGTGCAGTAACGGTTGTGGCAGCTTGAACCAACAAGTGCAACCGGCCGATACGCATTTGATTACTCAGGCGACAGCAGGACGTATTGGATGTGTGGCCGTACTGTGCTAACGTTGTTGTGCTACAATTCGCTGTGTAGCAAATTCACTAAACCAGCTGACAACACATTCGACTGAATGTCGAATGTGCACGTCAATAATGTCCTACACACTCTGAATACTAATAAAAACAACGACTCGATCGAAATGCAAAATGCGGACATTTCTTTTCTGAAAAAAAAAAAAGTCGTCACCAGTGACGAGATTCAGAGTTATCAATACGAACCAACTATGAAACAACAAACTGCAGAAATTCGTGTAAAGGGTCAAGCTATGACGACAAACTGGCATTCAAGCCAGTGTGACATGAGAGTTGGCTGGCTCTGAGCACTATGGGACTTAACATCTATGGTCATCAGTCCCGTAGAACATAGAACTACTTAAACCTAACTAACCTAAGGACATCACACAACACCCAGTCATCACGAGGCAGAGAAAATCCCTGACCCCACCGGGAATCGAACCCGGGAACCCGGGCGCGGGAAGCGAGAACGCTACCGCTGACATGAGAGTTGAAGAACTTCCCAGACCTTAAGAGGGACTTTTCCGAAAGTGTCCATGTTTATACGAACGTGTAGAACAAATGGTTCAAATGGCTCTGAGCACTATGGGACTTAACATCTGAGGTCATCAGTCCCCTAGAATTTAGAACTACTTAAACCTAACTAACCTAAGGACATCACACACATCCATGCCCGAGGCAGGATTCAAACCTGAGACCCTAGCGGTCGCGCGGTTCCGGACTGAAGCGCCTAGAACCGCTCGGCCACAGCGGCCGGCGAACGTGTAGAAGACCTAAGGCATTGAAATCACTGTTTTGACTGTCCTCTGTTTTTTATGATCCCAGTCTCGAAACTTTTTGTAGCGTAACGTTTTTCAGAGTAGGAGTATGTATGGCTTGATCTTAGCATACTTAACATGTCACCAACATCAGACCGAAATATGGTATGATGCTGTTTCTTACCGGTTGTGCCCGACCGACATTTTAATACTGCCCATAACTGCCCCGTGTTTACACATTTGTTCACTATTAACATCAGTGATGTGTAACTGTTGCTGCTACCAATGTTAATTGCCACAGAGGTAGCTACCACTAACGTCTATTTACTCTCACCACATAACTGAGGGCCACTTAATGTGTCCATTAACATCGAGAGAAGTTATAATTAAGTTATGAGATCGTTGGCATAAATCACATTACTGTATGGTCATATGTTTACGAATCAAATGCTAAAAATTCCGTAGTACTGGAGTGCGCTATCAATCCATCCGTTGAATTGATACATAATTCGAGCAACGTCCACCTGCAGAGAAGATTTATGTAGGACAGAGTTGCCTATATTGTACCGGTTACCAATTTGTACCACTGCTATAAAATTTGTACCTCTTCTACTGTCCGAAATTTCGCGACGTCAGAAAGAACTACCTGCTTCTCGAAGCAATATTGTCAGCTATGAGCCCGTGTGTTTTGAGGAACAGAGAAGACAGGGAATATTTTGTTATGGTTTTCATCTAACTATCTGTGTACGTGACGAAGAGAATTACTGTTATAAGATAAGTGGCAACGTAATGTTTTATTTATGCTTGATATACATGAATCTGTGTGAAGTGTTGTGCCTTGGAGGGAGTAGAGTGACATTAATACCATCCTTTGTTTTTTTTATACCACTTCCATGATTGTTAAGATTTGTTATTCTCGATTTGGTTCTATTCTCGCAAAGCTGAATAAAGAGTTTCTTCATACAATTACGTCGGTGTTTGTTATCTGCATAGTATTTATAGCTAAAATCGCCACAAAATAATATCAGTTTTCTGACAGGCATGAATCTATATTCGCTGTGGTTTCTTTGTAGGACACTGACAAAAAAAAAAAAAAAAAAAACGATGACGTTATCTATAACATAATGCTATAAGTTTCCGATATTATACCGGTAAAACTTGAAAAGTTTATTTGTATAATGAGATTTAAAAATGCGTTTAGCATTATTAGTGCAACATAACGTTTAGAAATGATGTGGTTATTTTGCTTAGGTGTTATTTATCCTAAGCAATTAATTAAAAAAGTATCGTGTGTTACCGTATGACAACAGAAAGGCGTTATGAAAGGAGCACAGCGAATAGCATTTAGCTGTAGCAGCATATCGAAACGGGGATCTTGGAATAAATAAATGTGCACGCTCATATAATGTCCCAACGCCAAAATTAAGAGGCATACTGAAAATGACAACGAAAATGCGACCTGGCAAAAAAAATTTTTTGGTTGCAGTAAAGTGCTTTCCAACTAATTTGAAAACTAACTGAAAGATCGTATTTTTACATTTAATGAGATGATGTCTGGTTTAAGCGTCTCGGACGTAAGAAAAGTGTCATCCTACGTTGCACAATGAAACGGAATGCCCCGTAATCTCATTACGGAAAGAGCACTGGCAGGCAAAAATTAGGCTGAAAGTATCCATTCGAAGAACGCAAAAGAAGTACTAAAGTTCTGCCTGTGAAAAGTAAGCATTTTGGAGACTCTGAAGTAAAACTACCACAGAAACTCTTTCGTAAAACATAGGACTGGTAGACTGCGTTGTGCGAGAAAGAAAGAATGGAAAAAATTGTCAGCCGCATGAAATCGGAAATGTGGGTTCACGAGAATATACAGTATGCAGAAAGTGGCTAACCCGCGGGCCATTGCCCAAGTGCCAACGGAACTGTTGCTTATGACAGAAAAATTGTAACTCTTATTTCACGTAAAACCCCCAAAAGAGCATTCCATAAAGTGTCTTTCGTATCAAATCCCACTACAATAGGAGTATTTCGATTCAACTGTCGTTCGATTTTCGTCTACATTAAAGTTTGAAAAAAATCACTATATTGCCCTCGCGCCATTTTGAAGAAAATATAGTTCGCCTTTGTGATATGCAACCAACAATCAGCAGAAATACGGTTTGAGCTACTGAATACTCGTGTTGCGCTGCGTGAGAAGAGTGTCAGACGTAGCCAGTACATTCCATATTTAATTTCACTACAAACTCACAGCAATATCGGCCGTAACGTTACAGTCCTTTACTTGTATACGTTGTACATATTCGATCTTGATAGACCTACCATCACTTCGGATAAGTAAACTTTTATCTTTTTACAATTAATCTGCCAGGCTTCTCTTTTATTTTAGTGGGCTTGCATTTATTTTATGTATTCCTTTATGGTGAGTAGAGTACACGAATCGACATTAGCTATGGTTTCTGCCTCAGTACTTTCTTTGCAGTTTGGTAACACAAAATAAATAAATAGTTAATTATAATTAAGTCTTTTACTGATGACGTTTAAGGTTTCGGCATTACAAAGGTGGAAAAGGGACCTCTTAGTGCAGCTTCAACCATCTCTCTTCCTCTCTTATGTACAGCAACCAATAATGTTATCGGTTTGCCATGTAGAATAGTTTTAAGATACAATCATAACAAAAGAAGTCAAAATGGGGATCAAAATTTTAAAGTAAGGCTGCTAGGTTAAGTGAAGCATATGTAATTTTTTATGTTTATGATACATGGCGTTAAGAAATAGAATATCAATTTCCTAAGTCAGCTGAATAGACTACTGCTCTCTAAAATTCTCGAGAGAACAGACTATTAAGTTTTGTAAGTCTGTATAGGAGTCAAATGAACGACCGTTACTTCTAGGAGCAGTGGAGCTCTTTGGTACGGCGTTAGCTCCCAATATTGAGGGCCAGGGTTCGATTCCCTGGGGAGTTGTAAACAGAGGTGCATAACTGATACGTATTTTGAAACATAGCCGCATGCTCTACAAGTATTTCCGTGAAGCGTGAAATACATAAAGATTAAAAGAAAAAGAAAAAAAAAGAAAACAGCCTTCTACAGTGGTAATTCCTGGCTTCCTAGTTCTAGTTTTAGTCGTTACTTTTTTAGTTTTTCCCCTTCAGTTCGAATGCCTATGTCATATAAATATATGCGTATTAACACAAATTTAATCGTCGTTTTTATCAAAAACGCACGTTGTCTTATTTCCAAGTAATATCACAGAAAAAATTCAAGTATTCATTGTCGATAAAAAATCGCTAATGACCGATACGTAAGCTTGTTTCAACAAAAAAGAAAAAATTCTAATTAATTTTTTTCCATCTTCGTGTAACCTACGCTTAACGAAAATCCCCTTGGAAAGTGAGCTTTCGTTTAAAAATTTACCACAGCTCGGGATCGTGGTTCAAAAATGGTTCAAATGGCTCTGAGCACTATGCGACTTAACTTCTGAGGTCATCAGTCGCCTAGAACTTAGAACTAATTAAACCTAACAAACCTAAGGACATCACACACATCCATGCCCGAGGCAGGATTCGAACCTGCGACCGTAGCAGTCCCGCGGTTCCGGACTGCGCGCCTAGAACCACTAGACCACCGCGGCCGGCCGGGATCGTGGGCCATTCGTGTGGCAGTAGGGCATCCTACAACAGAGTCACTCAGCCCTTCAAAACAGGCAACTTGCTTTACGGTGTTAAACAACTTCGGCGAACCTTAAAGTAGATTTTGAAGGAATTTTTTCAGAGTTACATCGAACTACATTAGGTAAGTGGCATTTGATTCTGAACTTCACGTATCATATTTATAAAAAAATTACAAAACTCGGATTACCGTGAGGTCTCTTTGTCAGTTTTCGACTTCTGATAAAGAAATGTCTGTTTCAGTTCAGGGTGTAAGCTTGGTATGACGTCAACTTGTAAACAAATAGGACCTAAGAAGAGGAAAGTTACAGAGGACTGTAAACTGTCCTTTTAATGTGGAATATAAAACAATACCCGTATGTCTGAAATGGAACGAATCTGTCTCGGTTCGGAAAGATCGCATCAATCGGAATTAAGAGACTAAACATGCATTTATGTTTGATAAGTACAAGGGGCAATTTCGACAAGACCAGGTAAACGACTTAAAAAGGAAATTTTCTGCCCAACAGGAGATATTTGCAAGGGAGGATTCAGAGACAACATACTATGCGAAAGTGAGTTATGCAGTAGCTCTGTTACTAGCCAAAACACCAAATCCATATTCAGATGGCGAAATGATTAAGGAATGCTTAGAGACCGTCGTTGAAACTGTGTGTCAGAAAAGAAAAAGGATTTCTCAAAAATAAGAGTGTCTCGTCAAACTATCACTAGTAGTAATGGCGACATTGGAAGGCAAATTGAAAATAATTTTAAAAATCCTGCATTTGAATTTGTATTTTATTCTCTAGCTATGGATGAATGCACAGTTATGGCGGATACCGTCCAAGTGGTAATTTATGTCAGAGGTTTTGATGCCCATTTTAATAAAACGGAAGAATTAGCGACACTGGATCAGCTTAAGGTTACCACGAAGTCACAAGATTTATCGGAAGCTTTTCTTTAAACCTTAACAATCTATTAGGGCTATCAACGGATGGTGCTTCAGCAGTGTCTGGGAAATACGAATGTTTAGTTCAGTTGATTGAAAATGAGTCCCTCGAAGTTGGCAAATACGTCGATGATAAAATTTCATTGCATTGTCCATCAAGAGAATTTATTTGCCTAGTTCCTCAAAGTGGACCATGTCATGAAGATAGTTGTCGAAACAGTGAACTTTATTAATTCGAAAAGATTGAACCACCGCCAGTTCCAAGAATTTCTGAAGTCTTTGGATTCAGAGCATGATAACATTTCGTATTATACAGAAGGAAGAGGGATAACCCGTGCGAAAAAGTTGAAAAGAGTTATATGAAGCAAGAAATACAACCATTCTTTGAAATCAAGTCGAAGAGACTCCTGGAGATCGAAAATAAACAATGGCTTTGAGACTTTTCGTTCTTGGTCGAAATAACTAGCAACCTAATTGATTTTAATACTCGACTCCAAGGAAAAGATAAGCTGATTAATTTTATGCATGATCTTACTTTTGCTTTCTAAATGAACTTGACCTTTGGGAACAACAGTTACGAACAAAATACTTCACACATTTTCCTGCACTGTCAAGGCAATCGAACATCAAATAGGCCACAGCGATTAAATACGCTTCTATGAGATCTGAACTTGGAAGACGAATTCGAAAACCGATTTCAAGAATTTAAGAAACATCGACTGCTTTCTTTCTGTGTTTGCTACGCAATCTTCGTAGACGTCACTATCGGGACATTTGCAGATGGAATGCTGCGGAAAGCAATGTGATACACAGTGAAAAGAGGAATTTAATCAGGTTGGTTTGAAAGACATCAATAAAACCTATTTGTACAAATAGAAATATGCTGCGTTTTACAAACATGCTTTAAAATGATTTCATTACTTGTAAACATCTACTTGTGTGAAGAGCTTTGTAGTCGGATGAATTACGTCAAATTATAAATGAGAGCACCATTTACTGATGTTCATCTGGAAAGTTCCCCCTTTATAGGTGGACGCGACACTCGTCTCTGACAGTGTTCTAGCAGTAGTGCACACCAAAATATCCTGAGGAAGATCCCAACAGAGGGGTCGAAACGTCGAACATTTTAGAGGAAACATGACGCGGCCTAATAACCCAGAAGATTTTAACTTCAGTGACAACGGCCACAAAAGCACGCAGACTTACGTAATGCCTGAAATTTGGTATTCTCGGCATTGTATTGTAATTGTAATTGTAAACTATCGAAGCTGCATTGGTAAAGTACCGGAACTTCAAGCGCTAATAGAAAGCACCGAAGCTGAAATCGTTATAGGTACAGAAAGCTGGCTGAAGCCAGAGATAAATTCTGCCGAAATTTTTACAAAGGCACAGACAGTGTTTGGAAAGTATAGATTGCATGCAACCGGTGGTAGCGTGTTTGTCGCTGTTAGTAGTAGTTTATCCTATAGTGAAGTAGAAGTGGATAGTTCCTGTGAATTATTATGGGTGAAGGTTACACTCAACAACCTAGCTAGGTTAATAGTTGGCTCCTTTTACCGACCTCCCGACTCACAGCATTAGTGGCAGAACAACTGAGAGAAAATCTGGAATACATGTCATATAAATTTTCTCAGCATGTTACAGACTTAGGTGGAGATTTCAATTTACCAGATATAGAATGGGACACTCAGATGTTCAGGACGGGTGGTAGGGACAGAGCATCAAGTGACATTTTACTGAGTGCACTATCCGAAAATTATCTCGAGCAATTAAACAGAGAACCGACTCGTGGAGGTAACATCTTCGACCTACTGATAACAAAAAGTCCAGAACTTTTCGACTCTGTAAGCGCAGAACAGGGAATCAGTGATCATAAGGCCGTTGCCGCATCCCTGAATACGGAAATAAATAGGAATATAAAAGAAGAGAGGAAGGTTTATCTGTTTAGCAAGACTAATAGAAGGCAGATTTCAGACTACCTAACAGATCAAAACGAAAATTTCTGTCCTGACACTGACAATGTTGAGTGTTTATGGAAAAAGTTCAAAGGTAATCGTAAAATGCGTTTTAGACAGGTACGTGCCGAGTAAAACTGTGAGGGACGGGAAAAACCCACCGTGGTTCAACAACAAAGATAGGAAACTACTGCGAAAGCAAAGAGAGCTTCACTGCAAGTTTAAACGCAGCCAAAACCTCTCAGACAAACAGAAGCTAAACGATGTCAAAGTTGGCGTAACGTGGGTTATGCTTGAAGCATTCAGTGAATTCGAAAGTAAAATTCTATGTACCGACTTGACAGAAAAACCTAGGAAGTTCTGGTCTCACGTAAAATCAGTAAGTGGCTCGAAACAGCATATCCAGACACTCTAGGATGATGATGGCATTGAAACAGAGAATGACACGCGTAAGGCTGAAATACTAAACGACTTTTTCCAAAGCTGTTTCACAGAGGAAGACCGCACTGCAGTTCCTTGTCTAAATCCTCGCACAAACGAAAAAATGGCTGACATCGAAATAAGTGTCCAAGGAATAGAAAAGCCACTCGAATCACTCAACAGAGGAAAGTCCACTGGACCGGACGGGATACCAGTTCGATTCTACACAGAGTACGCGAAATAACTTGCCCCCTTCTGACAACCGTGTACCGCAAGTCTCTAGAGGAACGGATGGCTCCAAATGATTGGAAAAGAGCACAGGTAGTCTCAGTCTTCAAGAAGGGTCGTCGAGCAGATGCGCAAAACTATAGACCTATATCTCTGACGTCAATCTGTTGTAAAATTTTAGAACATGTTTTTTGCTCGCGTATCATGTCGTTTCCGGAAAGCCAGAATCTACTCTGTAGGGATCAACATGGATTCCGGAAACAGCGATCGTGTGAGACCCAACTCGCTTTATTTGTTCATGAGACCCAGAAAATATTAGATACAGGATCCCAGGTAGATGCTATTTTCCTTGACTTCCGGAAGGCGTTCGATACAGTTCCGCACTGTCGCCTGATAAACAAAGTAAGAGCCTACGGAATATCAGACCAGCTGTGTGGTTGGATTGAAGAGTTTTTAGCAAACAGACCACAGCATGTTGTTCTCAATGGAGAGACGTCTACAGACGTTAAAGTAATCTCTGGCGTGCCACAGAGGAGTGTTATGGGACCATTGCTTTTCACAATATATATAAATAACCGAGTAGATAGTGTCGGAAGTTCCATGCGGCTTTTCGCGGATGATGCTGTAGTATACAGAGAAGTTGCAGCATTAGAAAATTGTAGCGAAATGCAGGAAGATCTGCAGCGGATAGGTACTTGGTGCAGGGAGTGGCAACTGACCCTTAACATAGACAAATGTAATGTATTGCGAATACATAGAAAGAAGAATCCTTTATTGTATGATTATATGATAGGGAACAAACACTGGTAGCAGTTACTTCTATAAAATATCTGGGAGTATGCGTGCGGAACGATTTGAAGTGGAATGATCATATAAAATTAATTGTTGGTCAGGCGGGTACCAGGTTGAGATTCATTGGGAGGGTCCTTAGAAAATGTAGTCCATCAACAAAGGAGGTGGTTTACAAAACACTCGATCGAAGTATGCTTGAGTATTGCACATCAGTGTGGGATCCGTACCAGATCGGGTTGACGGAGGAGATAGAGAAGATCCAAAGAAGAGCGGAGCGTTTCGTCACAGGGTTATTTGGTAACCGTGATAGCGTTACGGAGATGCTTAGCATACTCAAGTGGCAGACTCTGCAAGAGAGGCGCTCTGCATCGCGGTGTAGCTTGCTCGCCAGGTTTCGAGAGGGTGCGTTTCTGGATGAGGTATAGAATATATTGCTTCCCCCTACTTATACCTCCCGAGGAGATCACGAATGTAAAATTTGAGAGATTCGAGCGCGCACGGAGGCTTTCCGGCAGTCGTTCTTTTCGCGAACCATACGCGACTGGAACAGAAAAGGGAGGTAATAACAGTGGTACGTAAAGTGCCCTCCGCCACACACCGTTGGGTGGCTTGCGGAGCATAAATGTAGATGTAGATGCAGATACACTTGACACTGTGGATCTTGGAGTATTGAATTCCCTAACATTTTCATAAATGGTATTTCCCATGTGTCTAGCTCCACCTACCATTACGCATTCAAAGACTGTTAATTCCCATCGTGCTGCGATAATCACCCGAGTGCAAATGACAGCTCCACAAGTGATGATGATATTTGTATTTGAGGGGCGCTCAGCTGCGCGGTTATCAGCCCCCGTACGAATTCCCAATCTTTGTTCTGTCGAATCTCATCAATTTCCGAACTAATGATGAAATGATGAGGACAACACAAACACCCAGTCCCCTGGTGGAGAAAATACCGACCTGGCTGGGAATCGAACCCGGAGCCCTGTGATCAAGATGCAGCACCACTAGTCCCTATACCAAGAGCTGCGGACAGCCACACAAATGGACTACTCTTTTGTCCGCAGCTCGTGGTCGTGCGGTAGCGTTCTCGCTTCCCACGCCAGGGTTCCCGGGTTCGATTCCCGGCGGGGTCAGGGATTTCCTCTGCCTCGTGATGACTGGGTGTTGTGTGATGTCCTTAGGTTAGTTAGATTTAAGTAGTTCTAAGTTCTAGCGGACTGATGACCATAGATGTTAAGTCCCATAGTGCTCAGAGACTGTCCCAAGACTTTTATCGCGTCAGTGTAATGTAAAATAAAAAAACAACAGCAATTCAGTAAATATCTCTGTTGAAAATAAACAACTAAGTTTGCTTCTGTAATTCACATTATTCCCCAATCCGCTGAATTTGGTTGAAATCCAGTCGCGGAAGAGAACAGACATTACAAGATGGAGGACCATTGAGCAGCAGTCCTCGGTTATGGAGCGAACGTTACAATGTTAATACATGAATCCACATAACTACATTTTTGTTTTGTCCTCGAGTTTATCGTACCTGTTAGCCGTGATTGATAACTGCCATTCACCTCCGCCTGCACGGTTTGAGGTATTTTTCACGTTTCCTTTCACCGCCACCTCTGCGCCTCTTTGCACCCCATTTTTAGGGTCTGCGACGTTGGCAGCGCGCGTTATCTGTCGCTACGTTGGCAGCGCCGGTATTTACGACGCTCATATTTCATCGCGCCGGTGAGCGACGCGTCATTCGCTTTTTTATTTGAAATCACGCGACGAGCTGCTTTTGAAAAATATTATTAGGAGCGAAGGAATTTTTTTAAAAAGAAAAATCAGACGGCAGTCGTGCGCGTTTATCACGCCTAATAAATCGGAAGCTTGTGTGCCCTGAGCTCCGCGTCGGCAAACAAAACTGCCATTCTTTAACACAAACAGCGTCCTCCACAATATGGCTCGCTGCCCGCTGATGACGTCAACTAAAAACTAGTACCTGTCTGTTGCACATCGACTTGACGATAATAAACCTCTGTAAAGCCGTCCATCTCGTAGCGAGCACAACATATAAGCGAAATATAGTTTTCGCTATTTTCGTTCAGGTACACAGTTTAATATAATACCTTCCTGCTATTCTTCATGTTCTGAAACAAGCGTCGTTTTTTGGGCTACATCAGTTCGCCACGTGACTTCGTTCAGTCTCATCGTACATCCGAAGGTACCGAGTTCACAGTATTTGTTTTGGATGTTGGTGTTCCCGTTGCTAAGAGTTTATTTATCGATTGTCATTTTTTGTTTGTAATTTACATATTGTCATGTTGTCACATGGATATAGTGAGTGGATCGTTGGGCGCTAGAAAATGGAGTGCCAAGCGGATAAGTCGGAACATTTTCGATATGCAGGGTGTAAATTTTAAGTTGACAGACCAGAGTAATTCGAAAAATAAGCTTCTCACGAAAAAATGTGTAGAATCCAAAGTTGATTATATTCGAGGACATCTACTCGTGCTAAAATTAGCCCGCCACCTCAGCCCCATGGGGGTGGAACGGGAGGCAGCTTTAAAATTTCAAATGGGAACCCTCACTTTTTATTGCAGAATCAGATTCTGCATAAAAAAACTATGTACACTTTGTCTTAAATATTTGTTTGGATTCTTGGTAGGTGGCGCTGTAATTCAAGAAAATCCATGTTCTCATTTTTGCGTGGCAAATGGTTACGGATAAATAATTGTTTTGTTTGATAATGAAAAGTTGTGTGGCTTCAGGACTACGAAATAAACAAAACTTATCCAAATCTGCGGAAAAAATTGGGTCAACATTTGTAAAACTCTTAATTCCTCTCTCTCAAAGCCCACCCTGTGGGGAGAGAAGGAGAGTTTTAGTTTTAGCGAATCAAAATTTACGAAGTAAATAAATTTTATTTATCCGTAACCATTTTCCATGCAAAAATGAAATCGTGCATTTTCTTGAAATACAGCGTCAACTACTGAGAATTAAAACAAATGTTATTACAAATTGTACGTAGTTTTTTATGTAGAATCTGATTCTGCAATAAAAATCGGGGTTCCCATTTCAAATTTTTAAGTTGCCTCCCGCCCCACCCCCAGGGGGCTGGGGTGGTGGGCTACTTTAACACCAGCAGATGTGCCCCTCGAAAATAACCAACTTTGGATTCACGTGAGGCTTATTTTTCGAATTATTCTGGTTTGTCAACTTAAAATTTACACCCTGTATTCGGCTGTTTTAGTTCAATAGAGGACCAACAGCAGGAGGGGCAGCTGGAAACATTTGCGCCCTGGATGGGGATGTTGTATTCTCAAACAGTTTATTGAACGTAACTTATTCTACAATACAATAGCTGGCTGTACAATAGATGTGGACGTCCGTCGATCTAGCCGGAGATGTGGTTCCTCTCGGTCGGCTGGTACTTCGATCGGCGGTGCAGTACAGCGGCTTCGGTAATATCTTCTCGGAGACTCTGCTATAGCGCTTGCCATTAGCAGCGGACGAAGACTGGTCTGCCTTCGACCGGCCGGGCCTATATAGTGAGCTGGAGCCAATAGAAACCCGGCGTAGGAATTCGTGGCCGGATATGTCGCGGCGACCTCTGCAAGGAAAGGTTCCTATTAATCGACTGGAATCTTCGGCGTGTTTACCTGATGTCTTCGCCTGTTTGGCTGTTGGTTTGTTTCCCTCATAGCGTGGTTGTTATGCGGTGCTGCCTGCCATTTAGGGGACCCCGTTGGCAGACAGTACATGGGATACCGCCATTGGACGCAGCACGGCAAAAACAATGCTTTGCTCGTTTTAAGTAGGATCATTTTTCCATTAATGACTCTCCACATGCAGGAAGAACTTCGGGGTTTTGTGAATTTCAGTTCAAGCATTAATGTGATCCACGTCAGTGTACTCGAGATCTGGCAAATGTGATGAACTGTAATCATTCCACTACCACGACTGCTTGCAGCGGGGAATGTTCGAAAATTGTGTGTGTGAGTACCACATGCTCTTAGTCAAAATCACAATCAGTAGGTGGCGATATGTGCGTCTCTGCTTGCTTGTCATCAACTGGCTCATGAACAACACCGACCATTCCTATACTGTATCATCACTAGTGACGAGAAATGGTGTCTTATGCTAACGAAAGGGAAACAGAGGAGCGACTGTGCCCAAACAAGGCAGCAACTGTCTATACAAATACCTACGCACATCCACAAAAGATAATGTTATGCACCTGGTGGAACAACGATGGATTAGTGTACTATGAACTGCCTGCCTGAGGTGTAACCATCGCTGGCGACATTTATTATCAACAACTGAGACGCCTTGGATACTTAGTCCAAGAACTATGACCAGGAAGACTGCATAAAGTGATGCTTCTCCACGATAACGCCTGCCCGCGTTCTTCTAGACTGACTAAAAAACGCTATACAGAATTTTGATTGGGAAGTCATTCTGCATCCATCTTATTCACCTGATGTTGCACCGTCAGATTTTCACCTTTTCCGCTCTGTATTGAACGACGTTCAAGGAACTTCCGTTCTGGACGAAAATGTCCTCCAAACGTGGCTCGATGCGTTTTTCGCTCCAAAACCACGTGGTTTCTACAGTCGTGCAATCGAAAAGTTACCCCAGCGTTGCCTCACCGTTGTATACAGTGATGGAGAACATAGTATTGATGACTAATGTCTCCATTATCTGTATCTGCTGTGTTTATTAAACTTACGGAAAAACGCTACGGAATTATGCGCCAACCCAACAATAATGTTCAGCTTTGTACACTGTATGGATAATACCGACGTGGCATTTTTAAATCTTACTAGTATCGCCTGTTGTCGAAATTCGACCAGTTGTGTTTATCAAGTAATGCAAGCCAAAAAAAAAATTGGATTTGTTTCGTATGCAGGTTGTTAGTTCTTACCTGAATAATATGTGCTTTTAGTTCTTACCGGAAAGTAGAACAGGTATGTCGCTGGACCTGATCTATGATAAAAAAAATATCGTGTATCTTAAAGTAATACTCTCCACGTAAAAATGTGTCTGTAAATTTTAGCGACAGAACTGATCATAGTAAATTCTGCACTATTGAAATAATTCTTTGGTTTCTCTTTAATTGCTCTACTATTGAAATGAGTTTTTAATACAGTAACTTTTCCTGTATGAGAACACAATGTGAATGCCGTTGTCTCATATTCTGATGAAAAATATTTTCCATTACAAAATGTGCACTGTTAATTTATTAAACCGGAGTTATAACACTCATAAGTAATGGAAAGTAACGCATCTTTAAAAACAACAGTAGAATTATTATTACCACTGTCCACAATATTCCTATTACTTTGACCAGGCAAAAGTTGTGCCCATCTAGCTCTTTGTCTTTCAGGCCGATCTGTTAGTATTCTTCGAGCAATAACCTGAAACAAATATACACTGACGTGCCACAGTATTGTAACAACTACTACGGCTTCTGACATCAAATGTAACAGTTGTGGTTACTAAATGTGACACTTCTGTCACTCAATGTAACTGGGTTTTCTCTTTTGATGCTGTCAATTGTCAGGATGAGCATTCTCAAGCATTCTGTCAGGGTGAAAATATTAAATAAATAAACTTTTCTCTCTTACAAAATGTGGGCAGGGTGGGTTCTTCCTTGGCTCGGGTATGAGGTCGAATGAAACATCATTTTTACATAAAATAACTTTTATTGAAAGTTTCGTACAACTGTTATCTTACTGGACGTTCTGGTTCGGAGAGCGGCAGCCGTGTCGTTTGCGTAGCCTTCTGCTGCGGCAGCGGCGGCGGCGGCGGCGGCGGCGTCTGATTACGCGTAGCGGTGTGTATCTCGTGTCGCCGTCTCGCCCAGCTGACCGGAGACGCGCAGCGCGAGGTGGCCTGTTTAATTATTGCGAGCGACGTCGTGCATCTGGTGGTGATACCTTGAATGTGGCGTCCCAGTGTTTCTCTTCTCTAAGCGGCCGCGTGTGTTGTGCGTCAGCCAGCAGAGCGGCGCGGCGGGGGAAGGCCAGTGTCCCGGACTCGAACCACGGACTCCCGCTTGCCAGTCTTCGGCTGTCAGGTCTTCATCCCAGCTCACAGGTGACTGCTGAAGTGAGGCCGTCTCCTTCCCGTCCTCACGAGTCACCCGGGTATGTAAAATCAGACTTCAAAATACCTTTTAACTTCTTCTTCTGACACTGAGGCTGCTGCTTGCTATTCCATTACAGCGGCGGACTTGGTGCGTCTGTGCATGAGGTAGTCTCTTCTTGCATGACGGTCTTCAGCACCGAAACTCACTTAAAACAACTGCTACGCTTCTTCTTCGTCTTCTTCGTCGCTCGTCTCCGTCTTCGTCTCCGTCTTCGCCTTCGTCTTCCTCTCGTCTTCATCTACATCTTCATCTACATCTTCATCTACATCTCTCGGGCCCACTGCGTCTCGCGTATTTATTCACTTCAGTTTACTGGAGGTGAACGACTTCACGGCCATTGCCTCTTCTGTCACGTTGAAAAGATTCTCGAAGATTCTTCTTAACGTCGGTCATTGGCTCTTGGAATGTAGGCGAGGGCCTTTGCTCACATACGACAACTGAGAAACACGTGAGCCGGTCATTGCCTCTTCTGTCACGTTGAAAAGCTTCTCGAAGAATCTTCTTAACGTCGGTCATTGGCTCTTGGGATGTAGGTGAGGGCCTTTTGCTCACATGCGACCACTGAGAAACACGTGAGCCGGTCGGGCGATGCCCTGACGGCTGAATCGACAGCGCCCGCTTATGTGGAACTTGCTGACTTCACGGTCATTGTCTCTGCTGTTCGGCACGCTGTGAGCCAGTATGTAACTCTCCAAACTAAACCAAGTTTTCCATTTATATTTTAATTTCTAGTTCACTTTGATTTCACTAATTTATTTACTTAAGTACCACTCAACATTCCTCCACCCTTCGGAGAAATTCGCCCTCGAATTTACCACTCAACATTCCTCCACTCTTCACACGGAAAAAACACAAGCACTGAAAACTCTCGACTTACACATGCATCACATTAAGTATGTTGAAAATACTGTATCACTTTATAAAAGCCCTGTGCGCTCATGAATCACATAGTTTACACATAAATGGTTATAATAAGAGTAACAAATCTTGATGAGAATGAATAAACAGAAAATAGATTTTTCACTTAGAAAATTACATAGCAACAGCTGTTTAATCTACCCTATACTAATGCAAGAATAACGATTCTACAGTATTGTTTATTTTAACATAAGACTGTTTAGTAAAGAGTGAAGTACAATAAACAAAATTAATACACTAATGCTTAAAAGTAACTACTGAAGTACACCAGTTAAGAGTGTGGTATCCAATTAACAGGGATTTGATGAAGTGGTATATTATTATTTGGCTTATTTTTTCGTCTTAAATAAAAGAAAACTGTACAAAGCAGAAACACCAACACAAAGGTTCCAGATATACCCGTTCCTAGCATTATAATTTTAGTTTGTGTTCACCTTTTAATTTTAAGACATGTTGCATCATAACATTGGCATCAATTTTGTCTTGCTGTGAGTTTATGAACGTATCTAATGACTTCAGAAGGGAACTATGAAGGGAGTCATTGAGGTAGGATAGGTTTTGTGTAGGAAATGCTTTGCATGGCGTTTTCTGAAAAAAGCAAACAACATGGTTATGGGCCTACCAACCTAGTAAAAACAAAAACAAGAAAAAGAAGGAATACATTCTTAACTACAAGATCTACCTGTTTCTACGGTCAACTTTTTCTTAAAAAATAAACCATTATCATTTATTAATTATTTACTTTTGTATATTATCCACAGTCTACTGAGATTCCACTAGGACATTCGCAGTCTTGGTCGAAGATTGTACTCGTATGGTGGCATGTCTGTATGTTGTGCTGGCGTGGCCACTCTTTTTCCTCTTCGTGAACTTCCTCCACCCTTCGGAAAAGCAGACACTACTGTTGAAGGAATTACATCTGGAGCGCCCTTAAAAGGTTTTAAACGACTTACATGCACAACAGTAGTTCTGGTGGGCAGTTGCAATTTAACGTTGACTGGTGACGTGATCTCAATAATTTGATAAGGACCTCTGTAGTTTGTTACAAATTTCTTTGTTTTTCCTTTCGCAACGTATGGAGCTGAAAGCATAACCCACTGACCGATTTTGTAATTTGGATATTTAGCTTGGGCATTACCTAATCTTTCCTGTCGTTCCAAAGCCTTTGTATTAGATTTTTGAACCTTTTTCCATACATCTTTCATCATTCGACTGAAATCTCTTACTGTTTCTCCGACTTTTCCGTTTTTCTGCCTGATTACATCAAAAGGGGACGGCATTTTTCTCCCATAAACCACTTCATAAGGTGACATGCCAGTTGCTTCATGCGTTTTGGCGTTGTATACCGACACGATTATTGGTAAATACGTATCCCAATTAGAATGTTGTTCGTTAATATAATAACTAAGCATCTTGCCAATTGTCCGATGAACTCTTTCTGTGCGTCCGTTGCACTGAGGGTGTAACGGAGTTGTGCGTAATTTGCGTATTTTTAGTAAGTGGCAGAGCTGTTTCATTAGTTCAGACATAAAATTAGATCCCTGATCTGTGATAATAGCTTCAGGTACGCCAAATTTAAGTATCCAGTTGTTAACTAAAGCTTGGGCAACTGTATTTGCTTGCTGATCTGGGAGACTCACCATAGCTAGATAGCGTGAAAAGTGATCTATAATTGTAAGAACATACTTATTACCAGCAGGTGTTTTATGAAATGGCCCGTAGAGATCTACTCCGCAGATTTGAAATGGACATGAAGCCTCGGGGAGCCTCTGTAAGGGTATTTTTGAACGAGAAAGTTCAGCTCGTTGTGCGCACGCAATGCAATTGCGAACGTACTGCGCAACATCCTGCTTTCTGGTTTGCCACCAAAATCGCTCTGCTACACGTCTTTCGGTTGTCCGCTGTCCACCGTGTCCTGCAAGGATATGATCGTGGGCCTCTGCCATTATTTCTTGTCTAAGGTGTTGGGGAACAACAATTCGCGGTCCAAGTTTTGTTTTACGGCATAATACACCATCTTCAAAGCAAAATTGTTTTTGAGATGCGTATTTTTTGCAATCTGTATCCTCATCTTGTGCCTTTCTCCAGTCCTCAGTATCTCGGCCTGTTGCTTCCAAAAGTGCTATTTTCCGACTTAGACAATCTGCATTCGTGTGTTTTTTGCCTGGTTTGTGGATAACTTCGAAATCCATTTCGGAAAGACATAGGGCCCAACGCGTGAGACGACTAGATGGATCCTTTAACCCAAGCAACCATTTTAAAGCTGCGTGGTCGGTAATAACCTTGAATTTCCTACCATACAAGTAGCATTTAAAGTATTTGATGCCATAAATAACACTTAACAATTCTTTCTCTGTTGTGGAATAATTTCTTTCTGCTGTTGTTAGTTGTCTCGAAGCGTAGGCTATGGGGTGTTCCGCGCCATTAATATTCTGACTCAAAACAACTCCTACTGAATGACCACTTGCGTCACAGGATAAAATAAATTCTTTGTTATAATCTGGGTAGGCTAATACTGGACTGTGTGTTAACTTATCTTTAAGGGTTTGAAATGCTGATTCACAATCTTCAGACCAATGAAATTTTGCACCCTTTTTCAATAATTGGGTTAAGGGTCGGGCAATTTCAGCAAAATTTTGAACATATTTTCGGTAATACGATGCGAGACCAATGAAACTTTGTACTTCCTTAACGCGTTGTGGTGTTGGGAAGTCCTTAACTGCCGAAATTAATCGAGGATCTGTTCTAATTCCTTTTTCACTAATGACATGCCCTAGGTATGTAACCTCTGTCAATGCAAAACTACATTTTTCCATATTTAATGTTAATTTAGCTTTTCTAAGTCTCTGAAAAACATTACGCAGACGTACAGCATGTTCATTAATGTCTTTGGAGAATACAATAATATCGTCTAGATATACACAACATTGCTGAGTTTTTAGTCCTCGCAATACTCCATCGAGTAGTCTTTGAAAAGTTGCTGGTGCATTTTTCAAACCGAAAGGCATTCTTTTAAATTGCCAGTGGCCTCCAGGGGTAGAAAATGCTGTTTTATGCCTATCTTCAGGTGCAACTTCCAATTGATGATATCCGCTACGTAAATCGATTGTTGAAAAGTATTTACTGTTACCTAAACTGTCAATGATATCTGTAATGTTTGGAAGAGGATAAACATCTGAGATTGTTTGTTTGTTAAGGTGTCTGTAGTCACAACAAAATCTATATCGTTTCGTACCGTCGGGAGACTTCTTTGGAATAATTACAATATTTGAATTATAAGGCGAATCAGAATATTCTATGATTCCATCTTTTAGGTGCTGTTCTAAAAATTCATCCAGTACTGGCTGTAAGTGATGCGCAACTCTATAAGGCTTTCTATAAACTGGGGGGCTATTTCCTGTTGGGATCCTATGCTGTGTGATATCTGTTGCTGGCAGTGGACCTTCTGCATTAAATAAATCTTGAAACTCAACTAAAACTGCTTCTATCGTGTCTCTGTCCTTTCCTTTCAAATGCTCAATCTTCTGGCGCAATGCGGTTTTATAGGCGTCTGGTTTCTGACCATCATTAATATCTGACCAAATGAAATCTTCTTCTTCAAAAGTACTGACTGTAGCTACTAATATTCCCTTATGCAACTCTTTGTCCTCCACTCCAAAATTGTCAATATGTACCGGTACTTTTCTTTCTCCTTCAACGTCTTGAACCCGTACAACACTTCTACGTACAAAACAATGTGATACATCTAATTCCTCATTTTCCTCTAGTGGCTCTATTAGACATATTGTGTCTATAGGTACCTCGGGGTCAACGGTCATCCAGAGAAGTTTTCCTGAGCCAGATGGTATCTGATCCCGCGAATCAACCTGCAAGGACGTTGCACGCAGTGTAGTTGATTTCGCCTTCCGGTTAGGGAAATCTTGCGGCAGAGGGCCCTTTGCAGCGGTGTCACCTAGCTGAAATACTATTCCGCTAAGTTCTACAGTTTGCTGTCTGAGGTCAATTTTAGCGTGATGTTTATTCAGGAAATCCAACCCTAGGATCGCGTCGTACCCGTCAGTTATCTTTGTTACCACTTCTACATCTTCTTGAAATTGTACACCGTGAATATAGAAAATCAATGATGTACATCCTAATGACTTCACTGTACCTCCTCCTACTCCACTCAATCTATACCTTGGAGGGTCATATTTCTTTTCTCCAATACATTCATTACTCACTATTGATACGTTTGCGCCTGTATCCACCAGTATCCTTACCTCTTTATCCCGTATGGTAGCAGATAACCAGCATTCCGCCTTCACATTCGCCTTAATGGCATGAAATTTTATTGGGAACGCCTGGCGGCGGTTCCGACATTCCCGTTTGAGTTTAACTGATTTCTATTTCCAAAAACTTTCTTAGACCTGCATTCCTTGAATGTGTGACCTATTCTTTGACAATTAGTGCATTGAGGTTGTCTGCAGTTTTTTGCTATATGGCCTTGTCGATCGCACCTAAAACATCGTACTCCTGCTGAAAATACATTTCGCTTCTCCTTGTATCTGGTGGCAATGTCAATTTCTTCAAAAGCTGTCGCCACAGATACAGCTTCTGCTAAATTCTTAGGAAACTCTGCCCTGACACGACGGGACGTTTCAGGAGGTAACCCACGTAAAAATGTATCCAGAGCTCTATTTTCTGCCTCTTGTAAAATAACTCTATTTGCTTCATCACTAGTTGTCAACTGATAGGTGTTAATATTAACTTTTCTAATCCTATCTACAAAGCTTTCTAACGACTCGTTTTGCCTCTGAGTGATAGTGTTTAACTGTTCCCTATAAAATCTACAGCTGTTCTGTTTTTGAAAACGTTTAAGTAATCCTTTCTTCAATTCCTCAAATGTTGGAGCATTCCGTAATTCTTCATGGTATAAGACGTGTGCTTTAGCCTCTCCTAGCAATCTTAACTTTGTCATTTGTAAGAGCTGTTCATCTGACCATGATCCTAACTTTGCAGCTGCTACTAAATCATCAAAAAAGGCTGTTATGTCTTCGCCAGGTTTACCTGAAAAAGGAGTTACCAAGGCTGCTGCTGAGGAATCTAGGGTAGGAGGGACTGAACTGGTTTGCCTAACCTCACACAACTGTTTGAATAATGCATTATTATCATTTTTAAGCTGTGCTATTTGATTAACTAAGCTCTGAATAGCTTCATCAGTAGAAACCCCTTGTGGTGCTGACTCTGACTTTGTACGATTTCGTGTCATCATTTTATAAACTGTTAGTTACACAATCTTACCACACTGAATTAAAAAGATGTTTAAAAATTTTCGACAAACTCTTAAAATCATGAGAGAATATACACTTCTAAAGAAAGAAAATATTACGACTGCTATGCAAACCTCTATCCTTTCACACATTAAACAATACTAACTGTGGATCTTTAGTGACTGTCATTCACACCTCATATTGAGCCAAGGGTTTTTTCTCTGACACCAAATGTAACAACTACTACGGCTTCTGACATCAAATGTAACAGTTGTGGTTACTAAATGTGACACTTCTGTCACTCAATGTAACTGGGTTTTCTCTTTTGATGCTGTCAATTGTCAGGATGAGCATTCTCAAGCATTCTGTCAGGGTGAAAATATTAAATAAATAAACTTTTCTCTCTTACAAAATGTGGGCAGGGTGGGTTCTTCCTTGGCTCGGGTATGAGGTCGAATGAAACATCATTTTTACATAAAATAACTTTTATTGAAAGTTTCGTACAACTGTTATCTTACTGGACGTTCTGGTTCGGAGAGCGGCAGCCGTGTCGTTTGCGTAGCCTTCTGCTGCGGCAGCGGCGGCGGCGGCGGCGGCGGCGTCTGATTACGCGTAGCGGTGTGTATCTCGTGTCGCCGTCTCGCCCAGCTGACCGGAGACGCGCAGCGCGAGGTGGCCTGTTTAATTATTGCGAGCGACGTCGTGCATCTGGTGGTGATACCTTGAATGTGGCGTCCCAGTGTTTCTCTTCTCTAAGCGGCCGCGTGTGTTGTGCGTCAGCCAGCAGAGCGGCGCGGCGGGGGAAGGCCAGTGTCCCGGACTCGAACCACGGACTCCCGCTTGCCAGTCTTCGGCTGTCAGGTCTTCATCCCAGCTCACAGGTGACTGCTGAAGTGAGGCCGTCTCCTTCCCGTCCTCACGAGTCACCCGGGTATGTAAAATCAGACTTCAAAATACCTTTTAACTTCTTCTTCTGACACTGAGGCTGCTGCTTGCTATTCCATTACAGCGGCGGACTTGGTGCGTCTGTGCATGAGGTAGTCTCTTCTTGCATGACGGTCTTCAGCACCGAAACTCACTTAAAACAACTGCTACGCTTCTTCTTCGTCTTCTTCGTCGCTCGTCTCCGTCTTCGTCTCCGTCTTCGCCTTCGTCTTCCTCTCGTCTTCATCTACATCTTCATCTACATCTTCATCTACATCTCTCGGGCCCACTGCGTCTCGCGTATTTATTCACTTCAGTTTACTGGAGGTGAACGACTTCACGGCCATTGCCTCTTCTGTCACGTTGAAAAGATTCTCGAAGATTCTTCTTAACGTCGGTCATTGGCTCTTGGAATGTAGGCGAGGGCCTTTGCTCACATACGACAACTGAGAAACACGTGAGCCGGTCATTGCCTCTTCTGTCACGTTGAAAAGCTTCTCGAAGAATCTTCTTAACGTCGGTCATTGGCTCTTGGGATGTAGGTGAGGGCCTTTTGCTCACATGCGACCACTGAGAAACACGTGAGCCGGTCGGGCGATGCCCTGACGGCTGAATCGACAGCGCCCGCTTATGTGGAACTTGCTGACTTCACGGTCATTGTCTCTGCTGTTCGGCACGCTGTGAGCCAGTATGTAACTCTCCAAACTAAACCAAGTTTTCCATTTATATTTTAATTTCTAGTTCACTTTGATTTCACTAATTTATTTACTTAAGTACCACTCAACAGTATTATGATATCTGCCCAATGCAAAGTTGGATGCCACCTGGTGACAGTGTAGGCACGTGACGCGGTTAACAAAAGCATGTAAGCGGAGCGGACATGCGTGAGGGATCCCCTAGCAAAAATATGAACTGCAAATGGGTAAATACATCGAGATAAGCGACTTTGACAAAGGGCAGATTATTGTTACGCAGAATCTGCGAACGAGTATCTCGAAAACGGCGAAGCTGGACGAATGTTCACGTGTTACTGTCGTGAGCATCTACGGAAAGAGGTAGAAAGGAAGAGGAACTACCACTAGGAGCTGAATGGCTGGATCTCCACGACTCTTCACTGAACGTGGGATTCGGAGGCTTGTCTGCTCCGTAAAGTAGGATAGACGGTGGTGATCTGTGGCATCTCTGTCGAAAGAACACAGTGCTGGTGCGCGCACAAGTGTTTCGAAGCACACCGTTCATCGTTCATTGTTGGAGTTCCCCTCCAGACCACCCATACGTGTTCACATGTTGATCCACAGTCATCATCAGTAACTATTGCAATGTGCGCGGGACCATTGGGATTCGACCTTCGGTCAATGGAAACGTGTCGGCTCTTCGTGTGAATCATATTTTCACTGCACTAGGTCTACGGTCGTTTCCACAATCGCGGTCATCGAGATGAAGGGCCCCTTCAAACGTGCAGCGCGTCACGGTCGCAGGTTGTTGGGAGCAGTGTTATGCTACGGGAGACATTCTCCTGCGCTTGCATGGGACCTGTGGTAGTAATCGAAGACACGCTGAAAGCTGTGAACCACCTGCATCGCTTCATTCTTGATTTCTTCCTCGCGACGATGTCATCTTTCTCCAGTTTATAGCCAGAACCGTGCTACAGTGGTTTCAGGAACTGACGTTGATGCCTTGGCGATCATATTTGCCGGCTGTATATCTTATCGAACCTGTCTGGGTCGCTGTCTGGCGCCATTAGGGCGTACGCATATCAATAGCCCATTTCTTACGCGAATTACATCACCTGGACGTAGACATGTAGTGCCACATACCTCCAAAAACCTACCAACAAACAATCAGATACCCGATACGCAAAATCAGTGACGTATTTCGTTCCAAAGACGGACGGACAAGCTATTAAGCTGATGGTCATGATGTTTTGGCTAATCAGTATAATTTCTGTATGATAAGGGAAGTCGTGACTGTTGAACATGAGTAAAACTGAAAATTAATTTACTTCAAATTTAGCCCGCCCGGTTAGCCGTGCGGTCTAACACACAGCTTTCCGAAATTGGGAAGGAGCGCCTAGTCCCCGGCAGCAGTCCGCCCGGCGGACGTGTGTCGAGGTCTGGTGAGCCGGCCAGTTTCTCCCTGAATATGGTTTGCTCTGCTGCTTGCTCAACGAACAGACTGAACAACATGTGGTGTAGTGTAAAACAAAACTGTCTCCTACAGCTGTGTGTCTGCCTTTTTTTTTCGAGATGGTACTACAACTATATCAGTGATTCACTAGAGAGTGAGCGTCTTAAACGGTGAAATGGAATCCCACGATAATGATGGAAGCTGAAGAAATGAATTAAAGTTTGTGCCATGGCAGGGAGTTGAACCCATATCTCCTTGCTTAATAGACAGGTAGGCTAGCCATTACACCACCACAGCATTATATCTAACACAACTGCGCGGACTATCCTACTCCTGAGCCCTCCCTAATACAAACTTCACATCTTCATTTTGTTTTCCCTGTAAATGGAATCCTATTACTACAATTGGGAACTGATAGACAAGATATTCTGCTGTGAGATATTTAATCGCGTTAATGTATGGGTAAGTGTCATATATGATGAAATATATCCTCAACGCCGCATTCCATCTGATAAGAAATCTGTTGATACGAAGTCACTCGTAACAAGGACCAGTCGTCGCACCTCTGAAATGGAAGAGCAGAAGACGGTTCTAAACCGAGTGTGCGACGAACTGCAGCTGCTGAAGTCATAAGCGGCGCTCCTGTGTCGTTTATTCTACAAGAGATGTGATTCTATCCATAACACAATGTGTGCAATGCCTCAGGTCAAAAGACTACAGTTCCAAATTACTGTTCTGCCAATGGGTTCTAACGTGGAGCGGTGAACATCAGCTCTTCACCGCTTGAATTTTACTTACGGCTGAGGCGGGATTGGTAAATAATAAATTATCACATTTACCACAAGTAAGCAGATGCAGATGTTAAGGGATCCAGGAAGCAGGGCGTCAGGTTCGCTTTAACACCAAAGCGTAGACTTGTATTCTGCCTGATACCCTCGTAGTCACAATTAACGGGAAAAGTTAACGGGTAATGTTTAGCACGAACGTCTGTTGGAAATTAACTGCACTATTCCAGAACGTTACCCTTGTAGAAAGATAACAGTTGTGTCCAGAATGAGATTTTCACTCTGCAGCGGAGTATGCGCTGGTATGAAACTTCCTCAGGTTACCCTCCATTCAGAGGCTGTTGCACACAGCGACTTTTGTATTGACTTTTTAATAATAGATTTCAGCTATCAGTCGTCCTTTTGAAATTTTATTAGGAGATATAGATTCCATCTAGAAACTAGACATTCACAATGCACTATCATTTTTGACCAATGCATGTAATGCCTGTTGGTCGGGCTTAATCCCCAGTTCATAAAACTTCCTGGCAGATTAAAACTGAGTGCCGGACCAAGACTCGGGTCCTTTGCCTACCACGGGCAAGTGCTCTATCATCTGAGCTACCCAAGTTCTGCATGGTTCGCAGAAGAGCTTCTGTCAAGTTTTGAAGGTAGGAGACGAGGTACTGGCACAACTGGAGCTGTGAGGGCGGGTCGTGAGTCATGCTTGGTTAGCTCAGATGCTAGAGCACTTTCCCTCCAAAGGCAGACGTTCCGAATCCTCGTCTCGGTCCGGCACACCGTTTTAATCTGCCAGGAAGTTTGACAACAGATGTGGTTTATGTACGGTGGGACACCACCCCATACTCTACGCATAAACGATGGATTGGTAAATCTGGTCCAATAGCATGGCTTCCACTTTGATGTTTGCGTACAAACCATTTTAAATGGCATTGATTCTAGTCCACTAATAACGGGGATTCCCAAATCCACAATTCCCGTGGATATACTTATCTTACAGCCCTTTTTTGTCCAGGGTTGTAAATCCAAGGGTTCATGTGTTGAAGTGGTTTTTATTTTTTTACTTTATAAATTAAGAGCAAAAAGTTGTATAACTTTTGGTTATTATTCCTCTGAGCAAAACTGCTAAAACACGAGGTCGTTGCGTTGAAATTTCTTACTGCCTCAGCGTTACCAATTGCACCCTAGCCAAACAATACAGCACCATCTTGGAAACATAAGCACATCAGTTACTGCCTACTAGCCTGCTATAACCTGTTCAAAATTGCTTTAGGATTAACACTTCTGCAATAACGAGCGGAGCTCGCTTTCAACGTCACACAAAGATCAGGCGCTTAATATCGAATTTCATACAGTTCCGTCATACTAGAAAACTATTCGATGTACAGAGTGTTCTGGAAAGCTGCACTGTGTTTTCGCTGTAAGTTTGTTTACGGCAGAAATTTTGTAAGACGATATACAGAAGCTATGAAAATCCTTTCCCGATGATATTTCGAATTTTCCACATACGGCAGACTTTCCTATTACCGAATTTAGGTGAACACTTTACCCGTACTGAATCTTAAGAACACATATTTTTTTTCATTTGCTCAAAACCAGAACTCTGTAGGAGATCCCTAACACGAGATAATTTGAGTTAAAAGTGACACACGATACTGCGCGCTCGCGTCATAACCTCCGTGATCGCCGGTTTGGTTTCATCGAGAGAAACGAAGCGTTATGTTCATAACTAATTTATTTCGTTTCCTGATCAGTGGAGTCAGGATTATATACATCATAAAAACCTCAAAATATGCATGCAACTGGCATGAGAAATGCTTAAAAATGCATGAAAAATGTCGAAGTATCCAAGATCAAATAATTAAAAAATATGGTAGTTACTGCGTACATTATATCTCAAAGTCGAACCTGTGCATATCAGTTACGAGGAAGAGCGCCGGCCACGCGAAAAATCGGTACATTTAGCACGCTGATATCACTTTCTGAATACTTTCTGGTAAAGATTAGGAAGGGGGCTTTCTGGGATTATTTTCTAAAAATTTGTATAATGGGACGCATACAGTGTTTCAAGAATTGTTCCTTCTTTGCTATTGTTGTCGCTAACAAGCTGATGCCATGCGAATGAATAGCAGCGAAACAATCGATATGTACAGGACAAACTTCGAGATATATCGCACGCAGAAGGTCACGCTCAAAAACTCGGTAATATTTTATTTAAAAAAAACGTGCATTCATGATTTTTTTAAACAGTATACACTTTCGACCACAGCATAATTTAAATTTATTTTACATTATTCTACTATCGTAAACATAAACGACGAAGTAGTGTTCCAAATGTTCGGCAGTTAGATTGTGTCTTAGATCTCTCAAAACATTTTTATAAGCAGAAAAGGACCGTTCTACATCAACTGAAGTAACTGGGCAGTATTTGAATTGGGTGCTACGTTGGCACTTATTGTTTCTGGTTATCGTTCACCCATCCCATACTAATACTATAAATTTGGCACAGGGGTTCAAAGCCTAGGTTATTGTTTAAAATGTTAGGTTTTCTTAGGAATAACTCCAACAATGAAGAGTTCACTAGAACAATTTTTTTCATTCACTGAATAGAGTCATTCAACGCCAAACCTTGAGTTTCTAGCTTTTTAATAGTTATCGATACATGAGAAAAATGAGTGCTAATCACAGCAATTTCTTTTTAAATGCCGTAACCATTAAAAGTTCCTTACACTGGCAAACTGCTGACTACCAAAGTCGTTTACTGCCACTCTATGTTGTTGTTGTGGTCTTCAGTCCTGAGACTGGTTTGATGCAGCTCTCCATGCTACTCTATCCTGTGCAAGCTTCACCATCTCCCAGTACCTACTGCAACCTACATCCTTCTGAATCTGCTTAGTGTATTCATCTCTTGGTCTCCCCCTACGATTTTTACCCTCCACGCTGCCCTCCAATCCTAAATTGGTAATCCCTTGATGCCTCAGAACATGTCCTACCAACCGATCCCTTCTTCTGGTCAAGTTGTGCCACAAACTTCTCTTCTCCCCAATCCTATTCAATACTTCCTCATTAGTTATGTGATCTACCCATCTAATCTTCAGTATTCTTCTGTAGCACCACATTTCGAAAGCTTCTATTCTCTTCTTGTCCAAACTATTTACCGTCTATGTTTCACTTCCGTACAAGGCTACACTCCATACAAATACTTTGAGAAATGACTTCCTGACACTTAAATCTATGCGCGATTTTAACAAATTTCTCTTCTTCAGAAAGGCTTTTCTTGCCATTGTCAGTCTATAATTTATATCCTCTCTACTTCGACCATCATCAGTTATTTTGCTCCCCAAATAGCAAAACTCCTTTCCTACTTTAAGTGTCTCATTTCCTAATCTAATACCCTCAACATCACCCGACTTAATTCGACTACATTCCATTATCCTCATTTTGCTTTTGTTGATGTTCATCTTATATCCTCCCTTCAAGACACCATCCATTCCGTTCAAGTGCTCTTCCAAGTCCTTTGCTGTCTCTGACAGAATTACAATGTCATCGGCGAACCTCAAAGTTTTTATTTCTTCTCCATGGATTTTAATACCTACTCCGAATTTTTATTTTGTTTCCTTTACTGCTTGCTCAATATACAGATTGAATAACATCGGGGAGAGGCTACAACCCTGTCTTACTCCCTTCCCAACCACTGCTTCCCTTTCATGTCCCTCGACTCTTATAACTGCCATCTGGTTTCTGTACAAATTGTAAATAGTCTTTCGCTCCCTGTATTTTACCCCTGCCACCTTTAGAATTTGAAAGAGAGTATTCCAGTCAACATTGTCAAAAGCTTTCTCCAAGTCTACAAATGCTAGAAACGTAGGTTTGCCTTTCCTTAATCTTTCTTCTAAGATAAGTCGTAAGGTCAGTATTGCCTCACGTGTTCCAGTATTTCTACGGAATCCAAACTGATCTTCCCCGAGGTCGGCTTCTATTAGTTTTTACATGCGTCTGTAAGGAATTCGTGTTAGTATTTTGCAGCTGTGGCTTATTAAACTGATTGTTCGGTAATTTTCACACCTGTCAACACCTGCTTTCTTTGGGATTGGAATTATTATATTCTTCTTGAAGTCTGAGGGTATTTCGCCTGTTTCATACATCTTGCTCACCAGATGGTAGAGTTTTGTCAGGACTGGCTCTCCCAAGGCCGTCAGTAGTTCCAATGGATTGTTGTCTACTCCCGGGGCCTTGTTTCGACTCAAGTCTTTCAGTGCTCTGTCAAACTCTTCACGCAGTATCGTATCTCCTATTTCATCTTCATCTACATCCTCTTCCATTTCCACAATACTGTCCTCAAGTACATCGCCCTTGTATAGACCCTCTATATACTCCTTCCACCTTTCTGCTTTCCCTTCTTTGCTTAGAACTGGGTTTCCATCTGAGCTCTTGATGTTCATACAAGTGGTTCTCTTATCTCCAAAGGTCTCTTTAATCTTCCTGTAGGCAGTATCGATCTTAACCCTAGTGAGATAAGCCTCTACATCCTTACATTTGTCCTCTAGCCATCCCTGCTTAGCCATTTTGCACTTCCTGTCGATCTCATTTTTGAGACGTATGAATTTCTTTTTTCCTGCTTCATTTACGGCATTTTTATATTTTCTCCTTTCATCAATTAAATTCAATATTTCTTTTGTTACCCAAGGATTTCTACTAGCCCTCGTCTTTTTACCTACTTGATCCTTTGCTGCCTTCACTACTTCATCCCTCAAAGCTACCCATTCTTCTTTTACTGTATTTCTTTCCCCAATTCCTGTCAATTGTTTCCTTATGCTCTCCTTGAAACTCTGTACAACCTCTGCTTTAGTCAGTTTATCCAGGTCTCATCTCCTTAAATTCCCACCTTTCTGCAGTTTTAATCTACAGTTCGTAACTAATTGATTGTGGTCAGAGTCGACATCTGCCCCTGGAAATGTCTTAGAATTCAAAACCTGGTTCCTAAATCTCTGTCTTACCATTATATAAACTATCTGAAACCTTCTAGTATCTCCAGGGTTCTTCCATGTATACAGCCTTCTTTCATGATTCTTGAACCAAGTGTTAGCTATGATTAACTTATGCTCTGTGCAAAATTCTACCAGGCGGCTTCCTCTTTCATTTCTTAGCCCCAATCCATATTCACCTACTACGTTTCCTTCTCTCCCTTTTCCTACACTCGAATTCCAGTCAGCCATGACTATTAAATTTTCGTCTCTCTTCACTATCTGAATAATTTCTTTTATTTCATCATACATTTCTTCAATTTCTTCGTCATCTGCAGAGCTAGTTGGCATATAAACTTGTACTACTGTAGTAGGTGTGGCTTCGTATCTATCTTGGCCACAATAATACGTTCACTATGCTGTTTGTAGTAGCTTACCCGCATTCCTATTTTCCTATTCATTATTAAACCTACTCCTGCGTTACCCCTATTTGATTTTGTGTTTATATCCCTGTGTTCACCTGACCAAAAGTCTTGTTCCTCCTGCCACCGAACTTAACTAATTACCACTATATCTAACTTTAACCTATCCATTTCCCTTTTTAAATTTTCTAACCTACCTGCCCGATTAAGGGATCTGACATTCCACGCTCCGATCCGTAGAACGCCAGTTTTCTTTCACCTGATAATGACATTCTAATGGACTCGAAATGTTCATTGTAAGACCACACAGCTTCGACCCATGTACCGCAACGAGTTACCATTGGTTCAGGAGGTAAGGGAACATTTGGTAGTTTTTCTTTGAAGGTCTCGATACGAGCAGGAGCCTTTACCAACACTTTCTTTCTGGATGAAATCAGCTTGTTTACATTCACAAACGTGGAATGTACTTCCTCAGCAAGGCGATGTACTCCATGAGCAAAGCACGTCACTTGAATCAAATTGGGATAAAATACTCGCAGGGCTTTGCCTGCTTTGATCGTGTAAGGAGCAGCATCTGAAATAAACTCAAACGCCATTTCATCTGCAGACGATTATAGAAATATTTTTCTAATACCCTCATTCACAAACCTGGCGATCGTAGAATGATTTACTGTTTCAAGTTGTTTGCAGGCCGCTAAATAGGAGGAAGAACGCTCTTCTTTTAAAGCACCAACAATTAAATTTACGATGTAACGGCCACATGTGTCTGTAGTTTCGTTAACTGAAATTCAGATAATGCTGTCCTTGAGTTCGCTGTGTATTTCTTCCAGAACATTTATGTAAATTGTCGGTACGTAAGTTTTACGCATTGTTGGTTCATATGGTATATGGTGTCGCTCCACCTCACACCTTCCTATGTTCGATGGGCTATGACCCGCCATTAAGTTAAGTAGTGGTTTTGACTTTGAACAAATGTACTGTTTGTGTTTTCCTTTTTTTCGTTATAAATGTATAGCCATGGTGTTCTTTTATTCATTGACAAATGTCTTCTTAGGCACTTGTGGGTTTTATTGTTCTGAAGAAGGTGTAGTTATCTACGCCGAAACGTAGGTTAACACTAGGTGCTTTTTTCGCAATCGAGGTGGGTTTATAGTTTTTTAATATATTAAGCAACGACTGTTGACGTGCTGTGATGTTGAAGGTTCTTCATCTGGTATATTTTGATTTAAGTAATATTTGCGCAGGAAGCCTTTGAGGATAGGGTTTGTAAGTATGTGAAGAGCAATATTACTTGCAATGAATGCTTCATGTAGGTCCATGTTAATCCGACTGTTTTGGTTACCTCTGCACAAGTCCCTGCTACTGCAACTTACTGTTGTCGGAAGTTGTTGTCGTGGTCCTTTCTTCTGCAGTCCTGCGATATGAAGAGTTGTCTTGACATGCTGGTCTATTTGAAACTTTTTTGCATGAAACGTTTTTCTCTCCAAACTCGACATATGTAAATGTTCCAGGTTGGTCAGATATCCACGAAACGACACTCCTTTTTTTTCGGGCGGCACAACACGTTACACACTACACGTCGTAAACACATTCAACTTTGTGCAAGTAAATAGAAAGCCAAACTGAAACAATGGACGTGTGGCTAAAAGCCTGCGAAGTTTGTTTCCGACGCGTACGGTATGACAGCGGAGGGGATTAAAGGCCGGTTCCCACTAGGGCTACCGCGCGTCGAAACCGCGCGTCAGCGGCGTGGTTGCCATGGAAACGGCGTCAGCGGCACGGCGCGACGGGCTCTGCGTCGCGGTTTGACCATGTCGAACCGCTTCCGCTGCCGCGTGCCGCGCTCCAGGTGCGCGCCGCCAATCACAGAACGCGCTGGGCGTGACGGTCAGGTACGGAACCCCAGGCCAAATGAACTTTCGCTGAACCGCTGGCGCGGACGCGGGGGCAGCTATGAAATACTTATCATCCGATTCCAAGGAAACTATTCGGCAGAAAATTTGATTCGTGGGCATGTTACAGCCTGATATCTTCTGTCGATAAAGGACCGAATTTCTTTTCGTTATTCGTCGCGGTTACTTGCTGTATCGCATTTACGTAAACCTTTACACGAAATTTTAATGAGTGTGCAGAGGTAAAAACGCATTGCGTGGACTTTGCGTACAGCTCATTTTAGGTAATACATTATTGCGTATGAAATTTAGTCAACATATCGAAATTGTTTTTAAAGCTGAGAGCAGATCGATAGCTATCACCGTTCTCGAGATATTGAATGATATGTCCGCGGACGGGCTGTGCCGTGACCGCGCGCGGGTTGCTCGTGACGCGACCGGTACTTCGTCCTGCTCGTCGTAAGCCATGTGGTTGTATCAACCGCAAATTTCGTAAACGGTTCAAGAAATCGAAACGTGTTTTTTTTGCAAACGATAACTTGTGAAAAGTCATGCATTTCGTCGCATGATAAATATCCTAAATCTGTTTACCTACCGAGATACGAAAGTAACTACAGTTTTTCAGAAGGGATAGATGAATTTTTTTAAACAGCATTTAATGGCATGTGGAATGAAAAGTTAAACCGAAAGTAATTTGCTGGTATGTCATAAGATGTATTTACTAAATATCTACAGCTATTGATTATTCCCTTTGGTAAGCAACAAACTTTTTTTTCTTTATCCAGTGTACTTTACTGATTCAAGACGCGTTTCGCCTTTTCCTTTAAGGCATCTTCGGTGGAATCTAGAATGATTCAGTTTTGTTTTGATATGTGATACTTGCAGATTATAAAACAGTTCACATCTTTTTTTACATGAATGACTGATTACTTACAGTGAATCGAGGTTTTGGTGGACATATATGTTTCCCCTCACCTGGTCACATGCTGGAGGTTGAACTAAAACTTAGATTATGGAACATAAGCACATTTTCGTGTTCGCTCTTTTTTCTTCTGTCACTAGCAGTAGACGTTTTACCGAAAACTCTGATTTAAAGTCGTAACTACAGTGTGTTCACCTCATGTCCCTTCCTGTCTGGTTTGTTTATGTACCTGTTGCCAACCTGCAGAATTATATGATGAAAACTAATGTTTGCTTATTTTTATTCTCCTTATATCTGTATGTGTGTGTGGCTAGCCAGTGATAGTTATAGAAAGTTGAAAGTGAATCCAGTAGTTGTCAGACAGTGGTTGAAAGATTTGGTTTTCAGCTGATTTCAGTTTTGGTTTAAATGTTTTGTGGAGGAGTGCATGGAAGAGTAAATTCACTGCTTACATTAATAGATAAAATAGTAGAATAGTATTTCAACAGATGATTATTATCAGAATACTATCACCCAACCCCTTTGTCCTCACTCTTTGACGTCTCATAATATGTCCTATCAACTTACCCCTGTTGTAGTCAAAGTTGTGCCATAATGTCCTCTTCCTCCTCTATTTAATTCGGTACCTCTTCTTTAGTCACACGATCCTCGTATCTAATCTTCAGCATTCTTATTGATCATCACGTTTTGAAAGCGTCCATTGTCTTCTTGACAGAACTGTTCATCGTCGACGTTTCACTTACATACAAGGCTGCACTCCACACAAATACCTTTGTAAAATAGTATCCAACCATTATTAGAATTTATATTCGATGTGAACAAATTTTCTTTTTCAGAACGCTTTTCTTGCTATTGACAAGTCTTCAGTCAGGTTTGCGTCTGCACTGGAAATGCCTTACAATTTAAAATCTGGTTTCGAAAACTCTGTTCCCCTTTTGAGCAAAGGTTGGGAAATTGTACGGGCGCTGATAACCACGCAGTTGAGCGCCCCACAAACCAAACATCATCATCATCATCAACTCTGTTCCAAATATATATTATTCTTTCGTGATTCTTAAGCAAGGTGCTGGTGATGATTACATTATGCTCTGTGGGAAATTCTATCAGGTAGCTTCCACTTTCATCCCTTCCACCTAGCCTTTGTGTTCTTACTGTTTTCGTGTACCTGCTACCATATCACATTTTAAATTTTTATTGGTATGTCTTCACCCAACTTCGTCTTTCCTTCATGTAGGTGTAAGATATAGTTATTCAAACACACCGGTCGTTTCGGTGGGTCTCACCCCGTACCTCAGTGGCTGTTCGTCCGTCATTGGCTACCGCTAGCGTCTGCCGCTTCCAGTTGGGAACGCCAATTCCGCGAGCCGCCGCGTCAAAGCGGAAAACGCTTGCCGCTGCCGCTGCCGTTGCCGCATGCCACGCTGCCGCGCTCTAGTGGGAACCGGCCTTAACCGGGGGCGCGGGCGCAAGAGCTTTGATTCCGTCTGCCTATTCCTGTTCCTCTTCTGTAATGAGTTCGCTAAACGTGGCCTCTCGGTTAAGCCGCTGGCTCACGGATCGTGCTGCAGAACGTTAACGTTGAGCTGCCAAGTTCAACGTGAAGCTGAACGCTCAGGAACGATGCGACTTGTGCATACCGTACGTGGGCACCAACGTGGTATACGCGAACGCAACGCACTCCAGCGGCAGTTGTGGGATGTTCCTAGTTCGTAAATTACACTGTTTACTCAGCAAGCACGTGTAAAATTCCCACATTATCTCTATTAAAACGCACATTTCCTCCACTGTTCATATCTTAGTCACATTGTTCTATATGCAATATACACAAATAAAAACTTCAATACCGATGAACATGTTTTAAGACAAAAAGGAAAGTACCACGTCCAATCAATAAGGACACAGGCTTATGAAAGTTCAGTTACAAACAGTGCGATAGAAATTTGCAGTAGTTCTCCACATATGATAAACACTATTTTATCTTTCCCACATTTTAGTAAAACCCTAAGGTCATTCTTACTTAATCACTGTTCCTACCCAGTAGCAGAATCTTTACATGAACAGAATATCTTTATACAAGTAGCGCAAGCTGTCCAGTAAATAAAGCCAATCGAACAGCCTCACGCTTCAAAAAAAAAAGGTGTACTTATATTTACATAACATCAGATATTGTAGTATATACTTACATTACATCTACATCCACATCTACATACATACTCCGCAATCCACCATACGGTGCGTGGCGGAGTGTACCTCATACCACAACTAGCATCTTCTCTCCCTATTCCACTCCCAAACAGAACGAGGGAAAAATGACTGCCTTTAAGCCTCTGTACGAGCTCTAATCTCTCTTATCTTTGTGATCTTTCCGCGAAATATAAGTTGGCGGCAGTAAAATTATAATGCAGCCAGCCTGAAATGCTGGTTCTCTAAATTTCCTCAGTAGCGATTCACGAAAAGAACGCCTCTTTTCCTCCAGAGACTCCCACCCGAGTTCCTGAAGCAATTCCGTAACACTTACATGATGATCAAACCTACCAGTAACAAATCTAGCAGCCCGCCTTTGAATTGTTTCTATGTCCTCCCTCATTCCGACCTGATAGGGATCCCAAACGCTCGAGCAGTACAGAATAGGTCGTATTAGTGTTTTATAAGCGGTCTCCTTTACAGATGAACCACATCTTCCCAAAATTCTACCAATGAACCGAAGACGACTATCCGCCTTCCCCACAACTGCCATTACATGCTTGTCCCACTTCATATCGCCCTGCAATGTTACGCCCAAATATTTAATCGACGTGATTGTGTCAAGCGCTACACTTCTAATGGAGTATTCAAACATTATCGGACTCTTTTTCCTATTCATCTGCATTAATTTACATTTATCTATATTGAGAGTTAGCTGCCATTCTTTACACCAATCACAAATCCTGTCCAAGACATCTTTTATCCTCCTACAGTCACTCAACGACGACACCTTTCCCGTACACCACAGCACCATCAGCAAACAGCCGCACATAGCTATCCACCCTGTCCAAAAGATCATTTATGTAGATAGAAAGCAACAGCGGACCTACCACACTTCCCTGGGGCACTCCAGATGATATTTTTGGTACGGGTCGAGCGAAGGAATGGCCAAGATAAGTGATTTTACCGATATTTATGGTTTATGCGGAGCTTGGCCGGAGATGGGGGTAGAAGCCTCAGATCGGCAAACATCAGAAAAAAATAATATTTTTGGTACGGGTCGGGCGAAGGATGGGCCATTTACATCTATATCTACATCTACGTGATTACTCTGCTATTCACAATAAAGTACCTGCGAGAGGGTTCAATGAACCGCCTTCAAGCTGTCTCTCTACCGCTCCAATCTCGAACGGCACGCGGGAAAAACGAGCACTTAAATGTTTCTGCGGAGGATAAAACTGATGACTGAAATTTGAATGAGAAGATCCTGTGGCAACGAAAAACGCATTTCTTCTAATGATTGCCACTCCAATTCACGTATCATGTCTGTGGCACTATCTCCTCTACTTCACGACAAAACGAGCTGCCCTTCTTCGTACTTTTTCGATGTCATCCGTCAGTCCCACCTCATGCGGATCCCACACCGCACGGCAATACTCCAGAATAGGGCGGACAAGCGTGATGTAAGTAGTCTCTTTTGTAGACCTGTTGCACCTTCTAAGTGTTCTGCCAATGAATCGCAGTCTTCGGCTTCCTCTACGCACAACATTATCTATGTGGTCGTTCCTATTTAGGTTATTTGTAACTGTAAACCCTAAGTATTTAGTTGAATTTACAGCCTTCAGATTTGTGTGACTTATCGCGTAATCGAAATTTAGCTTATTTCTTTTAGTACTCATGTGAATAACTTTATACTTTTCCTTATTCAGGGTCAATTGCCACTTTTCCCACCATACAAATATCTTATTTAAATTATTTTGCAAGTCGTTTTGATCATCTGATGACTTTACAGGACGGCAAATGACAGCAGCATCTGCAAACAATCTAAGATGGCACTCAGATTGTCTCCTCTGTCGATAATATAGATCAGAAACAATAGAGGGCCTATAACAATTCCTTGGGGAACGCCGGATATTACTTCCGATTTACTCCATGACTTTCCGTCTATTACTACGAACTGTGACCTTTCTGACAGGAAATCCGAATCCAGTCGCACAACTGAGGCGACAGTTTGTAGGCACGCAGTTTGGTTAGCAGACGATTGTGAGGAACGGTGTCAAAAGCCTTCTGGAAATCTAAAACTATGGAATCAATTTGACATCCCCTGTCGATTGCACTTATTACTTCATGAGTATAAAGAGTTAGTTGTGTTTCAAAAGAACGATATTTTCTGAAACCGTGCTGACTATGTGTCAATAAATCGTTTTCTTCGAGCTGCTTCATAATATTGGAATATAGAATATGTTCCAATACCTTACTGCAAATCGACGTCAGTGGTATAGGCCTGTAATTCAGCGGATTACTCCTACTTCCCTTTTTGGGTATTGGAGTGACTTGAGCAATTTTCCAGTCTTTAGGTTCGGATCTTTCTGTGAGCGAATGGTTGTATACAATTGCTAAATATGGAGCTATTTTATCACCATACTCTGAGAGGAACCTGACTGGTATACAATCTGGACCGGAAGCCTTGCCTTTATTAAGTGATAAAAGTTGCTTCGTTACTCCGGGGATATCTACTTCTATGTTTCTCATCTTGGCAGTTGTTCTTGATTTGAATTCAGGAATATTTAGTTCGTCTTCTTTGGTGAAGGTGTTTATGGAATACCGTGTTTAATAACTCTGCTTTAGTGGCACTGTCATCAGTGATTTCGCCGTTGTTATCGCGCAGTGAAAGTATTGATTGCGTCTTGCCACTGGTGTGCTTTATGTATGACCAGAATCTTTTTGGGTTTTCTGCCAGATTTCGAGACAGAATTTCGTTGTGGAAATTATTAATAGCATCTCGCATTAAAGTACGAGTTATATGTCGAACGTCTGTAAAGCTTTGCCAATCTTGGGGATTTTGCGTTCTTTTAAATTTGGCATGCTTTTTTCGTTGCTTCTGCAACAATGATCTGACCAGTTTTGTGTACCATGGGGGATCAGTACCATCGCTTATTAATTTATGTGGTATATATTTCTCAATTGCTGTCGATACTACCTCTTTGAAAACATTCCGCAACTTTTCTACACTTACATGATCAGATCGGAAGGAGTGAGGACTGTCTCTTGAAAAGGCGTTAAGAGCATTTTTATAAGCTTTTTTAAACAGATATACTTTACGTTTCTTTTTGATGACTGTAGGTGTTACGATATTCAGCCCAGCAGCAACTGCCTTGTGGTCGCTAATCCCTGTATTCGCCACAATACTCACTATTTGTCCGGGATTCTTTGTTGCTAAAAGGTCAAGTACGCTTTCGCAACCATTTACGCTTCAAGTGGGATTATGAACTAATTGTTTAAAATAATTTTCTGAGAAAGCATTCAGTACAATTTACGGCTGGGCTGCTTTCTGGCAGCGGATGTTGCAGCCGAAAGGATAAAGAGCGGTCAGGCGAGGGACCTGAGTTCGAGGACCTTCAAATAAAAGTTTATTTTAAATGACTTTATTTTGTATTTCTTCGAATACTTACACTGAAAAGAAAACCGAAATAATGATCAGTGTTTTATATTAATATTTTCATAAAAAACATGAGAAGGAAAAGCAAAGGAAAATCTGGGACTGAAAATAAATTTCCAATAAAGAACTCTCTTACGAACAGGTAAAGTGGAAATGAGCGTATGACATCACTGGCAGGCAGGCCCCACCCGCCGAAGCTATCCGCTAAGTTCAGGTCTCATTTCAGTCGACGCCACATTGGGCAACTTGGGCGCCGGCGATGAGTATGAAATGATGATGAGGACAACACAACAACCAGTCCCCGAGCGGGAATCGGACCCGGGTCCGTTTGCATGGAAGGCTAGAACGTTACCACCTAGCTAAGCAGGTGGAGTACAATCAGGTAAGTCGACGTCAGTCGAAGCTCTTTTACTTTTAGTGAAATACTTACATTCGTATATTCTATTGACACGTTGACAGTACCTATCGACTTATAACTGAATACTGACCGTCTAGGGGCAAAATTAGTTCTCGTGAAACGATAGAATATGAACAAAGTAACCCACAAGTACACCGTAACTCTTTGTGGAAATTATTGCCATCTCTCTGCGTGTGCCTACAAATGAGTACTGGCTCTTTCATATTCAGGATTCATGAAATGGTGGATGTGTATTCGGCAAAATTTGGAACATCCCCATTACTTAATCGAAATCTGGGAATTGACAGCAGCTTTATACAGACAAAGTTTACTGGTGTACGAAATCCGTCGTGAAGGAGGACAAGTTTATTCTTTTTATTCAGTCATGTGGAAGACAAACATATCCACAATTGTAATACGAATTTTTCAAGATGGAGAGATGTTGGCGTCGATTGATGTTAAAGTGGTTCCGCCCACCTCCCCCCTCCCCACATCTAGTGCAACCCAGTGTTGTTTGTTTTCATCATCAGATGAAGAACTTGATCAAAAAGCTTTCAAACTTGTCTTACCTCATCGGGAGGGAAAAAGGAATTGCTTCCCGAGAAGACAGCAGAAAAATACATTCCACTGTGTATCACCAGTTACCGTCACCAGTAACTGACAAAACTGTGCATTGCTATGGTTTTCTGCCAAACTGTGCAATCAGGGAGAACCTTTTATGAATGTAAACCAAGTTTGTTTTTCTATAGAATCTTTAAAACAACCGTTTACCTGTACAAATATGGCATTTATAACGTGTGCAACATGGCTAATACATTACTTCTTGCTCTGCTTATGTGGTGAATATCACCTCAATACGTATAAATCATCAACTGTAAAACAACAAAAGCATTAGTTTCAAATACGAAGCTATCGTGCACGCCTCGCTATACCTTCGTGTAGTTTACATGCGAGCCCAAATTTTCATTTGTCTTTCCTTTTCATGCGTTTTATGATGTTATTCATTACAATATACTGATCATTATATCAGTTTATTTTCATTGTAAGCAAACTTAAAAACTTAAAATAAAAAAATGCAAAAAAGGTTCCCACCTAAGGACACTACCCCACGATTCTCGGGTTTTCACCGTTTCGCATTCTTTCCGCTGCACCAACTGCTGTTTCAAACCCGTGCTAACATACGAGGTGTGTGAGAAGTTTTTATTATTTTTAAACAACAATATTGTTCCCTTCAAACCGTCGGAGGTATATATCGGCGGAGTCGTTGTTCCCAGCCATGGTAGCAGCGCTGGAAGGCTTCAAGTGGTAGAGCCTCTATCATGTCGGTTTGAATGTTCTCCAGAGCCCCGAAATAGCGTTCTTTTAAGGCATCACTAAATCTCGGGAAAATAAAAAGTCGCAAAGACTCAGATCAGATGAATAGATGGGCTTTTACAACAGGAATGCCTTTTGACGTGAAAAATTCCGTGACGCATTTCTTCAACTGTTCTCCTGTTCACTTGTGAGGTTATTCGAAACCATTTTGGCGCAAACCTTTCGCATGTGTAAAACTTCGGTCGAAATTTGATGTACGGTGAATTTGTCTAACAGGTCACCCATCATCGTTATTCTCGTAAGAGAATGCAGACGTTCGACGTTTTCGTCGGTTTCTAGAATTGGTCTGCCTGAGGGAGATTCACCTTCAACGTATTCTCAGCCTTCCAAAAATGATTTTTGCCTGGCTAGAACTTGTGCCCTTGATAAGGAACGTTCCCCCCTTAGGCCTGCTTCAAGTTTTGGAAGTCACACTTTCGGAGTCTCCAAGTTCAACCCAATACTTGATTTTGCTCTAAATCACTCTGTTCCATTTTCGTAACACACAACAAGAGCACAGTTTCACTGATGACTCCCTCAAAACTCCGGTGATGGATGTGTAGAGCTGAAACTCGAACCGAGTATCTGCGAGTGGTGAACACACTGATCTACACAAGTTGAACAACATCGCATTGCCAGATTTCTCGCAGTGTTGTCAGTCTCATTCCTCAGATATAGCTACTGCCTCACCCGCCCGCACAAAAAATGGTATTTCCTCTAAATGCTTGACCATCTGGAGCTTCTAGTTCTGTCACTTTCATTTCTGGCTAAGTCCTGTATATACCGTAAACCTGAACGTAATCGGTGATCAAGAACATGCTCGGCCCCCTTGCCAGAGTTTCCCTTTGCCAGAGATTCTTTCGCCATCATTTCTTTTACTTTTTTTTTTTCATCGGTCTTCTGACTGGTTTGATGCGGTCCGTTACGAATTCCTCTCCTGTGCTAAAATCTTCGCCTCAGAGTAGCACTTGCAACCCACATCCTCAGTTATTTGCTGGATGTATTCCAACCTCTGTCTTCCTCTACAGCTTTTGCCCTCTATAGCTCCCTCTGCCAGTGGCCGAGCGGTTCTAGGCACTACAGTCGGGAACCACGCGACCGCTACGTTCGCAGGTTCGAATCCTGTGTGATGCCTTAGGTTAGTTACGTTCAAGTAGTTCCAAGTTATAGGGGACTGATGACCTCAGAAGTTAAGTCCCATAGTGCGCAGAGCCATTTGAACCATTTATGGACAGCTTCCTCTAGTACCATGGAAGTCATCTCTTAACAGATGTCCTATCATCCTGTCCCTTCTCCTGATCAGTGTTTTCCACATATTCTGCGCAGAACCTCTTCATTCTTTACCGTATCACACCACCTAATTTTCAACACTCGTCTGTAGCACCACAGCCCATGTTTCACTACCATGCAACGTTGTACTCCAGATATACATTCTCAGAATTTATTCCTCAAATTAAGGCCGATATTTGATATTAGTAGGCTTCTCTTGGCCAGAAATGCCCTTGTTGCCAGTGTTAGTCTGCTTTTGATGTCCTCCTTGCTCCTTCCGTCATTGGTTATTTTACTGCCTAGATAGCAGAATTCCTTAACTTCATTTACTTCGTCACTATCAATCCTGATATTAAGTTTCTCGCTATTCTCATTTCTACTACTTCTCATTTCCTTCGTCTTTCTTCGATTTACTCTCAGACTGTACTCTGCACTCATTAGACTGTTCATTCCGTTCAGCAGATCATGTAATTCTTCTTCACTTTCACTCAGGATAGCAATGTCATCAGCGATTAGTATCATTGATATCCTTTCACCTTGTATTTTAGTTCCATTCCTGAACCTTTCTTTTATTTCCATCATTGCTTCCTCGATGCACAGTTTGAACAGTAGGGGCGAAAGGCTACATCCTTGTCTTACACCCTTTTTAATACGAGCACTTCATTCTTGGTCATCCACCCTTATTATTCCAACTTGGCTGTTGTAAATATTGTATATGACCCATTTCCTCCCATAGCTTACCCCTACTTTTTTCAAAATTTTGAACATCTTGCACCATTTTACATTGTCGAATGCTTTTTCCAGGTCGCCAAATCCTATGAACGTGTCTTGATTTTTTTTCTTCTGCCTTGCTTCCATTATTAACGTCAGAATTGCATCTCTCGTGCCTTTACCTCTCCTAAAGCCAAACTGACCGTCATCTAGCGCATCCTCAATTGTCTTTTCCATTCTCCCATATATTATTCTCGTAATCAACTTGGATGCATGAGCTGTTAAGCTGATTGTGCGATAATTCTCTCACTTGCCGTCTTCGGAATTGTGTGGATGATGCTTTTCCGAAAGTCAGATGGTATGTCGTCAGACTCATACATTCTACACACCAACGTGAATACTCATTTTGTTGCCTATTCCCCAAGTGATTTTAGAAATTCGGATGGAATGTTATCCATCCCTTCTGCCTCATTTGATCTTAAGTCCTCCAAAGCTCTTTTAAATTCTGATTCTAATACTGGATCCCCTATCTCTTGTAAATCGACACCTGTTTCTTCTTCTATCACATCAGAAAAATCTTCCCCCTCATAGAGGCTTTCAATGTATTCTTTCCACTTATCCGCTCTCTCCTCTGTATTTAACAGTGGAATCGCCGCTGTACTCTTAATGTTATCACTCTTGCTTTTAATGTTTCCGAAGGTTGTTTTGACGTTCCTGTACACTGAGACTGTTCTTCTGACCATCATTTCTTTTTCGATGTCTTCACATTTTTCCTGCAGCCATTTCGTCTTAGGTTCCCTGCCCATCCTATCTTTTTCATTCCTTAGCGACTTGTATGTTTCCTGGAACATTTTTGTACTTCCTCCTTTCACCGATCAATTGAAGTATTTCTTCTGCTGCCCATGGTTTCTTCGTTGTTACCCTCTTTGTACCCACGTTTTCTTTCACAAGTTCTGTGATGATCCTTTTTAGAGATATCCATTCTTCTTTAACAGTACTGCCTACTGAGCTATTCCTTATTCCTGTATCTAGAGCCTTAGAGAGCTTCAACCGTATCTCGTCATTTCTTAGTTCTTCCGTATCCCATTTCTTTGTGTATTTATGGGAGTATACATCTGAGGTCATCAGTCCCCTAGACCTAGAAAACTACTTAAACCTAACTAACCTAAGGACATCACACACATCCATGCTCGAGGAAGATTCGAACCCGCGATCGTAGCAGTCGCGCGGTTCCAGACTGAAGCGCGTATTTATTCTTCTTGAATAATGTCTTAAACTTCAGCATACTTTTCATCACTACTTTGTTGTGATATGAGTCTATATCTGCTCCTGGGTGCGTCTTACAGTCCAGTATCTGATTTCGTAATCTCAGTCCTACCATGATGTAATCTAACTGAAATCTTCCCGTATCACCCGGCCTTTTCCAAGTATACCTCTTCCTCTTGTGATTCTTGGAGAGAGTATTATCTATTACTAGCTGAAACGTGTTACAGAACTCAATTAGTCTGTCTCCTCTCTCATTCCCTGTCCAAAGACCATATTCTCCTGTAACCTTTTCTTCTACTCCTTTCCCTACATCTGCATTCCAGTCGCCCACGACTATTAGATTTTCATCCCCCTTCACATACTGTATTACCCTTTCAATATCCTCATACACTTTCTCTATCTCTTCATCTTCAGCTTTCGTCGGCGTTGGTTTGCTGTCAATTCTGATAAGAATAACACTGTCATTGAACTGTTCACAGTAACACACTCTCTGTCCTACTTTCCTATTCATAACAAATCCTGCTCCCGTTATACCATTTTCTGCTGCTGTTGCTGATTAGAAATCCTTGTCTTCTTTCCACTTCACTTCACTGACCCCTATATCTAGATGGAGCGTTTGCATTTCCCTTCTCAGATTTTCTAGTTTCCCTATCACGTTCAAGCTTCTGACATTCCAAGCCGAACATTATCCATTCGTTGATTATTCAATCTATTTCTCATGGTTATCTCCCCCTTGGCAGTTCCCTACCGGAGATCAGAATGGGGGACTATTCCGTAATATTTTGCCAATGGAGAGATCATCATGACACTTCTTTTATTACAGGCCGCATGCCCTGTGGATAAACGTTACGTGTCTTTAATGCAGTGGTAAAACGTCCCCTTTGAACAATTATACAAGACTGTGCTTAACCTGACAGACTGTGCTTAACCTGACAGACTGTGCTTAACCTGACACACAATATTTTTAGCGCAACGCAATCTGACTTCCAATAATCCCTACAAAAGAATGGCCCTGACTAACATTAACCTATACCTTTCACAAATCAAAACGTCCCCTTTGAACAATTACACAAGACTGTGCTTAACCTGACAGACTGTGCTTAACCTGACAGACTGTGCTTAACCTGACAGACTGTGCTTAACCTGACAGACTGTGCTTAACCTGACACACAATATTTTTAGCGCAACGCAATCTGACTTCCAATAGTCCCTACAAAAGAATGGCCCTGACTAACATTAACCTATACCTTTCACAAATCACTTACCTCACAAAAATCTTCGTTACTGGAACTACTGCAATACAGCGAGCGCCACTACTGCCAGCTAAATAAAAGATTCAAACTACGGAAGGCACTAACTACTGATAGGCATAGTTAGCAAATGAAAGATTTTAACAGAGAACAAACAATGTATTTACCTTAATATCATCAAAAGTCATAGTATATGTAATTTCAAAACTCCGCCATTTTCTTCCACACATCCACCACTGCTGGCGGCTCACCTCTAACTGCGCAACGCTACGCGCTGTTAACATCCAGCTGCCCCTCTACAATGGCAGACAACAATGCAAACTAGCCACAGACTGCACACAGCACAGCCAGTGATTTTCATACAGAGCGCTACGTGGCATTACCAACATAAAAATCTAAACAGTGGTTTCCATTGCCTTCTGCATCCTCATGCCGTTGGTCACTGCTGATTCTTCGGCCTCTAGGGTCAGTTTCCCACCCCTAGGACAAGAGAGTGCCCTGAACCTCTGTCCGCTCCTCCACCCTCTTCGAGAAGGCCGTTGGCAGGATGAGGGGGAACTTCTTATGCCTGAAGTCTTTTTCTCAAGTTTCTGTTCAAACATTTCAGACGCAGAAGTGTCTCTGCGCTGTGGAGCACCACTACGACACACAGGGAGAGACCCTCCTTTTTCTTTTTATGGTAGAGCCCCTCCTTTTTTTGTGAGGGTGGAGCCCCTACACGCCCACAACGATGTGGTGATCATCTCAAAAGATCTACTGTCACCTCCGTATTTGTTTGTAACTAATCGAGGGTTTTGCGGGATGTGCGCCGTACTGGTATCCGAGCGTCTGGGTAGGATTACCCACTAACACGGTCGCATCGAGGAGATAGGTAGTGGACGAAAAGCTAACGAAGGGTAGTGGTTTAAAGGGCACAGGGGAGAAAGAGTGCGAAGGCAAGCGCCAAGGGAAAAAGACCTCTGCAATATTCTGGCCGGGTAGTAAGAGAAGTAGCTGTCTCCTGCTATCTGCAACAGATCGTGCAAGGACAGGGTGGCTGTTAGTTTTGGGTATCGTGTGATGCTCGGTACCGTTGGCATAGATTAGATCGCCATAAATACAGGGTGTTACAAAAAGGTACGGCCAAACTTTCAGGAAACATTCCTCACACACAAAGAAAGAAAATATGTTATGTGGACATGTGTCCGGAAACGCTTACTTCCCGTGTTAGAGCTCATTCTATTACTTCTCTTCAAATCACATTAATATGGAATGGAAACACACAGCAACAGAACGTACCAGCATGACTTCAAACACTTTGTTACAGGAAATGTTCAAAATGTCCTCCGTTAGCGAGGATACATGCATCCACCCTCCGTCGCATGGAATCCCTGATGCGCTGATGCAGCCCTGGAGAATGGCGTATTGTATCACAGCCGTCCAAAATACGAGCACGAAGAGTCTCTACATTTGGTACCGGGTTTGCGTAGACAAGAGCTTTCAAATGCCCCCATAAATGAAAGTCAAGAGGGTTGAGGTCAGGAGAGCGTGGATGCCATGGAATTGGTCCGCCTCTACCAATCCATCGGTCACCGAATCTGTTGTTGAGAAGCGTACGAAAACTTCGACTAAATGTGCAGGAGCTCCATCGTGCATGAACCACATGTTGTGTCGTACTTGTAAAGGCACATGTTCTAGTAGCACAGGTAGAGTATCCCGTATGAAATCATGATAACGTGTTCCATTGAGCGTAGGTGGAAGAACGTGCGGCCCAATCAAAATATCACCAACAATGCCTGCCCAAACGTTCACAGAAAATCTGTGTTGATGAAGTGATTGCACAACTGCGTGCGGATTCTCGTCAGCCCACACATGTTGATTGTGATAATTTACAATTTGATGACGTTGGACTGAAGCCTCATCCGTAAAGAGAATATTTGCACTGAAGTGAGGATTGACACATTGTTGGATGAACAGAAGTGTATCCGTGGAGACCAATCAGCTGCAGATAGTGCCTGCACACGCTGTACATGGTACGGAAACAACTGGTTCTCCCGTAGCACTCTCCATACAGTGACATGGTCAACGTTACCTTGTACAGCAGCCCTTCTCTGACGCTGACATTACGGTTATCGTCAACTGCACGAAGAATTACCTCGTCCATTCCAGGTGTCCTCGTCGTTCTAGGTCTTCCCCAGTCGCGAGTCATAGGCTGAAATGTTCCGTGCTCCCTAAGACGCCGATCAATTGCTTCGAACGTCTTCCTGTCGGGACACCTTCGTTCTGGAAATCTGTCTCGATACAAACGTACCGCGCCACGGCTATTGCCCCGTGCTAATCCATACATCAAATGGGCATCTGCCAACCCCGCATTTGTAAACACTGCACTGAGTGCAAAACCACGTTCGTGATGAACACTAACCTGTTGATGCTACGTACTGATGTGTTTGATGCTAGTACTGTAGAGCAAGGAGTCGCATGTCAACACAAGCACCGAAGTCAACATTACCTTCCTTCAATTGGGCCAACTGGCGGTGAATCGAGGAAGTACAGTACATACTGATGAAACTAAAATGAGCTCCAACATGGAAATTAAGCGTTTCCGGACACATGTCCACATAACGTGTTTCCTTTATTTGTGTGTGAGGAATGTTTCCTGAAAGTTTGGGCGCACCTTTTTGTAACACCCTGTAGAGTCAGTCCTTTCAAGTAGGGGTACTGCTGTCCTGGGCACCTGCGATGTTTCCTGAGTCAGCTGCAGCGTCTGTAACATGCCAAGATTGTCATACAAGTGGTCGATTGGCCGTAAATGTGGTGTCACCGCCAGACACCACACTTGCTAGGTGGTAGCCTTTAAATCGGCCGCGGTCCGTTAGTATACGTCGGACCCGCGTGTCGCCACTGTCAGTGATTGCAGACCGAGCGCCGCCACACGGCAGGTCTAGAGAGACGTCCTTGCACTCGCCCCAGTTGTACAGCCGACTTTGCTAGCGAAGCTACACTGACAAATACGGTCTCATTTGCCGAGACGATAGTTAGCATAGCCTTCAGCTACGTCATTTGCTACGACCTAGCAAGGCGCCATTACCAGTTTATATTGAGATTGTAATTATGTATCATCAAGAGCGATGTTCTCCAATTATGGATTAAAGTTAAGTATTCCTGAAGCTATGTACTATTTTTGGCTACTATAATTCCTTGTCATTTTCTAGACCTCACGCCAGCCTGCGTGAGCTTAAACGCGTGCCTTTCGGCTTCCTCCAAACTCCGTGAATTGGGTCCTGTCAATTCACAACAGTAAATCCATCTCTGCGTAAGAGTTTTGGTTGCGTTTAGTGTGCAATAAGACGCCCCTGCTTTGCTGGTTGATCGGCAAGTTCACACGTGGCGGATCCGCGCCACCAGAGGTATTTATAGAACGACAGTCGGGGCTGTGACCGGCGCCGCCCACGCCTGCTGCTCGGCGCTTCCTGCCTGCCGCGTCCTGCCGCGACTGCCCACGCCTACCACAACAGCAGCCGCCCACGCAGCCACGTGGGGGACCCGCGATCGCCTGCCTCGCCATCTGGGGCCGCCTTAGGGCTCTGCCCTGCAATAGCCGGCAACGGCGGACCCTTCAGAGAACTCTCCTCAAAAATAGGCCGCGACAACGGGAAAAGAAGCACCGGGGGCTAAGCGGGTGATAAGCTGCTTACCTCCCACGGCGGAGGCGGCTGCACTCACGTCGCCTGTAGACGCCCACGCACTCGCTCTCGTCTACACACTGGAGCGGAAATGAAACTCTCGTATGCCGCGTGCTGCGCGGCTTGCATTTACTTAATTAAAGACCTCTTCTTACATATACTCTACAAGCTGCACTTCAAAGAAGTTACATTGACCGGAAACAAAAATGGCAACATGAAGAAATAGTTAATGTTGAGTAGTAAAATTTCGGGAATAGATTTGTTTCCAGAAAAGGACTCCCTGATTTCAAAATTAAATATCTCGAAAACAAAGATCGATATAGGAATGCAGTGAACGGTATGTTTATTGTGAAATCTGTAAGAAGTTTATACAGCAGTTTGAAATAATAGTTACAAAAGCTGCTAACAGATGGAACTGTACGGCGTACATCTCATACCAGCACACATAAGTGAAATAATCGTATGAAAACTATCTTTGCAAACAATCACATCACAATGTTTTCAAAATGTTCACCATTGGCACTACAGAGGTGGCGCAAACGAAGAATGAAATTCGTAGTGTCTCAACCGAAACGGATTCACATGCCACAGAGATCGCCGATTCAAGCTCGTCCAGCGTGGCGGGATGCTTCGAGTAGACCATGTCTTTTACTATGTCTCACAAAAAAAAGTCACAGGGAGTCAAATCCGGCGAATAAGGAGGCCAATCGATTCCTGCACCAGTAAATGTGGGATGTTCCAAAGCAATGACTCGATTCCCGAAGAATTCCTCAAGAAAGCGAAACACTTGTTCGGTCCGATGTTGTCGGGCTGCATCTTGCATAAACCATTCAGTACCTGGTCGTTCCTCTAACGCTTGCTGTGTGGCGACAATTTGTTCCAAAATTGCAACGTAACGTGCACCAGTGACCGTTTCTCGAATGAAAAAAGGGCCAATAATGCCTCTGCTGCATACTGCAGCCCACACAGTAACTTTAGGAGAATACAGGGGTTTCGCTTCACACCAATATGGCTTTTCGGAACCCAAAAATCGCCAGTCCTGCTTACTCACGTATCCATTCAGGTGGAAGTCTGCTTCATCTGTAAACCAGATGCAGCCAACATCAAATCCTTCACTATCAATCATTGTGAGCATCTGATTAGCAAAGGCAACCCTTCTTTGCACAGCTCGTACGGGTATGGCCTGGTGCGTTTGAATTTTGAATGGAAACATGTGTAGGCTCTTTCTCAGTATTTTCTGCGTGCTGGAACGCTTCAAACCAGTCTCAGATGCAATTCTACGGACGGATGACATTGGATTTCGCTGAATAATTCCAGAAACTGTGGCGATATTTTCAGGCGTAACTGCGGATTGCTTGCGGCCAACATGCCTCACTAGATCATCAGTTACGCTGCCTGTTTGTTGACATTTTGCGAAGAGCATACGAATGGTTTTCGCAACGGGTCCTTTTGGAACATTAAATCGTGCTTGAAAACTTCGCCCTGTTGCCGTAGGACTCTCTTCTAACCTGTGGTACTCTAGCACCAGAAAAACGCGTTGTTCAATGGAGTACATGGTTTTAATCTCTTCCTTCGGTACGCTAACCTCCTTTCACGTTTCAATAGTGGAACTGATCGCTCTGGGCTTCAGATCACTATTTACACTAGGCATTACGTATGGCGATTACAGCGCCAATCTGTTAGCAGCTTTTATAACTATTATTGCAAACTGCTTTATAAACTTCTTACAGCTTTCACAATAGACATACCGTTTACTGCATTCCTCTATCGATCTTTGTTTTCGAGATATTTAATTTTGAAATCAGGGAGTCCTTTTCTGGACACCCTGTAGCCTTTATGAGCGATTAACACTGCGAGGCCACGGGTTAATGTAAGTACGAGATAAACCATCGCATATGTGAAGTGCTGGTAAATTAGTACACGATGTAACTGCCAGAACGTTCAATGCAAGCATGCAAGCGTACAGGAACTGTGTTCGTACATGTGCCGCATGTCAGTTTGTAGGGTGGAGTTCCAAGTCTGTTGTACTCAGTCGGTCAATAGAGGGACAATTAATGTTCTTTGCGGATGACACTGAAGTTACCCGATGGCGTCTCACATGTGCTCGGTTGGAGACAGATCTGGTGATGAGCAGGTCAAGGCCACATGTCGACACTCTGTAGAGCGTGTTGGGTTATAACAGCGATATGTGAACGAGCGTTATCCTGTTGGAATACACCGCTTGGAACGCTGTTCATGAATGGCAGCACGACAGGTCGAACACCAGACTGACGTACACATTTGCAGTCAGGGTGGTTGGAATAACCACAAGAGTGCTCCTCTTGTCATACAAAATAGAACCCAAGACCATAACTCCTGATGTAGGTCCAGTGTGTCTAGCATACAGACAGGTTGACTGCTGGCTTCCTCCTAACCAGCACACGACAATCACTCGCACCTAGTCAAAACCGGCTTTCATCGGAAAACGCAACCGAATTCTACCCTGCTCTCCAATGAACTCACCTTGACACCGATGAAGTCGCAAATGGCGGTGGTTGGGGTTAGTCGAATGCATCTTCCAGTTCGTCTGGCTTGGAGCTGACCTTAAAATAGCCGATTTGTAACAGTCCGTTGGGTCACTGTAGTGCCAACTGCTGCTCAAATTTCTGCTGCATCTGCAGTAAGGTGCGCCATAGCCACATACCGAATATGAATGCCTTGCTTCTCGGTAGTGCCACGTGGCCGTCCAGAATCCAGTCTTCTTGCGACAGTACATTCTTGCGACCACCGCTGCCAGCAATCATGTACAGTGGCTACAAGCCTTTCTGCAGTATCGCAGAAGAGACACCCAGCCTCTCATAGCCATATTACCCGACCTGTTTCAAACTCAGTGACGTGTAGATAACGGCGTCTTTGTCTCCGTAAAGGCATTCCCAATCTCAAAGGTAACTAAAGCTCTTCTTGGTTACAGCGTGTATTTATAGCAAACCTTAATTGCATCCTCATAGTGGCGCCACAAGCCCCATTCTTATGCGTCTGGTGCGAAATTTGAACAGGTATAATCCTGTTCCATTAAGTTTCGGGTGTGCTGCCGCAAGAAATCTCCTTCTTCTTCTAATATTTTGGCTGCATAACGTTCAGCCATTTCAGAGTGAGCCGCAAGACTGCCGCTCCAGTTCTTTTTTTTTTTTTCTTTGTTCTATTTCAAGTCCCCATCGGGGCAGGCTGGCAGCAGCATATGCGCTGCTCTTCAGCCGAAAGACATAGAACAAACAAGAGAAGACATTTAAAAATAACAAAGGAGAGAATATGGTGAACATAGATATAAAAAAGGGGGAACATCATGGAAGACACAAAAAAAGGGGTGACCGTAAAATGGAGATATAAAAAAAAAGAAACTGTGAAAACTGTTTAAAAGTAGCACACACAAAAAGCCACACACTGCGACAATTAAAAGAACACAAGGCACAGTATGACTGGAGCATAAAAGGTATCGACAGATGGCGTAGCACATAACAAACACTGACGGCGAACCTCAAGGCAGTACACAATTAAAATCACACCTCTTGACGCACAGGAGAAACAGCACTAAACACAACACTGATGTGGCACACTGACGATGATCAAAACAGAGGATCTGCCAGGTGCAAGTTGATGAGGGCGACTGGAAGAAGGGAGGGAGGGGAAGAGATGGGGGAGATGAGTGGGGGGTGCGCTGAAGAGGGCCAGGTAGGGAGGGATGTGGGAAGGAAAGAGGCGAGTATGGGGTGCAGGGTCTCAGGGGAGGGGGGGAGAAGGAGGAAAATCCGCTTTGGGAGAAGAAGAGGAAAAAAGGGGGCCCTGGGGAGGAGGGGGCGTGGAACAAGGCCAGGTTATAATTGGAAGGAAGGGTAGACGTCACGGCGAAGTTCGTCATCCAGGCGGGGGAGGCGTTGGAAATTGCCCTGATGAAGGAGATGGAGGGTGTGGAGGTGGAGAGAGGGAGGGATACAGCGACAGAGGCGCGGCAACGGGCGTGGGGTGGAGAGGAAGGAGGAAACCAGAGGGTGGGGGGGATCAAGCCTGCGGACAACGTAAGGATGCGGAGAGGTTGGAGGAACAGGAGGAGGTGGGGGAAGGGGATCAGTTCATACAGGAGCCGAGGGGGGGAAGGAAGGCGGATACAGAAGGCAAGGCGGAGCGCATGGCGTTCAAGGATTTGGAGGGCCTTGTAAAAGCGGGTGGGGGCAGAGATCCAGGCAACGCTGGCATAACAGAGGATAGGACGGATGAGGGATTTGTAGGTGTGGAGGATGGTAGAAGGATGCAATCCCCATGTCCGGCCAGATAGGAGTTTCAGAAGGTGGAGGCAGGAATGGGCTTTCTGCTGGACGGTCTGGAGATGAGGGCTCCAGGTGAGGTGTCGGTCAAGGATGAGGCCAAGGTATTTCAGGGTGGGGGTGAGCTGGATGGGACGACCATAAAGGGTGAGGTAGAAATCATGGAGGCGAAAGGAGCGAGTGGTGCGGCCTATGATGATTGCCTAGGTTTTGGAGGGGTTGAGACGGAGGAACCACCGGTTACACCAAGTGGTGAACTGGTTAAGGTGGGTTTGGAGGGTACATTGAGATCGTTGAAGGGTAGGATAGAGAGCCAGGAAGGCCGTGTCATCAGCATACTGGAGAAGGTGGACTGGTGGGGGTGGCTTGGGCATATCAGCTGTATACAAGAGATAAAGGAGAGGGGAGAGGACAGAACCCTGGGGGACGCCAGCCGTGGGATAAAAGATACGGGAGTTGGTGTTGTGGAGGGTGACATAGGTAGGGCGATGCGAGAGGAAGGAAGCGACCAGACGGACAAAATTGATAGGCAGGGCGTAGGTTTGGAGTTTAAAGAGGAGACCGGGATGCCATACACGGTCATAGGCATTTTGGAGGTCAAGGGAAACAAAAATGGCAGAGCGACGGGAGTTGAGCTGGAGGGGCAGAAGGTGAACAAGGTTGAGGAGTTGGTCTTCAGCAGAGAAGGAGGGTCGGAAGCCACACTGGGTAAGGGGAAGGAGGTGGTGCTGAGCAAGGTGCTGATGGATACGGTGGGAGAGGATGGATTCAAGGACCTTACTGAAGATGGAGGTGAGGCAGATGGGACGATAGGAAGAGGTGGCAGAAGGGGGTTTGTTGGGTTTGAGGAATAAGAGGATGTGGGAGGTCTTCCACAGGTCGGGGTAGAAGCCAGTAGAGAGGATGACATTATAGAGATGGGCGAGGACAGTCAGGAAGGAATAGGGGCTTTCTCGAAGGTGACGGTAGGTGACACAGTCGTGACCAGGGGCCGTGTTGCATTTGGACCGGAGGATAAATTTAATGTCTTGTGCTGTGATGGGAGTGTTTATGTTGGAGGGGGGCAACTGCCCCAAGTACTGGAGACTAGGAGCAAGTGGAGCGACCGAGGTATCGGCACGTTCCATGACGGTGGGGAAAAGAGAATAATCAAAGTGGGGATCATCGGGGATGGAGAAGACCTCGGAAAGGTGGGAAGCGGTTGGCCTTACTGAGGTTAGCAGGAAGGGGGCGATCGTTATGGAGAAGGGGGTAGTGGGGAGTGGAAAGGGAACCAGTAAGACGATGGAATGCAGACCAGTAATTGGAGGAGTTGATAGGGAGTGTGGCGTTGAGTTGGGTGCAGGTCTGGCACCAGTCACGGCGTTTCGTTACTGTAATAAGGTTCCATATGTGTCGCTGTATTTTCCGGTGGCGTTAGAGTGTATCCCTGTCACGAGTGCGCAGGAAGAAGTGATAGAGGCGGCGGGATTCACAGAGGAGGAGGACAGCCCGTGGAGGGAGAGTGGGACAGTGTGGGTGGATGGTTTCAGTAGGAACATGGGCCTCCACGGCGTCAGTAATTACCTTCTGAAGGAAGGACGAAGCATGGATGATGTCGTCAGGATGGCGATAGGTAAGAGGTCGGCTTTCGACCTGGGTGGAGATGGAGTCCCGGTAGGCATCCCAGTTGGCACGGCGATAGTCATGGACGACCTCGGGAGGGGGTGCAGGGTGCGGAGCCAGAGGGGGACGGTGAGCAGACGTTATGGTGAGAAGGACAGGGAGGTGATCGCTACCTGTGGGGTCAAGGACAGCGTCAGCGATACGCCCAAGGAGGTTGACGGAGGCAATGACAACATCAGGGGTGGTGTCACTTTCGGGGTGGGTGTGCTGGGGAAGGGGAACAAGGTCACCTTGGATTGTGGAGAGGAATTGATGCCACCGCCGAAGGGCAGCAGGAGTGCGGCTATGGATGTTGAGGTCGGCGGCAATCACATAGGTGGAGAAGGTGCGGTCAATGTGCAAGAGGAAGTCATAAGGAAGAGGAGCAGTGGAGCGGACATAGATGGTGGCACAGGTAATGGTGAGGGAGGGGAAGAAGACGCTAAGGATAAGGTGTTCAGTGGGGTCATTGAGGAGAGGTTGTGGCCGGATGGGGATATGCTTAAGGTGGCCAATCGCGACTCCACCCTGCGCACGAGGACCAGGAGCGTCAGTGCGGTGGAGGATATAGGGAGAGGTGCGGACAGAGTGGTGGGGCTGCAGAAAGGTTTTGTTCAAGAGGAAGGTGGCTACCTGGTGGTGGGAGAGGGTGTGCATGAGGAGGTATTTGTTGGAGCGGAAGGAGCGAATGTTCTGGAAGAGGATGCGAGACTCGTGCCACGCCATGGCGGGAAGGAGGGGGGGAGAGAGGGAAGAGACTTAAACGAGGGTGTCGAGGTGGGTGAAGGTGAAGTGGGCTTGGTTGTGGGAGTAGGTGGCGAAGGTGTTCAGGTGTAAAACAGAGCGAGCAGCAAGGGAGATTTGTTGGAAGGTGTGGGGGCGCTGAAAAGGGTGAATGTTTTGGAGTACAATGGTAAGGAGCCGGATGATGTCCTCGGCCATGGGGGGTGGACGGAGGGAATTGTTGGGATGGACAGGGGGATCGACGGGACGAACTGGGACTGTAAGCTCAGGGGTGGCTGGAGGGGTTTAGCTCTACACTTGTGGGAGTAGGTGGGATGGGGGCCATTGCAGGTATTACAGGAAGAAGGAGCAGCGAGGTTGGGGCAGTTCTTAAGAATGTGGGAGGCCTTGCAATGGGGACAGTTGGGGGGGTTTTTGGAGTCAGGTGGTCATTGTACATCAGGCACCGCTGGCAATCGTAGGATTGGGGAGTGGATTTGGAGGATTCGACAGGGTGGCGACGGTAGTATATCAGGGCACCCTGGGTGAGGAGATGGTCAATCGATGGGGCGGACTCAAACACCCGCATGAGGTAGGTGGGACCATAGGCATTGTGGATACGGCGGGCAGAGCGGATTTCCAAGTCCAGGTGGGAGTTCAGTTCTGCCAACACTTCATCCTCCGCAATCACCGGGCTGAGCTTGGTGATCACAGCGGTGTAGGTGGGGGGGGGGGGGCGACAGGGAGGCTGGGGCTGATGAGGAGTGGAAGTGGAAAGGAAGGGTTTCAGAGAGGCATGGGGGCCAAAAATAACTCGTAGGAGTTTTCGCAGTAGGTCTGTGTGAAAGGATGGGGACGGGGACTTGATAAGGACTGAGTCCGTGCGGGGAATGAGTTGGGAAATGGGAGCACCAGGTAAGTACTTTCGTATCCCCATGGTGAGGGTGCGAGCGTCGAGGAACTTAGGATCGGGAGTTGACAGGACAAAGGTGTGGAGGGTGGGAGCCGAGGTTTGGGTGGCAGGAGGAGGGGTGGTGTCCATGGAGACGGCAGGGGGAGGGGGAGGTGGTGTTGACTTTTTGTGGGAAGGAGCGGGAGCAGAGTCGGTAATGACGCGTTTTTGGGGTTTTTTGGAGACTGGAGGCTGGGAGGAGGGGAGGGACGGGGAGGAGAGGGAGGTGGCAGATCCCTGTGGCGTAGTGGAGGCGCCGGGAGAAGCAGCCGGTTCAGTGGTGGCGATGGTGGCTCGGCGCGACGTGATGCGTGCGGGAGATGCAGATGACATAGTGACGGGGTGGGTGAGAGAGGGGAAGCCGACCACCTGAGGGGCGGCAGCAGAGGCGGCAACAGAAGCGTACGTGAGGGCGGGGGTAGTAGTGGGAGCTGTGGAGGGTGTGGAGGCTGGAGGAAGTGTGTAGAGGTGTGGGTATACAGCAGGGGATGAGATAGGGGGATGGGTAAGTGGGGGGAGGGGAGGTGGGAGGAGGGAGGCCAGGGGCGGCACTCCAGGAAGTGACTGTGGGAGAGGGGGAGGGGGAGGTGTAGATGACAGTGGAAGTGGGAGTACTCATTGCAGACAAACGGCGACGGAAAGACGGACGGCCAGCGGGCAGCGGCGGCGTCGGCGGCGGCGGCGGCGGCGGCGATGGTTGGCGACGAACAGACGGACGGACAGCAGACAGCAGCGGCGGCGGCGGTGGACAGCGAGCAAGCAGGCGGACGGACGTACAGCTACAGCAGCAAGCGGCGGGCGGACAGACAGACAGACAGACAGACAGACAGACACAATCTTCGAAGACGGAGATTCCGCCCTGAGAGTAGCCCAGGCTTTGCAATCTGACGCTTTCGAAGGAGGGGATCCAACCCTCTAGATGGCCGCTCCAGTGCTCGCTTCGTCCCTACTCGTGTACCGCGCGACTGCGCATGCGGCTACAGATGCAAATGCGCCAGAGACGTTGGTCGGCGGCAGAGATGTGCACAATGTGCGAGTTACATCTATGACTCCGCAGTTATCTGTGTTGGCATATCGATATATCATTGTGAGCTGCACTGTGACGACGTCTTTGCGAGTTTATTACAGCAAGTGCCGGATTCCATGATTTATCAAGATTGAAACAACTATCTCTATTAATTAAATTCGTCGTCAAGCGAATTTCAATTGCCTCCTTCACTGTCTAGTCCCCCATTCGGATCTCCGGGAGGGGACTGCTAAGGGGGAGGTTACCATGAGAAAAAGATTGAATAATCAACGAAAGGATAACGTTCTACGAGTCGGGGCGTAGAATGTCAGAAGCTTGAACGTGGTAGGGAAACTAGAAAATCTGAAAAGGGAAATGCAAAGGCTCAATCTAGATATAGTAGAGGTCAGTGAAGTGAAGTGGAAGGAAGACAAGGATTTCTGGTCAGATGAGTATCGGGTAATATCAACAGCAGCAGAAAATGGTATAACAGGTGTAAGATTCGTTATGAATAAGAATGTAGGGCAGAGGGTGTGTTACTGTCAACAGTTCGGTGACCGGGTTGTTCTAATCAGAATCGACAGCAGCCCAACACCGACAACGATAGTTCAGGTATACATGCCAACGTCGTCAAGCTGAAGATGAACAGATAGAGGAAGTGTATGAGGATATTGAAAGGGTAATGCAGTATGTAAAGGGGGACTAAAATCTAATAGTCATAAGCGACTGGAATGCAGTTGTAGGGGAAGGAGTAGAAGAAAAGGTTACAGGAGAATATGGGCTTGGGACAAGGAATGAAAGAGGAGAAAGACTAATTGAGTTCTGTAACAAGTTTCAGCTAGTAATAGCGAATACCCTCTTTAAGAATCACAAGAGGAGGAGGTATACTTGGAAAAGGCCGGGAGATACGGGAAGATTTCAATTAGATTACATCATGATCAGACAGAGATTCCGAAATCAGATACTGGATTGTAAGGCGTACCCAGGAGGAGATACAGACTCAGATCACAATATAGTAGTGATGAAGAGTAGGCTGAAGTTCAAGACATCAGTCAGGAAGAATCAATACGCAAAGAAGTGGGATACGGAAGTACTAAGGATGACGAGATACGTATGAAGTTCTCTAACGCTATAGATACAGCAATAAGGAATAGCGCAGTAGGCAGTACAGTTGAAGAGGAATGGACATCTCTAAAAAGGGCCGTCATAGAAGTTGGGAAGGAAAACATAGGTAAAAAGAAAGTAGCTGCGAAGAAACTATGGGTAACAGAAGAAATACTTCAGTTTGTTGATGAAAGGAGGAAGTACAAACATGTTCCGGGAAAATCAGGAATACAGAAATACAAGTCGCTGAGGAATGAAATAAATAGGAAGTGCAGGGAAGCTAAGGCGAAATGGCTGCAGGAAAAATGTGAAGTCATCGAAAAAGATATGATTGTGTCAGCATAAGGGAAAGTCAAAACCATCTTTGGAGACATTAAAAGCAACGGTGGTAACATTAAGAGTGCAACGGGAATTCCACTGTTAAATGCAGAGGAGAGAGCAGATAGGTGGAAAGAATACATTGAAAGCCTCTGTGATGGTGAAGATTTGTCTGATGTGATAGAAGAAGAAACAGGAGTCGATTTAGGAGAGGTAGGGGATCCAGTATTAGAATCGGAATTTAAAAGAGCTTTGGAGGACTTACGGTCAAATAAGGCAGAAGGGATAGATAACATTCCATCAGAATTTCTAAAATCATTGGGGGAAGTGGCAAGAAAACGACTATTCACGTTGGTGTGTAGAATATATGAGTCTGGCGATATACCATCTGACTTTCGGAAAAGCATCATCCACAGAATTCCGAAGACGGCAAGAGCTGACAATTGCGAGAATTAACAGCACATGCATCGACGCTGCTTACAAGAATAATATACAGAAGAATGGAAAAGAAAATTGAGAAAGCGCTAGGTGACGATCAGTTTGGCTTTAGGAAAAGTAAAGGGACGAGAGAGGCAAATCTGACGTTACGGCTAATAATGGAAGCAAGGCTAATAAAAATCAAGACACTTTTATAGGATTTGTCGACCTGGAAAAAGCGTTCGACAATATAAAATGGTGCAAGCTGTTCGAGATTCTGAAAAACGTAGGGGTAAGCTATAGGGAGAGACGGGTCATATACAATATGTACAACAACCAAGAGGGAATCATAAGAGTGGACGATCAAGAACCAAGTGCTCGTATTAAGAAGGGTGTAAGACAAGGCTGTAGCCTTTCGCCCCTACTCTTCAATCTGTACATCGAGGAAGCAATGATGGAAAAAAAAAGGTTCAGGAGTGGAATTAAAATACAAGGTGAAAAGATATCAATGATAAGATTCGCTGATGACATTGCTATCCTGAATGAAAGTGAAGAAGAATTAAATGATCTGCTGAACGGAATGAACAGTGTAATGAGTACACAGTATAGTTTGAGAGTAAATCGGAGAAAGACGAAGGTGATGAGAAGTAGTAGAAACGAGAACAGCGAGAAACTTAACATCAGGATTGATGGTCACGAATTCAATGAAGTTAAGGAATTCTGCTAACTAGGCAGTAAAATAACCAATGACGGACGGAGCAAGGAGGACATCAAAAGCAGACTCGCTACGGCAAAAAAGGCATTTCTGGCCTTCCCTCTGCGATTTTTACCCTCCACGCAGCCCTCCAGTACCAAATTGGTGATCCCTTGATGCCTCAGAACATATCCTACCAACCGATCCCTTCTTCTGGTCAAGTTGTGCCACAAACTTCTCTTCTCCCCAATCCTAATCAATACTTCCTCATTAGTTATGTGGTCTACCCATCTAATCTTCAGCATTCTTCTGTAGCACCACATTTCGAAAGCTTCTATTCTCTTCTTGTCCAAACTATTTATCGTCCACGTTTCACTTCCATACATGGCTACACTCCACACAAATACTTTCAGAAACGATTTCCTCACACTTAAATCAATACTCCATGTTAACAAATTTCTCTTCTTCAGAAACTCTTTAATTGCCATTGCCAGTCTACATTTTATATCCTCTCTACTTCGTCCATCATCAGTTATTTAGCTCCCCAAATAGCAAAACTCCTTCACTACTTTAAGTGTTTCATTTCCTAGTCTAATTCTCTCATTATCACCCGATTTAATTCGACTACATTCCAATATTCTTGTTTTGATTTTGTTGATGTTCATCTTATATCACTACACTGTCCATTCCGTTCAACTGCTCTTCCAAGTCCTTTGCTGTCTCTGACAGAATTACATCATCATCGGAAACCTCAAAGTTTTTATTTCTTCTCCATGGATATTAATACCTACTCCGAACTTTTCTTTTGTTTCTACTGCTTGCTCAATTTACAGATTGAATAGCATCGGAGATAGGCTTAAACCCTGTCTCACTCCCTTCCCGACCACTGCTTCCCTTTCATGTCCTTCGACTCTTATAACTGCCATCTGGTTTCTGTTCATATTGTAAATAGCCTTTCACTCCCCGTATTTTACCCCTGACACCTTCAGAATTTGAAAGAGAGTATTCCAGTCAACATTATCAAAAGCTTTCTCTAAGTCTACTAATGCTAGAAACGTAGGTTTACCTTTCCTTAATCTTTCTTCTAAGATAAGTGGTGGGGTCAGTATTGCCTCACGTGTTCCAACGTTTCTACGGAATCCAAACTGATCTTCCCCGAGGTCATCTTCTACCAGTTTTTCCATTCGTCTGTAAAGAATTCGCGGTTGTATTTTGCAGCTGTGACTTATTAAACTGATAGTTCGGTAATTTTCACATCTGTTAACATCTTCTTTCTTTGGGATTGGAATTACTATATTGTTCTTGAAGTCTGAGGGAATTTCGCATGTCTCATGCATCTTCCTCACCAGATGGTAGTGTTTTGTTAGGCCTGGCTCTCCGAAGGCTGTCAGTAGCTCTAATGGAATGTTGTCTACTCCCGGGGCCTTGTTTCGACTTAGGTCTTTCAGTGCTTTGTCAAACTCTTCCCGCAGTACCATGTCCCCCATTTCATCTTCATCTACCTCCTCTTCCATTTCCGTAATATTGTCCTCAAGAAGAAAGACATAGACGAATGAATATATTTATAAGCATGCTGCTACCGTTTTTTCTTGTAACTGTGGAGTACTTATGGTGTGGTGTCACCGCCAGACTTGCTAGGTGGTAGCTTCACATCGGCCGCGGTCCATTAGTACATGTCGGACCCGCGTGTCGCCACTGTCAGTAACTGCAGACCTAGGGCCACCACATGGCTGGTCTAGAAAGACGGACTAGCACTCGCCCCATTTGTACGACGACTTTTCTAGCGACTACACTGACGAAGCCTTTCTCTCATTTGCCGAGAGACAGTTAGAATAGCCTTCAGCTAAGTCCATGACTACGACCTAGCAAGGCGCCATTAACCCTATCTGGAGAGAGTCTTATTTGTATTGTCAATAGCGATGTACCACAATGATGGAATAAAAGTTGAGTATTAACTTAGATACGTACTTTTCTTATTAGCATTCATTACTTATCCTGTTCCAGACTTCACGCCAGTCGGTGTGAGTTGACGCGTGCCCTTTCGATAACCTCACCCTGTGTCTAGACTGTCTTGTCTAGACACAACATATGGTCTGACGCAATCGATAGTAATCTGTCACTTTGACCTCCATTAACTCATGTACTATTCAAGTTACATGCCTGTAATTTATACCAATTTAGTTTTACACTAATAGCTTTCTAAAAACATGGCGATCGAGAAAATCGGATGAAGCATTAAGATTTTGGAAATTCGTTGCTGGGTATTACTTGTATAATTTACAGTCAGATAGTAAACTTTAAACTAATAAAGGTATTGAAAATCTGATTACACCATCAGAAGAGTCGTGCATATAATAGTAATGTACATGTCTCTATTTGAGGTATCGTGTTTCATCTGGCTACTATTAATTTCTATACGAACTGTGAAATGTCAGCCATGATAGTTCCACCATGTCCGCCATCTTTGACGCTCACGGCCTACGAGTCTCTTTCATTGCCACAGTGTCACTAGGGAATTCCCAGCCACGTGCTCGGCCTGGACCATGCGCTGGGGCTACGCCTCTCGTCCGGCTGACGTTCGGCACCACGTGGTCGCTGCCGGGCCCCGGCTTTGACGAGCGTCCCGCGTGGCCGCCCAACTCCGAACATATACACTACTCGCCATTAAAATTGCTACACCAAGAAGAAATGCAGATGATAAACGGGTATTCATTGGACAAATATATTATACTAGAACTGACATGTGATTACCTTTTCACGCAATTTGGGTGCATAGACCCTGAGAAATCAGTACCCAGAACAACCACCTCTGGCCATAATAACGGCCTCGATACGCCTGGGCATTGAGTCAAACAGAGCGTGGATGGTGTGTACAGGTACAGCTGCCCGTGCAACTTCATCACGACACCACAGTTCATCAAGAGTAGTGACTGGCGTATTGTGACGAGCCAGTTGCTCGGCCACTATTAAACAGACGTTTTCAATTTTTGAGAGATCTGGAGAATGTGCTGGCCAGGGCAGCAGTCGAACATTTTCTGTATCCAGAATGGCCAGTTCAGGACCTGAAACATGCGGTCGTGTATTATCCTGGTGAAATGTAGGGTTTCGCAGGGATCGAATGAGGGGTAGAGCCATGGTTCGTAACACACCTGAAATGTAGCGTCCACTGTTCAAAGTGCCGTCAGTGCGAACAAGAGGTGACCGAGACGTGTAAGCAATGGCACCCCATACCATCACACCGGGTGATACGCCAGTATGGCGATGACGAATACACGCTTCCAATGTGCGTTGACCGTGATGTCGCCAAACACGGATGCGACCATCATGATGCTGTAAACAGAACCTGGATTCATCCGAAAAAATGACGTTTTGCCATTCGTGCACCTAGGTTCGTCGTTGAGTACACCATCGCAGGCGCTCCTGTCTGTGATGCAGCGTCAAGGGTAGCCACAGCCATGGTCTCCGAACTGATAGTCCATGCTGCTGCAAACGTCGTCGAACTGTTCGTGCAGGTGGCTAGTGTCTTGCAAACGTCCCCATCTGCTGACTCAGGGATCGGCACGTGGCTGCACAGTCCGTTACAGCCATGCAGATAAGATGCCTGTCATCTCGACTGCTAGTGATACGAGGCCGTTGGAATCCAGCACGGCGTTCCGTATTACCCTCCAGAACCCACCGATTCCATATTCTGCTAACAGTCATTGGATCTCGACCAACGCGAGCAGCAACGTCACGATACGATAAACTGCATCGCGATAGGCTACAGTCCGACCTTTGTCAAAGCCGGAAACGTGATGGTACGCATTTCTCCTCCTTACACGAGGCATCACAACAACGTTTCACCAAGTAACGCTGGTCAACTGCTGTTTGTGTATGAGAAATCGGTTGGAAACTTTCCTCATGTCACCACGTTGTAGGTGTCGCCACCAGCCCCAACCTAGTGTGAATGTTCTGAAAAACTAATCATTTGCATATCACAGCATCTTCTTCCTGTTGGTTAAGGGGCTCCGGAACGCCCTATACTTGCAATGTTAAAATAACGCTTATAAATTACATCTTTCCTCACAAAGTATTTGAGGTAGGAAGTTGAACTTTTTACAGATTATTTATTGGAATATGGACTACAACTTGGCAGGGATTTTACAAAATTTTAGTTCAGTTATTAAAGATGATTTTTTTTCAATTGTAATGAAAATTCACAACATTTTTTTTGCAATTTTTTATTTATATATTCAAAAATATACAGGTTTTTTGGAAAAAGGCTGTGTTAAATTATGCAGAAGGTACTGTCTAACATTTACTGAAAGTTTGAAACAAATATGTTTGTAAGATCCTTAGAAAACATGTAATTAGTATGAGAAAATAAAAGTTTTGGGAATCGAGCGACAAAGATTGGATTAACTTTTTAGTGCATTCCAGGTCCATAGGATGGATTATCTTCATCCTCTGCAAACTGCTCCTCCAGCTTCATCTTGTTCCTCCTCCTGTTTACTCTTGCTTGTATTTCTAGACTCTTTACAGCCCTGTCTGCAGCCCGAGGGCGTTCCTTGTCTAAAGCAAGCATCCCTCGTACCATGTTAGAACCTATCTTCGTTCCCATATTTCTAAATACCTTGCACCTTACAATGTTGCCATCATTGAAAGTCGCAACAGCATCATACACACCAAAGTGAAGTGTTTCTATTCCAACAAATACAGTCTTGGGGATTCTCGACCATATAACACTATTTACACTTTCATTGGGGTTTTGAGTTTTTCCGTGAATACACTTTTTCAACAGTTCAGGTGCTGCTAAGTCTCTGAAAATAGGTTAGCCACAACACATACTTTATCTCACATCACTAAAATGTACCTGATGAACACGGACGTTAATAATAACACCATTTGACAGCAATTTAACAGCGCCACAGTGGGTCACGCCCATGTAGAACACATTTCAAAAAAAAAATTAAAAATAGATGTAGTCTTCGGAATTGAATAAATTATATATCTATTAAAAGGTAATAGTCTGCAGATTCAGAAAACGGAAAAAAGTAAAAATTGAACTTTTCATGATTTTGAGCCTTTCCGGAGCCACTTAAATTTCGCGTCTGTAGCACGTCATCTTAGTGGTGTAGCAATTTTAATGGCCAGTAGTGTACTATTTCCAGGGCGCTTCAACTCACCCGTTACCTCACAGGATTCTAATGCAGTATATCATTCCCCTCTCTTCTGCATACAGAAACCTATTTCTCAATACAGTCTTCAGCCGATGAGACGGCCTTGCGCCACCTTACTGGCCGCATGACACTACTCTGCTGGCCGATGTCACAGTCAACCTCTTTCTGCAGCAATGACCTCCTCATTATCCACGTACTGCCGTCCGCAGAGTGCAGCTTTCGTTGGGCGAACACATGGAAGGCGGAAGGCGCGAGATCCTTGCTATAGGGAGGATAAGAAGGAACAGTCCAATGAAGTTTCTGAGTTCCTCTACGGGGTCCAGACCTATGTGAAACCTTGTGTCGCCGTGGGGAAGTTCGTTTGCATTTTTGTGGCTATGAACACGCTGAAGCTGTTTCTTCAAATTCTGTGGGTAGCGCAATACACTTCAGATTTGATCGTTGCACCGTGTGAGAGGACATCAAACAGAACACTCCGATAAAGATCCCGTAAGACCTTCGCCACTACTTTACCGACCCAGGATGCGGATTTAGTTCAGAGGAGAGGTGGTGCGATTTGTTTCCTGTTCGATAAGAAATTGTCACGATCAGCGTCGTAACGTGCAAGCTGTTCCGCACAGATAGTACTTCATTGCTTCATTGCTCTTTGTGCTTTTCTATTAAGTGGCAAGGAACCCATCATTCACACACATCATTCAGAAGCCCAGCGGGTGGACGTGTGTGTCAGCACTACAGGCAGAGACGTCCATCAACAGTGAATTTACTTTCAAAACCTTTTCTTAAGAATTTACTTTATTTACTACCGATTCATCAAAAACATTAACACATTTAATCACACTACGTGAGCGTGGAAGTAGTAACTGAAGAAACAAATTAAATTTTTTTTTTAATAAATGGAAATTTTATTCTTAAAAGCCTTTTTTTTTTGGAACAGACTTAAAATTATAATCAGAAAGCACCCTGTAAATATCGTTACAATTTATTCAGAAGCAGAAATAACAAATCTTTTTTTTTTTTTTTTTTTTTTTTTTTTTTTTTTTTTTTTTTTGCACGGCCGTAGTCACGACCGCTCACAACAACCTCTGAAAGACTACACTGGTGCAAATCTGCAACACACCAATTACTTTAAACTAAAAGTTTTAACAACTCACACAAACACATAAACTATGCACCCCGTAAGAGGGATGGAAATGGTACAAACATTCACATTAAAAATTATTTGCCACCGAAATTGCAACTCGTTTTTAAAAGAACTCTTACGGTGGAAGGGTGGCAACTTTATATACTACAATGACCATTTAAATAAAATCCATGAAATGCAGTTTTACATACAATGTACCAACATCTCTACATTACACATATACCACCTCGCAAGGTGATAGCCGAGATAAAAACATCTTTCTCGAATTCGGCCTTTACACCTTAAGCAATAAATTCGTTAACACAGAATTCGACAAAAATGACAGAGGGAGCTATTAACGTACGGCAGACCGACAGACAGACAGACACACTAACTGCCTAACCAATGCGGACGAGAGGCAGACGAGCAAACTGGGGACGAGAGACTGACCAACAACACAAGTAGAATTTAACAAGTAAATGAAACAACACATCACGAATCATCTAACTTTTAATAAACTGCGATGTCTGGCGAAGCCTGGCGCAACACGCCCAAAACGCTCTCCCGAACCGTCCGGTGCCGGCCGCTTCAACGGACGCAGGAAGGCGCGCCGATCTCCCGTCTCTCGGAGCTGCAGCTCGCACCGGCCAGACCGATGTCGTGGGTTGACTCCTGTTGCTCTCGTGTCGGCCGCGAAGCCACTACCCCTTGCTATACGGCGTGGCCCACTGGACTCACGTGGCGACCTCACATGCGCCGACTCTCCAGGCGTACAAGTCATCTTGTGTCTCAGTGCGCGACCGACCAACCGATCGATCCAACCGCCAATGACCATTCTCTGAACAAAGTCAAGCAGACTGGCGGCCTAACACATACTAGCACTCCAGACGACAGACAGACACTGACTGCCCCACACTGACCCGGCTGACCAACTGACTAGACTCGCTGAGACTCACTGACTGAACCCCCTGCCGAGTTTTTTTTCTTTATTGTTATTGTTCACCTCATACAAAGATGGGCTGGCAGCGGATAAATCTACTCCGTTCTTCAGCCACAAGCATTACAATAAAAGAGAAAATGAAGACAGAAAAGTAACAGATTGGTGGTTAAAACACAGTAGATACAAAAATTAAAAACCCGAAGCCGTTCACACTCCACGAAAAAACACGAAAAACTGTCGGCACTGCGCACAAACACTGATGACTTAGACGGTACAAGTGAACGAAGGAACGTGGCGGCGAAAAACACTAAATCACAAACACGATGGCATACACACACGAGACATTGATGGCGATGATCTGCAACGCGCGAATGTCCACTGAAACGTGTGCGTGTCTGGGGACCTGCCAAGAGGGGGAGAAGGTGGTGGGGGAGGGAGAGGGGAGAGCGAAGATGCCAATGGCAGACAAGATGGTAGGAGGAATGAAGGTGTGGGGGTAGGGGAAGCCTGGGGGAGGAGGGGGAAAAAGGGAGAAGGGTGGGAAGGGTGAGAGAAGGGAGAGAGAGTGCCCATAGGAACAAACACAAGAAGAGGGAGGGGATTATCAAAGTTGGTAGGAGGGGTAGATGGAGGGGAGGAGGGCATCATCGGGGAGTGGGAGCTGGCAGAAGCCCCCTTGGGAGAGGGTATGGAGAGTGGAGAGATCGAGAGGAGGTGGGACGTGGAAATACAGGTGCAGCAGTGGGCGGGGGCGGGAGAGGACAAGCGGGTGAGGAGGATCGAGTTTACGGGAGGTGTAGAGGATCGGTATCCGTTCGAGGAAAAGGAGGAGGTGGAGGAACGGGATAATGTCGTACAGGATCCGCGTGGGGAGGGGAGACGGATGCGATAGGTGAAGAGAAGAGCATGGCGTTCAAGGATCTGAAGAGATTTGTAAAAGGTAGGAGGACCCTGCCGAGCTCATAGCGCACTTTAAAAGTACGTGAACAGGCAAATTTTCCCCTTTTCCACCAGAGGGAGACAAGCTGCGATTGCCACAGCGGCGCCAACGCCAGAAACGGAAGGCGACTGCTTTACACTACGCGCTGCGGTGTGCTCTTCAAAACAGCAATTTTTACCCCGGCTCAGTCCAGTTGAGCAGCGAAGTATTTGAGTGCGGTACATTAATCACGTCGAATGACAGTATCGGCACTTTCTAACGCTGCTGGAGTCACAAGTGTGTGCGGGCAGCCAGCATGCGTGAGATCAGACACGTTTGCACGACCTTATTGCAATGCTGACAGACGCCTCGCCCACCGACTCACCGTGTTTTTGTTCACTGTCAGGTCTCCGTTCACGTTCTGCTGCCTCCTATGAATAACTACGATACTCTTTATTGTCTCCAAAAGATTTTCCATGACAACGCTCAACTTCGAACGCTTCTCCATTACAGACGCTCTTTAGAAGGATGCATATGGGGTCGCCACATGTCCGAACATGAATAGAGGCTGAAGCGGGAATATTTCACGATGTTCCACAGCAAATTCCGCGATTTTTCAGCAAAAATTCTCTGGGACAAAAAATGTGTGGGATTACTTATTGAACTCTCCTCAAGTAATCAAAGATAAACTTTTCTAGGAACACAAGAGAATTTAGAAAATTAATAAAAAGTCTAGCACAGATTGCAAGAGGTTGGACAAGTGCCCTCTCTTCCTCTCCTCCCGTCCCCTTGCGACGAACCATCAACAAAACTGTCGCTGCCCGCGTTGTAAGTGATAAGGGTAGCGTCCCCTGTCGGAGAGGATGCCCCACACGATCGTCTGGCTTACACTATGCTGGCAGGCCACCTGCTTAGTGCAGACACCGGCGTCATATTCTGCAGCAGGTGTGCCCAATGTTTTAGCTTACCTAAACAATAAGAACAAGATGGACCAATGAGAGAATAGCTATAGCATCGTGCGGTTGGGGTTTGATATTGCAAATAACGAGTCTGTCTCACATAAACGACGAAATACTGTTGCCAACAGTTTATGATGCGGCTGCTGCCGGCGGGATACTTTTCTCTTCCGTAACCGTTTGCCTGTCCGTACGTAAAGACGACGTAGGCATGTTGCTGGTCGGTGTACTGGGCCACCGTCTATCAGCGGCACACCTCCAGACACACGACCACACCAGACTGAGTCGGCAACAGCAGCGAAGGGAATTCCCCTTATTGTAGTATCGGTATGTGAGAGCACTGCTATCATGGACAATATCTCTGCCTCCCTGAGATTGGACCTAGGGCACTAGTACAGATAGAACATCCCTACTTGCCTGGTGTGTTCCCATGAGTGCTTTCAGTCATTGAAACCTACACTGTCAAAGAACTTTTGTTTCCACCTTCACGTGGGTGTACCTCCCTCCGAACGTGTTTCGGTACAGTATATCGTTTAAGTTTATGACACCTGCTGTACGTTGATTTTTACAATTACTGAACTCTTCTTAATGAACACTTAAAGATCCGTCAAATGAGAAAGAAAACCAAATAAGAATGTTTTGACTTTTGCTTTCATAGAAATATAAAATTTGCCGTAAGCACCCAGAGAATTAACGCTCCGTGTCAAGGAATAATTATTGTGAGACAATACATTGCATTGCGTTGTAGACCGTTGCACATTAAAGACGTGTTATCATACGAAATCTTATAAACTCTATAATGCATTATTTGAGCGTTTTTCCTTGAGCACTAGCGGAGTTGTATCAAAAGTCTTTTCTGAATAAAAAAAAGTTACTATATCATGGAGGCGATAAATACATCAATTATAATGTATCGCAGTTGTACTTGTAGCAAAAATACAGTTGCAAATGAAAGACAATTAAGTCTGGTCCTTATCATTAAGCAGTGCTGAGAGAAAAATTACATTATTTTAAAGTCTAGACGGCATAGTCAAGAAAGAAGAAATACGAAAACGTCGAAGAATTTTCCTCATGCATGAATGTAAAATCACTGTGCAAGACTTAAGTAAAAAAATACAAGAAACTTTACAGACCTTTGTTGAAATACACAGATTCCAAAATTGACTCAGGGATCAATTGTAATGATTTTTGTAACATATGTCTAACATTCCGAGATCTGTAACACCGTTGTATCACTACTGAACTGATAATACCAGCGCCTGTGCAGGACCTATGTGAATTTCTAATTATTTGTATTTTATTCAAATCACGCGAGATTTTTCACCTTGTAAGGATTGACAATGTGTGGATATAATTTTCCAGATATGATTAAATATACATGCACTAACGCCAATAATTTTCCATTTCATATATATATACAGAATGGTCCATTGATCGTGACCAGGCAAAATATCTCACGAAATAAGCGTCAAATAAAAAAACTACGAAGAACGAAACTTGTCTAGATTGATGCGGGAAACCAGATGGCACTATGGTTGGCCCGCTAGATGGCGCTGCCATAGGTCAAACGGATATCAAGTTTGTTTTTTAAATAGGAACCCTCTTTTTTATTACATATTCGTGTAGTACGTAAAGAAATGTGAATGTTTCAGTGGGACCACATTTTTAGCTTTGTCATAGATGGCGCTGTAATAGTCACAAACATATGACTCACAATTTTAGACGAACAGTTGGTAAAAGCTAGGTTTTTTAAATCAAAATACAGACCGCAGGTAGGTTTGAATATTTTGTTTCGGTTGTTCCAATGTGATATATGTACCTTTGTGAACTTATCATTTCTGAGAACGCATGCTCTTACAGCGTCATTACCTGTAAATACCACATTAATGCAATAAATGCTAAAAACGATGTCCGTCAACCTCAATGCATTGGGCAATACATGTAACGACATTCCTCTCTACAGCGAGTAGTTCACCTTCCGTAACGTTCGCACATGCACTGACAATGCGCTGACGCATGTTGTCAGGCGTTGTCGGTGGATCACGATAGCAAATATCCTTCAACTTTCCCTACAGAAAAAAATCCGGAGATGTCAGATCCGGTGAACGTGCGGGCGATGGTATGGTGCTTCGACAACCAACCCACCTGTCATGAAATATGCTGTTCAATACCGCTTCAACCACATGCGAGCTATGTGCCGGACATCCATCATGTTGGAAGTACATCGCCATTCTGTCATGCAGTGAAACATCTTGTAGTAATATCGATAGAACATTACGTAGGAAATCAATATAAATTGTATCATTTAGATTGCCTTCAATAAAATGGGGGTCAATTTTCCTTCCTCCCATAATGCCGTACCATATATTAACCCGCCAAGGTCGCTGATGTTCCACTTGTCGCAGCCATCGTGGATTTTCCGTTGCTCAGTAGTGCATATTGTGACGGTTTACGTTACCGCTGTTGGTGAATAAATAGAACGCGTGCAAAAAACCTTGTATCGTCCCGTAATTTCTCTTGTGCCCAGTGGCAGAACTGTATGCGACGCTCAAAGTCGTCGCCATGCAATTCCTGGTGCATAGAAAAATGTTACGCTTGCAATCGATGTTGATGTAGCATTCTCAACGCCGACGTTTTTGAGATTCCCGATTCTCGCGCAGTTTGTCTGCTACTGATGTGGGGATTAGCCGCGACCGCAGCTAAAACACCTACTTGGGCATCATCACTTGTTGCAGGTCGTGGTTGACGTTTCACCTGTGGCTGAACACTTCCTGTTTCCTTAAATAACGTAACTATCCGGCGAACGGTCCGGACACTTGGATGATGTCGTCCAGGATACCGAGCAGCATACATAGCACACGTCCATTGAGCATTTTGATCACAATAGCCATACATCAACAGGATATCGACCTTTTCCGCAATTGGTAAACGGTCCATTTTAACACGGATAATGGATCAAGAGGCAAATACCGTCCGCACTAGGTGAATGTTACGTGATACCACGTACTTATACGTTTGTGACTATTACAGTGCCATCTATCACAAAGCGAAAAATGTGGTCGAACTAAAACATTCATATTTTTTTACGTACTACACAAATATGTAATAAAAATGGGGGTTCCTATTAAAAAAAACCGCAGTTGATATCCGTTTGACCTATGGAAGCGCCTTCTAGCGGACCAACCATAGCGCCATCTGGTTTCCCCTTCAAGCTAGACGAGTTTCGTTCCTTGTAGTTTTTTCGTTTGATGCTTGTTTCGTGAGATATTTGGCCCGGTCACTATCAATGGACCACCCTGTGTGTGCGTGTGTGGTATATATATATATACACACATGTCTCAAGAAGAACTGGAATCTTGGAAAAGTATAAATAATTAAAGAATAAGACTTGAGTATTACATGCAACAACCTACCTTTGGTGGTACACATGAGTAAAATTTCAGTTAATAACGTGAACTGAATCATACTAGACACATTTTCATCTAGTTCATACAACTCTTTGGAAGTATATTCTTAGAACTTCTAAGTAAATAGTTTTTCTTTCTCGTGTACAGATAATTTCAGTTATTAGAATTGCATATTAGATGTTGTAACGGATTGCATAGCCGTATGTATCGTTGTTATATCCCAGGTGTCTATAGAAGCCATACTGCCAGTATAATATTTATACTCACACTAATAAGTGGTATCTCTTAGTGAATATAGACATTATTGATAGAATTTTACTGTGGAAGTGAACAAGTTTACTGAAAAGCTAGACAAAATAATGTAGTCTGGCGAAATAAATGTACCAGAAATTGATAATGTGTCGCCAATGGAATTTGCAGGGACACAACAAAGCATCAAAAGTAGGCCAGATGATAACTGTATCTTAAACTCAACACAAATAAAAAATAACAGTTTGTCGAAAATAGATGATAGAATAATAACTCATGATAATTGGCCATCTGCATCGACACCCACTTGTGCATTCTCACGTGATGGTTTGTATCTTAATTATTTGCATGAATCAAATATCTTTCATAGAACACAAGTAGTGGATCAGGAAATACACACTGAAAAGTAACAACAGCAAAGAGTAGGAAATCCTGTCGTATTGGCAGCTACGGTGACAATATGATATTACAGTATCTTGAGTAGATATCTAAGCAGTTTGACCAAATATTTTCCAGGGCAGTTGAAATAAATACCAAGTAACATTGGCCAGAAAATAGAACACTAGTTTGAAGAAAAATTTTCTAGACGTGTAGGAGAACAGAAAGAAAACAACAGCAGAGAGATGTGCTTATCCTCAGACCAAATAATTTACAAACAGCAATGCATCAGTAATGATGTACAAAATTAAACGATGGTTCTTACGTTGAGTTGTCTGACAGTGAAACTACATTTGCAGAAAAGGTGGTACAGCAACATATCACTACATCAGCAAAAGATTTAGAGTATTTTTTAACAGTAGTTGATGCCACTGACCTCATTTATGAAGAGGTATGTATGCAAGCAAGAAACACAGATTTGTCACATGATTTTCATAGTAGTGGTATGACAGAACAAAGCAGTGATATTAACCACCAACAGGGATGGTAACAGCCAGTAACACTAGATAATAGATCCAATAGCCATAACTTTAAAGCAAATGGGAATTCCAGAAAATGGAATGGAGCAGGTACAATACTGATTACCCCAACATGCTGAGCACCTGTAACAAGAATCTTAACAATAGCAATGGTTATCAAGGAAATTCAAATGGTCACAAAAACTCTATTTTAAGTAATAACTTTAAGCAATGGGAACCAAATTTTCATAGTAATCAAAACAATAACCGGCCTTCTAATGAGCATCCACTTCAAATAGTTAAGGTGTTTAAGAGTAATGAGAGTATTCCGACACTACCACCAGAAAATGGTAGCCTGTAAGATCCTAGATTTATGGGATGCATTCAGCAACCATTCACTTGCTGAGGTACTCTGAGGAACAAGACTTGAAAGGAGAGCTATGGTCTGATGAGACAATGAAGGATGAAGAGGAAGTGTTACAAGCAATAATATATTTGAATACAGGCAATATACCCATACAGGTGTGTCTGCAAAGTTTTGTTTACGCAGTAGCAGAGGACTTACTGGTATCCACTTTCCCTTCGCAGAACTGCAGAATATTATCAGCCACAGGAAACATGACACAAAATCTCAAGCAGCATTTTTTTTTGTCGTCGAGAACTTAGTAAATTGTATTCTATTAAAGGAATGTTTCAGAGAGTTTAAGGCAAGCCTCAATGTGGGTACTGCTTGCAGGCTCATAAACAGATTTTATGCATTAATTTGGTTACAACGAAGAAACTCGTACGTGAAATAGCAATAAAGTAAATTTTCACCTTATCTATTCTGAAATACTTGTAATAAATGAGCAATGCAGTGAGGAGGTGTTGGTTATCCCAGTACCACATCATGTTATCCATGACAAGATTGGTGAATCTGGTTATCTAGCTGAGGCACAAAGAAAGAAGTTATGCAATTTATTTTTACAATATGAACAGGCGTTTTGCATAAACTCAGGTTTTATAAAACATTACAGTTACAAAATGGATATATATCCCTATCAAACTGTCATAATCCTTACTCTATCACTTGGGCAAAGAAAGAGGAATTGAGGGCATTGAATAAGGAACAAGAAAGAATGTTAAGTTGGCAAGTAATAGAACCTTCAAATTCTCCATATTGCAGCCCATTGTTTCCCATCAGTAAGGCAAACAGTAGTATTTAATGACACTTGAAAATATCGAGAAACAATATTTCATGGTGTTAAGTATTTAACTTCATTAGATCTGTGTTCTTCATATTGCCAAATGTAATTGCATCTCGAAAGTAGGAAATAAACCACGTATATGTGTTTTGGTCACTGTTTGCATTTCTGAATATTACCTTTAGGACTAAATGTTAGTGCAGGTTCCTTTATAATAGCATTGGACACTGCACTGGGGCCAGAGCTGTGTAAGAGAATCACAATGTACGTCAAAGATATATTCATTTCAACCAGTTCACGGAGAGAACATCTAGATTTGTTAGAGGAAGTACTTGAAAATATATTGATTGTGGTATTACAGTTAGTTTGGAAAAGCCCAAATTTGTAAGAGAAAAAATGAAATTTTTTGGCCACATTATCTCACCTACATGTGTTTTACCCAATTCCAGAAACACAGCAGCTGACAAAATACTTTTCTACGCATAAGAACAGAAAAAGTTAAAGGTATTTCTAGGTCTAACTTCATTCTTTAGGAAGTTTGTACCAAAAAAATTGCTAAATAGTGATCCCTCTTGAACCTGTCAAGGAAAAAATAATATGTAGTTATAGAATGAAGAATACCAAAGAGACTTCCAGGCCATAAAAAAAAGCTTTAGTAAATGCAAATATTTAACACCATCCAGACATGAGACAAGTTCTTTGCTTAAGCAAAGATGCATCGTTTCAGGGTGGAATTGCTTCTCCGTTTCAAATTAGAGAGATAGATGGGAAGGACATGAATCACATAATTAGTTTTACTTACCAAACACTCGCCAGGTGTGAAAGATCGTGCTTTTGTACCGGAAGTGAAGCATTAGCCTTAATGTGCGCCCTTCAGAAGTTTGAATACTATTTGCAGGAAATACACATGAAACCATCAAGTGAAATTTTTTTTGTTAACTTGCAAGTTGTTACATAAGGAAATTGCCTGATGGTTCAAATTCTTACAAGAACTCATTTTTGAAGTAATGATATATAAAAGAGAAATAAAACATTATAGCTTACACATTCTCTAGATTCCCACATGGGTTAAATGAATTTGCAAAACTAAATAAACAGAAGTCAGATTTTGGAGTCTTTCGCATGAGGCGAAAATTATAAACCTTATTACATAAAACTGTGTCAATGAGTGGGCAATTTGCGATAAAAGAAGCCTCACTGGAAGAAGATAAAAGAGAAGATGAATAATAAGGAAATGAAAGTCTAGGTAAGTATTACACATTGTACAAAGGCGTTCTAGTTCACTGCTGAGCACTGGAGCCGAACAGTTGGTCATCTCTATACCTGCAGATTATGTAACTTATTTTATTAGGTTTGCACCCCAATATGGGGTACAGATGTGTAGTAAGAAAATTATGTCATATACTTATCTCCAAATTTGCCTTCCAAGGTGCGAAGAGTAATAAATTTTGTACCATATGTCAGAAGGTCAAACACACGAATCAGTCTTGCCTGAATGAATTACATCAAACAATTACAATGAAACCATTAGAATTAGTGTCACTTGACACAACTGGGTTATTTCCTGAAGGAAGCGGGGGTTTCAAATATCTCATTGCTTGTATGATGTTTTCACAAAATACACTCCTGGAAATGGAAAAAAGAACACATTGACACCGGTGTGTTAGACCCACCATACTTGCTCCGGACACTGCGAGAGGGCTGTACAGGCAATGATCACACGCACGGCACAGCGGACACACCAGGAACCGCGGTGTTGGCCGTCGAATGGCGCTAGCTGCGCAGCATTTGTGCACCGCCGCCGTCAGTGTCAGCCAGTTTGCCGTGGCATACGGAGCTCCATCGCAGTCTTTAACACTGGTAGCATGCCGCGACAGCGTGGACGTGAACCGCATGTGCAGTTGCGGACTTTGAGCGAGGGCGTATAGTGGGCATGCGGGAGGCCGGGTGGACGTACCGCCGAATTGCTCAACACGTGGGGCGTGAGGTCTCCACAGTACATCGATGTTGTCGCCAGTGGTCGGCGGAAGGTGCACGTGCCCGTCGACCTGGGACCGGACCGCAGCGACGCACGGATGCACGCCAAGACCGTAGGATCCTACGCAGTGCCGTAGGGGACCGCACCGCCACTTCCCAGCAAATTAGGGACACTGTTGCTCCTGGGGGTATCGGCGAGGACCATTCGCAACCGTCTCCATGAAGCTGGGCTACGGTCCCGCACACCGTTAGGCCGTCTTCCGCTCACGCCCCAACATCGTGCAGCCCGCCTCCAGTGGTGTCGCGACAGGCGTGAATGGAGGGACGAATGGAGACGTGTCGTCTTCAGCGATGAGAGTCGCTTCTGCCTTGGTGCCAATGATGGTCGTATGCGTGTTTGGCGCCGTGCAGGTGAGCGCCACAATCAGGACTGCATACGACCGAGGCACACAGGGCCAACACCCGGCATCATGGTGTGGGGAGCGGTCTCCTACATTGGCCGTACACCACTGGTGATCGTCGAGGGGACACTGAATAGTGCACGGTACATCCAAACCGTCATCGAACCCATCGTTCTACCATTCCTAGACCGGCAAGGGAACTTGCTGTGCCCGCATCTCGTGGTCGTGCGGTAGCGTTCTCGCTTCCCACGCCCGGGTTCTCGGGTTCGATTCCCGATGGGGTCAGGGATTTTCTCTGCCTCGTGATGGCTGGGTGTTGTGTGCTGTCCTTAGGTTAGTTAGGTTTAAGTAGTTCTAAGTTCTAGGGGACTTATGACCACAGCAGTTGAGTCCCATAGTGCTCAGAGCCATTTGAACTTGCTGTTCCAACAGGACAATGCACGTCCGCATGTATCCCGTGCCACCCAACGTGCTCTAGAAGGTGTAAGTCAACTACCCTGGCCAGCAAGATCTCCGGATCTGTCCCCCATTGAGCATGTTTGGGACTGGATGAAGCGTCGTCTCACGCGGTCTGCACGTCCAGCACGAACGCTGGTCCAACTGAGGCGCCAGGTGGAAATGGCGTGGCAAGCCGTTCCACAGGACTACATCCAGCATCTCTACGATCGTCTCCATGGGAGAATAGCAGCCTGCATTGCTGCGAAAGGTGGATATACATTGTACTAGTGCCGACATTGTGCATGCTCTGTTGCCTGTGTCTATGTGCCTGTGGTTCTGTCAGTGTGATCATGTGATGTATCTGACCCCAGGAATGTGTCAATAAAGTTTCCGCTTCCTGGGACAATGAATTGACGGTGTTCTTATTTCAATTTCCAGGAGTGTATGTATGTTTGTATGCTACGAAAAACACGGTAACTGATACAGTTATTAGAGGGATAGTAAAGGACTATTTTCGAAGAATAGGTAAACTAAGACCATGTTACATGACAATGCATCTTACTTTACAAATCCTAAATGGAAAATCTTTCTCAAAGAACAACGACTCACACATATTTTATAAGCCCAACTTCACCTAGGAGCAAGTCCAGTTGAATGTGTATTGAAAGAGTTTGATCACGTTACTAGGACTTATACAGCAGACAAGCAAACGAAATTGGTAGAGCACTTTGCTCCCTTTCAGAATATAGTTAATAATTTATCGCACCCATCTACAGAATTTACACCTACTGAACTAATGTTAGAGATAGATGAACTTGACAATTGGTCAAAGCTTTTGACATCCAAACCAGTAAAAGAACCTTCACTTAAAGAGAAAATAAGACAAGTTGTAATTATTCTGAGTGAAAAAGCATAGAAAAAGAAGGCCAAGTACGACAATAATGTAGACCTGACTTGCACCTTCCAGATATGAGATAAGGTGTTACAAACACATCTGAAATCTAACAGAGTTAAAAATATGAACAAGAAGTGGGAAATATTATATTCAGGACCTTTCCTGATAATGGAAATTCAACAAACAGGATGCTAGTTGCTAGCATATCACAAATCAGGAAAGATCAAATCACTGTATGCACACAAAAATATGAAGAAGTTTGTTCAGTGCACATGTGAAAACGCGAGGCCTGTAATAAAAGGGAGAAGAGTGTAAAAATGTAAATAGTTAATGACAATTGTAAAAATAGTAATAAGTTAAAATTATAAGTATTGTCCTAAAGGAAGGAACACACATAAAGATCCATTTTGCATCACTACTAGGGAACATACCCGAAAACTATGTAGGACATTAGTTCATTATGACCTTATATTACATGGGAGCGAGTGCTGAGTAAAAGAAATGTGAATCTAGAACACTATTATTTTATGAAATGGTGTGAGTTGGAAACATTTTTTGAGGGACAGTCGATGCTTATAAATTGTGAGGCATATTTTTAGGGTATGATTCAGCAGATACCATTACATAAAACAAAAAAATTATACAATCTATACGTTAAGTTTCAAAATAAATACAAGTATTCAGAAAAATACACAGATATGTATAACAACAATCTATGTGTGGTGTCACCGCCAGACACCACACTTGCTAGGTGGTAGCCTTTAAATCGGCCGCGGTCCGTTAGTATACGTCGGACCCGCGTGTCGCCATTATCAGTGATTGCAGACCGAGCGCCGCCACACGGCAGGTCTAGAGAGACTTCCTAGCACTCGACCCAGTTGTACAGCAGACTTTGCTGGCGATGGTTCACTGACAAAATACGCTCTCAATTGCCGAGACGATAGTTAGCATAGCCTTCAGCTACGTCATTTGTTACGACCTAGCAAGGCGCCATTACCAGTTACTATTGATGCTGTAAAACATGTACCGTCAAGAGCGATGTTCACCATTTATGGATTAAAGTTAAGTATTCCAGAAGCTACGTACTTTTTTTGCTAGTCTCATTTCCTTGACCTGTTCCAGATCTCACGCCAGCCTGCGTGAGCTAAAACGCGTTCCTTTCGGCTTACTCTCATAGTGGGTTGGCTGTCTTGCCAATCCACAACACCATGAATACATGTACAACACAACATGTTACAAACTAGATCTACATATGTACTACATGTACATTAAGGCTTTGTTACCAGCTATGCAAAATCTAAAGCAAATATTACACCTATAACTACAATCTAATATACAATATGATACTAAAATCGAGCTGCTTCCAAAGAAAAGTGGTACTACGAGGAGTAAAAAGTGTATGAATTATTGAATGTATCAGTGAGCAAAGTTACACTCAAATGGCAACAGGCTAGAAGTACAATTTTAATTGAAATACTTGTAACGTGAATATGTTATTTTTCTGACAGATATTCTTTGACTAGGAACCCTTGGTATGAATGCTTATGAATGTGTAAATTTACCTGTGGGAAACCAGACTAACTAGTAATCAAATATAATTTTTTACAAAGATGATGGAAATGATGCTTTGCATATTCCACTTTCAATGAAGGCAGTACATAATTAAGACAGAAAGGTCCCAGTTGTGGGCCCTGCTTGTAATGTAGTTATAGGTATTTTGTGTGAAAGTGTTTCAGCAATGGGAAAATAATTATTAGGGGAAGCAAATATGACTGCTGGCAAAGGCAGGAAGAATATTTTACCTTAGCCTTGAAGGAACACAAAACACCAAGGCATTTACTAATATATATTCTAAACTTTATATAACTCCACGTATGTACAAGCACACCCTTTACATATTTCTTATCCATTGTTATGACAAGAAGATATAAGATGAAGCAAATATGTATATTGACTTAGTTTGTCTTACCTACATTTATGGAAAACAGTGGACACATCAAGAACTACATGAATCAGTTCTGTTTCGGATATTATACTAGAGGAATTGGTACATAAAAGAAAAATTATTATTTGTAGAAGGAAAATACATTTGCACACGAGAACTTTTCCTGTGCGAATTAATGATGATATTTCCACTCGACAAACAGGTAAAAAAAAAAAAAAAAAAAAAAAAAAAAAAAAAAAAAAAAAAAAAAAACCTTGCTGACGTGCATCTGTGAAAGATGCAAGAAAAACTCACGTTACACATGATATTGTAACACACAAGAACACATCAAAACGAAACGTACGATTTGCTGCATGGATGCAGCGAAGTGCTGAATAGCCTGCATGGGTGAAGTGTTGATTATCAGGTAGGCCCTGGCGGATGATGTAAGATAACTTCGTGTTGAAATAGTTTTATTCTCCTTTGTGAATAGTAATTTTTTCTGTTCTTTCCAATCCAGTATATTGTCTCTTGTACTGAATTATGTAGAAAGTTCTATAGTCCGTAGTCAAATATAGCGGATTCAAATGGGGCTCTTAATTTTTCTGTGGGCTACAGAATCTTGAGATGGCACACAGAAGTGACCATCAGGATGGGGAAACCTGTCCTTGCCTGTAACATAGACTCTATAAAATATTTTTAGTGTCTTTCATTAAATGTAAACCCATGTGTACTTGTGTTGAATATCCTGGTGAGATATATTGTAATGTACTCGTGGGAAATTAATGTTCAAGAATCAAGAAAAGTATAAGTGATCAAACAGCGCATGTGTTAAAGCGATAGTGCTATGTCTAGTGCTAAAAACTGCTAATCGGTGCATCAACGACGAACCAACGTACATTCTAAGAAGCTTCCTGAACACAGAAACACCATCAGGATCACAAGTTTTTATTACCGACTGCCGGTTTTAATCTGCGCTTCAGATCATCTGCGTGTCTGTCACAGTAAGGTGCAGTTTGTTAACAGTGGCTTTACGTCGCATGAAACCGGTCGTCGGTAGTAAAAACTTGAGGTTCAGTCGGTGTTTCCTTACTCATTATAACAAAAAGAGTTCACGGTTCCTAATACATGGCGTCGACTACATACTGCTGCATGTGTCTTCCTCTCTAGGTGCCGAAGCTGTTTAGGGAACGTGAGAAAGAAATAGGAAATGCATGCACGCCAGTGTAAGCCAATTATATTTTAGATACGATAGTGCTTACTATTCTTATTAAATGTATTTATTCACAATAGCGATTTTAACCTATCGTCCCATCCTCCATTCAGTATATAGTGCGTGAATGTAAAATACTACCCTTGTGTCACCCATGTTTACATATACCGTGTGCATGATATGACAACTGTCTTCTTGATCTGTAGTATGAGAATACTGTATGCTGTATGCTGTAACAATTCCTATCGAATATCGTCATTTTCATGTTTTCTTTTTTCCTCAGTTTGGTTTACATTAATCGTTATTGTTATTATTATTACTTTTACTTATTTATTTCGCATAAAGCAAGCAGTCGTTTATTTAACATCCTCAGTTCTTATGTAGCCCGTATGCTACCTGCAACTTTTATTTTTTCTGGCTCAGGCTTGCCTGACTGCAGAGTGTACCTTACACCACATGCTACTTGTCCATCACTTGTTTCCGTTTCTGCAATCTCCCTGTAGGTTTCAGCATCTGACTGAAGAGAGCTGTTTATCGAAATGCTGGCATGGCTACGAGAAATAAAGGTAAATTTTGCTTGAATTTAGTAATTTTGGGCTAGAATGTGTTTAGAATGTGCTGTAATATATTTATTTGAATAAGTGATTTTTAAACTTAAATTTATCTAATTCATCTGAGATTGTTTGAGGTCTGCGACCTTATTACAAATTTATGAAATAATTTTCTGTTGCTTCATTCACTTTTTCCTGATACTTTCTGGCATGACTCTTTTCGGCAGCATGCTGCCGTCATCAGATGCGTTACAGTTACATATACAGTATTACATTAATCTGAAGTATGTTTAGGTTCATTTACTACGAGTGACATTGAAGTTACATAATGAAATATAATCGTGTACAGTAAGATACTTTTGTTATAGAGCGTAGTTCAAGTGAGTTGTATGTTTAAAACATTTCATTTCTGTATTTCATTTCATTTTTATGGAAATTTACTTCTCTGGCAGACAGAACACATAATTGTTTAACACTTTCACATTTAGATATTTACGTCATTCCAAAGATTCTACACTGCTGAAGTAACTACTTTCAGTTACTATCGACGTGAAAACAATGAAGATGAAACCTTTTCTATGTAAACATATTTTAGAGTGGCACATGTCGAATGGTATGATTATTTCATGTTTCTTGGTTAAACATTAATTCTAAGAGTCGTTTCTTAAATAACGCAATACTTCAACATCGGAGAATTTTTTTTAAGAAATTGATAATGTTACTTACCAGGTTAGCCGAGAGTGCTAATGCGCTGCTTCCTGGACTCGGGTAGACGCGCCGCCCCCAGATCGAATCCGCCCAGCGATTTAACGACGAAGGGCCGGTGTCCTGGCCATCCTGGGTATGGTTTTTAGGTGGTTTTCCACATCCCACTAGGTGAATACTGGGCTGGTCCCCACCTCCCGCGAGTTACACGACTCGCAGACATTTGCAAAAACGTTCACACTATGTCACAGTCCACAGTAGACGCAGACAGCTGGGGTATACTATTACCATCCCGGGGGTACGGGGTGGCGACAGGAAGGGCATGTGGCCACCCTCTTCAACACACATTGTCAAACTCCATGGTAACAACCCAGACCTGGTAGTAGCTGGAGTGGGATTCGGATACGACGATAATGTTACTTGCTATCTTATAGTTTAGCAACCTGTTACGACCTGCTGTACATGAATGAAAATTTCTAGTTCTTCTTACAAGTCCATTTGACGTCTCTCTTTGTTGTGGACTGAATGTGTCCACTTTGATGCAAATCTTTCTGCCGCTGAAAAGGATAGTAAAAGTGTCCTCCTAGGATGGATGCGTCTCTTCTAGGGCAGTGCACACACTGATAGTAACACAGAATAGTAAATAATAAAATATGTTACTCAACTGTGGTAATGTTGGTTACATCAATTCTAGAATTCAGGACAGCCTAACTGACCTGCGTTGTCCACAGTTCCATGGCCACATACTTAATAATGTTCTCTGAACTAAAGTAAGAAGAAACGAATGTTCTGTCTTGATGTACTATTCGAGGAACATTTCCAAACTGACAGTACTCAGCTAATTCTCTAGGCAGGCGATCTCTGTCCATAAGCGATGTCTATTCACTGTCTGTCTCTCGGCCACTCTTTTTATGTCACTCGACGACTTGAAGACGCGAAGAACATTCTCTGTAGAAACTCCCTAGCAAGACTCGGACTGACCTACGACTTGCAGCTGACGACTTCTGTTCGCACACTTCTATTAAGCGCGCGTCTCTCTTCCTGGTGGCGCTGCCGCTCCAGGGGGCTCCAGGGAACGTGCTTCTCGCGTGCAGCGTGATTGGTCTGCATGCAGCGACGTTCCCACTGTGGATGAACCTCCACTAGTATTTTTGGTACCAACTGTGGCTAAGTCTTCTTGTATGGTATTTCAATACCCCAAAACTGTAACTGAAATCTGGGTTCGCAGGACAGAGCGGATAAGGTTGTGGAAAGGGGCCTAATCAGTTCCTGATAGTTGCACAAACATACAAACTTTATTTGCTAAAAACGCTTGATCACATATGCCCTTAAAAGAATTCAGAAACAATACGGCTGAAGGCCAGAACACAAGTTATTAAAATTGCGTTAAGGAAAACACACGGCTGAAGGCCTTAGTTACAAAATATAAGAACTAAGAGCTTGAGGGCTGGATAACGAGAACTGCACCTTCCTTTTTTTTTTTTTTTTTTTTTTTCATCAGTCTACTGACTGGTTTGATGCGGCCCGCCACGAATTCCTTTCCTGTGCTAACCTCTTCATCTCAGAGTAGCACTTGCAACCTACGTCCTCAATTATTTAGCAGATGTCCTATCATCCTGTCCCTTCTCCTTATCACTGTTTTTCACGTATTCCTTTCCTCCCCGATTCTGCGTAGAACCTCCTCATTCCTTACCTTATCAGTCCACCTAATTTTCAACATTCGTCTATAGCACCACATCTCAAATGCTTCGATTCTCTTCTGTTCCGGTTTTCCCACAGTCCATGTTTCACTACCATACAATGCTGTACTCCAGACGTACATCCTCAGAAATTTCTTCCTCAAATTAAGGCCGGTATTTAATATTAGTAGAATTCTCTTGGCCAGAAATGCCTTTTTTGCCATAACGAGTCTGCTTTTGATGTCCTCCTTGCTCCGTCCGTCATTGGTTATTTTACTGCCTAGGTAGCAGAATTCCTTAACTTCATTGACTTCATGACCATCAATCCTGATGTTAAGTTTCTCGCTGTTCTCATTTCTACTACTTCTCATTACCTTCGTCTTTCTCCGATTTACTCTCAAACCATACTGTGTACTCATTAGACTATTCATTCCGTTCAGCAGATCATTTAATTCTTCTTCACTTTCATTCAGGATAGCAATGTCATCAGCGAATCTTATCATTGATATCTTTTCACCTTGTATTTTAATTCCACTCCTGAACCTTTCTTTTATTTCCATCATTGCTTCCTCGATGTACAAATTGAAGAGTAGGGGCGAAAGGCTACAGCCTTGTCTTACACCCTTCTTAATACGAGCAATTCATTCTTGATCGTCCACTCTTATTATTCCCTCTTGGTTGTTGTACATATTGTATATGACCCGTCTCTCCCTATAGCTTACCCCTACTTTTTTCAGAATCTCGAACAGCTTGTACCATTTTATATTGTCGAACGCTTTTTCCAGGTCGACAAATCCTACGAAAGTGTCTTGATTTTTCTTTAGCCTTGCTTCCGTTATTAGCCGTAGCGTCAGAATTGCCACTCTCGTCCCTTTACTTTTCGTAAAGCCAAACTGATCGTCACCATGCGCATTCTCAATTTTCTTTCCATTCTTCTGTATATTATTCTTGTAAGCAGCTTCGATGCATGAGCTGTTAAGCTGATTGTGCGATAATTCTCGCACTTGTCAGCTCTTGCCGTCTTCGGAATTGTGTGGATGATGCTTTTCCGAAAGTCAGATGGTATACTGCCAGACTCATATATTCTACACACCAACGTGAATAGTCGTTTTGTTGCCACTTCCCCAATGATTTTAGAAATTCTGATGGAATGTTATCTATTCCTTCTGCCTTATTTGACCGTAAGTCCTCCAAAGCTCTTTTAAATTCCGATTCTAATACTGGATCCCCTATCTCTTCTAAATCTCTAGTAATAGCGAATACCCTGTTCAAGAATCACAAGTGGAGGAGGTATACTTGGAAAAGGCCGGGAGATACGGGAAGATTTCAATTAGATTACATCATGGTCAGACAGAGATTCCGAAATCAGATACTGGATTGTAAGACGTACCCATGAGCAGATATAGACTCAGATCACAATGTAGTAATGATGAAGAGTAGACTGAAGTTCATGACATTAGTCAGGAAGAATCAATACGCAAAGAAGTGGGATACGGAAGTACTAAGGAATGACGAGATACGTTTGAAGTTCTCTAACGCTATAGATACAGCAATAAGGAATAGGGCAGTAGGCAGTACAGTTGAATGGACATCTCTAAAAAGGGCCATCACAGAAGTTGGGAAGGAAAACATAGGTACAAAGAAGGTAGCTGCGAAGAAACCATGGGTAAGAGCAGAAATACTTCAGTTGACTGATGAAAGGAGGAAGTACAAACATGTTCCGGGAAAATCAGGAATACAGAAATACAAGTCGCTGAGGAATGAAATAAATAGGAAATGCAGGGAAGCTAAGACGAAATGGCTGGAGGAAAAATGCGAAGACATCGAAAAAGATATGATTGTCGGAAGGACAGACTCAGAATACAGGAAAGTCAAAACAGCCTTTTGGTGACATTAAAAGCAACGGTGGTAACATTAAGAGTGCAACGGGAATTCCACTGTTAAATGCAGAGGAGAGAGCAGATAAATGGAAAGAATACATTGAAAGCCTCTATGAGGGTGAAGATTTGTCTGATGTGATAGAAGAAGAAACAGGAGTCGATTTAGAAGAGATAGGGGATCCAGTATTAGAATCGGAACTGCACTAAGAAAGTTTTAAAAGGTTGCAGACAAACACCTATCAAATTTTAATTTAAATAGGCTGAAGGCCTAATCTTAAAATATTTCACATAAGGTTCGGCTGAAGGCCACATACTGAACATTAAAGCAAACTAAATCAATACACAGCTGAAGGCCTCACACAGTACTTGAGACAAAGGACAATCACAATTCCAAAAAACAGAACAGTGGTGCTCAGAAGTGTTCCAAGGGTCGGCATGGGGAAAAAACTGTAACAACAGGTTAGGTGAGACAGGGGCAGCCAAGCGCAACACTACATAACTGGGTGGCAGCACGACCTAGGGACGGTTAATGGCATGACAACCGAAAATATCAGGACAGAGATCGCAGCAGCACTATGTCTCGTTAATTGGCATCTAAACACAGTCAAGGCACAATAACCACTCAAAGAAAAAAAAGAGAGAACAACATTAAGCTGTCAAACTACACGCTGTGCCGGACAGCACCAACACGGTGTGGAAAACACAGTGCCAGAGAACTATGCCAACGACAATGGCAGGTAACCAGACCGTTAGCGGCCACAAGGCAGAGGACACTGCTGCTGCACTTCACTAATAAGTTACAATCATTCCAATAGTTAAACACCATACAGGAACACAGCTGCAAAATTTGCCGACTCCAGCACACCATACGTTGCTGCTTGTGTCAACAGCCCAGGAAGCAACAACCGGCAGTGAACGAAAAGATGTCACAGCAGTTGAGGTGCCGCAACAGGTTACCTGATTGCTCAACTCCAGTGTCCAGGTTCGGTGGTCGACGAACTTTGCAGCTCTCACAGCTAGTGCCTCACAACTATGACAATGCATGCACGCCACCCGCGGCCCCGGCCTGACCACACCCCGCAGAGACTTACTCGCTGCTGTGTCTCAACCGACCGACTCCTCACACACACCACCACAATGAAAATATGGCGGTCACACCAAAGATGGTACAGGAGTACTAGTATCAATAAACGCTGCCGCTGCCACTGATGCAGGCAAGCGAGCAGCTCATTCGGGTAGTAACTGAGGGAGAAATAAGGCGCCACTTGATGGTGAGAAAATGCCAAAAGAAAAAAACGGTATCAGCGCGAGCCAGCATAGCTACATAACTTATATGTAAACTGCTGTAAATATTTCACACTGAATGATCTCTATTTCTGCAAACGTCAGTACTTTTGAACCACAAGTTCATATAATCTACAGAAGAGGTTAACATGCAACAATTATTTTTCAGAAATAAAATAAACAATATTGGCACTGAAGATATCATGTAAAGTGGTGACACATATCTGGATAATATCAAAACTATAAAAAAGCGTTATGCATGCGGTGGAATTGCTCTCCATCTCTACTTAGCAAGCACAGAAATAAGGACAGCTACAACATCCAAAAGCTCTTTACTAGTATTTTAGTCTTACTTTGTCCTAGAACAACGCATTGACCACCAATATAAACTCTCCTTCTTCTTCTTCTTCCTTTCTTCCTAGGCTAAAGCCTGCTTCCTTCCTTCAGTATCCCTTAATCTACCCTGAGGTTATCACTCCATCTTTCACTTGTACGTCCAGTATTTGTTTTACAAGCTGGTAATTTATTTCTTGCGATTTTCACAGTCTTCCGTTTATCCATCCTGTCTACGTGTTCGTTCCGTTCATGCTTTATCTTATGTAGTAGGGGAGTCCACTTTACATCCTTCCTAACTCTTGCACTTTTCTCTCTATCTCTCAGTGTCTTCCCTGTAATACTTTGCAGAATTTTTATTTCTGTGTTTTCCAAAAGTTTTCTTTTTGTTTTTGATGTTCATGGTCTTGTCTTAAATCTGTGTGTCATTAGAGGTCTCACTATTATTTTGTATATCCTTAGTTTTGCACCTTTCGAGAGGACGACGCTTCAAACCCGCCTCCAGCCATCATGATTTAGGTCTTCCGTGATTTCCCTAAATCGCTTCAGGCAAATGCTGGGATGGTTCGTTTGAAAGGGCATGGCCGATTTCCTTCTCCATCCTTCCCTGATCCGAGCTTGTGCTCCGTCACTAATGACCTCGTTGTCGACAGAACGTTAAACACTAATCATCTCCTCCTCCTCCTCCTCCTCCTCCTCCTTTTCCTCCTCCTCCTCCATTGCATCTATACCTAAATGCTTGTTTTTCCAAACTGCATAATTTAAACATCCTGCGACTTTGTTTGCTTTTGCTACTTGTTCTCTAACTTCCTTTTCGACATTTCCACTGCCGAGTAGTTCAATACGAAGATATTTAAATGTCATCACCCGTTGAATGACTTTTCCATCCACTTCGTTTGCGTCTCGTGGGATCCATAGATGTGTTCGTACATTTGGTTCTCTGGCGTACACTATTCATTTGCAAAATCTAGCCTCAGGACTGAGAGGATTAATCGCATGAACAGGCGAAATCCACAAGAAAATGATGATGATGATAATTATGATAATAATAATAATAATAATAATAATAATAATTCTAACGAACTCCGCTATTACCGGTCCCAAGCCCGGGGACCTGCCTAACAAGTGATGGCGAAGGAGGAGGGGAGGAGTAGCAGAAACCCTTGGTCCATCTGGCTCCATATGTCAGTACCCTGTGAGGGGTCCTGCCTAGGGTTACAAGTGAAACCCGACCAACAGTCTCTAAGGCGGAAAAAGAAACTTGATTTAAGTCCCAACGATGAAGAGAACGGAAGCGCCTGGTGGTCTGAACCACGAACAAAAAAACAAATTTCGGTCTAACAATGCAATATTATCTTGGAATTCAATTTCTAACTTTGAATGTAATACAGTTTCAGTTGCAGTATGGAACTCCTCAAAATTAACCCTATTTTCCAGCTCGTAACGCGAGACAGAAATCCACCAATGTCACGCTATGAATTGGGGCCAAGAGTTCTTAGGAGTCCCAACAATTGCAATCAGAAGGTTGAATCGGAGCAACGTTGGAATCCTTCTAAAATAAATTCTTTCTAGGCACTTTAAATGAAATTTGTCTAGTCAAGACTGGTAAACAAAAAGAACAAGAAATATTTTTAGAGAAAAAGAAAATTCAAATTTTAGCAGTTCAAGAAACAAAGTTCCTTGTAATTACAGAATCTTCAAAGACAAATCACCAATCAAAATTATGAATCAGATAACATTATATCGTACAGCTTCATATGTTCATAAGCAGCTGCAGCAGCAAGTCGTATACTCTTAGCTCACTTATTTGTTACATAGTTTAATTCTTAATTTCTTTGCGTGTTCATTGTTTAATTCATAAATTTCGGGCGTATTATAGTATTTGAGAGTTGTAGCATCGCGTTTTAGTACCTGAATAGTGTAAAATCGCGTATCCTTCCGCCGCCGAGCAGTGTGTCAGCAGTGCGCAAGTAGCAGCACTACTGTATTTACTAGGCAATCTTGTATTTTAATAACAGTTTAAATTTTGTGTCGAATTGTTTGTGCTCCCTGTAGATTAGTTCAGACGTTCTTTGCACAACAGTTTTTAGCATGGATAGGAACTGCAACTGCTGTGTTCGGATGCAGGCTGAGTTGGCATCCCTCCGCTCCCAGCTTCAGGCAGTGTTGGCTTTGGTCACACAGCTTGAGGCTGTTGCCAATGGGCATCACTGTGGGGGTCCGGATGGGGGTTTGTCGGGGACGGCCAGCTCGTCCCACGCATCCCCCGATCGGACTACGACTGTGGCTGCCCGGGATACTGCCCACATTTAGGCTGATCCTTCATATGCCATGAAGGGTACAGGTGCACCAATCTGCAGGTCGTCGCTCACGTCGGTATCAATGATGTGTGTCGCTTTGGATCGGAGGAAATCCTCTCTGGCTTCCGGCGGCTATCTGATTTGGTGAAGACTACCAGTCTCGCTAGCGGGATGAAAGCAGAGCTCGCCATCTGCAGCATCGTCGACAGGACTGACTGCGGACCTTTGGTACAGAGCCGAGTGGAGGGTCTGAATCAGAGGCTGAGACGGCTCTGCGACCGTGTGGGCTGCAGATTCCTCAACTTGCACAGTGGGGTTTCGGGTTCCGCTGGATAGGTCAGGAGTCCACTACACGCAGCAAGCGGCTACACGGGTAGCAGGGGTTGTGTGGCGTGGACTAGGCGGTTTTTTAGATTAGATGGCCTCGGGCAAGTACAGAAAGGGCAGCAGCCTCAAAGGGTGCGGGCCAAAGTCAGGACATGCGGGGACCAAGCAGCAATCGGTATTGTAATTGTAAACTGTCGAAGCTGCATTGGTAAAGTACCGGAACTTCAAGCGCTGATAGAAAGCACCGAAGCTGGAATCGTTATAGGTACAGAAAGCTGGCTGAAGCCAGAGATAAATTCTGCCGAAATTTTTACAAAGGCACAGACGGTGTTTGGTAAGGATAGATTGCATGCAAACGGTGGTGGCGTGTTTGTCGCTGTTAGTAGTAGTTTATCCTGTAGTGAAGTAGAAGTGGATAGCTCCTGTGAATTATTACAGGTGGAGGTTACACTCAACAACCGAGCTAGGTTAATAGTTGGCTCCTTTTACCGACCTCTCGACTCAACAGCATTAGTGGCAGAACAACTGAGAGAAAATTTGGAATACATTTCACATAAATTTTCTCAGCATGTTATGGTCTTAGGTGGAGATTTCAATTTACCAGATATAGACTGGGACACTCAGATGTTTAGGACGGGTGGTAGGGACAAAGCATCGAGTGACATTCTACTGAGTGCACTATCCGAAAATTACCTCGAGCAATTAAACAGAGAACCGACTCGTGGAGATAACATCTTGGACCTACTGATAACAAACAGACCCGAACTTTTCGACTCTGTAAGTGCAAAACAGGGAATCAGTGATCATAAGGCCGTTGCCGCGTCCCTGAATATGGAAGTTAATAGGAATATAAAAAAAGAAGGAAGGCTTATCTGTTTAGCAAGAGTAATACAAGGCAGATTTCAGACTACCTAACAGATCAAAACGAAAATTTCTGTTCCGACACTGACAATGTTGAGTGTTTATGGAAAAAGTTCAAGGCAATCGTAAAATGCGTTTTAGACAGATTCGTGCCGAGTAAAATTGTGAGGGACGGGAAAAACCCACCGTGGTTCAACAACAAAGATAAGAAACTACTGCGAAAGCAAAGAGAGCTTCACTCCAAGTGTAAACGCAGCCAAAACTTCTCAGACAAACAAAAGCTAAACAATGTCAAAGTTAGCGTAAGGAGGGCTATGCGTGAAGCGTTCAGTGAATTCGAAAGTAAAATTCTATGTACCGACTTGACAGAAAATCCTAGGAAGTTCTGGTCTTACGTTAAATCAGTAAGTGGCTCGAAACAGCATATCCAGACACTCCGGGATGATGATGGCATTGAAGCAGAGGATGACACGCGTAAAGCTGAAATATTAAACACCTTTTCCCAAAGCTGTTGCACAGAGGAAGACCGCACTACAGTTCCTTCTCTAAATCCTCGCAAAAACGAAAAAATGGCTGACATCGAAATAAGTGTCCAAGGAATAGAAATCAACTGGCATCACTCAACAAAGTCCACTGGACATGACGGGATAGCAATTCGATTCTACACAGAGTACGCGAAAGAACTTGCCCCCTTCTGACAGCCGTGTACCGCAAGTCTCTAGAGGAACGGAAGGTTCCAAGTGATTGGAAAAGAGCACAGGTAGTCCCAGTCTTCAAGAAGGGTCGTCGAGCAGATGCGCAAAACTATGGACCTATATCTCTGACGTGGATCTGTTGTAGTATTTTAGAACATGTTTTTTGCTCGCGTATCATGTCGTTTTTGGAAACCCAGAATCTACTCTGTAGGAATCAACACGGGTTCCGGCAGCAGCGATCGTGTGAGACCCAACTCGCTTTATTTGTTCATGAGACCCAGAAAATATTAGATACAGGCTCCCAGGTAGATGCTATTTTCCTTGACTTCCGGAAGGCGTTCGATACAGTTCCGCACTGTCGCCTGATAAAGTAACAGCCTACTGAATGTCAGGCCAGCTGTGTGGCTGGATTGAAAAGTTTTTAGCAAACAGAACACAGCATTTTGTTCTCAATGGAGAGAAGTCTACAGACAAAGTAACCTCTGGCGTGCGACAGGGGAGTGTTATGGGACCATTTCTTTTCACAATATATACACTCCTGGAAATGGAAAAAAGAACACATTGACACCGGTGTGTCAGACCCACCATACTTGCTCCGGACACTGCGAGAGGGCTGTACAAGCAATGATCACACGCACGGCACAGCGGACACACCAGGAACCGCGGTGTTGGCCGTCGAATGGCGCTAGCTGCGCAGCATTTGTACACCGCCGCCGTCAGTGTCAGCCAGTTTGCCGTGACATACGGAGCTCCATCGCAGTCTTTAACACTGGTAGCATGCCGCGACAGCGTGGACGTGAACCGTATGTGCAGTTGACGGACTTTGAGCGAGGGCGTATAGTGGACATGCGGGAGGCCGGGTGGACGTACCGCCGAATTGCTCAACACGTGGGGCGTGAGGTCTCCACAGTACATCGATGTTGTCGCCAGTGGTCGGCGGAAGGTGCACGTGCCCGTCGACCTGGGACCGGACCGCAGCGACGCACGGATGCACGCCAAGACCGTAGGATCCTACGCAGTGCCGTAGGGGACCGCACCGCCACTTCCCAGCAAATTAGGGACACTGTTGCTCCTGGGGTATCGGCGAGGACCATTCGCAACCGTCTCCATGAAGCTGGGCTACGATCCCGCACACCGTTAGGCCGTCTTCCGCTCACGCCCCAACATCGTGCAGCCCGCCTCCAGTGGTGTCGCGACAGGCGTGAATGGACGAATGGAGACGTGTCGTCTTCAGCGATGAGAGTCGCTTCTGCCTTGGTGCCAATGATGGTCGTATGCGTGTTTGGCGCCGTGCAGGTGAGCGCCACAATCAGGACTGCATACGACCGAGGCACACAGGGCCAACACCCGGCATCATGGTGTGGGGAGCGATCTCCTACACTAGCCGTACACCACTGGTGATCGTCGAGGGGACACTGAATAGTGCACGGTACATCCAAACCGTCATCGAACCCATCGTTCTACTATTCCTAGACCGGCAAGGGAACTTGCTGTTCCAACAAGTCAATGCACGTCCGCATGTATCCCATGCCACCCAACGTGCTCTAGAAGGTGTAAGTCAACTACCCTGGCCAGCAAGATCTCCGGATCTGTCCCCCATTGAGCATGTTTGGGCCTGGATGAAGCGTCGTCTCACGCGGTCTGCACGTCCAGCACGAACGCTGGTCCAACTGAGGCGCCAGGTGGAAATGGCATGGCAAGCCGTTCCACAGGACTACATCCAGCATCTCTACGATCGTATCCATGGGAGAATAGCAGCCTGCATTACTGCGAAAGGTGGATATACACTGTACTAGTGCCGACATTGTGCATGCTCTGTTGCCTGTGTCTATGTGCTTGTGGTTCTGTCAGTGTGATCATGTGATGTATCTGACCCCAGGAATGTGTCAATAAAGTTTCCCCTTCCTGGGACAATGAATTCACGGTGTTCTTATTTCAATTTCCAGGAGTGTATTAATGACCTAGTAGATAGTGTCGGAACTTCCATGCGGCTCTTCGCGGATGATGCTGTAGTATACAGAAAAGTTGCAGCATTAGAAAATTGTAGCGAAATGCAGGAAGATCTGCAGCGGATAGGCACTTGCAGGGAGTGGCAACTGACCCTTAACATAGACAAATGTAATGTATTGCGAATACAAATAAAGAAGGATCCTTTTTTTGTATGATTATATGATAGCGGAACAAACACTGGTAACAATTACTTCTGTAAAATATCTGGGAGTATGCGTGCGGAACGATTTGAAGTGGAATGATCATGTAAAATTAATTGTTGGTAAGGCAGGTACCAGGTTGAGATTCATTGGGAGAGTCCTTAGAAAATGTAGTCCATCAACAAATGAGGTGGCTTACAAAACACTCGTTCGACCTATACTTGAGTATTGCTCATCAGTGTGGGATCCGTACCAGATCGGTTTGACGGAGGAGACAGAGAAGATCCAAAGAAGAGTGGAGCGTTTCGTCACAGGGTTATTTGGTAACCGTGATAGCGTTACGGAGATGTTTAACAAACTCAAGTGGCAGACTCTGCAAGGGAGGCGCTCTGCATCGCGGTGTAGCTCGCTCGTCAGTTTTCGAGAGGGTGCGTTTCTGGATGAGGTATCTAATATATTGCTTCCCCTTACTTATACCTCCCGAGGATATCATGAACGTAAAATTAGAGAGATACGAGCGCGCACGGCGGCTTTCAGACAGTCGTTCTTCCCGCGAACCATACGCGACTGGAACAGAAAAGGGAGGTAATGACAGTGGCACGTAAAGTGCCCTCAGCCACACACCGTTGGGTGGCTTGCGGAGTATACATGTAGATGTAGATGTACACTCCTGGAAATGGAAAAAAGAACACATTGACACCGGTGTGTCAGACCCACCATACTTGCTCCGGACACTGCGAGAGGGCTGTACAAGCAATGATCACACGCACGGCACAGCGGACACACCAGGAACCGCGGTGTTGGCCGTCGAATGGCGCTAGCTGCGCAGCATTTGTGCACCGCCGCCGTCAGTGTCAGCCAGTTTGCCGTGACATACGGAGCTCCATCGCAGTCTTTAACACTGGTAGCATGCCGCGACAGCGTGGACGTGAACCGTATGTGCAGTTGACGGACTTTGAGCGAGGGCGTATAGTGGACATGCGGGAGGCCGGGTGGACGTACCGCCGAATTGCTCAACACGTGGGGCGTGAGGTCTCCACAGTACACCGATGTTGTCGCCAGTGGTCGGCGGAATGTGCACGTGCCCGTCGACCTGGGACCGGACCGCAGCGACGCACGGATGCACGCCAAGACCGTAGGATCCTACGCAGTGCCGTAGGGGACCGCACCGCCACTTCCCAGCAAATTAGGGACACTGTTGCTCCTGGGGTATCGGCGAGGACCATTCGCAACCGTCTCCATGAAGCTGGGCTACGGTCCCGCACACCGTTAGGCCGTCTTCCGCTCACGCCCCAACATCGTGCAGCCCGCCTCAGGTGGTGTCGCGACAGGCGTGAATGGAGCGACGAATGGAGACGTGTCGTCTTCAGCGATGAGAGTCGCTTCTGCCTTGGTGCCAATGATAGTCGTATGCGTGTTTGGCGCCGTGCAGGTGAGCGCCACAATCAAGACTGCATACGACCGAGGCACACAGGGCCAACACCCGGCATCATGGTGTGGGGAGCGATCTCCTACACTAGCCGTACACTACTGGTGATCGTCGAGGGGACACTGAATAGTGCACGGTACATCCAAACCGTCATCGAACCCATCGTTCTACCATTCCTAGGCCGGCTAGGGAACTTGCTGTTCCAACAGGACAACGCACGTCCGCATGTATCCCGTGCCACCCAACGTGCTCTAGAAGGTGTAAGTCAACTACCCTGGCCAGCAAGATCTCCGGATCTGTCCCCCATTGAGCATGTTTGGGACTGGATGAAGCGTCGTCTCACGCGGTCTGCACGTCCAGCACGAACGCTGGTCCAACTGAGGCGCCAGGTGGAAATGGCATGGCAAGCCGTTCCACAGGACTACATCCAGCATCTCTACGATCGTATCCATGGGAGAATAGCAGCCTGCATTGCTGCGAAAGGTGGATATACACTGTACTAGTGCCGACATTGTGCATGCTCTGTTGCCTGTGTCTATGTGCTTGTGGTTCTGTCAGTGTGATCATGTGATATATCTGACCCCAGGAATATGTCAATAAAGTTTCCCCTTCCTGGGACAATGAATTCACGGTGTTCTTATTTCAATTTCCAGGAGTGTAGATGTAGATGTAGATAATAGGAAACGTTACAGAATTTAAGTCCAGCTCAGTATCTTTCCTATCAGTTAAATGCAAAAACTAGCTACATACACTTGTTAAGTGCCATCCCATAATAAATGAAGACAACAGGAAAAATCCACAAAAAACAGAGGAGTTCTGGGATCTTGCAGAAACTGGAATATCTAAAATTCCAAAGATGACCACTATATTGCTATCAGGCGACTTCAGTGCACAGATAGGTAGAGAGAAGGAATTTAAAAATGTAGTAGGGCACTACCCAGCTCATAAAAGAACCAAAGAAAGTGGTATGAGGCAAAGCAGCTTGTGTGAAGCTCACCCGAGACCAATGCCAACCTTCTGCAGGAAACTCCCAGATTAAACGTGAATATCTCCCAACACAATCTTAGAAGAATTTCAGTTAGATCATGTGGCCATTTCGCAAAAATGTAGAATCGAAATTATGAATGTGAAAGTAACAAGGAATGATCAATCTCATACTGATCATTATGTCTCTAAATTAAAGTGAAACTCATACCTAGTAAATAACAGAGAAAGTCACAGATTACTAAAATATAATACAGACAGTCTTACAATAACAAAAGAATCAATTAAAAACTATCAAGACGAAATTAAAGTGGCTAAATATGGCAACTGGCAAGAAATATCCAAAGTAATTAATAATGTTGCACAGAAATTATTTGGGTCAATAACACATCAAAAGAAAATATTGTGGAATAACAGAGAGGACTAAAAAGTTGGAAAATGGAAACGCTCGAAGAAAATTGAAGATTATGATCGGATTGAGCAACAAAGAAAGGAAACTGCCAGGTTAATCAGTACTACCAAACAAGACTTTCAGAAGGAGAAACTTTTGAACATAAAAATTTGTGAAAAATAGTAGTTGTTACTTTCATCACACATTTACGGACAAATTAAAGAGGTACCAGACTCAAAATGTCTGTTTCAAAAATGAAAACATCAAAATTGGCTTAAGCTATACTGAAACTTGTGAATTGCTAGTAAGATATTTTCATCAGCTTCTGAACTGTCCTGAACCGAGTCTTAAATTGGAGTCCTCAGACATTAATGAAAATTTGGAAGAAGCTTTACAACCAATTATAGAATAAATTCAAAAAGTAGTTAAGACCCTCAAAAACAACAAAATTAGTGAAGAAGATTCTTTTGCAGTCGAACGTTTTGAGCGATCCTTGCTAAATACACCACAGGAGCTAAATTTACTCTTCGTAGAAATCTGGAAAACAGAAAAATCCTAGAGGAGTGGAAAGTTGCCTTGATACACCCACTCTGCAAAATAGGTAATAAATAGGATGAAAACAATTGCAGAGGTAACTCTGTAATGCCAGTAGCGTATACCGTTTTAGGAAAGGAAGGTCATGCTCAGACCCAATATTTAATCCCAAGTCAGTAATTCGCTACAGATTACTTAATTCAAAGAACATTGCTGTTATGATTTCAAAAAGCTTTTGATTCTGTTGACAGAGAAACTATAGATGAAATTATTCGAGAATTTGGCGTAAAGTCTAAACTGGCAGACCTAATCAGTGAAACACTTACAGACACAGTCTGTGAAGTAAAATTTATGGGAGAAATTTCACAGCCTTTCAAAATAAAAACAAGCGTGTGACAAGGTGACGGCCTATCCCCAATTCTTTTTAATAGTATGTTAGAGAAAATAGTAAGAACGTCGAACGAAAAACTTATTGAACTCAACATCTTTTCTCTAAGGTTAGGAAGAAGAAGCCAACTTTTTGCTATATTTTCCGAAGATGTGGCATCTGTTATCTCTTAAAAGAAATAGCCATCAGAACTGACCAAAGAATTTCTGCAGAAAAAACAAATTTTATAAAAAACGTTAAGGATGCTCCTAAATGTCTGAAAACGAATATTGGCCAAATAGAGAGGATAATAAAATTCAAATATCTAGGGGAGATAATCAAAGAAAATGATTAGGAATAATCTGCATTAGAGAAAAGGTTGCATAAAATCGGGAGAGCATATGGTATCACCAAAGACCTCTACAATAAATAAGTGCCTATCCAAAAATGTAAAAATAATGCATTACAACACAGTAGTCAAGCCAGAGTGACTATACGCAAGCTAATGTCTAACATTAAACTATAATTTAGGTAAATTAGAAGTAAAGGCGAATTATATGTGAAATATTAGGACCACAAAACACACCGGAAGGTTGGAAACTATGAAATAATTCTGAAATATACCAAATACAGAAAATATTTCAAACATAATGAGAAAAAGATAACTTATGTTTTTGGACATCTATCTCGAATGCAAGACAGTAGATTAACCAATAAGATTTTCAATTATTTGGTAACGAGTCCACAACAGAATATGTCGACGAGGTATAACGGAATTTAGAAAGAAGAAATATAAAAACAGAAGATATAAACTGGTTCAACATGAACAGGAAGAAGAAACATAGTGAACAGATGAAGGCATACTAGAAGAAAAGAAAAGAACAAAGAACGAAGAATGGAAATTGTAACATGGTCTCAGATGGCCTACTTGCAATACAAAAATAATCCTAACGAAATCGCGCCATACTGCGCTCTTAGTTTCTGGTATGAGAATAATTCCACACAGATTATCAAATGGAGTGCGACGTCTAGACAGGGTGAATCAGCTAGCACTTGCACTGCAGGTATTTCTGACATGGAAGGCACTACCGATTTGTGATTTTCGAACGTCAACGTGCGTCTTTGCATGCAATACACAGATTTCTGGACGTTCACGAAAGTGCAGTTTCTACAACAGTTACAAACATTGAGATGGAACAATGCCTCTTGACAGCAGAGTCCTAAAAGTACAGGGCTATTACAAGTGATTGAAGCGATTTCATAAATTCACTGTAGCTCCATTCATTGACATATGGTCACGACACACTACAGATACGTAGAAAAACTCATAAAGTTTTGTTCGGCTGAAGCTGCACTTCAGGTTTCTGCCGCCAGAGCGCTCGAGAGCGCAGTGAGACAAAATGGCGACAGGAGGCGAGAAAGCGTATGTCGTGCTTGAAATGCACTCACATGAGTCAGTCATAACAGTGCAACGACACTTCAGGACGAAGTTCAACAAAGATCTACCAACTGCTAACTCCATTCGGCGATGGTATGCGCAGTTTAAAGCTTCTGGATGCCTCTGTAAGGGGAAATCAACGGGGCGGCCTGCAGTGAGCGAAGAAACAGTTGAACGCGTGCGGGCAAGTTTCACGCATAGCCCGCGGAAGTCGACGAATAAAGCAAGGAGGGAGCTAAACGTACGACAGCCGACGGTTTGGAAAATCTTACGGAAAAGGCTAAAGCAGAAGCCTTACCGTTTACAATTGCTACAAGCCCTGACACCCGATGACAAAGTCAAACGCCTTGAATTTTCGGCGCGGTTGCAACAGCTCATGAAAGAGGATGCGTTCAGTGCGAAACTTGTTTTCAGTGATGAAGTAACATTTTTTCTTAATGGTGAAGTGAACAGACACAATGTGCGAATCTGGGCGGTAGAGAATCCTCACACATTCGTGCAGCAAATTCGCAATTCACCAAAAGTTAACGTGCTTTGTGCAATCTCACGGTTTAAAGTTCACGGCCCCTTTTTCTTCTGCGAAAGAAGCGTTACAGGACACGTGTATCTGGACATGCTGGAAAATTGGCTCATGCCACAACTGGAGACCGACAGCGCCGACTTCATCTTTCAACAGGATGGTGCTCCACCGCACTTCCATCATGATGTTCGGCATTTCTTAAACAGGAGATTGGAAAACCGATGGATCGGTCGTGGTGGAGATCATGATCGGCAATTCATGTCGTGGCCTCCACGCTCTCCCGACTTAACCCCATGCGATTTCTTTCTGTGGGGTTATGTGAAAGATTCAGTGTTTAAACCTCCTCTAACAAGAAACGTGCCAGAACTGCAAGCTCGCATCAACGAAGCTTTCGAACTCATTGATGGGGACATGCTGCGCCGAGTGTGGGAGGAACTTGATTATCGGCTTGATGTCTGCCGAATCACTAAAGGGGCGCATATCGAACATTTGTGAATGCCTAAAAAAACTTTTTGAGTTTTTGTATGTGTGTGCAAAGCATTGCGAAAATATCTCAAATAATAAAGGCATTGTAGAGCTGTGAAATCGCTTCAATCATTTGTAATAACACTGTAGTGTAAATGAGAATGTCAGTGGTACTTCCACCAGGAATCTAGTGCAAGTAGATTACGAGTTATCGTATTGTGAACAGCTGTTTGGTCCGTCCTATTACTTTGATGCTAGACGACAAAGCTAAATTTGTTTACATTGTGTTGTGTGTACACCGTTATTGCATTGCGGCCGTCCTGCCATTTATTGTGTGACAGTGGATGTAGTAGAACGTGCTGGGAAGAGGGTATTTCCCAATGCAAAAAGAGCGGACATGCACATGGTGAGTGTGGGAAGTATGCCGTTCGTTCGTGTACCGTGCACGCCGAGAGATATGCCAATAGACGTCAACCTCTTTATATTATTACACGTTTTGTGAATCGGCGTCTTGCTCCTGCCTGCGCTGCAATCACCCCTAAAATGGTAGAGTGAGTTCAGTAATAGTTTCTTGGCAGAATCCAAGCTTCTATTGACGCTGGGGGTGGTGGACATTTTGAGCACAGGCGTTGAGGGCACATTCACTGAGACCCCACAGAGGTACTGTATTCTCATTTGTTTGCCTTTTGTTTGTTCAAGGCAATGTCCCTTTTAACAAGAGGACACTTCCAGAGATGTATTAGCATCTGTGTAAGGACGCACATAGGCATCCGTGTGAAATTCACATTCTTTTGTGCTGCAACATGGAACAAACGACTGTCCATGTTTACAATGTTCAAACTACGATATCTCGTAAACTGCTTGCGCTAGCCTCCTGTAAAAATCGCCATTGACGTTGTGATATAGACTGCTGTGATTGTGCTGCTGTCAATAGGCATTGTTCCATTGAGATAGTTAAATCTTTTGTAAATAAATACATATTTGAAACTCATAAGACTCTGCGTATGGGCTGCAAAGGCGAGCCCTTGCCTACAACTCCAATCTGTGAAATCCGCGTATCAATGGCGCCTTCCATTATCGAAATACCAGGTGATAAAAAAGTCAGTATAAATTTGAAAACTTAATAAACCACGGAACAATGTAGATAGAGAGGTAAAAACTGACACACATGCTTGGAATGACATGGGGTTTTATTAGAACCGAAAAAATATAGAAGTTCAGAAAATGTCCGACAGATGGCGCTGGACGGCAAAACGTCAGTAACCGCTACCTTGACGAGTGAGAGGTACGCCGATATGTTACAGAATTGCATCATCCCCAGCCTGGCTGATAAACACCTGCTGGAATGTACGATGTTTATCCAGGATGGCGCTCCATCCCATATTGCTAGACGCGTGAAAGATCTCTTGTGCGCGTCGTTTGGTGATGATCGTGTGCTCAGCCGCCACTTTCGTCATGCTTGGCCTCCCAGGTCCCCATACCTCAGTCCGTGCGATTATTGGCTTTGGGGCTACCTGAAGTCGCAAGTGTATCGTGATTGACCGACATCTCTAGGGATGCTGGAAGACAACATCCGACGCCAATGCCTCACCATAACTCCGGGCATGCTTTACAGTGCTGTTCACAACATTATTCCTCGGCTACAGCTGTTGTTGAGGAATAATGGTGGACATATTGAGCATTTCTTGTAAAGAACATCATCTTTATCTTACTTTGTTATGCTAATTATTGCTATTCTGATTAGATAAGACGCCATCTGTAAGACATTTTTGAACTTTTGTATTTTTTTGGTTGTAATAAAACCCAATGTGATTCCAAGCATGTGTATCAATTTGTACCTCTCTGTCTACATCATTCCGTGATTTATTCAGTTTTCACATTTATACTGACTTTTTGGCTATGGCTCTGAGCACTATGGGACTTAACTCACCATAACTCCGGACATGCTTAACAGTGCTGTTCACAACATTATTCCCCGACTACAGCTGTTGTTGAGGAATAATGCTGGACATATTGAGCATTTCTTGTAAAGAACATCATCTTCATCTTACTTTGTTATGCTAATTATTTCTATTCTGATTAGATAAGACGCCATCTGTAAGACATTTTTGAACTTTTGTATTTTTTTGGTTGTAATAAAACCCAATGTGATTCCAAGCATGTGTGTCAATTTGTACCTCTCTGTCTACATTATTCCGTGATTTATTCAGTTTTCACATTTATACTGACTTTTTGGCTATGGCTCTGAGCACTATGGGACTTAACATCTATGGTCATCAGTCCCCTAGAACTTAGAACTACTTAAACCTAACTAACCTAAGGACATCACACAACACCCAGCCATCACGAGGCAGAGAAAATCCCTGACCCCGCCGGGAATCGAACCCGGGAACCCGGGCGTGGGAAGCGAGAACGCTACCGCACGACTACGAGATGTGGGCACTGACTTTTTGATCACCCGGTATTTGCGGCTCAAGTTTTAGGTAATTCACCCTATATAGCTGACGATGATTCTTGCTTTTTGCACATATAGAATATGTAAATATGTTTACAGGGGCGCAGCGTCCTCTTGAAAGGATTAATTATGCACTCCTTTGTGGGCTGTCACTTGAGAATGGACTAACAGGACGAAATGGCGATTGAGAAATATTTAGTAACAGTTCAGCTGCCATTTCCAAAATATTGCGGGTCTCTGGACGCAAGAAGACAGAAAATAAAGCCGGCCGCGGTGGCTGTGCGGTTCTAGGCACTTCAGTCCGGAACCGCGTGACCGCTACGGTCGCAGGTTCGAATCCGGCCTCGGGCATGGATGTGTGTGCTGTCCTTAGGTTAGTTAGGTTTAAGTAGTTCTAGGTTCTAGGGGACTGATGATCTCAGATGTTGAGTCCCATAGTGCTCAGAGCCATTTGAACCATTTTTGAACAGAAAATAAAATTTTATTGCTTTATGTTACTGGGAGACCGTACATTCACAATTACATGCTTTCAGAACTCTGTCACCGGAAGAATCCAAATTGCAGCCGGACAAGGAGTTGGACGCGCGCATTCCTGATGCGAGGCAGCGCCTAAGGCCTTATCCACTGCCTCCACCCCCCCCCCCCCCCCTCTTCGTCGAGCAGAGAGGTCGGCGGTTCTGCAAGCCCTCATGAGGAACCACCACTACGTTTCCGCAGTGTTTTTGGAAGAGACCCAAGCGAACACAGAAGCCGCCCTTTATCATCAAAGAAGAAACTTGGAAACGATTTTGTCTCGGGCCGCCCGCGGCGCGCTCCGGAAGAACAAAGCGAGGGCTCGGCTTGAGAGTGAACACTTGTTGTCTGCTGTCTGAGCCAGCAGCTGTCAGCTGTTAGCCGGAGGCAGAAGGCAAGAGGCGAGCACAACCTGTTGCTCTTATTCTGTACAGCACGCGCAGAGAGAAGAGCAGCAGCGGAGGGTATTTCCGGCGTCGTCTCGAGATCTCACTAACTTCTGAGGAGATGAATTCTCAGTTTATTGTGACTCATTCGATTTTCCCTTGCGAGCATAAATAGTTGATGATAGGCACGCTGACTGGAGGTTTGATTCGTGTTGACTTCTGGGTTTTCCCCTCTTTATATCCTGTAGATTGCTCCTAACTTTCTATCCCCAATATTATTCAATCCCCACATTGAGAATCTGTGAAGGAACCCAAGTAGAAAGATGGTGAGGGACTTAATAATCAGGGATAAAATCGAGGGGCGTTAAAAAAAATGCAGGACTTTTTTTCGGAAAGCAGGTTGGTTTTATTCAGGATACCAGTACACCATATTATCTCCAATCTTTTGGCTAAAAAATGCTATTTTACAACATAATCTCAGTTTATTGCGAGAGTTTTACGAAACCTTACTGAGAGGGCCTATTTGACGGCACGGTGCCACTCTAATGGTCGACGTCGGAGCCAATGTCTTGGTGTATCAGTAACCTTCCCAACATCCTCGTATTGCTTCCTGTGGAGCGCATCTTTCATTCGGCCAAACAGATAGAAGATGCTAGATCCGGGTTGTAGCATGGATGAGGAAGAACAGTCCAATGAAGTTTTGTGAGCTGCTCTCGGCTCCGCGAACTTGGTAAGAACTTGCTTTGACATGGGGAAGGAAAAGCTCGTTCGCATGTTTGGTGTGACGAACACGAAGCAGCCGTTTCTTCAGTTTACTGAGGCTGCCACAGTACACTTCAGAGTTGATGGCCCATGAGGGAGGACATCATGCGCAATAACCCCATCAGATCATACAATGTAAGCTTCCACGACCAGTATTTTCACTTAAAACTTCCGGGCTGATAGGCCGTGGTCGAAGTATAAAACTCCCCCTGACGTTTCGTCTCCGACTGTGGGAGACATCCTCGGAGGTAAAGCGGCGAACTGCGAAGAAAACTCGAGGAAGCGCTGATTATATAGGCAGTTGGCCCGGATGATATCCTCGTCAGTTTCGACGTTGTGTCGTTATTTACCATGATTCCGGTAAACGAAGCTATCTTATGCATAGCGGATATTTTTCCTACCGATATTGTGGCACTATTCCGACACTGCCTCACCACAACCTACTTTCAATACAATAATAACTTATATGAACAGATTGATGGGGTGGATATGGGCAGTCCTCTCAGTCCTGCTGTGGCTAACTTATTTATGGAGACTTTTGAACAACGGGCGTTGCAGACTGCCAGTAGGAGACCAGCCAGATGCTATCGCTATGTCGATGACTTGTTCGTAGTATGGACACACGGAGCAGAGGTGTTGTATGCCTTCCTGACACATTTAAACAGCATTAATCCGGAAATCCAATTCACTATCGAGACGGAAAGGAATGGGCAACTGAATTTCCTGGATGTGTCTGTGATTAAACGACGGGACGGAACGTTGGGCCATAAGGTGTATAGAAAGCCCACAGATACTGATCGTTATCTACATAAAGATTCAAACCACCACCCTAAACAAAAAAAGAGGTGCAATGAAAACTTTGGTAGACAGGACGTAAAAACTTTGTGAACCTGTTCATTTCAAAAATGAGATTGAACATCCACGGTCAACTTTCGTGAAGAATGGCAATTCTAGCAAGGATATAGATCGAGCACTTCGCTCTAGGCTGAGAATCAGGAGTAACGACGGACAACAGTCGCCCAAGGGCAAAGTTTTTCTTTCGTTCATTAGACAGGTCACAGATCGCATTGGGAAAGTTTTAGGCAAGTATGGGGTGGAAACTATTTTCAGACCCACTAGGAAAATAAACGAATTTTTAAGGTCGGCAAAAGATGCACGATACCCTTTGGCTACACCGGGCGTATATAAAATTCCTTGTAATTGTGGTCAGGTTCACATCGGTACCACAAAGAGAAGTGTGAACACCCGTCTTGTTGAACATAAGAGGAATTGCCGACTGAGTCACACGGATTCAGCGAGACGAGAGTCATATCATAAACCTCGCATTATTATGCTCGCTTGTATAGAGGGGCTATCGAGATTGATAAACATCGTAATAATTTTAACAGGAAAGACGAAGGTGTTAAACTGGATAAAATTTGGATGTCAGCGTTGCACCGCAAGCGTGACGATTGATTACTTTCAATCGAGAATGTTGGCATCACCAGAGACCACCGACACCACGTGATCGACAGTGGCGCCCTCTGTACTGCCTATACAATCAGCGCTTCCTCGAGTTCTCTTCGCATTTCGCCGCTTTACCTCCGAGGATGTCTCCCGCAGTTGGAGACGAAGCGTCAGGAGAGAGTTTTATACTTCGACCACGGCCTATCAGCTCGGACGTTTTAAGTGAAAACCCCATCAGAGTCACGTAAGACCATCGTCATGACATTACCGGCTGAGTGTGAGAGATGTGGTGTGGTGCGACTCCATGGATTGCCGATTTCTTTCCGGTTCGAAGTGATGAACACATGTTTTATCGACTGTGAAGATATTCTACAACATATTTGTTGTGTCCTGCCCACTCGTTGAAATATGAGATAACTAGGAAACACGCTTCTAGGATCGGTAGACAACAATTCAAGCGAATCGTAATAATGAGTTTTATTACAGAAAATTAAATTACAGTACTTAACTTCGAGATTTTACAATGATGTGTCGCAAGCAAATGGCAACAGACGAATAAGAAGTCTCTTCAGCGTTGTGGTGTGCTTACTGTAAGACCTTCGGTACACAAACCATCAGATTATTTCACTTGTCGCTCTAACGAAGTAGGCGAGTGTCAGCAATACGTCTCCTGGTCTTATCGTGGCGTGTTTATCTTCTGCCGTTAGATCGGACGATAGAAATGCCACTTGCACGCTTAGAGTAGCAGAGTGACGGTGACCAACTTTAAACAGAACTTGATTAATTTTCACACAGATTTATTAAAATAATAACAATCATAAACCTTACTTAACTTGATTCTCGATGCTAATTACAATTGACAATCTGAAGCTCCTTTGGTCTTGGTACGTTAATCTTATACTCACATGTCTCTGATACTTGACAAAGTGTGTATACATTTCTCTTCATGGCTATGTACAGGAATATGATAATCTTATTAGGTGCAGACTGAAACTTGACTATAGACTGGTACAGACTAATGCAGACTGGTGCAGGAATATGCAGACTGGTACAGACTGGTGCAGACTGGAACAGACTGACTAATCGGAGGTCTGTACACTCGATATAATACCTCATACATTGAGGTATCACTGCGAGAGTGTGATCCGCGAGGAGAAAAGGTTCTACGTTAGCAGCAATCTCATTGGCTGCGTTACATATTAATATACGGATCGGCGGAAGCATAATTTCGCCCGTCCCTAAGGCAGCGCCATCTCATAGTGCGGAGACGGACGAGCGCTGCGCCTGCACTGTTGTGCTTAGCGGGGCGCGCTCTAGTGGGAAAGTTGTGTACGTGCTGACTATGTGGAACTATGTACACAACAAGCATATACAATTCGTATTACAAGAGAATTAGTACAGTTCCTAAGTCGCTGCTATACAAGTGCCTAATCTTGATGACGCCGTGGATGTCGTAGAAGTGCTAGTCTTCAACTGGCCGCGACTGGCCTCGAACGGCGTTTATGTTCTCTTCGCCCAGAGGCATCTGCTGTCTCTCTGTCGTCCTAGAGAGTGGTCGGTCCACATCCAATTGGCTGACGTCTTCTTCACAGCCCTGTCTGCTATAACGTTCCCGACCGGCGTGCTGGCGTTTGACTTTACGCCGGAACAAAACTGACAATGTCAGCTCCGTAAGTAATACCGCATAGGTAGTCTTCCATTGCTGTTTATGGTCTTCTGTTAGATGGCGAGGAACCCAGTGGGCATATTTCTTTGAGTACCCCGACTGGTGGTCGAGTGTATTCTCAATATCAACAAAGACATCCATTCGTACAGCGCAGTGTTTAAATGTGATTCGTCGATCACATCGAATGAGAGTGTCTGCGCGTTCCAACACTGCAGGAGTCCAGGCTCTGTGCGGTTGGCCAGCGCGCGTGAGATTGGACAGATTTTCTCCACCTTTCTGTGATGATGACGTACGCCTCGCCCACCGACTCACCGCGCTTTTGTCCACTGCCAGATTTATTTATTTATTTATTTACACATCAAGTTCTGTAGGACCAAATTGAGGAACAAATCTCCAAGGTCATGGAACCTATCAGTACATGAAATTACAACATAAAAGTAATAACAGATGAAAATAAAATGTTTAGGAACCCGAAAAAAGTCAAGCCATAAGTTTAAGTAAACGAAATCAACAATATAACAAGAATCAGTTTAATTTTTCGAGGAACTCCTCGACAGAATAGAAGGAGTAAGCCATGAGGAAACTCTTCAGTTTCGATTTAAAAGCGCGTGGATTACTGCTAAGATTTTTGAATTCTTGTGGTAGCTTGTTGAAAATGGATGCAGCAGTATACCGCAAGCCTTTCTGCACAAAAAGAAGTACGATCCAAATGCAGATTGGATTTCTGCTGAGTATTAGCTGAGAGAAAATTGCTAATTCTTGGGAATAAGCTGATATTGGTAACAAGAAACGACAGTAAAGAATATACATATTCAGAGGCCAATGTCAAAATAACCAGACTAGTGAACAGGAGTCGACTGGAAGTCCCCGAACTTATAACATTTGTTGTCAAAACTGCCCGTTTCTGAGCCGAAAATGTCCATTAGAATAGGAAAAATCACCCCCGAAATATAATACCATAAGACGTAAGCGAATGAAAAAAGGAAGACTAATTTTCGTGACGAATGATCATTTACTTCAGATACCATTCGAATAGCAAAAATGGCAGCATCTTTGAACAATATCCTTAAAGTGGGCTGTCCACAACAGTTCTTATCTATTTGAACACAGAATGGCTCTAAGCACTATGGGATTTTACATCTGAGGTCATCAGTCCTCGACCATACCCCACTCAAACCTCACATCACAGCCATTCAAAATAGTGTGAATAACGACCTTTTGTTGTCTGTTGTTAAAGTACAAGGTGAGTCAGCTGTGAGCTACTCACCGAATTCCGTAATGGTCTAACTTCTGGAGCAATATTTATTTTATTTATTTATTTATTTATTTATGCATTTATTTTACCTGGCAAGATTAGGGCCTTCAGGCCCTCTCTTACACCTAACCAGGCATACTCAGATTCAACAAATTTCAGTTTCTACAGAACATTAAGGACATATAACATGTTATACAGTATTAATGTTACAGTAAAAAATAGAGATTATAAAAGTACTACAATGATAATTATAACAATCAAAAAATAATTATAATAATCAAGAATAATAATAATAGTAATGACTATGTATAGGAAAGTGAACATATTTTTTCTTTTATGAATGTCAGTCCTATTGCTAGTTGGGAATTTTCTCGTTATATTCTTGCAGCTTGTGAGTTATTCTCATCAAGCAGAGACATAAGACGATAGAATGGGGTGAAAGAGATATAGAAAAGGTAGATAAGTTAGAGGAGGAGAAATAGAATGGTAAAATTCGAAGCTATGATGGAGAGGAGAAAGAAAAAGATGAGAGGGGCACGACAATGGTGGCTATACCGTCCCTAATATGTAAGTCTTGAGTTCCCTCTTGAATGTTAAGTGGTTCTGGATAAGACGCAGATCACAGGGGAGCGCGTTCCATAGTCGTATGGCTGAGATGGAGAATGACACGGAGAAAGATTTTGTGTTATGTAAAGGTACAGCCAAGATGCTAGATGTATCCGATCTGGTATTGCGGTTGTGGAATGATGATAGGTGTTTAATGTGAGAAGATAAGTATTGGGGGCACCAGTGGCTAAGAAATCGTTGAAGTAAGCACATCGTGTGGAGATCGCGTGCCTTATGTGGGCGTATCCAACCTAGCTGGGAGTATGAAGGACTGATATGATCATACAACCGTATATTGCATACGTATCTAACGCAAGCATTCATCACTAGCTCGAGGCATCTCGAATTTTCACTATTTGTCCCGTGTTGAACTACATCACAGTAGTAAAGATTAGGCAAGACTAGTGTTTGGACTAATTTTTGTTTAACATGGGTTGGAAATATTTTTCTAAATTTTTGAATTGCATGTAGGGAGGAGAGCGATTTCCGGCAAGCTGTGACTGTTTGTTCTTCCCAGTTTAGGTGTTCATCCAAGATTATTCCAAGGTCTTTTACTGTTTTTTGGTATGGTAGTTGGGTACCATTGAGGAGTATTTGAGGGACTGTTTCGCGAAAATACCGACTGATTAACTTTGGATGAGATATAAGTATGACCTGGGATTTCTTGGGGTTTAGTTTCAGACCTAGGTTCTGTGCCCATCGAGAAACAGAGCAAAGATCTGCGTTCATACTCGCTACTGCGTCAGCAATGTTCTTGGGGCTTGCACTTATGTACAGTTGGATGTCGTCGGCATATAGATGGTAGTTGCAGGAGTGAATCACTGAAGAAATATCATTAATGTACAGTGAGAAGAGTAATGGACCAAGGACGGAGCCTTGGGGAACTCCAGAGCGCACGTTTTTCCATGATGACTTTTCCGCCCCACAAATGACTTGTTGACTTCTGTTTTTGAGGTAGCTGTCGAACCAGTGTATAGCGCTGTTTGAGAAATTCAGCTGTTTCATTTTAATTAGTAATATATCAAAGTCAACTGTATCAAAAGCCTTGCTAAAGTCAAGCAGTGTTAGGATGGTAGCTTCACGTCTGTCCATAGCATGTTTAATGTCATCAGTTACTTTGATGAATGCAGTTGCTGTACTATGTTGCTTTCGAAAGCCTGACTGATATTTGTTGTGGATGTTATGAGTTTTGAGGTAATCCGTCAGCTGTTCATGGACGATGTATTCTAGGGCTTTAGATATTGCAGGTAGTATGCTGATCGGCCTGTAGTCACCTGGCGACTTAGGGTTGTCAGTCTTGGGTATAGGTTGAATTAAACTTTGCTTCCACTCAGTAGGATATGTACTACTGACAAGAGACAGGTTGAAGATGTCTGTGATAACTGGAGTAATAGTGTCTACGATCATGCCAATGCTCACTCCATCATTTCCTACTGCCTCGGAAGAGATTCTCATAATTGCCTTGTGTACTGTGCCAGTAGTTACATGTTTTAGGAAAAACTTGTCTCTCGAGAGATTGATATCTTGGGGCTGGTAATTTGTCGCTGCGTGGCAGTTTATAGCTGTTGAGAAGAAATCATTGAATTCTTCTGCAGACGCTTGATAAACAGCGTCAGATCTTCGCTTCCCTATACCGAAACTGCGCAGCTTTTTCCACAGTGCAGCAGGTTTTGTTATACCGCATACGACAGAGCGGGCATGTCTGATTTTGGCATTCCTCACGCTTTGCTTGGTTCTATTTCGGAGTTTCCTATAAGCTTCGTACGCCTCGGGAGTTGGGTTACGCTTGAAGGCCCTATGTGCAGCATCACGTTTATTCATTAACTGGCGTAATGCAGTGGTGAGCCACGGAGCGGGAGCTCTCTTTACCTTGACAGTGCGTTGAGGAGCATGTTTATCATACAGTGTAATAATTTTGCGACATAATTCCCGAATTTTTCCGTCTAAAGTCGGTTCATTGCTTATATCATGCCAAGGGATGTCTGAGCAATCCTTTTGAAGAGCGTCATGGTTAGCATTTTTTAGGTTTCTGTAGGTTACCAGGTGAGATTTTTCTTTGGTAGTATGCACTGAGTAATTTAAGAATATCACGTCGTGAGCAGAGAGTCCTGGAGCGGATGTCTGATTGGCGCGAATTATTTTATCTGGTCGCTTTGTTGCTATTATATCTATGAGTGTATGGCTGTGTGGCGTGTGATGAGTTGGGTCCAGCGGTGTTAAACTCATATCATTGGAGTGGAACAGTCTCCTTAGTTTTTCTGCAGAGGGAGATTTTAACTGTAAGTCGATGTTTGTGTCGCCCATAATGATTATGTGTTCATACAGTGTCACGAGCGAGGACAGGGCAGACTGAAAGGAGGACATAGCGCCGACGTTTGGAGGTTTATAGATTACTCCAATTAGCAGTTTCTGATTTGATGTGTTTATTTCGAAAAACAAGAACTCTGCTTCTCCTTCGCCCTTTGCATCCGATGTGCATAGTACAGTAGGTCTGAGATCAGAGCGAACATAGGCACCCACACCACCTCCGCGTCGTGTTTCACGATCTGCCCTTAGGAGAGAGTAACCATTGATTCGGATAGCGTCGGAAGAAATGTTTGGTTTCAACCAAGTTTCAGAGACGAGGATAACATGGAACAGCGATTGGCAGAACAGGTCACAGAACTCGTCGAAGTGAGCCGTTAGCGATTGCGCGTTCGCGTGGGCCGCAAAGAGCCCGTCGCCGGAACCGGTCCGTCCCATTGTGGCCGCCTGTAGGACCGAGCGCGCTCCGTCTACCTGCTGGCCGGAAGAGGGACAAAAGCTGGATTTCGCGGGGGAAGACATATTTACAGGTGTGTCCAAGGTCGTGACTGACTCAAGCGTCTGTGAGCTAAAGGTGAAAGACAAGCTGGAGGTATCGGAGAAAGGAGCAAAAAGAAAGATGGAAAGTGGCAGTAGTGGTTACGAAAAAGATAATAGTAGTAGTAGTGGTAGTGACGAGGATGAAAATGACTGATATAGAAAGGCGGTTTTAAGGAGATTCCTGTTAATGGACAATGTTAATTCCCGTTTGACTGATAATATGAATATGCATGAGCACTTATGATAGACAAATAAAGAAGCAATATTTATGTGAAACAATTGACTGATTTTAAAGAGAGTACTTATGGTGGTTATAGAAATAACAAAGCAATATTTACGTAAAAAAATGAAAAAAAAATAAAAATTAACTTATATTAGACAGAGTACAATATGAGACTTTGTGTCTCGCGAGATTTCGCTCAGACTTTCAGTTCGGACATGTTCGTCACCGTTTTCCTCCCTCCTTCCGTCCTGACTACGATCCTGCCATCCTGGGTCCATACATTTTGAAGGCCAAACTGTGTGATCGCAGTGTTCAAAACTTTTAGTCTTTCGCGCGTCAGATCTTCCCTCAGGGTAACCCCACTCTTGGCGAGTTTTCTTTTCTGGGCAAACACTTCAGCTCTTTTCCGGTATGACACAAATTTAATTATTATGGGCCTGGGTTTCATGGCACCTGGTATCCTGCGCCCAACACGGTGGCTTCTGTCAATGTCGGCCACGTCGATCTGCACGCCAAGTTTCTCACGCACGAGGCTAATGGCCAGGTCGTCGGTGTTTTCACGATCGTTCTCAGCTACCCCGAACAAGCGCAAGCTGTTCCTTCGTTGATACTGCTCAATTTCATCGGTGGCCGCAGACAGTTTAGCTTCTAGGTCGGCGGCTTTACTGTGCAGCGCCGCACTCACCTGGGACCGGACGAGCTCCCCGATGTCGGGAAGCGAGGCCTCACCTGCCGCCGGAGACCGGGCGCCCGCGCTGCCTGCGCCCCTATAGCCTCGCCTGCTGCCGCTTACTCGTGCTCTTCCCATTTTTCACTCACTTATCACTTATCACTTGTGGTAATCAACGGAGAACAACACACCACGGCAAGTAACACTTGTTTAGTCGTATGCACACGTTGTGGACTGCCGCACTTCTCTGTAACACCTTCAATGAGCGGAAAAACTCGCGAGCCAAAGAAACGCGCGTCACTCAGTGGCCGCCATCTTAAACGTTATATTTCATGATCAACACAATCAAACGCTTTATTTAAATAAAAAAAATATGCCTAACGTTCGAAACTTTTTGTTTAATCCATCCAGTACCTGAAAGAGAAAAGATAATATAGCATTTTCACATGTTAAACAACTTCTAAAGCCGAACTGCACATTTGATAGCAAATTAAGTGATATTAAATGGTCAATTATCCTTAAATACACAGCCCATTGAATAACTTTAGCAAACAATGATGGAATAGAAATAGGTCTAAAATTGTCTACATTACCATTTTCTCCCTTTTTACAAAGCGTCTTTACTACTGTGTAATCGTCCAGGAAACTGACCATTCTTAAAGGAAAAATTACAAATATGGCTATGGATCGAGATAAAGACACAGGGTCGGAAAAAACTCGCAACACCAAAATGTAATTGATGCGAAGCACTGAAACTTATGGAATAAATTAGAGAAGATATTTAAGTGATTAACCTTGCAAAATCACACTGCAAATGACAATACAAACGTGTATGCAATATATTGTACAGGTATGAATGTCAGTTTGCAGGATGGAGTTCGATGCCTGTTGCGCTTGGTGGGTCAATACACGGACAGTTAACGATGGTTGTGGATGGCGCTGGAGATGCTGTCTGATGATGCGCCATATGTGCTCGACAGGAGGCAGATCTGACGATCTAACAGTCCAAGGTACCTTTTCAACACTCTGTAGAGCTTGTTGGGTTGCGACAGTGATATGTGAGCGAGCGTTGTCCTGCTGGGAAACACCCCCAAAAATGCTGTTTATGAATGGTAGCACAGCAGGTCGAATCGCCAGACTGACCGACAAACTTGCAATCAGGATCCGAGAGTGCTCCTGCCGTCATACGAAATCGCGGCCCAAACCACAACTCCTGGTATAGAGGTCCAGTGTGTCTTGCATGCAGACAGGTTGTCTGCAGGCCCTCAAATGGACTCCTTGCAACTAGCACACGTCCATCACTGACACAGGAGCAGAACCAGTTCTCATCAGAAAATACAACAGACCTTCATCCTTCCCATCAATGAGCTTATAACACTCCTGTCTGCTACTACAGTACCATAACCTCAATGCTAGAAACAGGTTGTGACATAAAACTATTTTGTAAAAGCAACTACGGCACAAAGCAACAGAGCAGTGTTACCCTCTGAGAGGAATTTTGCTAGGTTGACCGTGTAGTTCCTAACGGAGGTGGCTTATCGGAAATGAAAGTCAGAATTACGTAAATATTTGAATAGTAACAAACAAAATTTTGCCTAGCTATACTGTTTATAGAATAAGGGAAACGGTCGCCAGCCTAATTAGGCAAGAGAAAGATTAACGTTCTCATTTAAGAAAGTAGGTATAAGTAACTATACCGGATCAACACTACCTATACTTTGTGACACGCGAGTGCAGTGAACTCTGACACATACATATGTTTACGGTAAGATTGAAACTAACAGAGCAGCAGAAACGATTTGCAAAATTATAACAGATACCGAAACACACTATTACTTTCAGGGCTAACACAAAGTGAATGGTCTTTATAACATTACTATTAATATGCACTTCTAATACACAAGAGAGACAAACACTTAGCAATCATGAACATATAGTTTTCTACTATTGCAGTTTTCCACTTTTACTACAGCGAAACACAATGTTGACAAAATTGCAAGAAACTGACTCACCTTTTTGAATTTACTACAGACAACCATGTGATCATTTACTTTATAAGCCTCAGTCTTAAGAACTTTTAATTTTGAAGTTGGCAACAGCACTTTAATAAGCAGTTTTAATAGGAATATTTTCAGCAAACAATATTTACTTTAACTCACTCTCTTGCCACATTAACTTTAACTTTCTTTTTACTATGTTGAAGAGGCATTAATGAGCAAAATACTGGGCTTTAATGTTCTTTTAATAAGGACACTCGGATATCACTTTAGCTCAAACGGAGAGGAACCTGAGAGGTGTTATGATGAGGAGAAAAATCAGGGCAGGTACATAAATTCAGATATAAATTACCTTGTATTTGAGCACACTAACACATCCATTAAGCTGATCCTTCACTATACATCATTGTAGTAATCCGATGCAATGATTGCGCAATGTGGTGGCAACTGCATGTTGTTAGGTGGAATTGCAGGTAGAATTGCTGGACTCTGTCATTTCTTGGTGGCGATGATTGATACCAATCCCAGAATATTTCCAGCTATTTATCCATACTTCCGAGGCATTGGAAAGCGGCAGGAAAAGCCTCTCTCGGAACCAGTACAATATGCATCTGTTACATGGCAGTGCACGGACTCGTAGCTCCTCTCCGACTGATAGCTTGTCCCTGACTCGCAGCTCGTCTCCGACTCGTTGCTCGTCTCCGACTGACTATCAGTTCCACCTTTTCTACATAGGCCAGCACAATTTGCGCTCGCTACACAGTTCCGTTCCCGAGGGGAACCACTACACCTTTTACATACAGAATAACTAAGAGCCCTAAGTGAGGATCAGCAGTTTACATAACAGCAAACAAATATATTAAATAAGACAGAACATTTGCACATATTGACATTTCTAAAAAAAATTATTCACACAGAAATTACAATTATATATTGTGGGTTTTGTTCCCTCCAAATGGGACAAAGATTTTAAATTACAGATACACTACTTTGCATAGAATCAGACCATGACTTCAAAGTTTGTACAAAGAAAGGAGTATACAATTCTGTGTTATCGATTCAATCAAACACATTTACAGAAGCTCAATGATATAATATTAAATAAAACAAAAGCAAAATAAATCAGTACAGCATTGGAGCTATGGTGTTACAAGCTCTCGCTTGACACCATTGATATCGCAAATGGCGGTGGTTTGGGGTCAGTGGAAAGCACGTTAAAAGGCGTCTGGCTCGAAGTTGTCCTTTAAGTAACCGACTTCTAACAATTCTTTGCGTCACTGTGGTGCCAACTGCTGCTGAGATTGCTGCCTCAGCTGCAGCACGATGCAGCCGAACACAATGGTCTTCCCTCTCGGTAGCGGCACGTGGCCATCCAGTGTCTGGTCTTCTTGCGACCGCACATTCTCATGACCATCACTGCCAGCAAACATGTACAGTGGCTACATTCCTGCCAAGTCTTTCTGCAATATCGTGGAAGGAACATCCAGCTTCTCATAACCCTATTACGAGGGTTGTCCAGAAAGTAAGTTCCGATCAATCGCGAAATGGACACCACAGTGAAAACCCGATGAAGCTTTGCACAGATGTGTCAGGTAGTGTTTCTAGAATGACCGTCGGTCGCATCAAGATGTTCTTTTCAGTTGTGAGCACGCTGTGAGAGAGTAAAGTGCCCATAACAACGATATCTCCCGCCAAGTAGGAGGGTCCACTGAGAGGCTTCGCCTTAATGAATGCAGCCCACCTAACACAACTGCCACGCACTTCCTTCTTCATGGCAATTCTCAGCCGCACTCTGCAGGGGTAGTTAAGACGCTCCTGCAGCCTTTTCGATAAGGAGTTTTCGATCACCCACAACACAGCCCTAATTGGCTTGTCCTGAGTATCATTGCTGTTCACATGAAACGCTGGATGCGAAGAGAACACTTGGGCGCAGGCTACGCGCTATAGACCAGTGTAGAGAATTATCGGAAAACACAGGCGGCCGCCTTCCATGACGATGGTGTTGGAAATTTGGTATAACGCTTCGACTATGTAGAGAAGTATCAGGAAAGCGTAGCTAACTCTTGAAAATAAAATGTTTCTGATTTTAACTGTGGTTTCCATTTTGCGACCGATCGGAACTTACTTTCTGGTTAACCCTCGTTCAAAATCAATGAGGCGTTGATAACGGCGTCATTGTCGCCTTAAAGTCATTCTTGACTAACATCATCTTACCACGTCCAATCTGAAAGGTAACTGCTCGCGACCGTTGTAGCGTGAATTTAAGGCAAACCTGGTTTCCATTCTCATAGAGGAGGTACTAAAGTGTGCGTCATTTACGACAGCGGCTGAGTTTAGGTTCGTTCTGCGCATCGGACGTCACAAAACAGTCCACCAATGAACAGAGAACGACGTTGCCAGAGCTCGACTGCAGTGCAGTGCACGAACGAGGGTCTTGAGTTTTAGAAACGTTCAGTCATAAATAAAGTAATTGTACAAATGCAATGTCTTGATAGCAGACTTTGTGTTATAGAAAGTTTGGAAAAAGCATTCTTTATACCAATTGCTTCATATTCTATTATTTAATTAAAACAAACAAGCAATAAGCCTCCTAATTCAATCGATAGCAAGGAAAGGTGTTTTTATCATTCTCCTGAACCGCTTTTTCGCAATAAAGAACAGCGGTAATTGTTTATTTCCTATTGTACTTCAACGAAACGTGAGTAATTCATAGTCATACCAACAGTGTTTGTCGATATTTTGCGTGCTATTTCGAAACCCTCCAGGAAGGCTGTTTAATGACGATTTGTGTTAGCGTAATGGTTAAAGTGTTAGGCTGCTAAGCGAAAGGTTCTGGGATCACACCTTCTTCAGTGCTTGATATTTTCTTTATTTAATAACAATATCGAAGTGTCTTACATCATGAATTTTATTCGTTTGAATGTATTTTTTTTGAAATTTCTAGTGCTTTCTCTCTTCATTATAATCATAATAAGTTTTCGGTTTTCCTAATTTTGTCCTCCAATATTTCTTTTTACATCAATTAAAAACAATGAAAAGGCACACATACAATATTCATGTTATCTGTTTTGTTTGTATATCTTCTCTTCCGCAGTCGCTGTTTTACTATTCATATTGAGATATATTCTTTTGCGACAATATTAAAAGTATTATTTAGAGCAGAATTTCGGCTCGTACGTTGCCGAATACTTGATTGTCTGACGCAATTCTTTGCTTCGCTGCTTTGGCAACATCATCATATTCAATGTTTTCGTCGACCGATCTATGTTTTGCCAAGTATTTGCTGTCCGTTGTGACAAACACAAATTGTTAGCGCACTGCGCCTCACTGACAATACATTTTAATTTCTATGTTTTATTACGTCCACAATTCAGTTTTGTGTACTTCACCAACTTTGTTTTAATCAGAACTCTTTCGAAAAAAGCGAAATGACTCTTGTATAAATAATACTTTTATTCGCGAAAGACGGAATATTTCTCAATATTACTTACGACACCTATCTGGTACTTAAATTAAATGAGATATTGCTATACAGTAAATTTTATGTGATATTCAGGTATCTTGTCCACATTTCATTCTCACCATTGTGGCACCTAAAATCGACCATACGGGAAGTATACATTTTGGAATTTTACCTCTGGAAACTCTGCGTTGAACATCGAAACAAAATTAAGTCATTTATGGGGGGAAAAGTATCAGTCAAGAAGATGTGTAAAAATCAAATTTTGGGGCGAAATAGTTTTTGTGAAATCGAATGATAAGTGTGTCAAAGCAGTCGGAACACCATGTGTCTGCACAGGCGAGCAGTGCAGTGCGGTGATGACAAAATCGCGCACAGCGTGCAGTGCGGGGAGCACGTCTCTGTAGCAGCGGAAGGGTTAATGCGGCCTTGGTGGCTTTACTTCATAAACTGCGCACTCCCCCCCCTAAACGTAAGTTAGCGAACTATACTATACTATGGCGCTGCTTCTCTTGGCGCGAGCGTCGATTGCAACTGGCAACGCAGCAATCTCCCGCGTGTGGGCGGACATGCGCGAGCCGCCAAGAGAAAAGAATTGAACTATAGCGCCACTGTTAGACTGTTAGGCAAATGGCGCTAAATTTGAACAGCCATCATGTTTAGAATGTAAAAACACACCAACCAACTTTCGTTTATGTCGCATAACTCGTTCTTGGAGTTGCAATTTTTTCCGTCATTTCCATTGCAACCGCGTCGTCCTAAAATGTGCTTACACGTACAGCTGACAAAATAAACAAGAACGGACTGGCTTATGCCATCCTACGTATCGGCAGCTTCCCAGTAACAGCCACTGTTGTGCTTGGTCTGTATGCCTCAACGAAGTACGTACTCGGAATACAAACACGTAAGTAACTTTGAGTGAGCACTAAAGGAAGTGCTCACTCACGTTACATGCGTGTTCGTACTTTGGGCATGTACTCCGCCAGGAGAGCTCAGTGACTTGGAACGTGAACTAGTAACTGGATGTCACCTGAGTGAAGAACGCATCAGGGAGGGCCCTTCTAAAGCTGTCCAGGTCGACTGTTGATGATGTAGTTGTGAAGTGGAAACACGACAGCTAAACCAGGGCCACGCATATCTCGTGTACTGGCGGATAGCAGCCGTCAAGGCCCGCGCAGATTGGTTGTAGAAAATTAGCAGAATAAATCACTCGCGAGTTTCGAAGGAGTACCAGCAGTCCAGGTAGCACGGCTATCGTGCGTACGGAATGCAAAGAATGGGGTACAATGATAAGGCACACATTTCTGTAGGCAACTCTAAGCCATGCAGAAGGAGGTGTAAGCAGCGACGCCACTGGAAACCAAAGCTTGGAGTGAAGAATGACGCTATATCACGTAGCAGGGCTTGGGTTTGGCGATTAGCTGGAAAACGTTACCTGCCATTATGTGTAGTTCCAACAGAAAATTGCGGAATAGGTAATGCTAGGGAATGCAAGGGGATAGTCTCTCCACTGTCCTATTCAATATAGCCCTGCATAGTGTAGTAAATAAAATCAACAAAAGAGGCACAATATTCATGAAAACTAGCCAGATTTGTGCATACTCTGATGACACTGCTATAGTGGGAAGAAATACCAATACACTCCTAGAAACATACCGGGCAATGGAAACAGAAGCCTTAAAAACTGACCTCATAGTAAATGAAAACGAAACAAAATATATGGTAATGTCACAATCTGAGGCCAGAAAAACCCCTAGCCCAAAGTGGTTCTAGGCGCTACAGTCTGGAACCGCGTGACCGCTACGGTAGTTCTAGGGGACTGATGACCTTAGAAGTTGAGTCCCATAGTGCTCAGAGCCATTTGAACCATTTTGAAGAACCCCTAAGAACCTAAACATCAATGGGAAATGCTTCAATGGAGTGTCCTCTTTTAACTACTTGGGAGCCCTAATAACAAATGATAACAGTATTGGAAAGGCTGTAAGGGAAAGAATACAAGCAGGAAACAGAGCTTTCTTTGCAAATATGCAGCTTTTCAAAAATAGCCTCGTTACAAGAAAAACTAAACTGCTAATACAGGGTGTTTCAAAAATGAACGGTATATTTGAAACGGCAATAAAAACTAAACGAGCAGCGATAGAAATACACCGTTTGTTGCAATATGCTTGGGACAACAGTACATTTTCAGGCAGACAATCTTTCGAAATTACAGTATTTACAATTTTCAACAACAGATGGCGCTGCGGTCTGGGAAACTCTATAGTACGATATTTTCCACATATTCACCATGCGTAGCAATAATATGGCGTAGTCTCTGATGAAATTACCCGAAACCTTTGACAACGTGTCTGGCGGAATGGCTTCACATACAGATGAGATGTACTGCTTCAGCTGTTCAATTGTTTCTGGATTCTGGTGGTACACCTGGTCTTTCAAGTGTCCCCACAGAAAGAAGTCACAGGGCTTCATGTCTGGCGAATAGGGAGGCCAATGCACGCCGCCTCCTGTATGTTTCGGATAGCCCAAAGCAATCACACGATCATCGAAAAATTCATTCAGGAAATTAATGACGTCGGCCGTGCGATGTGGCCGGGCACCATCTTGCATAAACCACGAGGTGTTCGCAGTGTCGTCTTAGGCAGTTTGTACCGCCACAAATTCACGAAGAATGTCCAGATAGCGTGATGCAGTAATCGTTTCGGATCTGAAAAATGGGCCAATGATTCCTTTGGAAGAAATGGCGGCCCAGACCAGTACTTTTTGAGGATGCAGGGACGATGGGACTGCAACATGGGGCTTTTCGCTTCCCCATATGCGCCAGTTCTGTTTATTGACGAAGCTGTCCAGGTAAAAATAAGCTTCGTCAGTAAACCAAATGCTGCACACATGCATATCGCCGTCATCAATCCTGTGCACTATATCGTTAGCGAATGTCTCTCGTGCAGCAATGGTAGCGGCGCTGAGGGGTTGCCGCGTTTGAATTTTGTATGGATAGAGGTGTAAACTCTGGCGCATGAGACGATACGTGGACGTTGGCGTCATTTGGACCGCAGCTGCAACACGGCGAACGGAAACCCGAGGCCGCTGTTGGATCACCTGCTGCACTAGCTGCGCGTTGCCCTCTGTGGTTGCCGTATGCGGTCGCCCTACCTTTCCAGCACGTTCATCCGTCACGTTCCCAGTCCATTGAAATTTTTCAAACAGATCCTTTATTGTATCGCTTTTCGGTCCTTTGGTTACATTAAACCTCCGTTGAAAACTTCGTCTTGTTGCAACAACACTGTGTTCTAGGCGGTGGAATTCCAACACCAGAAAAATCCTCTGTTCTAAGGAATGAACCATGTTGTCTACAGCACACTTGCATGTTGTGAACAGCACATGCTTACAGCAGAAAGACGACGTACAGAATGGCGCACCCACAGACTGCGTTGTCTTCTATATCTTTCACATCACTTGCAGCGCCATCTGTTGTTGAAAATTGTAACTACTGTAATTTCGAAAGTTTGTCCGCCTGAAAATGTACTGTTGTCCCAAGCATATTGCAACAAACGGTGTATTTCTATCGCTGCTCGTTTAGTTTTTATTGCCGTTTCAAATATACCGGTCATTTTTGAAACACCCTGTATATAATTCCCTAGTCCGCCCAGGCGGTAGCGTTCTCGCTTCCCACGTCCGGGTTCCCGGGTTCGATTCCCCGGCGGGGTCAGGGATTTTCTCTGCCTCGTGATGGCTGGGTGTTGTGTGCTGTCCTTAGGTTAGTTAGGTTTAAGTAGTTCTAAGTTCTAGGGGACTGATGACCATAGATGTTAAGTCCCAAAGCGCTCAGAGCCATTTGAACCAGTCCGCCCAGTTATCACATACGGCTCTGAGGTATGGACGTTGACAGAACACGATAAAAAACCACTAAGAAGCATTGAGCGGAAAATACTACGCAAAATCTATGGGCCAATAAGGGAGGAAGAAGCCTGAAAATACGCTACAATGCAGGGACATAGTAAATTTGTGAAATCACAGCGAATACGATGGATAGGACACTTGGAGAGAATGGAAGTGGATAGAATTCCAAAAAAAATGATGAAAGGTATGATCCATTCAGTTAGGCAAAAAGGGAGACCTAGAAGAAGATGGATCGACGAGGTAATAATGGATATCACCAATATGTGAGTCCGGGGGTGGAAAAGAGCAGCTAATAAGCGATAAGTGTGGAGGAAGATTGTTGAAGAAGCCAAGGCTCACCAAGGGTTGTAGCGCTACCGGAGAAGAAGAAGAAGGTAATGGTACTGTAGGGGAGTGCTTCTCGTGGTTACACCATGGTTCCTTTACTGTGCTTTAAAAAACATTAAATGCATAAGGATATGGAGACATTTGCCAGCATTGTGTAGAACGTACAGGAACAGTTTGGAGGCGATGATTGTACCTACATGACAATGCAGTCTGTGATAAAGTAGTGTCTTTGAGGCGACAGTTGGTGAGAATAAAATTCCTGAAGTCGGTTGGCGTGCGCAGAGTTCCTATTTGAACGCAGTGGCACATCTTTGTTATAAGTTACAACGTCAGCTTCGCACCAGATCGCAGCGCCCAACTTCACTAACTTGCCTGGTTTCGCTTCTTGAGGGCGAATGCGCTGCCAATTTCGCCATAATCATTCACGCACCTCACTGAAAGTGTTTCAAGCAGAGTTCAAGCCGTCATAAAGGCGAAGGGTGGACACACCCCACTGTAATGTCTACTAATACATGTCCGGATACTTTCAATGAAACCGTGTGACAAAAATCATATAACAGCTGCGCGCAAATATACAGCTGGCGGTAGTATCGCGTTCAGAAGGTATAAATGGGCAGTGCATTGGCGCAACTTTCACTTGTAGTCAGGTGATTCATATGAAAAGGTTTCTGGTGTGGTAAAGGTCGTACTACGAAAAGTAAGGGACTCTGAACGCGTAATGGGAGAGCTAGACGCACGGGAAGTTCCATTTCGGAAATCGTTGGGGAATTAAATATTCCGAGATCCACAGGGTCTAGAGTGTGCCGAGAATGCCGAATTCCAGGCATTACCTCTCACTATAGACAACGCAGTAGCAGACGGAATTCACTTAACGACCGAGAGCAGCGGTATTTGCTGTGGTTTTTCAGTGCTTACAGACAAGAAACACTGCGTGAAATAACCGTATGATTGAGTATGGAACGTACGACAAACGTATCCATTAAGTTACAGTGCGGAGAAATTTGGCGTTCCAGAATGAGATTTTCACTCTGCAGCGGAGTGTGCGCTGATATGAAACTTCTTGGCAAATTAAAACTGTGTGCTGGACCGAGACTCGGACTCGGGACCTTTGCCTTTCGTGGGCAAGTGCTCTACCAACTGAGCTACCCAAGCACGACTCACGTCCCGTCCTCACAGCTTTACTTCTGCCAGTACCTCGCCTCCTACCTTCCAAACTTTACAGAAGCTCTCCTGCGAACCTTGCAGAACTAGCACTCCTGAAAGAAAGGATATTGCGGAGACATGGCTTAGCCACAGCCTGTGGGAAGTTTCCAGAATGAGATTTTCACTCTGCAGTGGAGTGTGCGCTGATATGAAGTTTGGAAGGTAGGAGTCGAGGTACTGGCAGAAGTAAAGCTGAGAGAACAGGGCGTGAGTCGTGCTTGGGTAGCTCAGTTGGTAAAGCATTTGCCCGCGAAAGGCAAAGGTCCCGAGCTCGAGTCTCGGTCCGGCACACAGTTTTAATCTGCCAGGAAGTTTCATATCTAGGTATGCTGAAAGACAACATCCGACGCCAATGCCTCACCATAACTCCGGACATGCTTTACAGCGCTGTTCACAACCTTATTCCAACACTACAGCTATTGTTGAGGAATGATGGTGGACATTTTTAGCATTACTTTTTTATGCTAATTATTGCTATTCTGATGAGATGAAGCGCCATCGGTCGGACATTTTTGAACTTTTTTTCGGTTCTAATAATACCCTATGTCATTCCAAGCATGTGTGTCAATTTGTACCTCTCTATCTACATTATTCCGTGATTTAATCAGTTTTCAAATTTATACTGACGTTTTGATCACCCGGTATATTAATATGTTTTGTTATGGTCTTCAGGTCGAGGACTGGGTTGATGGAGCTTTCCATGCTACTATATCATGTGAAAGCCTTTTCATCTCCGAATAACTACTGCGACCTATGTCCTTATGTATCTGCTTACTGTATTCATCTCTTGGAGTTCCGCTACGATTTTTACACCCAACGCTTCTCTCAAATATTAAACTGGTGATTTCTTGATGTCCCAGAATGTGTCGCATCAATCGATCCCCTCTTATAATCAGATCTTTCTTATCCCCCCAGTTCCGTTCAGTACCTCCTCATTAGTCACATGATCTATCCATCTATTCTTCAGCATTCTTTTGTTGTACCACATTTCAAAAGCTTCTATTCTCTACTTGTCTTAAGTGTTGATTCTACATATTTCACTTCGATACATGGCTACACTCCATACAAATAATTTCAGACAAGATTTCTTAACAATTAACTCTTATTCGATGTTCACAAATTTTCCTATTTCAGAAACGCATCCTTGTAATTGCCAGTCTGCATTTTGTATCCTCCCTACTTCTGCCATCGTCAGTTATTTTGCTGTCCAAACAGCAAAACTCATGTACTACCGCATTTCGTCTCCTAATCTAATTCCCTCAATGAAGCCTGATTTAAATCGACTACATTTCATTATCTTTGTTTTGCTTTTGTTAATATTTATCTTATATCCTCCTTTCAAGACAATATACATTCTTTCCAGCTGCTTTTCAAGTTCCTTGCTGTCTCTGACAGACCTACAGTGTAATAGGCAAACCTCAAAGCTTTTATTTCTTGTAATTAAAATCTTCTGGGCTGTTAGGCCTTGTCATATTTCTTCAAGCAATTGACGTTTCGACGCCTCTGCTGCGACCTTCTGCAGGATTTTGTGGTGCTCTGTAGAGTGTCAGTGACCAGTATCGCCTTCTCTTGCAAAAGGGAATTTTCCCGCACTAATGCTGGACTTTTCCCTTCCAACTGAGCTACCCAAGCACGACTCACGCCCCGTCCTCGCAGCTTTACTTCTGCTGGTAGAGCATTTGCCCGCGAAAGGCAAAGGTCCCGAGTTCGAGTCTCGGTCCGGCACACAGTTTTAATTTGCAAGGAAGTTTCAAATTTGGCGTTAATGGGCCATGGCAGCAGATGAACGACTCGAGTGCCTTTGCTGACAGCACGACATCGCTTGCAGCACCTCTTCTGGGCTCGTCACCATAGCGGTTTGACCCTACACTACGGCGAAACCGTGGCCTGGTGAGATGAGTCCCAATATCAGCTGATGAGAGCTGGTGGAATGGTTCAGGTGTGGCGCAGCAGACTTCGCGAAGCCATGGAACCAGCCTGGCAGAAAGGCCTGTGCAACATCAACATGGTAGTGGCTCCAAACTGGCGTGGGCTGTGTTTAAATGGAATGGGCTGATCTTCTAATCCCACTGAACCGATCATTGACTATAAATGTTTGTATTCCGCTATTTGGAGACCATTTGCAGCCATTCATGGACTTCACGTTCCCAAACAACGATATCATGTTACCGGCCAGAGCTGTTCGCGAGTGGTTTGAAGAACTTTCTGGAAAATTGGAGTAAATACACTCCTGGAAATTGAAATAAGAACACCGTGAATTCATTGTCCCAGGAAGTGGAAACTTTATTGACACATTCCTGGGGTCAGATACATCACATGATCACACTGACAGAACCACAGGCACATGGACACAGGCAACAGAGCATGCACAATGTCGGCACTAGTATAGTGTATATCCACCTTTCGCAGCAATGCAGGCTGCTATTCTCCCACGGAGACGATCGTAGAGATGCTGGATGTAGTCCTGTGGAACGGCTTGCCATGCCATTTCCACCTGGCGCCTCAGTTGGACCAGCGTTCGTGCTGGACGTGCAGACCGCGTGAGACGACGCTTCATCCAGTCCCAAACATGCTCAATGGGGGACAGATCCGGAGATCTTGCTGGCCAGGGTAGTTGACTTACACCTTCTAGAGCACGTTGGGTGGCACGGGATACATGCGGACGTGCATTGTCCTGTTGGAACAGCAAGTTCCCTTGCCGGTCTAGGAATGGTAGAACGATGGGTTCGATGACGGTTTGGATGTACCGTGCACTATTCAGTGTCCCCTCGACGATCACCAGTGGTGTACAGCCAGTGTAGGAGATCGCTCCCCACACCATGATGCTGGGTGTTGGCCCTGTGTGCCTCGGTCGTATGCAGTCGTGATTGTGGCGCTCACCTGCACGGCGCCAAACACGCATACGACCATCATTGGCACCAAGGCAGAAGCGACTCTCATCGCTGAAGACGACACGTCTCCATTCGTCCCTCCATTCACGCCTGTCGCGACACCACTGGAGGCGGGCTGCACGATGTTGGGGCGTGAGCGGAAGACGGCCTAACGGTGTGCGGGACCGTAGCCCAGCTTCGTGGAGACGGTTGCGAATGGTCCTCGCCGATACCCCAGGAGCAACAGTGTCCCTAATTTGCTGGGAAGTGGCGGTGCGGTCCCCTACGGCACTGCGTAGGATCCTACGGTCTTGGCGTGCATCCGTGCGTCGCTGCGGTCCGGTCCCAGGTCGACGGGCACGTGCACCTTCCGCCGACCACTGGCGACAACATCGATGTACTGTGGAGACCTCACGCCCCACGTGTTGAGCAATTCGGCGGTACGTCCACCCGGCCTCCCGCATGCCCACTATACGCCCTCGCTCAAAGTCCGTCAACTGCACATACGGTTCACGTCCACGCTGTCGCGGCATGCTACCAGTGTTAAAGACTGCGATGGAGCTCCGTATGCCACGGCAAACTGGCTGACACTGACGGCGGCGGTGCACAAATGCTGCGCAGCTAGCGCCATTCGACGGCCAACACCGCGGTTCCTGGTGTGTCCGCTGTGCCGTGCGTGTGATCATTGCTTGTACAGCCCTCTCGCAGTGTCCGGAGCAAGTATGGTGGGTCTGACACACCGGTGTCAATGTGTTCTTTTTTCCATTTCCAGGAGTGTAATTTGGGAGCCTGGATCGCCAAGCGTGAATCCCATTGAAAATTTACGGGATGTAATCGAGAGGTTAGTTCCTGCACAAAATCCTGCACTGGCAAGACTTAGCAATTATGGACGACTATTTCTCAACATTTCGCCGGGGTACTTCCAACGAGTTGTTGGGTCCTTGCCACCTCGAGGTGCTGCACTACGCCAGACAAAACGTGGTCCCACACGATATCAGGAAGCGTCCCATGACGTTTGTCACGTCAGCGTATGTGTAGTGTCAGTATATCGATTATTGATGTAAAAAGTCATGTTATGTTATTTTATATAATTTAAAATTGTGGTGCAAATTCCTTTAACAGCAGTGGAAATGTAATTGGAGAACGAGCCTTACGAGATAACCACGGTCAAGAACATGAAAAGATCAAGAACATGAACAGTAAGAAGAACTATATTAATATGAGGAGCTTCGAATAAGTAAATTTCTGATGGCCGGTGTGGCCGAGAGGTTCTAGGCGCTTCGGTCCGGAACCGCGCTGCTGCTACTGTCGCAGGTTCGAATCCTGCCTCTCGCATGGATGTGTGTAGTGTCCTTAGGTTAGTTAGGTTAGGTAGTTGTAAGTCTAGGGGACTGATGACCTCACATGTTAAGTCCCATATTGCTCAGAGCCACATGAAGTAAATTTCATTATTTAAAGAAATGGTCCAAATAGCTCTGAGCACTATGCGACTTAACTTCTGAGGTCATCAGTCGCCTAGAGCTTAGAACTACTTTAACCTAACTAACCTAAGGACATCACACACATCCATGCCCGAGGCAGGATTCGAACCTGCGACCGTAGCGGTCGCTCGGTTCCAGACTGTAGCGCCTAGAACTGCACGGCCACTCCGGCCGGCATTTAAAGAAACATTAGGCACAATTTATCTCGTTGAAATACTTTTCTTGACATTTTGCGAAGCTTCTGTTGCTTTTTTATATAGTCGTCACGTATTTCTAAGTATTTTTGTAACGTGAGACAAGTTGTTTTCAAGCCAGTGTTCTACCAGGACAGATCCTGCGCTGGTAACCAGCTGTTTGCTGTTTGTGTGGCCACATTATCCGTGTTGAAGTGTTTACTTCCAAGGTGACCTCTGAGTTGGGGGGAGCGCATGATAATCTCGTGGTGCAAGGTCTGATGAATATGGAGGATGCAGGAACACTTCTCGTTGGATCTTCCAAGCTCCACCTAGATCATTCGAGGTGTATCAGGCCGAGCATTGTCATGAAGGAAGAGAGCTTTGAGAGACAATGAAGGAAGAGTCGCAGATTCCTCAAGACATTACGGTACCTCTCTGCATTCGTTGTGATGTTGCGAGACAGGTAGTAAACAAGCAAAACCCGTTGACAGATCGAAAAGACGGCTGTGATTACTTTCCCTGCCGAACGCGAGGCCGGGCGGGTTGGCCGAGCGGTTCTAGGCGCTACAGTCTGGAACCGCGCGACCGCTACGGTCGCAGGTTCGAATCCTGCCTCGGGCATGGATGTTTGTGATGTCCTTAGGTTAGTTAGGTTTAAGTAGTTCTAAGTTCTAGGCGACTGATGACCTCAGAAGTTAAGTCCCATAGTGCTCAGAGCCATTTGAACCATTTGAACCGAACGGGAGACCTTTGGCTTTATTGGCGCACTTTCACCAGTTTTCTTCTGTACCTGGTGTTTCATGTCAGAAGTCAAATGATGGATCCAGCTGTCATCCCCTGTGACAAGCCTTCTGAATATCAGGTCTCCCTCTCTCTGAGGTATTTAAAGAAACATTCGCGCTGAACCCATCCGGTGCTGCTTGTGGACGTCATTCAGCAGACATGGCACCCACCGTGCACAGATTTTGCGGCAGCGACGATGGTCTGCCAGGATGTTTGAGATGGATGAGCGTCCATTTCCAGCCCCAGGAAGCAGCCGCATTAAGGCGTCATCCGAGGTTACGCGACGAACTCTCCGCCAATATACTGTAAATTCCAATAATAGCTTGTCACTGAAGTAGACCTCCCTGCTCGCTGTTGATTTTGCACAGCCTCGCGTCCTTCCACAAAGTGCACACCTCAACGTCGAACCACTTCAATGCCCATACCGCCTTCCCCATAGACGAATGTTTAACTGCCGATAAGCCTCGGCCGCACATAATTGTTTTGCTGCTAAGAAACGAATGATAAAGAGCAGCTCACAAGTGCATACACTTTGTAGCGGTAACATCATTCTAGCTGGCAGCATACTGACAAGATACTGCCTTATGCGTAATAAAGCGGTGTGAGCGTTATCAATACAAATCAGACGAATTCGCCAGCCCTCGTATGTCATTGGCGCAGTTTATTTCGCAGAGAAGTAAAATAGGCAAACTTACTTGCTGTACAACCCTCGTACATCCGATAAGAGCCAGACAGAAACATCGCAGTCGTTAGTGTTGTCAACAGTCTATTTTCAGTTTTAATTAAGGCGGGAATTGCGTTCATTTTTTTAATGGATGAAAGTTTTGCGGCTGGGAAACAGCTACAAAATTATCACGTTATTTCTTTAAAACTATTAAATCCATTAAAATAGCCAGCCGCTGTGGCAGAGCAGTTCTAGGCGCTTCAGTCTAAAACCACGCTGCTGCTACGGTCGCAGGTTCGAATCCTGCCACGGGCACTGATGTGTGTGTTGTCCATAGGTTAGTTAGGTTTACGTAGTTCTAAGTCTAGGGGACTGGCGACCTCAGGTGTTAACTCTCATAGTGATTAGAGTCATTTGAACGATTTTCAACCTATTCAAATGCTTTTGTTTTCGGTTGATTGCCAAAGAACTGCGCTCTGCAACAAATCTTCCGAAGTTGCTTATCGCATAGTGGTAGCTCGTATAATTTTGGATTCCGAATAGATATTTATATGATACCTAAACACGCCCAAAAAGTAAGACCAGAGCGACGCTTTTTTCTTGAAACAGGCGAAATTTTCGCTCTCGGAATAGCTTCTTACTTGAGAAATGGCTAGCAAACTGCTTTGAGCAGCGAAAGTGGCGGCACATTGGTTCAAAAATGCTTCAAATGGCTCTGAGCACTATGGGACTTAACATCTGAGGTCATCAGTCCCCTACAACTTAGAACTACTTAAACCTAACTAACATAAGGACATCACACACACCCATGCCCGAGGCAGGATTCGAACCTGCGACCGTTGCGGTCGCGAGGTTCCAGACTGATGCGCCTAGAACCGCTCGGCCACACCGGCCGTCAGCCGCACATTGCCAGTAGTTGTGAGTGTCTGGTTATACAGGGCTTTTTTTGTGCTCCCGTTAAAACATTAATTTCAAAATATAAAGATAGGAAGATATAAATTTCTAATGATTTCTGGGTGACAGGAGTAGGGTGATAAGTGGTGAAAGATTCTTTTATTAATGATATTTTGGAAAAATTTGTATCATTAAATCGGCAAAGGACGTTCGAGCGACCACCGATCTTCGAGATCCGGGAACGCAGTACCCGTGAGAACTGGTGTTTTGGCGGTGGAGTCTCAGAACAGTGATCTAACAAGAAGACCTCGCGACAGTCGAATTTTGTAATGTTTTATACACTCCTGGAAATGGAAAAAAGAACACATTGACACCGGTGTGTCAGACCCACCATACTTGCCCCGGACACTGCGAGAGGGCTGTACAAGCAATGATCACACGCACGGCACAGCGGACACACCAGGAACCGCGGTGTTGGCCGTCGAATGGCGCTAGCTGCGCAGCATTTGTGCACCGCCGCCGCCAGTGTCAGCCAGTTCGCCGTGGCATACGGAGCTCCATCGCAGTCTTTAACACTGGTAGCATGCCGCGACAGCGTGGACGTGAACCGTATGTGCAGTTGACGGACTTTGAGCGAGGGCGTATAGTGGGCATCCGGGAGGCCGGGTGGACGTACCGCCGAATTGCTCAACACGTGGGGCGTGAGGTCTCCACAGTACATCGATGTTGTCGCCAGTGGTCGGCGGAAGGTGCACGTGCCCGTCGACCTGGGACCGGACCGCAGCGACGCACGGATGCACGCCAAGACCGTAGGATCCTACGCAGTGCCGTAGGGGACCGCACCGCCACTTCCCAGCAAATTAGGGACACTGTTGCTCCTGGGGTATCGGCGAGGACCATTCGCAACCGTCTCCATGAAGCTGGGCTACGGTCCCGCACACCGTTAGGCCGTCTTCCACTCACGCCCCAACATCGTGCAGCCCGCCTCCAGTGGTGTCGCGACAGGCGTGAATGGAGGGACGAATGGAGACGTGTCGTCTTCAGCGATGAGAGTCGCTTCTGCCTTGGTGCCAATGATGGTCGTATGCGTGTTTGGCGCCGTGCAGGTGAGCGCCACAATCACGACTGCATACGACCGAGGCACACAGAGCCAACACCCGGCATCATGGTGTGGGGAGCGATCTCCTACACTGGCCGTACACCACTGGTGATCGTCGAGGGGACACTGAATAGTGCACGGTACATCCAAACCGTCATCGAACCCATCGTTCTACCATTCCTAGACCGGCAAGGGAACTTGCTGTTCCAACAAGACAATGCACGTCCGCATGTATCCCGTGCCACCCAACGTGCTCTAGAAGGTGTAAGTCAACTACCCTGGCCAGCAAGATCTCCGGATCTGTCCCCCATTGAGCATGTTTGGGACTGGATGAAGCGTCGTCTCACGCGGTCTGCACGTCCAGCACGAACGCTGGTCCAACTGAGGCGCCAGGTGGAAATGGCATGGCAAGCCGTTCCACAGGACTACATCCAGCATCTCTACGATCGTCTCCATGGGAGAATAGCAGCCTGCATTGCTGCGAAAGGTGGATATACACTGTACTAGTGCCGACATTGTGCATGCTCTGTTGCCTGTGTCTATGTGCCTGTGGTTCTGTCAGTGTGATCATGTGATGTATCTGACCCCAGGAATGTGTCAATAAAGTTTCCCCTTCCTGGAACAATGAATTCACGGTGTTCTTATTTCAATTTCCAGGAGTGTATTTACAATAGGTGAAGTTCGGAACTGGAATATCGATGAACCGTAGCAGATCAATAGAGGTTTCAAAAACTCTCGAGAAAATTAACGTCGTAGTTTTCCGAGCATGTCTAACACTCTCGATTAGTGGTCGGCGAAGTCATTAGCCAGTCCACACTCGCGTTGTACAATACATTTTCCCTAATGTTTACTAGTACCAGTAACAAATATGTGAGGTGTATAGTCTATGGCAGTTTCCCAGATAACAGGCAGTAACTGTGAAGAACAAATAAATCAAGTAAGTAGTTGTTTCGTCTATCTCTTTTCGTACATCCTCACTATATGTCAAGTTATCTCAACATAAGTTTTCCCAGTACGCTGCACAATATCTTCGATCACTCCACATCGCTCCCTAAAGTTAACTTAAGAAACTATACTTAAGGTTTTACAGCTTAGTTAAATTGCATGTACCAGGTGAAACAATGACGAATTTGATGTGAGACATCGTGAAATACTCCTTCCAGACGGCATCTGTAACAGAGGTGTGGTCCAAGCACAGAACTGTCACTGAGGTCCATCCAGAGCGTCACCGATATTCACTGGCGCTTGAAGAATGTCTATGAAGAAATGTCACTCAACAAAAGCACGGTGAGACGTTGGGCGAGGCACCTGTCATCGTCGCTACAAGCTCAAGCAAACCAGTATGATTTCCCGCGCGCCCGTCAGCCGCACACTGCTGTCACTGCTGCAATGTTGGAACGTGCGGACACTCTCATTCGAGGTGATCGATAGATCACAATAAAACACCTCTTTGCTCGATAGGACTTCTTTGTTGGCAATGCTGACACACTCGTTCGTCAGTCAGGGTACTCAAAGGTGTGTGCCCGCTGACTGAAGACCATAAAGCGTAACCTGTGACGAATTGCTTGCGCTTTGCGAGACTGATGGTCACAACTTTTTGTCGAACAGCGTCACAGGCCATGAAACATGGGCTCATCACTTCCAACCAGAAACAAAACGGCAATCCATGGAGCCACGCCACACCACTTGTGCTCCAATGAAAAAGTTCAAAGCAACACCCTCAGCCGGTAAAGTCACGGGCTCGGTCTTCTGGGACTCTGAAGAGGTTACTCTGATACCCTCTCTCATGGTGCAGCGATGAACTCGGAAATTTATTGTGCTAAACCCTCAGGAAATTGAAGAAACTTCAACGTGTCCGTCGCCACAAAAATGATAACGAACTTCTCTTTCTGCATGACAACGCAAGGTCTCAGACCAGTCGGCGCACCCGAGAGGAGCTCACAAAACTTCATTGGGCTGTTCTTCCTCTTTCACTCTACAGCCCGGATCTGGCAGCCTCCCACTTCCATCCATTTGGTCCAATGGAGGATGCACTCCACGGCAAGCAGTACGTGGATGGTGGAGAGGTCACTGATGCAGTAAGACGTTGGCTCCGACGTCGACCAGCAGAGTGGCGCCGTGCAGCCATCCAGGGCTTCGCAGTAAGGTGGCTTAAGGCCGGCGCGTTGAACGGATGTTTTGTTGTTCTGAGTTTTCTACGAATAGAGTGGCGAATAATATAGTAGACTGGAATTCTGAATAAAACCATCCTGCTCTCAGGATAAAATGTTTTGCATTCAGGGTTACATCAATAAGACGACTTTTCAGTCTACTCTTGATAAGGTTCATGCTTGAAATGACTATCAACATGAACAAGAGGCCCGGATAAGGAAAGTAGAGCCAACACTTGTTTTTTCAAATGATTATATAAATCATAAATACTATTCCATGTGTCAAAAATCAACATATCTTCCTTGTCCACAGGTTTCAAAGCAGATCACTTGCGCTGTGAACTAGGTTCACATTTGTTTTTCTCCTGTATTTCTATATCAGATAAGGATCTTCAAATTTTGAGCTCCTGATTACCTCGTATGTTGTTGTTGTGGTCTTTAGTCCTAAGACTGGTTTGATGCAGCTCTCCATGCTACTCTATCCTGTGCAAGCCTCTTCATCTCCCACTACTTACTGCTGCCTACATCCTTCTGAATCTGCTTAGTATATTCATCTCTTGGTCTCCCTTTACGATTTTTACCCTCCACGCTGCCCTCCAGTACTAAATTGGTGATCCCTTGATGCCTCAGAACATGTCCTACCAACCGATCCCTTCTTCTGGTCAAGTTGTGCCACCTCTTCTCCCCAATTCTATTCAACACCTCCTCATCAGTTATGTGATCTACCCATCTAATCTTTAGCATTCTTCTGTAGCACCACATTTCGAAAGCTTCTATTCTCTTCTTGTCCAAACTATATATTGTCCATGTTTCACTTCCATACATTGCTACACTCCATACAAATACTTTCAGAAACGACTTCCTGGCACTTAAATCTATACTCGATGTTAACAAATTTTTCTTCTTCATAAACGCTTCCCTTGCCATTTCCAGTCTACATTTTATATCTTCTCTACTTCGACCATCATCAGTTACTTTGCTCCCCAAATAGCAAAACTCCTTCACTACTTTAAGTGTCTCATTTCCTAGTCTACTTCCCTCAGCATCACACGAATTAATTTGACTACATTCCATTATCCTTGTTTTGCTTTTGTTGATGTTCATCTTATACTCTCCATTCAAGCCACTTTCCATTCCGTTCAACTGCTCTTCCAAGTCCTTTGCTCTCTCTGACAGAATTACAATGTCATCGGCGAACCTCAAAGTTTTTATTTCTTCTCCATGGATTTTAATACCTACTCCGTATTTTTCTTTTGTTTCCTTTACTGCTTGCTCAATATACAGATTGAATAGCATCTGGAAGAGACTACAACCCAGTCTCAGTCCCTTCCCAACCGCTACTTCCATTTCAAGTCCCTCGACTCTTATAACTACCATCTGCTTTCTGTACAAATTGTAAATAGCCTTTCGCTCCCTGTATTTTACCCCTGTCACCTTCAGAATGTGAGAGTATTCCAGTCAGTATGAAAGGAGAAAATACAAAAATGCAGTAAGTGAAGCAGGCAAAAAGGAATACAAATCTCTCAAAAATGAGATTGACAGGAAGTGCAAAATAGTTAAGCATGGATGCCTAGAGGACAAATGTAAGGATGTAGAGGCTTATCTCACAAGGGGTAAGATAGATACTGCCTACAGGAAAATCAAAGAGACCTTTGGAGAAAAGAGAACCACTAGCGTGAATATCAAGAGCTCAGATGGAAACCCAGTTCTAAGCAAAGAAGGGAAAGCAGAAAGATGGAAGGAGTATATAGAGAATCTATACAGGCGCGATGTTCTTGAGGACAACATTATGGAAAAGGAAGAGGATGTAGATGAAGATGAAATGGGAGATATGATACTGCGTGAAGAGTTTGACAGAGCAGTGAAAGACCTAAGTCGAAACAAGGCCCCGGGAGTAGACAACATTCCTTTAGAACTACTGACAGCCTTGTGAGAGCCAGTCCCGACAAAACTCTACCATCTGGTGAGCAAAATTATGAGACAGACGAAATTCACTCCTACTTAAAAAAGATTACCTCGTATATTTTTTAAAAAATTCCAGAAATTCCTTTTCAAACTTTCCATTGCAGACAGTTTTCAGTAGTTTGACAGGTAAAGAAATTTATTTCTGTTACAGTATCGTTAAGAAATTTTGCACTCACATTTAAAAACGTTGTTTTGAAATGGGAAGTGTTAATAGCAGAATTATTTTTACGAGGATGTTTCAGCAGGCTTGGAAAGTGAACCAAAGTTTGTCTTTCAAAATATCGGCCGGAAGAAGGTAACTTGTTTTCCAATAAAATAATTTCTCATAAGATCGTAAAAACTGTTTCGTTTCCCCTGTAGTTCACGATTAAGCTGAGTTATGAGTAGATGAGACGTAACGTCTAATATGAACTAAAATTTTTGAGACCCACTGATTGTTCGTTAGTCAATAGTCAACAGCCTTCTCAAGGAGGAATGCTTTAATTCTGTTAATAAGGAAGCGAAAAGTTTCAAAACGTTTACTTTTGACAACCAATCTACCTACTTTGCAGGAGAAGATGTGCGTACTATACTCTCTATTTCAATTGAAAGTTCTTTAAATTGCAGATGACTGACAGCTTTGGCCATAACAGAGCTAACAATCATAATCACGAATTCCATGACTTTGCGAATTTCTTCTGAAAATGGCTGCTCACGAAACTTTTTTTGATGAAAGAGGCAGTGTTAAGTATCTCGTGACTAACTGTTTCTTTGAAAATGTCACCAAACCCGTTTCTTACGCCAGTCATACTTTCAAAGTCTACATCTACATTTATACTCCACAAGCCACCCAACTGTGTGTGGCGGAGGGCACTTTACGTGCCACTGTCATTACCTCCCTTTCCTGTTCCAGTCGCGTATGGTTCGCGGGAAGAACGACTGCCGGAAAAACTCCGTGCGCGCTCGAATCTCTCTGATCTTACATTCGCGATCTTCTCGGGAGGTATAAGTAGGGGGAAGCAATATATTCGATACCTCATCCAGAAACGCACCCTCTCGAAACCTGGACAGCAAGCTACACCGCGATGCAGAGTGCCTCTCTTGCAAAGTTTGACACTTGAGTTTGCTGAACATCTCCGTAACGCTATCACGCTTACCAAATAACCCTGTGACGAAACGCGCCGCTCTTCTTTGGAATTTCTCTATCTCATCTGTCAAACCGACCTGGTAAGGATCCCACACTGATGAGCAATGCTCAAGTATAGGTCGAACTAGTGTTTTGTAAGCCACCTCCTTTGTTGATGGACTACATTTTCTAAGGACTCTCCCAATGAATCTCAGCCTGGCACCCACCTTACCAAAAATTTAATTTTATATGATCATTCCACTTCAAATCGTTCGGTACGCATACTCCCAGATATTTTACAGAAGTAACTGCTACCAGCGTTTGTTCCGCTATCATATAATCATACAATAAAGGATCCTTCTTTCTATGTATTCGCAGTACATTACATTTGTCTATGTTAAGGGTCAGTTGCCACTCGCCGCACCAAGTGCCTATCCACTGCAGATTTTCCTGCATTTCGCTGCAATTTTCCAATGCTGCAACTTCTCTGTATACTACTGCATCATCCGCGAAAAGCCGCATGGAACGCCGGCCGGAGTAGCCGAGCGGTTCTAGGCGCTACAGCTGGAACCGTGAGACCGCTATGGTCGCAGGTTCGAATCCTGCCTCGGGCATGGATGTGCGTGATGTCGTTAGGCTAGTTAGATTTAAGTAGTTCTAAGTTAATCTAGATATCGTAGGGGTCAGTGAAGTGAAGTGGGAGGAAGACAAGGATTGCTGGTCAGAGGAGTATCGGGTAATATCAACAGCAGCAGAAAATGGTATAACAGGTGTAGGATTCGTTGTGAATAGGAAGGTAGGGCAGAGGGTGTGTTACTGTGAACAGTTCAGTGACCGGGTTGTTCTAATCAGAATCGACAGCAGACCAACAACCGACAACGATAGTTAAGGTACACATGACGACGTCGCAAGCTGAAGATGAACAGCTAGAGAATGTGTATGAGGATATTGAAAGGGTAATGAAGTATGTAAAGTGGGACGAAAACCTAATAGTCATGGGCGACTGGAATGCAGTTGTAGGGGAAGGAGTAGAAGAAAAGGTTACAGGAGAATATGGGCTTCGGACAAGGAATGAAAGAGGAGAAAGACTAATTGAGTTCTGTAACAAGTTTCATAAAAGAATCATAAAAGAAGGTTGTATACCTGGAAGAATCCCGGAGATACTAGTAGGTATCAGATAGATTATATAATGGTAAGACAGAGATTTAGGAAACAGGTTTTAAATTGTAAGACATTTCCTGGGGCAGATGTGGATTCTGACCACAATCTATTGGTTATGAACTGCAGATTGAAACTGAAGAAACTGCAAAAAGGTGGGAATTTAAGGAGATGGGACCTGGATAAACTGAAAGAACCAGAGGTTGTACAGAGTTTCAGGGAGAGCATAAGGGAACAATTGACAGGAATGGGGGAAAGAAATACAGTAGAAGAAGAATGGGTAGCTCTGAGGGATGAAGTAGTGAAGGCAGCAGAGGATCAAGTAGGTAAAAAGACGAGGGATAATAGAAATCCTTGGGTAACAGAAGAAATATTGAATTTAATTGATGAAAGGAGAAAATACAAAAATGCAGTAAATGAAGCAGGCAAAAAGGAATACAGACGTCTCAAAAATGATATCGACAGGAAGTGCAAAATGGCTAAGCAGGGATGGCTAGAGGACAAATGTAAGGATGTAGAGGCTTGTCTCACTAGGGGTAAGATAGATACTGCCTACAGGAAAATTAAAGAAACCTTTGGAGAGAAGAGAACCACTTGTATGAATATCAAGAGCTCAGATGGCAACCCAGTTCTAAGCAAAGAAAGGAAGGCAGAAAGGTGGAAGGAGTATATAGAGGGTTTATACAAGGGCGATGTACTTGAGGACAATATTATGGAAATGGACGAGGATGTAGATGAAGACGAAATGGGAGATAAGATACTGCGCGAAGAGTTTGACAGAGCACTGAAAGACCTGAGTCGAAACAAGGCCCCGGGAGTAGACAACATTCCATTTGAACTACCGATGGCCTCGGGAGAGCCAGTCATGACAAAACTCTACCATCTGGTGAGCACGATGTATGAGACAGGCGAAATACCCTCAGACTTCAGGAAGAATATAATAATTCCAATCCCAAAGAAAGCAGGTGTTGACAGATGTGAAAATTACCGAACTATCAGTTTAATAAGTCACAGCTGCAAAATACTAACACGAATTCTTTACAGACGAATGGAAAAACAGGTAGAAGCCGACCTCGGGGAAGATCAGTTTTGATTCCGTAGAAATGTTGGAACACGTGAGGCAATACTGACCTTACGACTTATCTTAGAAGAAAGATTAAGAAAAGGCAAACCTACGTTTCTAGCATTTGTAGACTTAGAGAAAGCTTTTGACAATGTTAACTGGAATACTCTCTTTCAAATTCTGAAGGTGGCAGGGGTAAAATACAGGGAGCGAAAGGCTATTTACAGTTTGTACAGAAACCAGATGGCAGTTATAAGACTCGAGGGGCATGAAAGGGAAGCAGTGGTTGGGAAAGGAGTAAGACAGGGTTGTAGCCTCTCCCCGATGTTATTCAATCTGTATATTGAGCAAGCAGTAAAGGAGATAAAAGAAAAATTCGGAGTAGGTATTAAAATTCATGGAGAAGAAGTAAAAACTTTGAGGTTCGCCGATGACATTGTAATTCTGTCAGAGACAGCAAAGGACTTGGAAGAGCAGTTGAACGGAATGGACAGTGTCTTGAAAGGAGGATATAAGATGAACATCAACAAAAGCAAAACGAGGATAATGGAATGTAGTCAAATTAAGTCGGGTGATGCTGAGGGAATTAGATTAGGAAATGAGACACTTAAAGTAGTAAAGGAGTTTTGCTATTTAGGGAGTAAAATAACCGATGATGGTCGAAGTAGAGAGGATATGAAGTGTAGACTGGCAATGGGAAGGAAAGCGTTTCTCAAGAAGAGGAATTTGTTAACATCGAGTATAGATTTAAGTGTCAGGAAGTCGTTTCTGAAAGTATTTGTATGGAGTGTAGCCATGTATGGAAGTGAAACATGGACGATAACTAGTTTGGACAAGAAGAGAATAGAAGCTTTCGAAATGTGGTGCTACAGAAGAATGCTGAAGATAAGGTGGGTAGATCACGTAACTAATGAGGAGGTATTGAATAGGATTGGGGAGAAGAGAAGTTTGTGGCACAACTTGACTAGAAGAAGGGATCGGTTGGTAGGACATGTTTTGAGGCATCAAGGGATCACAAATTTAGCATTGGAGGGCAGTGTGGAGGGTAAAAATCGTAGAGGGAGACCAAGAGATGAATACACTAAGCAGATTCAGAAGGATGTAGGTTGCAGTACATACTGGGAGATGAAGAAGCTTGCACAGGATAGAATAGCATGGAGAGCTGCATCAAACCAGTCTCAGGACAGAAGACCACAACAACAACAACAACAAGTTTCAGCTAGTAATAGCGAATATCCTGTTCAAGAATCACAAGAGGAGGAGGTATACTTGGAAAAGGCCGGGAGACACGGGAAGATTTCAATTAGATTACATCATGGTCAGACAGAGATTCCGAAATCAGATACTGGATTGTAAAGCGTACCCAGGAGCAGATATAGACTCAGATCACAATATAGTAGTGATGAAGAGTAGGCTGAAGTTCAAGACATTAGTCAGGAAGAACCAATACGCAAAGAAGTGGGATACGGAAGTACTAAGGAATGACGAGATACGTTTGAAGTTCTCTAACGCTATAGATACAGCAATAAGGAATAGCGCAGTAGGCAGTACAGTTGAAGAGGAATGGACATCTCTAAAAAGGGCCATCACAGAAGTGGGGAAGGAAAACATAGGTATAAAGAAGGTAGCTGCGAAGAAACCATGGGTAACAGAAGAAATACTTCAGTTAATTGATGAAAGGAGGAAGTACAAACATGTTCCGGGAAAATCAGGAATACAGAAATACAAGTCGCTGAGGAATGAAATAAATAGGAAGTGCAGGGAAGCTAAGACGAAATGGCTGCAGGAAAAATGTGAAGACATCGAAAAAGATATGATTGTCGGAAGGACAGACTCAGCATACAGGAAAGTCAAAACAACCTTTGGTGACATTAAAAGCAACGGTGGTAACTTTAAGAGTGCAACGGGAATTTCACTGTTAAATGCAGAGGACATAGCACATAGGTGGAAAGAATACATTGAAAGCCTCTATGAGGGTGAAGATTTGTCTGATGTGATAGAAGAAGAAACAGGAGTCGATTTAGAAGAGATAGGGGATCCAGTATTAGAATCGGAATTTAAAAGAGCTTTGGAGGTCTTACAGTCAATAAGGCAGAAGGGATAGATAACATTCCATCAGAATTTCTAAAATCATTGGGGGAAGTGGCAACAAAACGACTATTCACGTTGGTGTGTAGAATATATGAGTCTGGCGATATACCATCTGACTTTCGGAAAAGCATCATCCACCCAATTCCGAAGACGGCAAGAGCTGACAAGTTCGAGAATTATCGCACAATCAGCTTAACAGCCCATGCATCGAAGCTGCTTACAAGAATAATATACAGAAGAATGGAAAAGAAAATTGAGAATGCGCTAGGTGGTGATTAGTTTGGCTTTAGGCAAAATTAAAGGGACGAGAGAGGCAATTCTGACGTTACGGCTACTAATGGAAGCAAGGCTAAAGAAAAATCAAGACACTTTCATAGGATTTGTCGACCTCGAAAAAGCGTTCGACAATATAAAATGGTGCAAGCTGTTCGAGATTCTGAAAAAAGTAGGGGTAAGCTATAGGGTGCAAGCTGTTCGAGATTCTGAAAAAAGTAGGGATAAGCTATAGGGTGAGACAGGTCATATACAATATGTACAACAACCGAGAGGGAATAATAAGAGTGGACGATCAAGAACGAAGTGCTCCTATTAAGAAGGGTGTAAGACAAGGCTGTAGCCTTTCGCCCCCTACTCTTCAATCTGTACATCGAGGAGGCAATGATGGAAATAAAAGAAAGATTCAGGAGTGGAATTAAAATACAAGGTTAAAGGATATCAATGATACGATTCGCTGATGACATTGCTATCCTGAGTGAAAGTGAAGAAGAATTAAATGATCTGCTGAACGGAATGAACAGTCTAATGAGTATACAGTATGGTTTGAGAGTAAATCGGAGGAAGACGAAGGTAATAAGAAGTAGTAGAAATGAGACCAGCGAGAAACTTAACATTAGGATTGATGGTCACGAAGTCAATGAAGTTAAGGAATTCTGCCACCTAGGCAGTAAAATAACCAATGACGGACGGAGCAAGGAGGACATCAAAAGCAGACTCGCTATGGCAAAAAAGGCATTTCTGGCCAAGAGAAGTCTACTAATATCAAATACCGGCCTTAATTTGAGGAAGAAACTTCTGAGGATGTACGTCTGGAGTACAGCATTGTATGGTAGTGAAACATGGACTGTGGGAAAACCGGAAGAGAATCGAAGCATTTGAGATGTGGTGCTATAGACGAATGTTGAAAATTAGGTGGACTGATAAGGTAAGGAATGAGGAGGTTCTACGCAGAATCGGAGAGGAAAGGAATATGTGGAAAACACTGATAAGGAGAAGGGTCAGGATGATAGGACATCTGCTAAGACATGAGGGAATGACTTCCATGGTACTAGAGGGAGCTGTAGAGGGCAAAAATTGTAGAGGAAGACAGAGATTGGAATACGTCAAGCAAATAATTGAGGACGTAGGTTGCAAGTGCTACTCTGAGATGAAGAGGTTAGCACAGGAAAGGAATTCGTGGTGGGCCGCATCAAACCAGTCAGTAGACTGATGACCAAAAAGAAAAACGTACTAAGTTCTAGGGGACTGATGACTTCAGAAGTTAAGTCCCATAGTGCTCAGAGCCATTTGAACCATTTTGAACCGCATGGAACTTCCGACACTATGTACTAGGTCATTTATATATATTGTGAAAAGCAATGGTCCCATAACACTCCCCTGTGGCACGCCAGAGGTTACTTTAACGTCTGTAGACGTCTCTCCATTGAGAACAACATGCTGTGTTCTATCTGCTAAAAACTCTTCAATCCAGTCACACAGCTGGTCTGATATTCCGTAGGCTCTTACTTTGTTTATCAGGCGACATTGTGGAACCGTATCGAACGCCTTTCCGAAGTCAAGGAAAATGGCATCTACCTGGGAGCCTGTATCTAATATTTTCTGGGTCTCATGAACAAATAAAGCGAGTTGGGTCTTACACGATCGCTTTTTCCGGAATCCTTGTTGATTCCTACACAGTAGATTCTGGGTTTCCAGAAATGAAATGATACGCGAGCAAAAAACATGTTCTAAAATTCTACAACAGATCGATGGCAGAGATATGGGTCTATAGTTTTGCGCATCTGGTCTTTTCCAATCATTTGGAACCTTCCGTTCATCTAGAGACTTGCGATACACGGCTGTTAGAAAGGGGGCAAGTTCTTTCGCGTACTCTGTGTAGAATGGAATTGGTATCCCGTCAGGTCTAGTGGACTTTCCTCTGTTGAGTGATTTCAGTCGCTTTTCTATTCCTTGGACATTTCAGATTTTTTTATGGTCTGTGGTCTCCTGCCCATTCGTCGCCTATATGGCGCTTAAAAGATACTGCTGAGAACTATAGAACAATTCAAGCAAATCACATTAATAATTTTTATTTCAATAAAGCAGATTGACAGTACTTTGGGTTTAAAACGGTGACGCAAGCGATGGGAGACATTTGCTGCATGCAAGGTCCATGTAAGCATTTGACTGGATCACACATCACTGCTGCCGTAGTGCTCTCCACTTGGCTAGTACTGTGCTAATACTGTTCGGCTGGGGCTGGTAGGAGCGGCGCTTCAATTCTCTTCGGCTAGAGGGCGCTCCCGTCGTGGTGCGGTACTTGTCGGCGGGCTATTGTCTGACGTCGTCCAAAGCCTTCTAGATACGAGGCCTACGCACAGCGGCCATATTGGCACGTGACGTCACAAACTGTTGGCCATCTTATCTTTAGTCGGCAGTCCTGTTGGCATGTATGTTGTGTTGAAAGTGTGTGCCACGTGAAACTGATATATATTTCATACAGTATTCGCCCACAATTCTTCGAAGTATGGGATACATTTCTTGCGTTCCTTCTTGCCAGGGAAATTATAAATCCCAAAAAGGCATGAAAGTGCACATGTTTCGATTTCCCAAATGTGTGAAGTTGAGAAATTGCTGGATTGCAGCTATTCACAGACATGAATTTCTGTCTAGGCATCGTTCAAGGGTAAGTAAATGACAAAAAATTTATAGCGTGTTATTTGTTTCCATTGCACCACATTGTTTTTAAAAGCAGTTACGTATCATGTACCAGTATAACTTGTTTCTTAATTCTGCACCATTGCTGCGAGGTCAATACGAAGCTGGCTGTGAAATGTCTCATATTTGCAACTATTGTCACACAGAATAGTTATATTAATTAGTGTGTCTCAAAAATGGTTAGTATTCCTTATCATTCCTACCAGATTATTGAGTTTCCAGTACTTTTATTTGGAAGACCTACAGAATGATTTTGTTCAGTTTTACATATACAGCTATTCGGAAATAATTTCAATTTGAGTAAACTACCGTAGAAAATTGCTTTAATGAATTCAGTGTTCGACAGATTAAGCAGAATATAAAGCAGAATTTCGATGTAAGTGCATTGTGATTAAATTAACAGCACTCTGTGACACGAATTTCAGTCAAGGATATAGAAGTAACAACCTTTTCATGTTTAAGGTTCTAAAGTTGTGGAGAAACAGGGAAATAAAATATTTTTCGGGTTTTTTGATTTATTACACATTGTCAGGAGGTGCTCCATTTCATGGAATGATTTGAGTTTCGTGTGAGGTCAGCAAATTTTGAAGTGAATAGGAAAATTTACGAAAATAACCAGGGAAACAAATTCTTAAATTCGGAAGGAGCTCCAGCAGCTTTATTTAAAACCGAAAACGTCTGCTTGTTGTTACATATTGCCGATTTTTTCACTGCACGGAAACGTAGCTCCTGAGGCAAAAGACAGAGTTTAAAATTACAGTTTGTATTCAAGCCTAGAAACGCGTATTTAAGGCAAATCGTCAAAATAATTCTACATCTTGAAATAACGTAGGGCAGTTTTGTTCAGTTACTTTACGCAATGATATAAATTTCCATACTTTCATTACAAAGCCGTGTAGAAGAGGAAAGCACGAGAATCCCTATGCGGTCTCAGCTCTAAAGCTCGTAAAGTTCGTATAGCTGCAGAGTGCTTAACAGGAGCGTTCGGATGCAGACCCGGCCATCAGTATGTGACGTCACAACTCAGCGCGCAGGCGTGTAGCATAGGTGGTGTTCCGTCGTCTCACTGCCTTCTCCGGTCTTGCGTTCTTCCTCTTCGCACCCTCACTTATCGTTACCACGGAACACTTTCCTTGCTATCCGTCGGAAATCAAGTTTTTCGAGACACTCAATTACAGCATTTCCTATTTTCACTCCTGAATGGCAATAATCCTAAAATTTCTTCATTAGCATACAATCGCCGCCTATGACCGACGTCAAGGTGCAATAACCACTCAGAGACGGCAGGTTGCAGCACCAGCAGTGGAGGGCATATAAAGTACAGGGTTATTACAAATGACTGAAGCGATTTCACAGCTCTACAATAACTTTATTATTTGAGATATTTTCATAATGCTTTGCACACACATATAAAAACTCAAAAAGTTTTTTTACGCATTCAAAAATGTTCGATATGTGCCCCTTTAGTAATTCGGCAGACATCAAGCCGATAATCAAGTTCCTCCCACACTCGGCGCATCGTTGATGCGAGCTCGCAGTTCTGGCACGTTCCTTGGTAGAGGAGGTTTAAACACTGAATCTTTCACATAACCCCACAGAAAGAAATCGCATGGGGTTAAGTCGGGAGAGCGTGGAGGCCATGACATGAATTGCTGATCATGATCTCCACCACGACCGATCCATCGGTTTTCCAATCTCCTGTTTAAGAAATGCCGAACATCATGATGGAAGTGCGGTGGAGCACCATCCTGTTGAAAGATGAAGTCGGCGCTGTCGGTCTCCAGTTGTGGCATGAGCCGATTTTCCAGCATGTCCAGATACACGTGACCTGTAACGTTTTTTTTTTTCGCAGAAGAAAAAGGGGCTGTAAACTTTAAACCATGAGATTGCACAAAACACGTTAACTTTTGGTGAATTCCGAATTTGCTGCACGAATGCGTGAGGATTCTCTATCTCTCAGATTCGCACATTGCGTCTGTTCACTTCACCATCAAGGAAAAATGTTGCTTCATCACTGAAAACAAGTTTCGCACTGAACGCATCCTCTTCCATGAGCTGTTGCAACCGCGCCGAAAATTCAAAGCGTTTGACTTTGTCATCGGGTGTCAGAGCTTGTAGCAATTGTAAACGGTAAGGCTTCTGCTTTAGCCTTTTCCGTAAGATTTTCCGAACCGTTGGCTGTGGTACGTTTAGCTCCCTGCTTGCTTTATTCGTCGACTTCCGCGGGCTACGCGTGAAACTTGCCCGCACGCGTTTAACCGTTTCTTCGCTCACTGCAGGCCGACCCGTCGATTTTCCCTTATAGAGGCATCCAGAAGCTTTAAACTGCGCATACCAGCGCCGAATGGAGTTAGCAGTTGGTGGATCTTTGTTGAACTCCGTCCTGAAGTGTCGTTGCACTGTTATGACTGACTGATGTGAGTGCATTTCAAGCACGACATACGCTTTCTCGGCTCCTATCGCCTTTTTGTCCCACTGCGCTCTCGAGCGCTCTGGCGGCAGAAACCTGAAGTGCGGCTTCAGCCGAACAAAACTTTATGAGTTTTTCTACATATCTGTAGTGTGTCGTGACTATATGTCAAAGAACGGAGCTACAGCGAATTTATGAAATCGCTTCAATCATTTGTAATAACCCTGTATGTCGGCGGGACGTGGAAAACAGTGCAGTCATTATCGTAATGAGGAAATGGAGCGATTTATCTTACATCCAAAGGGGGATGATCGTTAACAGCCAAGGGTGGAAGCATTTCCGAAACGGCTTTGAACTGTTCGCGAGCCAGCGTGGTAAAGGTAAACCATGCATGGAAAAATGGCGCTATCCAAAACCGGCGCCGAGGCAATTATAGTGCACCACGGGCCACAGATAGCAGTGGTGGACGACGACTGCGGGGATGGGCACGGGCGAGCAGACGTGCAACAGTTGAGCAACTTACTGGCCACGTGGACCAAGGGCCCAACAGCAGTGCCTCCTCAAGCACCTTTCAGCTAACGTTGCTGTCTATAGGGTTAAGCAGCAGATGCACGGTTGATGCAGCCATGGTTAATGCTGTTCATCACCAATGAAAACTGGAATTTCCACACCCGTACCGCAGCTGGACATCCACTGTGTGGCGAGCGGTGGCCTTTTCAGATGAATCATGATCTATGCTCCATTGGCGTGTACGGTATCAAACATCTGAAAGTGAACCCGTTGCAACAAGCGACGGAAGAGTGCAGGGGGGAGCCTTGTGGTCTGGGAAATGTTTACGAAGCATTCGCTGTGTTGTATCCATGGACCCAACCAACCAACCAACCAACCAACCAATCAACTCGCGCACGAGCGCCCTGACCGTGACATCGCTGGCCACAGTTCCTGTCGCGGCCGTCGGCGTCTCAGGGCGTTACCGCCGACGGAAGAGGTCGCGCAATGGGTGAGCTCGGGTCCGCAGCGCCCTCTGCCTTTTGCATATAAGGAGGAGCGCTGGCCCCGAGACGGATCTACCCCTCCTACCAACTTTGATACTCCCTCCCTGTGTTTGTTCCTATGGGCACCCTCTCTCCCTTCTCATTCTTTTCCCTCCCTCCTCCCTCTCTCCCCCCTCCTCCCCCCGGGCCCCCCTAGCCCCTTACCTTCATTCCTCCCATCCCTCTGCCCTTGGCCTCTTTGCTCCCCACTCTCCCTCCCCCACCACCTTCTTCCCCTCATGGCAGGTCCCCGGACTCGCACACGCTAAGTGGACATTCGCGCGCCGGAGACCATCACCATCAGTTTCTCATGTGAGTGTCATCGTGTTTGTGTTTAGTGTTCTTCGCCGTCACGCTCCTTCGTTCACCTGTGTCGTCGAAGTCGTCAGTGTTTGTGCACCGTGCCGACAGTTTTTAGTGTTTTTTTCGTCGAGTGTGAACAGCTTCGTGTCCTTTGTCTCTGTGTCTACGGTATTTTTGCCCACCGCTTTGTATTGTATCTTCTGTGTCTCCTTTGTACACTCCTGGAAATTGAAATAAGAACACCGTGAATTCATTGTCCCAGGAAGGGGAAACTTTATTGACACATTCCTGGGGTCAGATACATCACATGATCACACTGACAGAACCACAGGCACATAGACACAGGCAACAGAGCATGCACAATGTCGGCACTAGTACAATGTATATCCACCTTTCGCAGCAATGCAGGCTGCTATTCTCCAATGGAGACGATCGAAGAGATGCTGGATGTAGTCCTGTGGAACGGCTTGCCATGCCATTTCCACCTGGCGCCTCAGTTGGACCAGCGTTCGTGCTGGACGTGCAGACCGCGTGAGACGACGCTTCATCCAGTTCCAAACATGCTCAATGGGGGACAGATCCGGAGATCTTGCTGGCCAGGGTAGTTGACTTACACCTTCTAGAGCACGTTGGGTGGCACGGGATACATGCGGACGTGCATTGTCTTGTTGGAACAGCAAGTTCCCTTGCCGGTCTAGGAATGGTAGAACGATGGGTTCGATGACGGTTTGGATGTACCGTGCACTATTCAGTGTCCCCTCGAAGATCACCAGTGGTGTACGGCCAGTGTAGGAGATCGCTCCCCACACCATGATGCCGGGTGTTGGCCCTGTGTGCCTCGGTCGTATGCAGTCCTGATTGTGGCGCTCACCTGCACGGCGCCAAACACGCATACGACCATCATTGGCACCAAGGCAGAAGCGACTCTCATCGCTGAAGACGACACGTCTCCATTCGTCCCTCCATTCACGCCTGTCGCGACACCACTGGAGGCGGGCTGCACGATGTTGGGGCGTGAGCGGAAGACGGCCTAACGATGTGCGGGACCGTAGCCCAGCTTCATGGAGACGGTTGCGAATGGTCCTCGCCGATACCCCAGGAGCAACAGTGTCCCTAATTTGCTGGGAAGTGGCGGTGCGGTCCCCTACGGCACTGCGTAGGATCCTACGGTCTTGGCGTGCATCCGTGCGTCGCTGCGGTCCGATCCCAGACCGACGGGCACGTGCACCTTCCGCCGACCACTGGCGACAACATCGATGTACTGTGGAGACCTCACGCCCCACGTGTTGAGCAATTCGGCGGTACGTCCACCCGGCCTCCCGCATGCCCACTATACGCCCTCGCTCAAAGTCCGTCAACTGCACATACGGTTCACGTCCACGCTGTCGCGGCATGCTACCAGTGTTAAAGACTGCGATGGAGCTCCGTATGCCATGGCAAACTGGCTGACACTGACGGCGGCGGTGCACAAATGCTGCGGAGCTAGCGCCATTCGACGGCCAACACCGCGGTTCCTGGTGTGTCCGCTGTGCCGTGCGTGTGATCATTGCTTGTACAGTCCTCTCGCAGTGTCCGGAGCAAGTATGGTGGGTCTGACACACCGGTGTCAATGTGTTCTTTTTTCCATTTCCAGGAGTGTATTTTCATTGTACAACTTGAGGCTGAAGAGCAGCGTAATATGCTGCTGCCAGCCCACCTTATGTAAGGTGTGAAAATAACAATAAAATGAAAAAAACCGAGACGTACAGTCTGTTGTCGATTGCCTATTGCTAGCCTTTCGTGGAGTTTATAGCGGAGCCACTCCAGCGTGATATTTGCTATTGTATTCGACTAGGCTCAGTACACAGATTACTCTTGCATATTACTTGGACTTGTATTGCTGGTGCACGTTTCGTCAGAAATAAAGATAAGTTATCTCTTCATTCTAGCTGGCCCAATTCTTGTCATTAATTATTTTTCGGCCAACAGAGATAGCTACATCCTGGCCATTACCCACTCTTTATACAACTTGTGGTGGCTGCCCCAAAAGTACAGCCGAAGAAGTTTGGGTTTGGGAGCCGCCACAAAACCCTGAGTGATCTTGCCATTGTGGCAGGCACAATGGATCAATGCAGGTACGCCCCTATCCTTGGGGACAATCCCCACCCCTACATGCGGTTTCTTTTTCCTCGTCACGATGGCACCTTCCAGGAGAACAATGCGACATGTCACACAGCTCGCAGTGCACGTGCTTGGTTCGAAGAGCACCAGAATGAGTTTACTGCACACTCCTGGCCACAAAACTCTCCCAATTTAAACCCATTCGAGAATCTGTGAGGCCACCTCGATTGGTCTGTTTGCGCCATGGATCCCCAACTGGGAAATCTAGCGCAGCTGGCCACTGTGCTGGAGTTGGCAAGGATTCACATCATCATCGGTACTTTCCATAGCCTCATTGATTGTCTTCCTGCAATTCTTTCAGCCAACCTCGCTGTCAGGTCCTCTTTTCACAGGTGTTCATATCAACATAACTGGGCAATGCATATGTAAGCGAAATAATTGGAACAAAAATCGAATGTTGCACTTTATCATATATGTGACAAAATGGTTCTAACAACCCTACCACAACAAAGGTAAAAAAATTAATTATGATTGTAGTGTTGCTCACGCTGCTAAATATTGCATTTTCGGGCAACAACAAAGTTATATTATGTGGCAGGTGTCATTTGAGCACAGTTAATAAAGTTATTTCTTGAAATAATGGATAAACTAGGCACTCATCTTTTCGTGTGTTTCCCACGCTGGTCTCGTTGTGAACTCATGGCTCAATCGTCGAAAATCTAGGCAGTGATGATTCCAAGCTCGGATGCAAAGAGGCCTAGGTGTTATTCTTCGATATTCAAAAGTTTTACAGATGTGTTCCATATACCATTCTTGGAGATTAAACTTTTCCAAGTTAGGACAATGGTGATGTAAAAAAGTAATCAGCACTCCGAATTTAAGTTACACTTCTTTTTTATTACTTTTGTTGCAATATCACGTAACTCGTTCCAAAACATCACTTCACAATATAAAACATACTTGAAAATATCTTCCTCACTGTTAAAGTTTACATTTCATAAACTGACTACAATTTGCGTCTTTTTAACATGACAACCAAAGCTTGACTCTCTAATAACCGCTTACGCGCCCAAAAATCAGAGTTACAAGTATGTCAAAGATCGTAGTGACAAAAGAAAGAATACACATAAGAATAATATCATTGCAATATATACATATCGATGTATCGAAGTACCTCTACATTAATGAAATCAAATCTGAATGTTGTCACAGAAATATGTTAACTATTTTACAGGAACACAGTAGAATATTGCTGGTATCGAGAGGTTGAGGTGAGGTGCCATAATGATTAAGTAATTCAAGTACCATTACACGGTCTACCGGTGTCGATCAGGCTAAAAAGTATTTAATGTCTTCGACTTGCTGGCTGGTTATATTCGAAGACAATTTGGCTTTTCCATGTTTCACTGCTTTAATAGACAATCGTAGCTCTGTATTTTTTTCAGATCATCTACTTTGATCTTAATATCTAGAAACAGATCTTCGGATGCATTTATAAAACGACTTTCTACAATTTGACGTCATAAAGTGTTGGTTGGTTGGTTGATTAGGGGTAGCGGACCAAATAGCGAGGTCATTAGTTCCATCGGATTACTGAAGGGTGAGAAAGGAAATGGTCTGTGTCCTTTCAAAGAAACCATGTCGGCATTTGCGTGAAGCGCTTTGGGGAAATAAAGGAAAACCTAAATCTGATGACCGGACGCGTGTTTGAACCTTTGTCCTGCGCCACCTCGCTCGGTCCATAAAGTGTGTTACGCATTATCATAGTAAGTAACCTTTGTTGAATACTGCCCTTTCTAAGTGACACAGATACATGACACTAATTTCAACATAGTCACAAAGGCTCGCTAAATGACGATCGAGACCCTCCAGCAATCATTCAGTTCCTCGACGATAGAAATTTTCCTCTCCTTGGTCACGGAGCCATTCGAGAACGACTGTCTGAACGGCAACGTCGTCGGAAAACCTGTGAGTGCTGCAAATCAGTTGATCGATTGCCTCGACATTGTCGTCTGTGGTCAATGTCATGACGTTCGTTCCCGATCGACATCACACTCGTCTCTGTGGCCTTGGTCGAATTCTTGGCTCCATTTCACTATGCCTGAACGTGACTTTGTATTTGGTCCACATAGCGCGATAATTTCACGGTGAATCTTTGTACAATTTAGACTACCGTCCTGCGTACTTCCACTCTGGAGTACGTTTCCAGCTGCTGCGCCATTCCACTTCCACACTGTCATGCTCCTGCTATCCGTACCGCAGAAGAACAGTGTCTGCAGGGAATCCAGAATACGCACTCTCTTCTGACAAAGCACTACTCTTCTTGCGCCATGGTCTTAGTGTGCGACGACACGCGTAGCGTACTCTGTGAAGTCCTCCCGTGCGTATGGTCTTCGGATATTCTCGTTGTAAGCTTCTATGACTACTAGAGGGCAGTGAGTACATAATATTTTTAATAGGAGCCCATGTCCGGAAACATACGGTTCTACGATGGTTGCAATTCAGATGTGTAGCGCGTCCACTTGTGCTGAGGGAAAGAGAAAAGTCTGCGAGCTGCTTGTCCTGGTATGCATTAGGTTAGGCACAATGACGTGTACTACGTCAGACAGTCAAATGGTTCAGATGGCTCTGAGCACCATGGGACTTAACTTCTAAGGTCATCAGTCCCCAATAACTTAGAACCAATTAAACCTATCTAAGGACATCACACACATCCATGCCAGAGGCAGGATTCGAACCTGCGACCTTAGCGGTCGCGCGGTTCCAGACTGTAGCGCCTAGAACCGTTCGCGTCAGACAATCACCAGATGCTATTTGTCGTCTACCTTGCTGCGAGACCTATTCAGTGCCTGCGTGTCTCCGGTACAGTGACTGTTGTTCGGTACGCGTTTTCGGAATGCACGAACATGCTCTTTGTGTATGGCGAAGCTAAGGGTAACGGAAGAGCTGCTAGTCGTTTGTACTACGAACATTTTCTGCAACGTAGCACGCAGTCGCATGAACTTTTTGCCCAAGCTACTCAGCACTTCAAAGAAACGAGTACCTTCACCATGGTTCACAATATCATTGCAGTTGACAGTAGAGTGTGATTGTGAAGTTATCTGGACACGTTTAACAGGGCTAGGGGAAATAAAGTTAATTGTGGGCTGTTATTACCGGCCACCAGGTTCCACCGTGACAGTTCTAGAATCATTCAAAGGGAGTCTATCGCAGAAGTACCCGGATCATGCTATATTAGTCGGAGGCGACTTCAACCTACCTAGACTGGGATGTCTATGGATTCATTACAGGTGGTACAGACAAGCCATCGTGGGAATTACTCTTGAACACGTTATCCGAAAACTGTCTTGAGCAGCTAAATCGACAGCCAACGTGTAATGGAAATATTTTAGGTCTGGTAGCCACGAACAGACCAGACCTCATCGACAGTGTTGAGACAGGGATTAGTGATCATGATGTTGTCATTACGACTATGGTTACGAAAGTTAAAAAGTCAAGAAGGCTAGGAGAGTATTCTTACTAGAAAGAGCGGATAAGCAGTTGTTAGCATCCCACTTAGTAAATGAATCGACTTCATTTACTTCCGGTACGATGGACGTGGAAGAATTATGGGCAAATTTTAAACACATTGTAAATCACGCATTGGACAAGTATGTGCCGAAAAAGTGGGTTACGGATGGAAAAGACCCGTCGTCGTTTAACAGCGCAATTCGGAGAATGCTCAGGAAGCAAAGGCAGTTGCACTCGCGGTAGAAGAAAGATTGGGAGAATGAGGACAGGCAAAAGTTACTATAGATTCGTGCTGCTATAAAAAGAGCGATGCGCGGAACATTAAACCACTACCACGGTCATATCTTAGCAAAATATCTTGCTGAAAACCTAAGGAAATTCTGGTCTTACCTAAAATCGGTAAGCGGGTCGAAAGCTTCCATCCAGTCACGCACTGATCAGTCTGGCCTGGCAACGGAAGACAGCAAAATGAAAGCTGAAATTTTAAATTTAGCATTTGAGAAATCTTTCACGCAGGAGGATCGTACAAACATACCGCCGTTTGAGTCTCGTACAGATTCCCGTATGGAGGACATAGTGATAGACATCCCTGGGGTTGTGAAGCAGCTGAATGGGTTGAAAATAAATAAATCGCCAGGTCCTGGTGGGATTCCAATTCGGTTTTACAGAGAGTACTCTACTGCATTGGCTCCTTACTTAGCTTGCATTTATAGCGAATCTCTTGCCCAACGTATAGTCCCGAGCGACTGGAAAAACGCGCAGGTGACGCCTGTATATAAGAAGGGTAGAAGGACGGATCCTCAAAATTACAGACCAATATCCTTAAACATCGGTTTGTTGCAGGATTCTCGAACATATCATCAGTTCGAATGTAATGAATTTCCTTGAGACAGAGAAGTTGCTGTCCATTCATCAGCACGGTAGAAAGCATCGTTCCTGCGAAACGCAACTCGCCCTTTTTTGAAATGATACCTTGCGAACCATGGATGAAGGGTATCAGACGGATGCCATATTCCTTGACTTCCGCAAAGCGTTTGACTCGGTGCCCCACTGCAGACTCCTAACTAAGGTACGAGTATATAGGATTGGTTCCCAAGTATGTGAGTGGCTCGAAGACTTCTTAAGTAATAGAACCCAGTACGTTGTCCTCGATGGTGAGTGTTTATCGGAGGTGAGGGTATCTTCTGCAGTGCCCCAGGGAAGTGTGGTAGATCTGCTGTTGTTTTCTATCCACATAAATGATCTTTTGGATAGGGTGGATAGCAATGTGCGGCTGTATGCTGATGATGCTGTGGTGTACGGGAGGGTGTCGTCGTTGAGTGACTGTAGGAGGATACAAGATGACTTGGACAGTATTTGTGATTGGTGTAAAGAATGGCAGCTAACTCTAAATATAGATAAATGTAAATTAATGCAGATGAATAGGAAAAATAATCCTGTAATGTTTGAATACTCCATTAGTAGTGTAGCGCTTGACACAGTCACGTCGATTAAATATTTGGACGTAACATTGCAGAGCGATATGAGGTGGTACAAGCATGTAATGGCAGTTGTGGGGAAGGCGGATAGTCGTCTTCGGTTCATTCGTAGAATTTTGGGAGACCGCTTATAAAACACTAATACGACCCATTCTTGAGTTCTGCGCGAGCGTTTGGGATCCCTATCAGGTCGGATTGAGGGAGGACATAGAAGTAATTCAGAGGCGAGCTGCTAGATTTGTTACTGGTAGGTTTGATCATCACGCGAGTGTTACGGAAATGCTTCAGGAACTCGGGTGGGAGTCTCTAGAGGAAAGGAGGCGTTCATTTTCGTGAATCGCTACTGAGGAAATTTGGAGAACCAGCATTTGAGGCTGACTGCAGTACAATTTTACTGCCGCCAACTTACATTTCGCGGAAAGACCACAAAGTTGCCTCGTAAAGAGGCATATAGACAGTCATTTTTCCCTCGTTCTGTTTGGGAGTGGAACAGGGAGAGAAGATTCTAGTTGTGGTACGAGGTACCCTCCGCCACGCACCGTATGGTGGATTGCGGAGTATGTATGTAGATGTAGGAGGCAAAACTGTGATTCTCCACAGCAACGCAGCAAGCCCGAATTTGAAGATGCTGTAGGTCATAGCGTTGAAGAGAACCCGTCAACGAGTCCTCAAACCACTGCATAAGCAATGGGTGTTACACACAGTATCGTCTGGAACGTTCTGCGTAAGCAACAACTACATCTGTACCACCTACGGAAGGTACACTCTGTGAGTCCAGCCAATTGTCCACAGCGCGTTGCCTCCTGCGCTTGGTTCCTGGACCATTGCATCGACACACTCCTGTTTGCACGTCGACTTCTGTTCACAGACGAATGGTACCTCAGTGGGACTGTCTTCTGAATTCGCGAAACAGCCAACACGCGTGTTCTGTGGTTTCAATACCGGTTTGGCACTGGTGTGTGGGCAGATAGTCTGCATGGTCACGTGATCGGGCCATACCTCATTCCACTCAATTTCCACTCTTCCTACAAAACGTATTGGAACCGTTCTTGGAAGCTGCTCCACTGAATTCCTGCCAGGAAATATGGTTTCAGCGTGATGATGCTCCACTTCACTCCTCACGTCTACATCTACATCTACATGACTACTCTGCAATTCATATTTAAGTGCTTGGCCGAGGGTTCATCGAACCACAATCATACTATCTCTCTACCATTCCACTCCGGAACAGCGCGCGGGAAAAACGAACACCTAAACCTTTCTGTTCGAGCTCTGATTTCTCTGATTTCTCTTATTTTGATGATTATTCCTGCCTATGTAGGTTCGGCTCAACAAAATATTTTCGCATTCGGAGGAGAAAGTTGGTGACTGAAATTTCGTAAATAGATCTCGCCGCGACGAAAAACGTCTTTGCTTTAATATGACTTCCATCCCAACTCGCGTATCATATCTGCCATACTCTCTCCCCTATTACGGGATAATACGAAACGAGTTGCCCTTTTTTGCACCCTTTCGATGTCCTCCGTTAATCCCACCTGGTAAGGATCCCACACAGTGCAGCAATATTCTAACAGAGGACGAACGAGTGTAGTGTAAGCTGTCTCTTTAGTGGACTTGTCGCATCTTCTAAGTGTCCTGCCAATGAAACGCAACCTTTGGCTCGCCTTCCCCACAATATTATCTATGTGGTCTTTCCAACTGAAGTTGTTCGTAATTTTAACACCCAGGTACTTAGTTGAATTGACAGCCTTGAGAATTGTACTATTTATCGAGTAATCGAATTCCAACGGATTTCTTTTGGAACTCATGTGGATCACCTCACACTTTTCGTTATTTAGCGTCAACTGCCACCTGCCACACCATACAGCAATCTTTTATAAATCACTTTGCAACTGATACTGATCTTCGGATGACCTTACTAGACAGTTCTCTTAGGTTGTTCGCAGATGATGCAGAAATTTACCAACTGCTCAGATTGTCACCCAGGTCATCTATATAGTTCAGGAACAGCAGAGGTCCCAGGACGCTTCCCTGGGGAACACCTGATACACTTCAGTTTTACTCGACGATTTGCCGTCTATTACTACGAACTGCGACCTTCCTGACAGGAAATCACGAATCCAGTCGCACAACGGAGGATACCCCATAGGCCCGCAGCTTGATTAGAAGTCGCTTTTGAGGAACTGTGTCAAAAGCTTTCCTGAAATCTAGAAATTCGGAATCGACTTGAGAGCCCCTGCCGATAGCGGCCATTACTTCGTGCGAATGAAGAGGTAGCTGCGTTGCACAAGACGATGTTTCCTTAAACCATGCTGATTACGTATCAATAGATCGTTCCCTTCAAGGTGATTCATAATGTTTGAATACAGTATATGCTCCAAAACCCTACTGCAAACCGACGTCAATGATATAGGTCTGTAGTTCGATGGATTACTCCTAGTACCCTTCTTAAACACTGGTGCGACCTGCGCAATTTTCCAATCTGTAGGTACAGATCTATCGGTGAGCGAGCGGTTGTATGTGATTGCTAAGTAGGGAGCTATTGTATCAGCGCAATCTGAAAGGAATCTAATCGGTATACAGTTTGGACGTGAAGACTTGCCCGTATCAAACGATTTGAGTTGCTTCCCAACCCCTAAGGTATCTACTTCTAAGAAACTCATGCTAGCAGCTGTTCGTGTTTCAAATTCTGGAATATTCCATTCGTCTTCGCTGGTGAAGTAATTTCGAAAAACTGGGTTCAATAACTCCGCTTTAGCGCCACAGTCGCCTGTAATAGTACCATCGGCACTGCGCAGTGAAGGTATTGACTGCGTCTTGCCGGTTGTGTACTTTACAGACGACCAGAATTTCTTCGGATTTTCTACCAAATTTCGATACAATGTTTCGTTGTGGAACCTATTAAAGGCATCTCGCAGTGAAGTCCGTGCCAAATTTCGCGCGCCTGTAAATTTTAGGCAATCTCCGGGATTTCGCATTCTTCTGAACTTCGCATGCTTTTTCCGTTGCCTCTGCAACAGCGTTCGGACCTATTTTGTGTACCATGGGGGATCAGTTCCATCTCTTACCAATTTATGAGGTATGAATCTCTCAATTGCTGTTGCTACTATATCTTTGAATTTGAGCCACATCTCGTCTACATTTGCATAGTCAGTTTGGAAGGAATGGAGATTGTCTCTTAGGAAGGCTTCTAGTGACACTTTATCCGCTTTTTTAAATAAAATTATTTTGCGTTTGTTTCTGGTGGATTTGGAAGAAACGGTATTGAGCCTAGCTACAACGACCTTGTGATCACTAATCCCTGCATCTGTCATGATGACCTCTTAGCCACAAACAATCCAGAGCTAATAGAGAGCAAGTGTGTTTGCGAATCCAGGCGAATTGTAAATGGTTGCGAAAACATATCAACAGACAACATGGGGAAAGATTGATAGGCCGATGTGGTTCAACCGCGCAGCCGCCGATTCCGCCTGGTTTAACGCCTGTGGACTACTTCGTATACGGTCGTATGCAAAGTTTAATTTACTAGACTCCTGTAGAGACAGAGAAAGATCTGCTGGCACGAGTTCTGACTGCTGCACTACAATCTGAAGAGCCTCCAGGTGGGATGGAGACAGTGTGTCAGAACATGTACGTATGATGTCTGTATCAACGTTGTTGGTGCTTGTCACATCGAGCCTCTGTTGTAAACATCAGTATTGTTCTGTACGTACAGTATGCTACGTTCTATTGTTTCTCAATAACGTAAACACTTAATGTTTAAGTATTAACAGAAACAAACGCACTTAACTGATTAAAGAATTTTCGTTATGTTTCCTTTCGAATTAATACCCAAAAATTGTACTACGTTACGTCTTCAAGCGGAAGTTGATGAGTTATACATCCCAACTGAAACCTCTGTAGAACGGAAACAGTGCGTTTCTGGACATGGGTTCCTATTCAAAATATTATGTACTCACTCACTCCTACAAATCCTGGAAGGTAATCCTGTAATTTCCGAACACCCTTCACATTTGTTCTCTGTATACAGTTCTCTTCTAGCAATGTCTTGACTAAACACAAAACTTGCAATATTACCACTGTTGGTAGACTGCGTCCAGTAGTTAAATACAGAACCTGATTGCCCCTGACCCTTCTGTAGTTCCTCAGCTGTCTTCTTCCTTGCATCGCCGACAGGATACTACGCACTAAATGAAACGTGTTTAGTTGTAAAAGGCGTCTGCAAATTTTATTTCTTGTTATGAACCAATTTTTCCGGCCAAATAAGACTGGTCAGGAGGCTTTTTAAGTTGTGAATAGACGCGAAGTATCGGTCCATTCAACTTTAAATTCACGGTTTTCGTCTTCCGTTTTTCTGCGTTTCATCTTTGTAGCCAAGTCACACAGAACACCTAGAAGAATGTTTCATTTTATAATAATAAAGCCAACAGCAGAAAATAATAGAATTCTTAAGGGGGGACATTTGAGAAAATACATGGGTACATATACTCTAATGCAACTTTTACTGTACGAGAAATCGTTGAAACAAATTTTGCACATGTTGTCATTATGTTATTGGCTACATTCCAATTTTTTTATTTTTAAATATTCCGATGACTGTAGCTGTGCGATCGTCGGCTGCTACTGGTGCTGACGGAGGTTTAACCGTGGTCGTTCAAGTGGTGGCGTACTGACACGTACAGTGGTTACGGTTACCACAAGCCATACCACAAGTTGGGAAACGGGGCCAAATTTCTAGTAGTTTACTGTCGAGTTGAGATTCTCACAAATGTCTTATTCGTATCTTACAGAAACTAGCAGTACGGCAATCAAATGGTTCAAATGTCTCTGAGCACTATGGGACTTAACATCTTAGGTCATCAGTCCCCTAGAACTTAGAACTACTTAAACCTAACTAACCTAAGGACATCACACATCCATGCCCGAGGCAGGATTCGAACCTGCGACCGTAGCAGTCCTGCGGTTCCGGACTGCAGCGCCTAGAACCGCACGGCCACCGCGGCCGGCGTACGGCAATCAACAACCTTTCAAAACACGCCGCTAACGGCAATCAAGTAATTTACAGCAATGCAACAGTTTTCAAAAAAAATTAAAGAACATTAACAAACAGGCTACTAAAGTAAATACAGAACTTTGTCAATAAAGTACGGTGAGGTAGTGAAGCTACCAACACCGCCATTACAAAAAAATCAAAGGTCAGCAACACACGATTAACGGCAATAAATGAATGGAGCAATTTAAAAAAGTTTTTAAACTATAGTGTCCTGGAATACCATTAGAACATAACAGATATGAGGGGCCCGTGTAAGGCGGCCACAAATCACCCACTCAGGGATACTCAGGCTAGGCAGAATACTGACCAATTTAAGTACGCCTGTAAACCCAATTTCCACTCTCAGGCTGGTCACTGCACTGACTTTTAGCCAGCGAAAACTTGTAATAAGATGGCTTAACTTGCTGACAGAGCCAACCTCGTGCAAAGAAACATCACACCCCACACCCCTGAATGAGCCACCCCATGATCAACCAACAAGAAGCATGAATTTACTCATAACACACGACAGAATAGCGAAACAATTAAACTGCCTAACCTACACCTCCCATCGGGCAGTAACGAGACGAGGAGGAAAGATCATTGTCTTCAATTACACCGGTGCCGGGGACAGGAAACCACGTCGCCGGAGGCCACTAGGCAGAAGCGACACTGGTTACGCAAACTTAGTACTTAATGATTAAACCTTCCACTAACTTAACTTGCAATTATGCTCGAACGGGCAGTACATGACCTCCGATGGCAAGGATCCACACATCCGACCGCGCACGCGTCGCCAGCGTACCCAACACGCCACAGTCACGTGACAACACGCTGTGTCACCGGAGTTTACGTCTTCTCTGCAACGTTGACGGGTAGTGACCGCTCCTTCGTGTTAGGTGTCTCCTTTTTAAACTCCAGTGTTGAAACGGAGGACTTAAAGAAGCTTGTTAACGTCCCACCAAGGCGAAATGAACAGCAGCTACTCGTGGGGTGATTCAGTATACAACCAACACGCGGGGAGCTCTTCCGTCAACTCCACCCGCTCGTTACACACAACCGACATACATCACGTGGCGACTCGGTACGACTGACTACGCCCTCGCGTATCCACCACACACTCTGCGCGCACCCCCCCCCCCCCCCCTTACTTCCGCGCCTCCACACGAAGTTACGACCGGTCAAAGATCTCACTTCCTCCATAGCAGTTTCCCGGAAGCAAAAACGCAGGTATCGATAGCAGAGGGAAAAGACAACCAAGCAGCCACTTAATGACAGACAACATATCAAACCAACAGGTCAGGGGAAGAAAAGGAAAACCAATGCTATTTAAACACAAGGTGTAGCACGAGTCTATACACGGCTCACGTATATTACCAAGTGCGCGTTTATATACAAGGTTATTACAAATGATTGAAGCGATTTCACAGCTCTACAATAACTTTATTATTTGAGATATTTACACAGGCCGCATCTCGTGGTCGTGCGGTAGCGTTCTCGCTTCCCACGCCCGGGTTCCCGGGTTCGATTCCCGGCGGGGTCAGGGATTTTCTCTGCCTCGTGATGGCTGGGTGTTGTGTGCTGTCCTTAGGTTAGTTAGGTTTAAGTAGTTCTAAGTTCTAGGGGACTGATGACCATAGATGTTAAGTCCCATAGCGCTGAGAGCCATATTTACACAATGCTTTGCACACACATACAAAAACTCAAAAAGTTTTTTTAGGCATTCACAAATGTTCGATATGTGCCCCTTTAGTTATTCGGCAGACATCAAGCCGATAATCAAGTTCCTGCCACACTCGGCGCAGCATGTCCCCATCAATGAGTTCGAAAGCATCGTTGATGCGAGCTCGCAGTTCTGGCACGTTTCTTGGTAGAGGAGGTTTAAACACTGAATCTTTCATATAACCCCACAGAAAGAAATCGCATGGGGTTAAGTCGGGAGAGCGTGGAGGCCATGACATGAATTGCTGATCGTGATCTCCACCACGACCGATCCATCTGTTTTACAATCTCCTGTTTAAGAAATGCCGAACATCATGATGGAAGTGCGGTGGAGCACCATCCTGTTGAAAGATGAAGTCGGCGCTGTCGGTCTCCAGTTCTGGCATGAGCCAATTTCCGCGGGCTACGCGTGAAACTTGCCCGCACGCGTTCAACCGTTTCTTCGCTCACTGCAGGCCGACCCGTTGATTTCCCCTTACAGAGGCATCCAGAAGCTTTAAACTGCGCATACCATCGCCGAATGGAGTTGGTGGATCTTTGTTGAACTTCGTCCTGAAGTGTCGTTGCACTGTTATGACTGACTGATGTGAGTGCATTTCAAGGACGACATACGCTTTCTCGGCTCCTGTCGCCATTTTGTCTCACTGCGCTCTCGAGCGCTCTGATGGCTGAAACCTGAAGTGCGGCTTCAGCCGAACAAAACTTTATGAGTTTTTCTACGTATCTGTAGTGTGTCGTGACCATATGTCAATGAATGGAGCTACAGTGAATTTATGAAATCACTTCAATCATTTGTTATAGCCCTGTACATGGAGGTTTCCCTACAGTTGCGAGTTGTTTTTCACACTGTGAGTTGAGCCTCCGTGAGTGTACAGATAGTTTTTTTTTAATTTATTGCCTCATACTGAGAATTTTGATAGTAAACAATGTCTTCAGTTTGAAATGGAAGTTCTTGGAATCATTTCCAATAGACGTTTTCGCTGTCAGGGTAACACTATACGGCCCATTTCCCAGTTCCAGTAACAGGGCCAATCAATGCCACGCCGTCCCCCACCGCAGACCTATCCTTAGCCATACACTACACAGCTCATATGACTTCGCATTCTACACAAACTTCACATATCCCCACCAATGATTCCCGCAGTGTCAACCAAAACGCGCTGTCCACTCCACCAACCCAACCGAGATAAACTCATTCGACATTCAAAAATCTGCCTTTTTATTCCTCACAATCCCCACATCTCCCACTTTAAGATTTACCATCAGTCCCATCGCCTTGTACCCTAACTTAACCGCCTACTCCACCATCCCAACCCGTGAGAGATGAAATGGAAAGAACGATATTTGCCTAACACTACGAAATTTTTTTTTTTATTTTGACGAAGAAGACTGCCAAAGAAGTTCTCCAGTAAATTTCTGCAATTCATCTGATACAGTGGACGTCAGTTTACAATGAACAGCCGAAGAAACTGGTACACCTTCCTAATAACGCGTAGGATCCCCGCGTGCACTCAGAAGTGCCGCAAAATGACGTAGCGTGGACTCGACTGATGTCTCAAGTAATGCTAGTGGGAATTGACACCATGAATCCTGCAGGGGTGTCCACAAATCCGTAAGAGTACGACGTGGTGAGGATCTCTTCTGAACAGCACGTTGCAATGCAGCTCAGATATGCTCAATAATGTTCGTGTCAGAGGAGTTTGGTGACCAGCGAAGGTTTTAAACTCAAAATAATGTTCCTGGTGCCATTCAGTAGCAATTCTGGACGTGTGGAGTGTCGCATTGTCCTGCTGGAATTGCCCAAGTCCGTCGGAATGCTCAATGGACATGAATGAACGCACGTAATCAGACAGAATTCTTACGCACGTGTCACCTGCCAGAGTCGTATCTAGACGTATCGAGGGTCCAATATCACTCCAACTGCACACACCCCACAGCATTCAGAGCCTCCACCAGCTTGAACACTCCTCTGCTGACATGCAGAGCCGGTGCATTCATAAGTTTGTCTCCACTAGCGCTCGATACAATTTGAAACGATGTTCCGTTGAATGGTTCGCACGCTGGTATTTGTTGATGGCCCAGCATTAAAAGCTGCAGGAGTTTGCGGAAGGGTTGCATTTCTGTCACGTTGAACGATTCTCTTCTGTCGTCGTTGGTCTTGTTCTTACAAGATCTTTTTCCAACCGGAGCAATGTCGGATACTTGGTGTTTTACCGGTTTCGTGATATACACAGTACACTCATGAAACGCTCGTACGGAAAAATCGCTACCTCGGCGCTGCGTGTCCCATCGATCGTGCGATGACGTTCAAACCCATTTAAATCTTGACAACCTGTGATTGCAGCAGCAGTAACCGATCTAACAACTGCGCCAGACACTTGTTGTCATATATAGGGGTTGCCGACTGCAGCATGCTAACGGTTTTTTTTTTTTTTTCTTCTTCATCAGTCTACTGACTGGTTTGATGCACAGCGACCCGCCACGAATTCCTAATTCATTTCCTGTGCTAACCTCTTCATCTCAGAGTAGCACTTGCAACCTACGTCCTCAATTATTTGCTTGACGTATTCCAATCTCTGTCTTCCTCTACAGTTTTTGCCCTCTACAGCTCCCTCTAGTACCATGGAAGTCATTCCCTCAGGTCTTAGCAGATGTCCTATCATCCTGTCCCTTCTCCTTATCAGTGTTTTCCACATATCCCTCTCCGATTCTGCGTAGAACCTCCTCATTGATTACCTTATCAGTCCACCTAATTTTCAACATTCGTCAATAGCACCACATCTCAAATGCTTCGATTCTCTTCTAAAAATGGTTCAAATGGCTCTGAGCACTATGGGACTTAACTACTGAGGTCATCAGTCCCCTAGAACTTAGAACTACTTAAACCTAACTAACCTAAGGACATCACACACAACGATGCCCGAGGCAGGATTCGAACCTGCGACCGTAGCGGTCACGCGGTTTCAAACTGATGCGCTTAGAACCGCACGGCCACACCGGCCGGCGATTCTCTTCTGTTCCGGTTTTCCCACAGTCCATGTTTCATTACCATACAATGCTGTACTCCAGACGTACATCCTCAGACATTTCTTCCTCAAATTAAAGGCGGTATTTGATATTAGTAGACTTCTCTTGGCCAGAAATGCCTTTTTTGCCATAGCTAGTCTACTTTTGATGTCGTCCTTGCTCCGTCCGTCATTGGTTATTTTACTGCCTAGGTAGCAGAATTCCTTAACTTCATTGACTTCGTGACCATCAATCCTGATGTTAAGTTTCTCGCTGTTCTCATTTCTACTACTTCTCATTACCTTCGTCTTTCTCCGATTTACTCTCAAACCATACTGTGTACTCATTAGACTGTTCATTCCATTCAGCAGATCATTTAATCCTTCTTCACTTTCACTCAGAATAGCAATGTCATCAACGAATCGTATTCATTGATATCCTTTCACCTTGCATTTTAATTCCACTCCTGAACCTTTCTTTTATTTCCATCATTGCTTCCTCGATGTACAGATTGAAGAGTAGGGGCGAAAGGCTACAGCCTTGTCTTACACCCTTCTTAATACGAGCACTTCGTTCTTGATCGTCCACTCTTATTATTCCCTCTTGGTTGTTGTACATATTGTATATGACCCGTCTCTCCCTATAGCTTACCCCTACTTTTTTCAGAATCTCGAACAGCTTGTACCATTTTATATTGTCGAACGCTTTTTCCAGGTCGACAAATCCTATGAAAGTGTCTTGATTTTTCTTTAGCCTTGCTTCCATTATTAGCCTTCATCATCATCATCATCATCATCATTTAAGACTGATTATGCCTTTCAGCGTTCAGTCTGGAGCATAGCCCCCCTTATACAGTACCTCCATGATCCCCTATTCAGTGCTAACATTGGTGCCTCTTCTGATGTTAAACCTATTACTTCAAAATCATTCTTAACCGAATCCAGGTACCTTCTCCTCGGTCTGCCCCGACTCCTCCTACCCTCTACTGCTGAATCCATGAGTCTCTTGGGTAATCTTGCTTCTCCCATGCGTGTAACATGACCCCACCATCTAACCCTGTTCGCCCTGACTGCTACATCTATAGAGTTCATTCCCAGTTTTTCTTTGATTTCCTCATTGTGCACACCCTCCTGCCATTGTTCCCATCTACTAGTACCTGCAATCATCCTAGCTACTTTCATATCCGTAACCTCAACCTTGTTGATAAGGTAACCTCCTGTTCCATAATCTTGTAGAACAGACAATAACTTCCTGCTAGGAACCCGGTCATATGCCTTTTCTAGATCTATAAAGCATAGACACAATTCCCTGTTCCACTCATAACACTTCTCCATTATATGCTGTAAGCTAAATATCTGGTCCTGACAACCTCTAAGAGGCCTAAACCCACACTGATTTTCATCCAATTGGTCCTCAACTAATACTCGCACTTTCCTTTCAACAATACCTGAGAAGATTTTACCCACAACGCTGATTAAAGAGATACCTCTGTAGTTGTTACAATCTTTTCTGTTTCCATGTTTAAAGATTGGTGTGATTACTGCTTTTGTCCAGTCTGATGGAACCTGTCCCGACTCCCAGGCCATTTCAATTATCCTGTGTAGCCATTTAAGACCTGACATTCCACTGTATTTGATGAGTTCCGACTTAATTTCATCCACGCCAGCCGCTTTATTGCACTGCAATCTATTGACCATTTTTTCCACTTCCTCAAATGTGATCCTATTTCCATCATCATTCCTATCCCATTCTACCTCGAAATCTAAAACATTACTGATCGTATTTTCACCTACATTGAGCAACTCTTCAAAATATTCCCTCCATCTGCCCAAGGCATCCACAGGATTCACCAGCAGTTTTCCTGACCCGTCCAAAATGCTTGTCATTTCCTTCTTACCTCCCTTTCGAAGACTGCTAATTACACTCCAGAATGGTTTTCCAGCAGCTTGACCCATAGTCTCCAACCTGTTTCCAAAGTCTTCCCAAGATTTCTTCTTGGATGCTGCAATTATCTGTTTGGCTTTGTTTCTTTCTTCAACATAACTTTCTCTGTCTACCTGGGTTCTGGTATGTAGCCATTTTTGATACGCCTTCTTTTTCCTTTTACAGGCTGCCTTGACTGTATCATTCCACCAAGCTGTTTGCTTCATCCTACTTTTACACACTACTGTTCCAAGACATTCTTTAGCCACTTCTAGCACTGTGTCCCTGTACCTTGTCCATTCCTTTTCCAATGACTGTAATTGACTACATTCAACTAACTGGTACCTATCTGAGATCGCTGTTATGTACTTGTGCCTGATTTCCTTATCCTGAAGTTCCTCCACTCTTATCCTCCTACATATGGACCTGATCTCCTGCACTTTCGGCCTCACAATCCCAATTTCACTGCAGATTAAATAATGATGAGTGTCATCAAAGAATCCCCTGAATACACGTGTGTCCCTCACAGCCTTCCTGAATTCCTGATCTGTTATTATATAGTCAATGACAGATCTGGTTCCCCTGCCTTCCCAAGTATACCGGTGAATGTTCTTATGTTTAAAAAAGGAGTTTGTGATTACTAAGCCCATACTGGCACAGAAATCCAAGAGTTGTTTCCCGTTCCTGTTGACCTCCATATACTCTCCAAATTTACCCATAACCTTTTCATACCCTTCTGTTCGATTTCCAATCCTGGTGTTAAAATCACCCATGAGCAGAACACTGTCCTTGTCCTTTACTCTAACAACTACATCACTGATGCCTCATAAAAACTATCCATCTTATCTTGATTTGTCCCTTCACAACGCGAATATACTGACACAATCCTAATTTTCTTGCTAGACACTGTCAAATCTATCCACATCAGTCGTTCGTTTACATACCTTATTGCAACTAAGCTGGGTTCCATTTCTTTCCTGATGTAAAGCCCTACACCCCATTGTGCTATTCCTGCTTTGACTCCTGACAGGTAGACCTTGTATTCTCCCACTTCCTCTTCTTTCTCACCCCTTACCCGAATGTCACTAACAGCTAAAACGTCCAGCCCCATCTTACTTGCAGCCTTTGCCAGCTCTACCTTCTTCCGAGAGTAGTCCCCATTGATATTAATAGCTCCCCATCTCATTACCATTTGTTTGCCAAGTCGTATCTTAGGAGTCCCTGGTTTGTCAGTTAGAGGTGGGACTCCGTCACCTCCAAAGGTCCGAGGCATTTTGCTCTGATTGTTGCCAGCATCATATTTAAAGTACCAGGGAAGCAGGTTGCTAGCCTTACTTGCCCCGAGTCCCATTGGGTTTTACCCCTAACGGCTGAGGGACTAACCGGTGGATTTGATAGTCTTTGCCGTATGAGCACAAAGGTGACCACGACTCAGAATATGTCCGAGATGCCCAGCCTTATTCCAAAGTAACTGGTATCCCGACTGTCGGGACCACTTACTTGCCCACTCATACGTTGCCCGTGGTTCATGAACTAGGACATGACTACAGGAACCCACACCATGAACCATATTAGCCTTAACGTCAGAATTGCCTCTCTCGTCGCTTTACTTTTCCTAAAGCCAAACTGATCGTCACCATGCGCATTCTCAATTTTCTTTTTTATTCTTCTGTATATTATTCTTGTAAGCAGCTTCGATGCATGAGCTGTTAAGCTGATTGTGCGATAATTCTCGCACTTGTCAGTTCTTGCCGTCTTCGGAATTGTGTGGATGATGCTTTTCCGAAAGTCAGATGGTATATCGCCAGACTCATATATTCTACACACCTACGTGAATAGTCCTTTTGTTGCCACTTCCCCCAATGATTTTAGAAATTCTGACGGAAAGTTATTTATCCCTTCTGCCTTATTTGACCGTAAGTCCTCCAAAGCTCTTTTAAATTCCGATTCTAATACTGGATCCCCTATCTCTTCTAAATCGACTCCTGTTTCTTCTTCTATCACATCAGACAAATCTTCACCCTCATAGAGGCTTTCAATGTATTCTTTCCACCTATCTGCTCTCTCCTCTGCATTTAACAGTGGAATTCCCGTTGCACCCTTAATGTTACCACCGTTGTTTACGTATCTATCTGAATACGCATGCGTATACCAGTTTCTTTGGCGCTTCAGTATAATTTTATGTTGTGCACTCAAGTGTGTTTGTCTGTGTACACACAGGTGGCAAAAGTTATTGCACACCTGCTAATAACGCGCCAGACCTCCTTTTCCCCAATGTGCTACAGGAACTCGACGTTGCACGAACGCAACAATCGGTCGCAGTCCCCTGGAGGAATACTGAGCCACGCACGCCGCCTTCATAGCCGTCCACAATTGCGGAAGTGTCGCCGGCGCAGGATTTTATGCACGAACTGACCTCCGTATTATATCCCATAAATGGTCAATGGTCTCAATGTACCCAAGTGTAATGTGCTGCGAATACATAGAAAGAAAGATCCTTTATCATTTAGCAACAATATAGCAGGTCAGCAACTGGAAGCAGTTACTTCCATAAATTATCTGGGAGTAAGCATTAGGAGTGATTTAAAATGGAATGATCATATAAAGTTGATCGTCGGTAAAGTGGATGCCAGAGTGAGATTAATTGGAAGAATCCTAAGGAAATGCAGTCCGAAAACAAAGGAAGTAGGTTACAATTCACTTGTTCGCCCACTGCTTGAATAATGCTCACCGGTGTGCGATCGGTACCAGATAAGGTTGATAGATGAAATAGAGAAGATCCAACGGAGAGCAGCGCGCTTCGTTGCAGGATCATTTAGTAATCGCGAAAGCGTTGCGGAGATGATAGATAGACTCCAATGGAAGACTCTGCATGATAGACCCTCAGTAGCTCGGTACGGACTTTTGTTGAAGTTTCGGGAACATACCTTCAGCGAGGAGTCAAGTCGTATATTGCTCCCTGCTACGTTCATCTCGTGAAGAGACCATGAGGATAAAATCAGAGAGATTAGAGCCCCGGAGAGACATACCGACAATCTTTCTTTCCGCAATACGAAACTGGAATAGAAGGGAGAACCGATAGAGGTACAGTCATACTCAAAAGTATCCGAACGACCTGAACTACATTTCGCCTGATTAGCATGCAACCGGCATAACACAGCTGTCTAGCAGGTCCTCTAATCGCTCCTTAGTACAGTCTGTAACAATAATAACCTATAATAACTTTTTTCTTTATGAATTTAGATAAATTTTTCTTTCTGAATTTATGTAAAGTAATATAAATAATGTTTTGAATTTCTTTTTCTTTTCGTGTCATGTTAAAGAAACTGTTAACAACTTTTGAAATGAATGTTATTATTTATGTTAGATTTCAAGCAATTTGATAACCAAAGGAAAGTGTATTTAATGTTAAAACTATTGTATGATGTGAAAATTGTAATTTATACACTTGGTCCATACGTAGGTAATGCATTAGGATATGTGTAGTAGAAAACCTGTGGTGAATTCCCTACCTGTAGGGGAGCGGGAAAAGGTGGATGCAGGCGAGCGCGGGAAAACGCACACTGGCGCGGTTCGGCACAACGGGCTCAGTGAGATAGTCGGAGTTGGGCATCGGTCAGAGGAACATGTACTGTACCGAGGAGGCTATCTAGGAAAAGTGGATTCCATTGAGCCTCGGATGGGCCGATTCCGACGACTACTTGTCTTGGCTATATTCTCAGGCACAAAACTGGAAAGATTACGACGCCAAGAAGAATGAAAGTGCCGAGACTGTGAGAGCCTTAGCCGTGCTTGTATGTGTGCTGTGCTGCCCGCTATCTCGCTGCCTGCCAGCCGCCGCAACGACGTGCACAGGTCAAACATTTATTTCATCTTTAGAATTGTATCTGTGTGGACCAGTGTCGAAACTGTTTTGACTGTTCAATAATAACGTGACTTTTACCAGAATTGCCTTAACCATCACTTATCCTTATCATTGACCTAGATAGGGTCCTTACCACATATTGTGCAACCCGAGTATCCCGAACTGAAAGTTTACAGTTAGTACTAAATTATCTGCAGACCAATTCATGCTATAAAGACGTTCAAGGATAGGAGTGCAAATGTAAATGTTAGTAAAGAACATCAGTGTGATTAAATTGAAAGATAAATTTTGAATTGAGCTAGCAATGTTATTTAATTGATTTGTGAATGAAATAATGATAACTAAGTAATTCAAAATAAGACAAAAGATTAGTTCTTCACAGATTGATAACTTTGAGTGTTAAAGTACCTTCAGGACTTACTAGTTGCAGTATAATGACCATAACAGTTTCAGGGCCCCCCCTTTTCTTGCCCATTCTTGCACATTTTGAAGTGTACTGATCAGAATTGAACAGTAAAATTAATTTCTATATTAAACCTAAGTGTATTAGTGTTTTTTTTTAAATTTAATAGTGACATTGTATGTGTGTTTTCAAAATTGCTGATTCTAGGGTAATCTATGCCCGATTTCAGTCTGATCAATATACAAAGTGCAACTCGTAGTAATCATTGCTGTGTGGTGTTGTGTAAATTTAGCTCATCCAAATTAGTACAAAAGAAGAAAGCTTTAGTTCAGTGGATTTTTCCTATGCCAAACCTTGCCATATAACGCAACAGTAGTACGTGTTGTTATGCTTGTACATGCACACACTTGTACAAGGAAAAACTCATTCAATGCCTAATTAGGCTGGCGACCGTATTATTTATCATTGGTAGTATCTACTGTGTGTACTTCTTGTCCATGCGAACGCGTAATTGTACTTTGCATTTGCTTGACGCATCACTGTAGTTACTAACTGAATGTAGGTTCGATCTTGCTTCCATTAGGTACACGCGGTCAACTTATGTACTAAATCCTTGTTTACAAGGTGAAGCCCATGAACTTATTACAGTACAGGCTTTATAGAGTTAACACACGTCCGACAGGGCGGTAGTGTTACAAGTGGCTTCCCGGTGACAGGACATCCAATTGTTGTCGGTTATACACTTAAGTAAAGACCGAACAGTGGATGTCCAGTGGCACGAATAGCAATAAAGTTCAGTAAAATAAACTGCAGTGTGAGTCAAGTATAATAGTGGTGTAATTGGCATTTATTATGGACAGGAACGGGGACAGGATAGATGTGCCAAGCGAAATGGAGAAGGCGGCTGGCAGTAGCAGGAGCTTACGCGGCCAGATAACAGATGGCGTTAGCGGAAGACAATTGGCGTACATACAATACCATGAACACGTCAACGAACAGATTGAAATGTCGAGATCGTCTCGAACACAGCAAGGGACAAAACAGGAAGTAGAGGGTGACTTTGTAGATGATAGTGGGTACGTGAACGAATCCACTGACATATTTGATTCGCCACAAATAAAGAAAGAGCCGAAAGAAACTTTTGAAGTAGGATCGGAAAACACAGATTCCGTAGAACAAAATAGTGTGAAAATTTTAAGCATCAACGATTTATTTGAACAATTAACCAAACAAATTGCAGGACAGACTGAGCAGCTGAAAATACAGGGCCATCAGCTCAAAACACACGTTGATGAGCAGCTCAAAACACAGAGTGATCAGATTAAAGCACAGGTTGAAGGACAGGGAATTAAAATTAGTAAACAAATAGAACAAGTAGAACAAAAAGTAGGTAATTTAAGTTCTGTGGTAAATACTCTGAAATTTGAAATTGATACTATTAACAAAAATATGGATACTATGCAGGAGGAAATTGGAAACATTAATAGTAGATTCGATGTTGAAATTCTCAACATCCAAGAGAAAGTAGAACATCTGGTTGAAACTAAGGTAGACGAAAAAGTTTTCGGTCTTAAGACTGAGATCGTAAATGAATGTCAACACGGAATATCGCAATTGAAAAGGGTAGTTGTAGACACTGAAAAAGAATTAGGTGAAAAAGTAACCGGATGTGTTCAAAATTGTACGAAAATTCAAGGCCAAATTTTCGATCTGGAGAGCAAAATTAAAGATAGGCCTGGTGTTGTCTGTAATGGCACACCGATTACGAAGCTATTAGAAGGCGAGGAACGCTTTGATCCCGCCAAGAAACATAACGGGTGGCATCCGTTAGACTTCATCAAAAATTGCGAGAGAGTATTTCCTGAGCACTTGTCTGATCAGGAAAAGATAAATGTAGTAATTAGCGCCTTAGCAGGTGACGCTAAGCGCTGGGGAATAAATTTAGATACCGAACGAATGACGTTCGAAGAATTTAGGCAAAAATTTACCGAAGAATATTGGTCTGAACAAAAGCAGGACCATTTATGGCGCGAATTTATCATGGCCAAACAGCATGATAACAGGGGCAGGAATTCTTTGAAAGATTTCTGTGAATATTGGTACCGGAAATTGACACATTTAAGAGGCCGGAGATCGGATTCAGAAATTATCTGGGAATTGTATAAAAAGCTCCCAGAAGATTCAAAGAGGTATGTAGGAAGCAACCGTCGTAGCTTCCAAACATTTCTAGAAAGGGTCGAAGACGAAGACCATTGGCGCGAAAGTCGTGCCAATTATCAAAATTTTGGCAACCGTAATAACCGAAACCATGACGAAAGAAATGACGGCGATGGATTTCGCGTCAATATGATACAGAGAGGAAGAGGCAGAGGAAGAGGCAGAGGAAGTTATCCAAGTCGCGGTCGAGAGTACACCGCGCAAAATAATAACGACGCGGGAAACTAATTTCCGCGAACGTTGCGGGCCAAACGGAAGCGGACAATACATACCGGCCCCGATTTAAGAACAGATACCGGACCGACCGTAATGTAATGAGACAGGTTAGAGACAGGCGTGAAACGGCGCAACGTGTTGTGGCGAGACAAGCGTCAGGTGCGAGCCAGCATGAGTCATATAGGCCGCACAGAATACTCCAGGTGAACGGGCGAGTGGAGCATCAGAGGGCAACGGCCCAGCCTAGCGGAACATCTGTTCAGAGAGAAGCCGCTAGCAATACGGCGGCAGAAGGTACGAACGTAGCCGTAAGAGATAATGAAAATTTTACGAGTGATAATTCCGTGGCAAAGGAAACAATAAATGAGACTATGAGTACACAGAGAGGTGCGGTTAGCAGTGTTCGCAGTGTGGTAAAGGGCGATAATGAATTAGCAGAAGTAACTGATTGGCGTGTGCAGATCGACGATCTGTACAAGGGCCTAAAGCAATGTGAGTGGGAGGATTTTAAGAAGGAGTATGAGGCGAAGAAATTAGTTAATAGAAAGGGAAATGATGGGGGCGTCAATAAAGTGACGTGGCCCAAATTTGAAAAAGGGAGAATAAATAGCGCCGCGAAAAGTACGCGTGCTGCTGATGAGAGGAAGGTTAATGAGAGGAAGGATTTGGAGGATGAAATCCTCAGCATTGATGAAGAAATAACTTCTGCTAACAATCCGCCAATAGTGCAAGCTGCTACCGAGAGGCACCGTGGAGAAGGGGCAGATGATTACCTGAAAGTAATTAAAGTCCACGAGGATTACACCGAATATGAAGTCACAGTAGATGTAAATAAAGCTGATGATGAGGCCGTTTCGCCAAAAGAGGAGATTGAATTAAAATCTAAGCCTGACGACAATACCGAGGAGGAACTTAGTGCCTGTCTCAGAAAAGCCTTTATGTTAGAACCTGATAGCGATCCAGAATGGTCGGATTCCGACGATAGTTCAGATGATAAAACATACGCAAATACAGACAAAACTGAATATACTAACTTTCCTTATTGTGCAAAAGTAGCGTACTTAAGCGAATCAGATGTGGAGGAAGAGAGTAGTGATGACTCTAGTGAAGATGAATTTTTAGGGGTAAAAGAAAGTGAATATACTTTTACTGAAAGAGGGTATGAGAAAATCAGTGAAAATAAAGGGGATGTAGTTAAGTACGATATTGTACCTAACGATGACGAAGTGTCAAAACAAAATCCAGACGTTGAGACCGAACAAAGAAAGAAAGAACCACCGGACGACTCAGAATTTATTTCGCAAAGGGTTCAGGTAATTAATGACTTTGAACTCCCGGAACCAAAGAAACCGCCAGATATATGTGAAGTGAATGTTAAAAGCATATCTTGGGACGATGTTATCGTCGACCCGGATTTGCTCAAGGAAGACCACGATAATGAAAAACATTCGACGGTTAAACAAACAATAATACCAGTTGAAATTTATAACATAGAATTGCAGGTACTTCTTGATACTGGGTCTCAGATAAGTGCAATTTCCCAATCGTTTTTCGAACACATTTGTAATAAGCCTGGGCTAGTAATTATGTCAGTAACAGGTGTAAAAATTGTTGGGGCTACTGGCAAGGCTAGCAAGCCGGTAAAGAACCAGATTTTGGTTGAATTTAGTATAAAAGGACAAAACTTTGAACACGATTTTTTGGTTGTGCCAGACCTGAGTACTGAAATGATTTTGGGAATAGATTGGTTGGATAAAGAAAAGGTTATTATTGATTGTAGCCAGGGAGTGATCAAAATTAATAGTACATTTAGGAATTTGGAATTAAATTTTGAGGGAACTGGGAAAGTGTTTGATTCAGAAATTGATTCTTTGTTGTTGGAGATTGACCAAGGGAATGATGGATTGACAAACAAGTACGAGGTGTACCATGTCCAGAAATTATTAAATGAGAGTGACAAGCAGGGGCATGAATTTAAGGGAATGGTGGAAAATTTAGAGGGAATATCTCCCGAACAGAAAGCAGAATTGCTTGAAATTTTAGATAGCAACAGCCCCGTATTTTCGGACAAACCTGGCCTAGTTAAGAATTTTGAATACCAGATTGAGACAATAGAGCATAAACCTTTCTTCGTAAGACCGTTTTCGATACCCATATCAAAGAAGCAGGCTGTTCAAGTGGAAATAGATAAGATGATAGAGTGGGGGGTAATCGAACGAAGTAACAGCGAGTATAATAGTCCCCTTATCATAGTGAACAAAAGGGATGGGGGAGTGAGAGTAGTTATCGACGCTAGGACTTTAAACAAAATTGTAAAGAAGGAAATAGATAGGCCTGAGAATCTGGACGAAATGCTCCAAAAATTTTATAACGTAAAATATTTAACCAGTCTGGATATGACCGCCGGATACTGGCAAATCCCGCTGAGTAAAGAATCCCGTAAATATACCGCTTTTCTATTCGCCGGGAAATGCTATCAGTATAAAGTAGTGCCATTTGGGCTTAGCACATCTGTGGCAGTATTTATTAGGGCACTGGACTTTGTATTAGGTAGAGAACTGAGTTCCCGGTTAACCATTTATGTAGACGATTTACTGATTGCTACAGAAACATGGCAGGAGCATTGCGAGTTAGTACAGAAAGTTTTTGTTGCTCTACAAGCAGGGGGAATGACACTTAAATGGAAGAAGTGTGAATTTGTGAAATCGGAAATAAAGTTTCTGGGGCACGTGATTACTACAAACGGTATCGGCAAGGATCCGGAAAAGTTAAGTGCAATATCGGGATGTCCAGCTCCTAGAAATAGAAAACAGTTGAAAGCCTTTCTAGGTTTGTGTGGGTTCTATAGAAAATTCGTCAAGGGCCAAGTTTTTAATAGTCCTCATTTGAATAATTTACTTAAGAAAAATAGTGCTTTTGTGTGGACTGAAGAATGCATGAGAGATTTTGAAAACTTAAAAAGGGAACTTTTGAATGACCATATTTTGCATCACCCCATACTGTCAAAACCTTTCCATATGAGTACTGACAGCAGTGCTTATGGAATTGGCATAGAAGTGTTCCAAGAAATCTGTGAGGGCAAAGAAATCGAACACCGGACTATCGCATTTGCCAGTAGAACCCTAACAAGATACGAGAGAAATTACACTATTTCAGAAAAGGAAGCTTTAGCCATTATATGGGGGCTAAAGAAATTTAGAAATTATCTGTGGGGCCATAAGCTCATTATACATACCGACCACAAAGCTTTGACTTTTCTTAAAGATTGCCGTTTACTTAATGGTAGGCTGACTCGTTGGGCTTTGTACCTGCAACAATTTGATTACGATATTTGCTATATTAAAGGTACTGAGAATTATGTGGCAGATGCCTTATCTCGATTGCCTAATGGTATGAATGAAGTGCCCAATGAAAATGGGGAAGAGGGTACTTTTCAGATAAGGTATATGAAAGAGATTTCAGGAAATAGGAAAATTGAGCAGATATGTAAGAATATGAGGTACCATCAGAATGAGGATTCAACCTGGAAATCAGTGAAAGTAAATTTTGACAGTGTGCAGTATCCTCAAATTAAGAAATATTACAAAATTTATAAAGGCATTTTATATAGGAGGAAAGATTTAGTTACTGAGGAATGGAGGGTATGTTGGCCAAACCAGTTTGATACTGATGTCATAGATTATTTTCATTTGGCATTGGGGCATATTGGGCCGAAAAAATGTTTGGATAAACTGAATAAGGTCGTAGTGATTACTGGTAATGTAAGTAAGAAGGTAAAGGAACGGATTAAGTCATGTGATGTCTGTCAAAAGACCAAAGTACCGAACAAGACTAGTAGGGGACCAATGCATAGTACGTTGCCTGAAGACACCCTAGACTTATTATCGGTAGATTTATATGGTCCCCTCCCAAAGACTTCGGGAAATTGTGCTTATATTTTGGTGATTTTGGAAGTATTTTCTAAATTTGTGAAACTATACCCCCTGAAAAAGGCCACAGCAAAAGCTGTATTTAGTAGAATGGTCGAATACTTCAGGACCATCAGGAAACCCAAGGCAGTACTATCGGACAATGGACCCCAGTTCATATCCAAAATTTGGAAAGAGGGAATGGAGAAAAATGGTGTGGAGGTTAAATATATTGCAGCCTACCATCCTGCAAGCAATCCGGTTGAAAGGTACATGCGCGAAGTCGGGAGATTGTGTAGAACATACTGCAGTCACAATCATAGAGCTTGGGGCAGATTCATATCGGATTTTGAGAATGTCATGAACACATTACATCATGAAACTACAGGGTTCCCACCGGAAGAAATTTTGTTAGGTAAAAATAGTAAAAGTTTAATTGAAGAAAAATTAGAGTTTCCACCTTGTACAAGTTTGGGATTGAATCAAAAGAAAGAATTGGTAATAAAAAGGGCAAAGCAAAAAGCCGAATCTAGAGCTAGAAGACACGATAAAAATCTAAAAGTTTCAAAATTTAAAGTTGGAGATTATGTTCTTTTAAAAACCCACGAAAAGTCTAGTGAACTAAACCATGAAATTTCAAAATTTAAATATATCTATAATGGACCATATATAATACAGAACATTCCACACGAAAATGCTTACTACCTAATATACCCAAAATCCAAAAGACCTTTGGGTGTAAGAAATATAGTGGATCTGAAACTGTATGTTCCCAGAAACGAATAATTGTGCTGTATCTTATGCTGAACACAGATTGTTTCAAATGTAACTATTCTTTGTAGATGTCTGTATACCATTGAAAGTGTGCTAATGTAGTTATGTGAGTTTCAGATTACCAATTGTACTGTAACTATAAAAATGTATGGAGGAAAGGACTGAAAAGGAAAGATAAATGCTTTCAGACAGATAAAAGATGGAACTGTCAAAAATGAAAATGGGCAGTGTATGAACCAGAATATGAAGGACTGCCAAATACCAATGAGGGCAGATAAATAGTCGATGGAAAATTGTAAATGTGCTCCAGGAGGTGTGACAATATGAAGTGAAATGGACTGCCCAAATCCACATAATAGGCAGCAAATATGTGTAGATAATTTTCTGAAAAATTTGTGTGTGTGTTTTGTTTAGTAAGTTAAGAAATGGACTGCTATTCAAAGCAAGCAGCAACAAATTATCTTATAGTGTAAACCTATATGCAGTGAGTGAAAGGAAATATGTAGTGTAAATCTTCTTGGACATTTACGTAGAGATTCAGAACCAATGTATAATTGTTAAATTTAGTGTTCCCATAAAATTTAGACTTAAGAAAATTTTCTGGAAACAGGGGCATGTGTAACAATAATAACCTATAATAACTTTTTTCTTTATGAATTTAGATAAATTTTTCTTTCTGAATTTATGTAAAGTAATATAAATAATGTTTTGAATTTCTTTTTCTTTTCGTGTCATGTTAAAGAAACTGTTAACAACTTTTGAAATGAATGTTATTATTTATGTTAGATTTCAAGCAATTTGATAACCAAAGGAAAGTGTATTTAATGTTAAAACTATTGTATGATGTGAAAATTGTAATTTATACACTTGGTCCATACGTAGGTAATGCATTAGGATATGTGTAGTAGAAAACCTGTGGTGAATTCCCTACCTGTAGGGGAGCGGGAAAAGGTGGATGCAGGCGAGCGCGGGAAAACGCACACTGGCGCGGTTCGGCACAACGGGCTCAGTGAGATAGTCGGAGTTGGGCATCGGTCAGAGGAACATGTACTGTACCGAGGAGGCTATCTAGGAAAAGTGGATTCCATTGAGCCTCGGATGGGCCGATTCCGACGACTACTTGTCTTGGCTATATTCTCAGGCACAAAACTGGAAAGATTACGACGCCAAGAAGAATGAAAGTGCCGAGACTGTGAGAGCCTTAGCCGTGCTTGTATGTGTGCTGTGCTGCCCGCTATCTCGCTGCCTGCCAGCCGCCGCAACGACGTGCACAGGTCAAACATTTATTTCATCTTTAGAATTGTATCTGTGTGGACCAGTGTCGAAACTGTTTTGACTGTTCAATAATAACGTGACTTTTACCAGAATTGCCTTAACCATCACTTATCCTTATCATTGACCTAGATAGGGTCCTTACCACATATTGTGCAACCCGAGTATCCCGAACTGAAAGTTTACAGTTAGTACTAAATTATCTGCAGACCAATTCATGCTATAAAGACGTTCAAGGATAGGAGTGCAAATGTAAATGTTAGTAAAGAACATCAGTGTGATTAAATTGAAAGATAAATTTTGAATTGAGCTAGCAATGTTATTTAATTGATTTGTGAATGAAATAATGATAACTAAGTAATTCAAAATAAGACAAAAGATTAGTTCTTCACAGATTGATAACTTTGAGTGTTAAAGTACCTTCAGGACTTACTAGTTGCAGTATAATGACCATAACAGTTTCAGGGCCCCCCCCTTTTCTTGCCCATTCTTGCACATTTTGAAGTGTACTGATCAGAATTGAACAGTAAAATTAATTTCTATATTAAACCTAAGTGTATTAGTGTTTTTTTTAAATTTAATAGTGACATTGTATGTGTGTTTTCAAAATTGCTGATTCTAGGGTAATCTATGCCCGATTTCAGTCTGATCAATATACAAAGTGCAACTCGTAGTAATCATTGCTGTGTGGTGTTGTGTAAATTTAGCTCATCCAAATTAGTACAAAAGAAGAAAGCTTTAGTTCAGTGGATTTTTCCTATGCCAAACCTTGCCATATAACGCAACAGTAGTACGTGTTGTTATGCTTGTACATGCACACACTTGTACAAGGAAAAACTCATTCAATGCCTAATTAGGCTGGCGACCGTATTATTTATCATTGGTAGTATCTACTGTGTGTACTTCTTGTCCATGCGAACGCGTAATTGTACTTTGCATTTGCTTGACGCATCACTGTAGTTACTAACTGAATGTAGGTTCGATCTTGCTTCCATTAGGTACACGCGGTCAACTTATGTACTAAATCCTTGTTTACAAGGTGAAGCCCGTGAACTTATTACAGTACAGGCTTTATAGAGTTAACGCACGTCCGACAGGGCGGTAGTGTTACAAGTCGTTTAACATTTGAAAATGGTTCCAACATGTCACTAATAATGTAACTAATAAACTGCATGTGCAGCGTCAGACTGTTATAGATAACATCAGAGAATTCGCATATATCGTTCATGATTAATTTCGCTCTCTTGTTTACTATTGTCTCAACAACACTAAAGGAAACCTTACGAAAACTGTGCACTGCATTATAAGAAATGAAATAAAACTACCCACGATAACCTTACGACGAAGTCTGTTTTAATAAAACTGAGTATCTGTACACAAGCATGCCTCCATCGACATGAATTAGTAAAATACTTCTCACTTAGATTTTCATTGGGCCTGTGTTTAATTGGTATGCCGTGTCATACTCAAGAGGTATGCAAATGTGGCATTCCATAAATATAGTTATGTATTTCTAGAAACCAAAAATTTGCTTTTCAGCAGCGGAAAGAGGCGTTACCTGTTGTGCGGCATTGTAAGTTTTTCACCATTGCACTATGAGCCGAAAGTACTTTCTTGCGATGTCCTTATTGATGTTTGATCTGACTGCTTGTAGCTCTTTCACAGAAGGGGTAAAAACGTTGAAGTCAGTGAGACTGGAACTGCGAACCATAGCAGACGCTTTTTCACAGGTCCTCACGTTACGACAGAGCTGGCGAACAGGTATGTGTGTAAGCTTCCTCTTACGAGGCCAATAGTGGCTAGAACCCATAAACCGCTATTTAGAGATTAGATGCGATTTCCACCTGCAACGACTTTCCTGGGCTGAAAACCGTAAGTTTACAATCTCTTGTTACACCTCAAGCGATAATAACTCAGATTATTCAATGGAAATGACAGATAAAATCAAGTGAACTTTGAGGCTTAATTCCGTGCACACAAGGAAGTAACGCGTCGATCACAGAGTTGTCAAACATACGTTGCCTTGTTGCCAAATCTCAGTTACAGTACCAGCAGGAAGAAGAGGAACCGATGTGATGCTACAGCGGGTTGGGAAGTGACCATAGCTGGTGTCTCCAAGTCGCAGCTGCTACGGCCTGGAATACGTAATGCGACTGATTCGCATTTCTGAAACTAGGTTTCAGGACGGGAGCGTAGTTGCTAAAAATACTCAGAATTGACTGAAAACTAAGCATCATAAACCAGTAACCCTCATAGTTGTTTTTATATTTCTTTCGCAAGTGTACTCAAAACCAAGAAACTCATTCACAGGCGTTTCCGTGCCTCGCCGATAGTCGAGCACAACAAACAAATAAAAAAAAATGTGTATGTGTGTGTTGTGTGGTTGTATGACAGAGAGAGAGAGAGAGAGAGAGAGAGAGAGAGAGAGAGAGACGGAGAGAGGGAGAGAGAGAGAAAAAAAAAGAATGAGAGAGAGAGAGAGTGTGTATGTAAAACTTTGTTGCAAAGAAATTGAATCATGATATGAAATCTTTCATTTAAAATGACACATTCCAGATCATTATGAAATGTCATATTCATGATCTATGGAACAAGAATTAATCTAATCTAATCTAATCACATCATATTGATGACTAGCCATGAAGAGTCATGAATTACTGAAATTTTTGCCAATACCAGTAACCAAATCTAAACTTGAAAATTAAAGGCGACAATTATTGTAATAAAGCGGAACCCCTATCAAGCCCCTTTCGTCCCTGTTATCTAACCACGACAGATGTCTGATATACCTCCATTCTGAAGTAACAAAGTGTGCATGCATTTAAAAATGAAGTGCAAGTTCTGTGACGGTGATACGAACCCAACACGTAATCGGATTGTTAACTAAGAAAAATCAAATGTTACGTATCGGTTTTTCTTACGAGCTGCTAGGCGTTTGAATCTAAAATAAGGATACAAAGTTTTGTGCCTAAGCGACAATCGAACTGCACACCTACGGTGCATCCACGAATATAGCTTAAGTATCAGTTGTTTACTCACCAACAGTAAGATGTGTGCGTGTTTGACCAGAAATAACGACACCTATTGCGATTGTTGGCAACACATGAACAGACATTAAAAATGCACGTTAATTTTCACTAGCAGGTGGGTGAGCACTTGATAAAGCTTGAAATGAAATTATGAATATTTTTGTACTGGATCCTTTGGAGGAGACCCAGAGAAGATTGCAGTCCTGGGAAAAGGAACGAAATGATTGAACTATACTGTTCTGAGAGATTCAGATCCTCGAAAGAGGAGATACGAATTCGAATCACAGTCCAGCACCAAATTTTTCAACGTCTCTAGTTCAATCAAGTACAATTAAAATAAGAGACCTGTTCCTTTAAATGGCTATCGGTTCATCAAATAAAATAAAATTTTCTAATGTATGTGAGTTTACTGGCGACTGTGTTTCTGTTTGCTATGACTTCCGATATGTCATTTCCCAACGTAAACCGGCTCTGCCCAGTTGGTAATGAAGGAACGTGATGTTTAATGCGGATTATGGATTATAACGTCTTTCTCTTGAGGTTACCAGAGGTAAAATAAATCTGTTTCTGCCTCTTAAAAGTAAATTCCTGAACCCACGCAGTGCACCTGTGATGGTTCGTTCCACCAGACCATTGTGGCCACATTTCCCAGCCTCAAGAGTGTGCTGAAACGAATGATGTGCTTAGCTTCCATAATTAGTCACGGTGGAAATAATGCGAGTCTATTAAATGGTTAAGTAGAAGTAAGCATCTGGCACGGAGATTATGCTATTCTCATGTCAGCAGGATGTGAAGACTCTTCTAAGCATCATAGGCTCGAAGTAAAGCGATTTTGAATTTTCACAAATTGAGCAAATTTCTTAGTCGAGAAAATCCACTGTGAAGTGTTAAGTTACCAGATAATTCGATTATTACCGTCAATATTACTATCATTTTATTCATACCGCTGTTGGAACACACGTGCTTGAAGATCATTTAATGCCTTTTGGTCACAATAGAAGTAGTCTCCCAAGAACAGGTTCCCTGTCTACGGAATCTTTTCTATGTTAATATCAAACATTAGCAGTTACTCGTAGATAACACTAAAACTAAAGTAATTGATGAAGACTTTACTTGATAACAAAAACGTGCTGCCGTTCTTCATTTACTTGAGCCTAGAAATGGCTGTCGAGTACTGCCAAACCAAAAGGTAAGAGATCTTACTGCCTTCCGATATACGTCGCTGTCAGTGGTTCCATACGATTTGATCGACATGACCCGTTTCAAGTTGTGTATGACAGACAATGTTTTAGAAAATCAATTGTTTTCCTTTGAAATACACATAAAATTTTTAATTCTAAGCTATCCAAGTACAATATTTTCGCAGTATTAGTTCCAATTTAATATTCGCTTCTGTAATGCAGGAAAGTATTTCACAGTTGCAAATCTCGCATCCGACTCATTGACCTTACACTTAGTCTGTGACCGTAAGTTCTAGCTCAGAGTGACACCAGAGTAAGTAACCTAATGTAGCGAAGACTGTTTGCCAGCGCTCTTTCTCAACCGAAAACACGCAATTCACTCATTTCGCTCCATAAGTACAATGTAACAGTAATTTCTGAGTGTATGCAATGCATACGGATTGTAGAATTTAGTGGTGCTCTCTCTTCCACTTCTGTATACAATATGCCTGACCTAAACGGGCCCTTTATCATTACAAGCTCCCTCTCTCTCTCTCTCTCTCTCTCTCTCTCTCTCTCTGTCATACAACCACACAACACACACACACATTTTTTTTTTTATTTGTTTGTTGTGCTCGACTATCGGCGAGGCACGGAAACGCCTGTGAATGAGTTTCTTGGTTTTGAGTACACTTGCGAAAGAAATATAAAAACAACTATGAGGGTTACTGGTTTATGATGCTTAGTTTTCAGTCAATTCTGAGTATTTTTAGCAACTACGCTCCAGTCCCGAAACCTAGTTTCAGAAATGCGAATCAGTCGCATTACGTATTCCAGGCCGTAGCAGCTGCGACTTGGAGACACCAGCTATGGTCACTTCCCAACCCGCTGTAGCATCACATCGGTTCCTCTTCTTCCTGCTGGTACTGTAACTGAGATTTGGCAACAAGGCAACGTATGTTTGACAACTCTGTGATCGACGCGTTACTTCCTTGTGTGCACGGAATTAAGCCTCAAAGTTCACTTGATTTTATCTGTCATTTCCATTGAATAATCTGAGTTATTATCGCTTGAGGTGTAACAAGAGATTGTAAACTTACGGTTTTCAGCCCAGGAAAGTCGTTGCAGGTGGAAATCGCATCTAATCTCTAAATAGCGGTTTATGGGTTCTAGCCACTATTGGCCTCGTAAGAGGAAGCGTCTGCACATACCTGTTCGCCAGCTCTGTGGTAACGTGATGACCTGTGAAAAAACATCTGTTATGGTTCGCAGTTCCAGTCTCACTGGCTTTAACGTTTTTACCCCTTCTGTGAAAGAGCTACAAGTAGTCAGATCAAACATCAATAAGGAAATCGCAAGAAAGTACTTTCGGCTCATAGTGCAATGGTGAAAAACTTACAATGCTGCACAACAGGTAACGCCTCTTTCCGCTGCTGACAAGCAAAATTTGGGTTTCTAGAAATACATAACTATATTTATGAAATGCCACATTTGCATACCTCTTGAGTATGACACAGCATACCAATTAAACACAGACCCAATCAAAATCTAAGTGAGAAGTATTTTACTAATTAGTGTCGATAGAGGCATGCTTGTGTACAGATACTCAACTTTATTTTTAACAGGCTTTCGTCGTAAGGTTATCGTGGGTAGTTTTATTTCATTTCTTATAATACAGTGCACAGTTTTCGTAAGGTTTCCTTTAGTGTTGTTGAGACAATAGTAAACAAGAGATCGAAATTAATCATCAACGATATATGCGAATTCTCTGATGTTATCTATAACAGTCTGACGGTGCACATGCAGTTTATTAGTTACATACATGTAGAAAACTTATTCTAAGTCAAAGCTATCAAAGAATGTTTGAAGAAGATAAAATGCCACTACCACACGACAGCTAATGTAGAAAATAGTTTTCTGACGTATTTGGGCACGATGCGCTCTCCCCATACATAATACAAAAGCTTCGAGATGCATATGCTGCCTGGCTGTATATTAAACCTGAAAAGAACAAAATGTCACAGAAGTTAGCCCTTTTTCCACATGCGACTATTTTGGGTTGAGAAGTGATGAGAATTATGTTCAAAGTTCCATTAGATTGGTAACTTCAGCAGACAGCAGAATTGCGTTTTACAAAAATTTAGTAGTAAATGTATTCGAACTCGCGACATCGTATCTATGGTGCACGACACTTACCATTATTCTTCCAGCTGACACGGTGCTCCAACAGCTCCAGAGCTGAACAACAATTCCTCCAGCACTTCTGCATACCACAGCGCTGCCAGATAATGCAAATGGCCGGGTCTAGACTTCCGACAATGAGAGAAACAGTTACAGCTTTTCTTTTGCGCTGCACGACGCTTTTTACAAACAGATAGCGCAATAGAATAGCTCAATTGGAAAGGAACACTTCCTATTGAAATTCCTGCACCCTACACTGTTGGCAGTTCTGTGTAGGTGGCAGTTACGTGATTTTATTTCGGTGATTACAAAATAGAGTCGAATGTATGCACTGGGTAGCCGAGGCAGCTAGTTCATGGTGATTCGGTCAACCAAGTAAATGAATTTACTGAACACGCTGCAATTTACTACAGGGAGCCTGTGTGTCAGAATTGTCATCCAGTGTGGTGCAACGGCGTTACAATAGAAAAATGAGTCACAGAAAAGAGGGTTTAGTGGTCTGTTGGACTGATGGTAGGTTCTTATACCTATGGTCTGGGTTCGATTCCCACTTCTGTCAATGATTTTAGATAGGGAGAGAAAGATTCCATTCTCTTCTGACTACACCAAGTGAAGAAGGTATAATGGCAGAGTGGTCTGAAATTCACATTTCTTCTCTGCCAAGTAGACGATAGGTTGAACCACAATAAAGTCTGGAGTGGCGACATGTAGAAACTCTATCAGCAGTAACGTTTCTCATACTAGTTATTTATTTCTAGTGACGAAACAAACGCTATGTAGAGTCAGTGGACACTTATTCCATCTTTTATCTGAGCTTCTGTATGTCGATACAATTGGTTCATAACTGAGAATGCAACTCAGACCGCCCTTAACGCGGAATTTGATCCCTTCGTGGCAATGCAGCTCGGCTACAATTTGTTGTTTGTTCAAAACTGCAGATTCCTCAACATCTACACATATTACGTGTGAATGGGTTCTTATCCTGGCCCGGCACTAAAGATTTCATTATGTATTATCAAGCTCTAGCATGATAACACCTATCTGCTGGTGGATAATAATTTTGAGTTTTAATGTTTTTTCATTCATTGTCAACACTAACGATATCTGACGTTTTTGACTCCCAGTGGGACACAGAACTATTTGCGAGATCACTGTAAGTTCAAGATGTTATTCCGACCTGCTGGTGGAGAAAAATTCGGTAGCTGACGTCTCTTTGTGTGTAGTCAACAACGTTGTGTGTGGGCTCTATTCCCAGTGAGCACTGAACTCTTCCTCATATTATTTCTAGTTCAAACATGCTCACATGTCGCTGCTGGTGTAACAAACCCATATTTAACGTTCGTTTTCTCTAGAATATAACAGCGATAGGTGCCGGGTTGGAGTCCTGGGAAGGAAAAAATTAATGTTTCTTCTCGTCATTTCAGTTAAAACATCTAGCTACTGGCAAGGAAATCCGATATGTCACACTTGGTTGTGCTTCGATATCAATCCGATTAGATTCTGGGCTCGAATCACTGTCTAAACCAAAGCGTTACCTCACGGCATTTCAAGTAAGTAACTTGTGAAAAAGCAATATGTAACATCTCTCGTAGTTCGTTAACAGGGACAAGAGATGCTGGGGGGGAATTCGCGTCCGTTAAAAAATGTTAGTATTATGTAATTTAAAGTTGATATTTGCTAACTGATACTGTCTAAAATCGAGGTATATCACTCTCTGTATGCCTAATCAGGAATGAGTGTTAGTTTGCGTCAGTCACGAAATCTTTGCTCAGTCTGCCTGACCTGGATTTGAATCCATATGCAGAACGAGACGCTTCGTCGTGTCATTTGAAGTTCATACATATTCTCAACTAGCTGCCCGTGGATAGCTTAAATTTTTAATATCATTTTGTGTTAAATAATAAGTACTGTATGTTACTTTGAAGAGGAAATCATGAATACGACGAACTTACTATGTGCGTCACCTACCTGACGTCGTAATAAGAGTGGTAACATTTCAGGTATGTCATTTATTGTAATAAATGTGAGCTTACAAGCCTTAAGGACAGTCGTATCTGTGATAAGGTGATGGTGGTAGTTAGTGTTTAACTTCCCGTCGACAACGAGGTCATTAGAGACGGAGCGCAATCTCGGGTTACGGAAGGATTGGGAAGGAAATCGGCCGTGCCCTTTCAAAGGAACCATCCCGGTATTTGCCTAAAACGATTTAGGGAAATCACGGAAAACCTAAATCAGGATGGCCGGAGACGGGATCTGTGATAAGGTGTTCCCTGATATTTGCAGTATCGTGCTGTTGCTTTACATCATGAGTTACTGCGAGACAGAGCAGTGTTTTCTAGTCGTGACATATTGGAACCATTTTCAATAGCCAAACGACTGTACCAAGGAGCGATTAGAGGACCTGCTAGACAGCTGTGTTATGCCGGTTGCATGCGAATCAGGCGAAATGCAGTTCAGGTCGTTCAGATTCTTTTGAGCATGACTGTACATAAGGTACTCTCCGCCACACAACATCAGGGGGCTTGCGGAGTATGGATGTAGATGTAGATGTAGATTCATCACAGGTGGTCTGAGTGGCCAAATCATTAGCGAAAATTGTGCATAATGTTCTTCAAACCGATCGCAAACGATGGTAGCGCGGTGACATGGTGCATCGTCATCCGTAAATATTCCATCATTGTTTGGGAACATTAAGTTCAGGGATGACTGCAAGTGGTCTCCACGTGGCCGAACATGACCATGTCCAGACAATGATCGGTCCAGTTAGACCCTAGTACCCAGTCCATTCCATGTAAACACAGTCCATGCCTTTATGAAAGCACCACATGCATGCACAGTCCTTTGTTGACAACTTGGGTCTATGACTTCATGGGGTTTGCACCTGTCGAACCATACCATTAGCTCCGTCCAACTGAAATCGGGACTCACCTGACCACGCCAAGGTTTCCCAGGCGTGTAGGGTGCAGCCGATAATGTCACGAGCCCAGGACATTATGCTGTTAGCAAAGGCACTCAAGTTGGTTATCTGCTGCCATAGCCAATTAATGCCAAATTTCTCGGCACTGTTCTAACAGATACGTTCACCCAATGTTGCTTGTCTCCCGACACTGACAACTCTACGCTAACGCCGCTGCTCTCGATCGTTAAGCGAAGGTCGTCGGCCACTGCGTCGTCCGTGGAGAGAGGTAATTCCTGAAATTTGGTATTCTCCCACTCTCTTGACACTGTGGATCTCGGAATATTAAATTCCGTAACAGTTGCTGTGGTGTGTGTACTGAAAGACCTTCGGTACACACACCATCAGATTATTTGACTTGTCGCTCTAACGAAGTAGGCGAGTGTCAGCAACATGTCTCGTGGTCTTATCGTGGCGTGTTTATCTTCTGTCGTTAGGTCAGACGATAGAAATGCCACTAGCACGCTTAGAGTAGCAGATTGACGGTGACCAACTTTAAACAGAACTTGATTAATTTTCACACACATTTATTAAAATAATAACAAGCATAAAAATTACTTAACTTGGTTCTGGATGCTATTTACAATTGACAATCTGAAGTTCCTTTGGTAGTGGTACGTTAATCTTATTCTCACATAGATCTCTAATACTTGACAATAGTGTCTATACATTTGTCTTCATGACTATGTACAGGAATATGGTAATCTTACTAGGCGCAGACTGTCTGTACCAGTCTATAGTCAAGTTTCAAATGTATAACTCGTACAGACTGGTACAGACTAATGCAGACTGATGCAGACAAATGCAGACTGACTAATCAGAGGTCTGTACACTCGTAATAATACCTCGCGTGTTCATGTATCACGGCGCGAGTGTGATCCGTGAGGAGAAAAGGTTCTACATTAGCAGCAATCTCATTGGCAGCGTTACGTATTAATACGCGGATTGGCGGAAGCATAATTTGGTCCGTCTCTAAGGCAGCGCCATCTCGTAGTGCGGAGACGGACGAGCGCAGCGCCTGCGCTGTTGTGCTTAGCAGGGCGCGCTCTAGTGGGAAAGTTGTGTATGCGCTGACTACGCAGATCTATGTGCACAACAGTTCCAACACAGAGCCTCTCATGTGTGTAGCTCCAACTAGCATTCAACGTGTAGCAAATCCCGTCTGTGCGGCCATAATCTCGTCGGAATCGTTTTCATATGTATCACCTGAGTGCAAAGGACAGCTCAGACAATGCACTCCCGCTTTATACCTTGTGTACGCGATACTACCGCCACGTAGATATGCGCATAACGCTCAGTGTATTAAGATCTAGTAGTCAGGTATTTTGTATATTTGTACAGAACTGCACCAGTAAATACTATTACCTTTGAAATTAATTTGAAAATGGTAATCTCACGCTTACCTCAGTGTTTTTTCTGTGGTGTATTGAGATACCACACAAAAAATATTTTGCAACAGTTGGTACTAGAAGTACCGTGGGCGTCCGTTGGCAGAAGGAACATCGCTGCGCGCGAACCATCACGTTGCCTGCGAGAACTACGGCGGAGGGAGCGGAAGCAGTGCCACCAGGAAGAGAGAACCGCGCTTCAGTATCCGAGCACCAGCATGAGTTGTCAGTTGTGAGTCGTAAGTCTGTCCGAGTCTTGCTAGGGCTAAAATATGCCATTGTCAGGCCTCTCTCCAAAAAGGCGGACACCACGGATGTCAATAATTATAGGCCAGTATCCTTGAATACAGTACTTTCAAAAATCCGAGAAAATAATGTACTCAAGAGTGGTTAGCAATCTCAACAGTAATGGGATGCTTACAAGGGAACCTCCCCATCGCACCCCCCTCAGATTATAAGTTGGCACAGTGGATAGGCCTTGAGAAACTGAACACAGATCAATCGAGAAAACAGGAAGAAGTTGTGTGGAACTATGAAAAAAATAAGCAAAATATACAAACTGAGTAGTCCATGTGCAAGATAGGCAACATCAAGGATAGTGTGAGCTCAGGAGCGCTGTGGTCCCGTTGTTAGCGTGAGCAGCTGCGAAACGAGAGGTCCTTGGTTCAAGTCTTCCCTCGAGTGAAGAGTTTATTTTCTTTATTTTCGCAAAGTTATGATCTGTCCGTTCGTACATTGACGTCTCTGTTCACTATAATAAGTTTAGTGTCTGTGTTTTGCGACCTCGCCGCAAAACCGTGCGATTAGTAGACGAAAGGACGTGCCTCTCCAATGGGAACCAAAAACATTTGATAGGAAGGTCATAGGACAACCGATTCCCCCGCAGGAAAACACGTCTGATATATTCTATATGACACTGGTGACGGCATGTGCGTCACATGACAGGAATATGTTGTCGACCCACCTAACTTGTACACTAGGCGAATGGGTAAAAAGATTCTTCTACCTTGTCCAATTTATGTTTTCTTGTGGATGTGATAATGACTCCCAAAAAAGTGATGAAAACATAAGAGTTTGTCACATAAACTGCAACAAATGAATGCAACAGTTTCACAGTCGCACAGTTTTCCCTGTGCTCTGTCAAAACATATGTTTTTAACGTTTTCAAATTTTTCCGTGTGTAGACCGTCAAATCCTGCATATGTCCAATCAAATCTGAACATGTCCTGGAATTTTGGAGAGCGAAGTTGATTATATAAAAAAATAAACTTTTTACTCCAGAGAAGACTTGAACCAAGGACTTCTCGTTCCGCAGCTGCTCACACTAACCAGGGGACCACGGTGCTCCTGAGCTCAGATCCTCCTTGATGTTACTTATCTTCCGCATGGACTACTCAGTTTGTATATTTTGCTTATTTTTTTTATAGTTCCACACAACTTCTTCCTGTTTTCTCGATTGATATGTGTTCAGTTTCTCAAGGCCTATCTACTGTGCCAACTTATAACTATATCTGAGGGGGGTGCGATGGGGAGGTTCCCTTGTTAGTAAATCACAGCTCGGATATCAAAATGCTGTTCCACTGAGACAGCAATATACAATTTCACTGCCCACATAACAGAGCCTTTAAATAGTAAAATGTCACCAATAGAAATTTTCTGTGACTTGTCCAAAGCATTTGACTGTGTGAAACATGACATTATGTTTTAGGAATTACAATTCTATGGTGTAAATGGAATAGCATTTGAGTGGTTTAAGTCATACCTATAGAACAAGAAACAAGAAGGTTCCTTATATGGGTCAAGTGATTTAAATAAGTTTGCCACCTCATCTAACTGGGGTGTAATTACATTAGTAGTTCCAGAGGGTTCAATCATGGACCCTCTTCTGTTCTTGATTCATGTGAACGACCTCCCTTCTTATCTGAAACAAGAAGCTGAACTGACACTGTTTGCTGGTTTGCTTATGATACAAGCATCATTATTAATCCAGTAAAAGAAACTCCAATTGAAATTGATACAACTAAGGTCTTTGGAAAGTCATTAATTGATTTTCTGCAATAGGCTTGCTCTAAACTTTGCAAAAACACAGCACATTGAATTTCGTGCTGCAAAAAGTACAGTTCCTTCAATAAATATAACACATCAACAGAAGTCAGTAGACAGGGTAGAGCATACTAAGTTTTTTGGTATACATATAGATGGAAATCTTAATTGGAAAATTCATATTTTAGATGTTCTAAAGCGACTAGGTTCAGCAAATTTTGCAATCAGAATAATTGCGAATTTTGAGGATACAGAAATTAGTAAGCTAACATACTTTGCATACTTTCACTCTCTGATGTCATACGGAATAATATTTTGGGGTAACTCAACACTTAGACAAAAAGTATTCACTGCTCAAAAGAAAGTGATTAGAATAATGTGTCGGGTTCATAGTCGCAAGTCTTGTAGACATTTTTTTAAAAGATTGGGAATTCTTACAATATCCTCACAGTACATTTACTCACTAATGAAATTTGTTCTCAGCAATATGGACCAGTTTAAAAACAACAGTGACATTCATGATTATAATACTAGAAAAAAGAAAGACTTACACTATGCTTTATTCAACCCTTCTTTGGCACAGAAAGGGGTAAAATATGCTACTATAAAAATTTTTGACAAATTACCAGATGAAATAAATTGTCTGACACAGCAGTAACAGCTTCAAAAATAAATTGAAATCATATCTCTTTGACAACTCCTTCTATACCGTAGATGAATTCTTGAATAGGAATAAATAAATCTATTAATAGAGAAGACGCGTGTTGTGCCATTTAAGGGAATGGGGTAAATAATAGAAATATTAATCTTTAACACTGTACTGTAATATATATATATGTTAAAAGAACTTGTATGATATGTGCGTTTCTTGTGCACTTGACACGTTCCACATCATAACTGCTTCCGTGCCGTGCGATTGGTCAATGGATCACGAAACCAACTAACTAACTAACTAGGGAGTCCCTGCAGGACGCTCTTCATGTCTTCAAGTCTTCGAGTCGTCGACTGAGATTAAAATCGTGGCCAACAGACAGACTGTGGTTGGTCTTCATTAGAAACAGAACTGTGAATAGAATTATCGTGTATGGATAGAGGTCGCCTGCCTAGAGATTTAACTGAGTACTGTTAGTTTGCAAATGTTTTTCGAGTATGAAGCTTCCTGGCAGGTTAAAACTGTGTGCCGGACCGAGGCTCGAACTCGGTACCTTCGCCTTTCGCTGGCAAGTGCTCTACCAACTGAACTACCCAAGCACGACTCACGCCCGCGAAAGGCAAAGGTCCTGAGTTCGAGTCTCGGTCCGGCACACAGTTTTAATCTGCCAGGAAGTTTCATATCAGCGCACACTCCGCTGCAGAGTGAAAATGTCATTCTGTTTTTCGAGTAGTACATAGAAGATCTGTTTCTCCTGACTTCAGAGAACGCTGTTTAGTTTGTGTTCATGGAACTGTAGTCAACCCAGGACAGATAGGCTAAACCGGCATTGTACAATTGCTGTAACCAGCGTTACAATAGTTGGATACAATACTTTTCTATTCCCTATTTTATGTTACTTTCATTGTGCGTTTGCTGCCCCATTACCGACGCATCTGTCCTACGAGAACACCATTATTAGTCTCTTTCCAGTGACAGCGAGATTTTCATCAAAGCGGACGTCACCAGTCCACAATAACTGTCAGAATTCTTTTTTTTTGTATTTTTGCGCTGAATGATACGTATCAACCACCTATGGAGTCTGTGAAAGGAAATCAGTGACATTCTCAACTAACTGAAGACTTAATTGTCATGTATGTAACTTATCACGGATGAGTAGGAAAAACAAACCCTTAATGTTCGGGTACAGTAATAGTAGTGTCTCACGTCGTTCAAATAGCTGGGCGTATCGTTGCAAAGCGAAATTAAATGGAACGACCACGTGATGACTGTGGAAGGGAAGGCGAATTGTAGAATGGTCGAATTCGGTTTATCGGGAGAATTTTAGGGAAGCGTAGTAAAGGAGATCGCATACAGGCTGCAGGTGCGTTCTATTCTGGGAATACTGCTCGAGTGTTTGAGATCCGTACGAAGTCGGACTGAAGGAGGACGTCGAAGCAATGCAGAGAAGAGCAGCTCGATTCTTTACCCGTAGGTTAGAAAAACACGTGTTACGGAGATCCTTTGGGAACTGGAATGGGAATCCTTGGAGGGAAGGCGATTTTTTTTATCGAGTAACATTATCAGAAAATTTGGAGAACCAGCATTTGGAGCTGACTGCCAAATGGCTCTACTCCTGCCAACATACACTGCGTGTAAGGGCCACGAAGATACGATGCGAGAAATTAGGGCTGATAAGGAGGCGTATAGATAGTCATTTTTCCCTCGCTCTATTTGCGAGTGGAACAGGAAAAAACGTTCAAATGTGTGTGAAATCTTATGGGACTTAACTGCTAAGGTCATCAGCCCCTAAGCTTACACACTAGTTAACCTAAATTATCCTAAGGATAAACACACACACCCATGCCCGAGGGAGGACTCGAACCTCCGCCGCGATCAGCCGCGCAGTCCATGACTGCAGCGCCTAAGACCGCTCGGCTAATCCCACGGGGCGAGTGGAACAGGAAAGGAAATGACTAGTAGTTGTGCAGGATAACCTCAGCCACGCACCGTACGGTGGGTTGCAGAGTATCTATCTAGATATAGATGTAGTTTCTACCTCCACTCTTCAGACAACGAGTAGAGCGCTCCAGCCTCCCATGTTCTTTCATTAACTGCATGAATCGAATTTAGTCGATTTTTTTCCACTTATTTCATTCATCGATGTAACAACAGTAGTGCTCCAATTTGCTCTCTGTTCATTTCAACCGCGCGACTGCTACGGTCGCAGGTTCGAATGGATGTGTGTGATGTCCTTAGGTTAGTTAGGTTTAAGTAGTTCTAAGTTCTAGGGGACTGATGACCACAGCTGTTAAGTCCCATAGTGCTCAGAGCCATTTTTTTTTGTTCATTTCAAACAACGCTGTGAGCTCAAAACTAGTAAACAATTTAATATCACATTAAAATTAAGTGAAGTGGTTTGATGACGAAAGGAAGGTGCCAGTATTCAGATTACTCGCACGACGCGCGACGGACATTTTGGTTCAAATGGCTCTAAGCACTATGGTACTTAAAATCTGAGGTCATCAGTCCCCTAAACGTGGAACTATGAAAGTCACTCCAAAAGAAATGCACACTATCTTTTTAAAAAATCCATCTTTTATTCTACATGTTTGAAAGTTTTAAAGTGTGTAAATACATCCTTTAGGAACAATATTTTCATTTCTCCACGTAATTTCCATCCCTTTCAACTGCCTTACGCCATCTTGGAACCAGCGCCTGTATACCCGCACGGTAAAATTCTGGACCAACCTGTTGGAGCCACTGTTTGGCAGGGTGCATGAGGGAGGCATCATCTTCAAACCTTGTTCCACGAAAAGAGAGCCTTTCAGTTTCCCAAAGAGATGATAGTCACATGGAGCCAGGTCAGGACTGTAAGGCGAGTGTTTGAGTGTTGTCCATCCGAGTTTTGTGATCGCTTCCACGGTTGTTTGACTGACACGTGGCCGTGCATTGTCGTGCAACAGCAAGACATCCTACTTTTGCCGATGTGGTCTAACACGACTCAGTCGAGCTTGAAGTTTCTTCAGGGTCGTCAATTATGCTTCGCAATTTATGGTGGTTCCACTTGGCATGATGTCCACAAGCAAGAGTCTTTCGGAATGGAAAAACACCGTAGCCATAACTTTTCCAGCAGAAGGTGTAGTTTTGATTTTTTTTTCCCTTGGGTGAATTTGCGTGATGCCACTCCATTGATTGCCTCTTCGTCTCTGGTGAAAAAAGATGGAGCCATGTTTCTTCACCTGTCACAATTCTTCCAAGAAATTCATCTCCACCATTCTCGTACTGTTCCAAAAGTTCGCTGCATACCGTTTTCCTTGTTTCTTTGTGAGCCACTGCCAACATATTGGGAACCCACCTGGCACAAACCTTTCTTAACGCCATCACTTCCAGTATTCTGCAAACACTTCCTTCCCCCATCCCAACGTAACGTGACAATTCGTTCACTGTGGTGCGTCTGTCAGCAGCCTCCAATTCGTTAACTCTCTGCACATTGTCTGGAGTGTGTGCAGTAAGAGGCCTGCCGCTGCGTCGACAATCCTCAGTATTGCCGTGCCCGCTTTCATCACGTAACCTGCTTGACCACCGACTAGCCGACCGGAGTGGCCGAGCGGTTCTAGCCACTACAGTCTGTAACCGCGCGATCGCTACGGTCGCTGGTACGAATCCTGCCTCGGGCATGGATGTGTGTGATGTCCTTAGGTTAGTTAACTAGTTCTAAGGTCTACGCGACTGATGACCTCAGATGTTAAGCCCCATAGTGCTCAGAGCCATTTGAATCGTTCTGACCTCCGACTAACTGTACTGCGATGGACAGCACCATCTCCATACACCTTTTTCAACCTCTTGTGGATGTTTCCCACTGTCTCGTTTTCACAGCGTAGGAATTCTATGACAGCACGTTGCTTCTGACGAGCGTCAAGTGTAACAGCCATCTTTAAGACATGCTATGACGGCGCCACTCACGGGAACAGTTTGCACTAAGTTTCAAAACAAGCGGGAAGGATGTACCTACACACTGTAAGACTTTCACACATGCAGAATGAAAACTGTATTTTTACAAATATAGTGTGCATTTCTTTTGGAGTGTCCCTCGTACGAAAACCTAACTAACCTAAGGACGTCACACACATCCATGCCCGAGGCAGGATTCGAACCTGCGACCGTAGCAGCAGCGTGGTTCCGGACTGAAGCGCCTAGAACCGCTCGACTGCAGCGGTCGGCACGGAGATTTTACCGCCGTGTGTGCAAACGCTAAGACTTCTTTGAGCGGCGACAGTCGATTGACCGCAGTCGTCGTAACAGTAGGCCAACCGAGATGCAGAATGCCTCTCTTGCAGGGTCTGCCATGTAGTTTGCTGAGCATCTCCGTGACACTGTAGCGCTCACTAAATGAAACTGTGACGAAACCAGCTGCTCTTCTTTGTATCTTGTCTATTTACTCTGTCAGTCCTATCTGGCAACGACCCCAGACTGATAAGCAACTTTCGAGAACTGCTCGAACGACTGTTTCCCAAGCTACTTTCTTTCTTGGTGGACCACACTTCCTGAAGATTCTTCCAATACATCTAATATGCCCAACACGCATTAATTTTTTATGGAGTCACTCCACTTCGAATCACTCCATACGAATACCCTGAGATGTGTTATGGAAGCAACGGCTTCCTGTGATTGTTCTGCTCCCTGTGTAATCAGAAAAAGCCTGCATTGTATATGTACCAGCAATACGACGGATTTGTTTCTAATGTGCGTCAACTGCTACTCTCTGCGCCAAGCTTCGCTCCTCAGTAGGTCTTCCTGTATTTCACTACAATTTTCTACTGTCGCGACTTCTCTAGATATCAAACAGCACCATCTGCCAAAAGTCTCACCGAACTTCCGACGTTTTCTACTAGGTTGTTCATACACTACTGGCCATTACAATTGCTACACCACGTAGATGACGTGCTACAGACGCGAAATTTAACAGACAGGAAGAAGATACTGTGATATGCTAATGATTAGCTTTTCAGAGCATTCACACAAGGTTGGCGCCGGTTGCGACACCTACAACGTGCTGACATGAGGAAAGTTTCCAATCGATTTTTCATACACAAACAGCAGATGGCCGGCGTTGCCTGGTGAAACGTTGTTGTGATGCCTCGTGTAAGGAGGAGAAATACGTACCATCACGTTTCCGACTTTCATAAAGGTCGGAGTGTACCCTATCGCGGTTGCGGTTTATAGTATCGCGACATTGCTGCTCGCGTTGGTCGATACCCTATTACTGTTAGCAGAATATGGAGTCGGTGGGTTCAGGAGGGTAATACGGAACGCAGTGCTCGATCCTAACGGCCTCGTATCACTAGCAGTCGAGATGACAGACATCTTATCCGCATGGCTGTAACAGATCGTGCAGCCACGTCTCGATCCCTAAGTCAACAGATGGGGACGTTTGCAGGACAACAACCATCTGCACGAACAGTTCGACGACGTTTGCAGCAGCATGGACTATCAGCACGGAGACCATGGCTGCGGTTACCTTTGACGCTGCATCACGGACAACAGCGCCTGCGATGGTGTACTCAACGACGAACCTGGGTGCACGAATGGCAAAACGTCATTTTTTCGGATGAATCCAGGTTCTGTTTACAGTATCATGTTGGTCGCATCCGTGTTTGGCGACATCGCGGTGAACGCACTTTGGAAGCATGTATTCGTCATCGCCATACTGGCGTATCACCCGGCGTGATGGTATGGGGTGCCATTGGTTACATGTCTCGGTCACCTCTTGTTCGCATTGACGGCACTTTAAACAGTGGACGTTACATTCCAGATGTGTTACTACCCGTGCCTCTACCCTTCATTCGATCTCTGCGAAACCCTACATTTCAGCAGGATAATGCACGACCGCATGTTGCAGGTACTGTACAGGCCTTTGTGGATACAGAAAATGTTCCACTGCTGCCATGGACAGCACATTCTCGAGATTTCTCACCGATTGAAAACGTCTGGTCAATGGTGGCGTTGCAACTGGCTCGTCACAATACGCGTCACTACTCTTGATGAACTGTGGTATCGTGTTGTAGCTGCATGGCCAGTTGTACCTGTACACTCAATCCAAGCTCTGTTTGACTCAATGCCCAGGCGTATCAAGCCCGTTATCACGGCCAAAGGTGGTTGTTCTGGGTAATAATTTCTCAGGATCTATGCACCCAAAATGCGTGAAAATGTAATCACATGTCAGTTCTAGTATAATATATTTGTCCAATGAATACCCGTTTATCATCTGCATTTCTTCTTTGTGTAGCAATTTTAATGGCCAGTAGTGTATATTTTAGCAAAATGGTCCTATAACACACTCTTGGGGCATCCCAGAAGTTATTTCTACGTCTTAAGACTTCTCTCTGTCGAATACGACATGCTGTGTTCTGTTTGCTAGGAACACTTTAATCCAGTCACAAAGTTGGTCTGTTATTCCGCGCGCTCGTATTTTGTTCCGTAGGCGGTACTTCGGTGTTCTATCGAACACCTTCCGAAAGTCAAAGGAGGCGTCATGAACCCGGACGCCTGTTTTTAATGCTTTCTTGGTCTCGTGTACGAAGAGAGCGAGATGGGTTTCACACGATCGATGTTTTAGGAACCAATGTTGATGCTCACAGAGGAGATTTACAGTCTCCAGAACTGTTACAATATGCGAGCAGAAAACCTGTTCCAAAGTTCTTCTACAGACCGACGTCAGAGATATAGGTCTGTAGATTTGTACGTCTGTTCGACAGCTCTTCTTGAAATCGAGAGTGAGCAGTCACGATCATTCTGTATAACCACAATTACTGTTGCTGCTGTATTGTATGTAATCAATTCACAATCGTCTGCGTAATCACTCACTGTTTGTCTACCTACTCTAATAGCCAAGTCTGTCTTTCAACTGGACACCACTCACACGATCCATGTCTTACGTCTTAAGGCTTCTCCAACGTATACCAGTTATCCAACTGAAATAAGGGGACCTAAAGTTTAACATGGAATCCGAAACAAGTGTTGTTCTTTGTCATTCCTCACAGCCTTGAGAGGTAGGGGCTGACCTAAGGGCACAGTAATAACTTTCTCGGCCCGACCGGGGTCCGTTCCCGCGACCTGTTAGTTCGTAGGCATGAGCTTTGAAGCAAGACCACCAATCTCGAGTTTATCTCTCTAATGATGATTCAACTTTGTGTGTAAGGAAATTTTTTCCCCTTCTATTGCATACAACTGGAGCTAGTTTAATACATTTCGATTTTAATTTTGTTAAAATAGAAGTTCAACGGAAACCACCCAGTTTAGTTATTTTAACTCTTTTACATGTTCAACAACAAAACGTCGTTTGTAATACATATTCACCTTAGTTACGATCATTTATGTAATTACTCTACTGTTGTTTTGTATAATCAGCCATATGTCGAATGATGATGCCTCTTTGTGTAAGCGCTTCCATTTTTTGTCCTTTTATTATGCATAATTATTTTGTTCCGCTTTGTTCGTGTGTATTTTTGCAATAGTTTTTGAGTAATTGTGTAGTCTTTCTTTCTGTACTTCAATCTTCTTTCTGTACTTCAATCTTATTTCTGTGTCTAAGTCTTGTGTTCAGTTTAACGCCTATTCTCCCACTATCGATGTATCGCAGTTGACACATGGTAACTTGTATGTTTACGTGCGGACCTCTCTGACCGCGCAGCGTTCTTTGCACAGCCTGGGTGAGGGCACTCGGCCTGCCGTGCTGTAAGCACTTAGTTCGCTGTGCTTATGTGATCGTTGTAGTCATATTTTACGCTAACTTTATACAAGACCGCTGGGCGTCCTGAATCGTGATAGTCGGTGAGGGCTTATCTGAGGATGTTAACAATGTGAGTTATTTTATTCGTTAAGAAAATGTAACATTTAACCTAATTGCTTGTTTTAACTGCAGGCAACCTGCTGATGATCTGACGAATGAAACCGGTCCCGACTCGATAAATGTAAGTACAACTGTGGAGGTCCTCGTCAAATTTAGGAGAGCCGCTTCGTACCCAGTGAAACAGGTATTTGTAGAGAACTTATTCTCTTGACCGAATGATTTAGCGAGTTGCTACCATTTTGTAACATACTTGCACTTCGCGAACTGCAGCGTGCAAAATTTACACATCTTTCTTGTTGCAGCCTATAAGATACGTCTTTTAGCACGTGGATATACAAGGCCGCTTATGCATGTTCCCTGAATCCAGAGGTCTGGTTGTTTAGGCTTGCACCCTTCTTCTCTCAATCTTAGCATACGCTCTCAAACTAATTATTCTTCGATGAAATGTAACGTAACCGTCGTCCCACTACCGATTATTTTGAAGCGAATTTAACCACCACTCGTGTGAACCAGGTGTAGTGTCTGAGATTTGACCGTTGTCAATCATATTGATAGAGGCAAGTTTCACTTTTCAATGTCGGTTTTATTTGCTTACGTGTAATTGCACCATATAATTTAGTCACTACCTGCAAGTGATAACCGTTGGCTCACGCTACATGTTTCAGAATTGCAATTTCCTCTTTAACTGAAACTAGTAAAGGATAGTGGTGATATCTAAAGTATCATAAAAGTAACCGTATCTGTGAATCTCCTCCGCGTTTATAATTTTGTACATGTAGGCTGCCTGTATCTACAGTCGAACGTAAGCCACTTTTCTTACCAACCATACAGTTCAAAACATTTTACTTTGTTTTGCAGTGAATTTTATGTAGCTAACCATCAGGCTTATTTCATGCGATATTTGTTATATGCTTTTAGCCTCCTAGATAGGCGCTCGGATATCTTCAACGGTAGTCGTTTCTAATGCATGTCCATACCTGACGTTGCCGTCTCCCAAAGAGTGACAAATACATGTGATACTGCATGTTATGCAGTTGTCCCATTACCAAAACACTCCAATGCAAGTAAAAATTGTAGCAGAAAAAAGTTGTATGGTGGAGTATTCCCCAAAATGTCTCTAACTTCACTGGTTCATACATTTGTAACATGTTTCCTGGACAAACAATATATTTTCGAAGTGGAACAACCATATAAAAGTGAGACACAGGACAGATTGAGGTTTACTGAGAAAATCCTCACGAAGTGTAGTACAGCGACGGAGTAAAGCCTGCAGAATCATATCAACGATAATTGAATATTGCTCCTCATATTGCAGAGATAGGCACTATTCGAATAAATTTCTAATTAGTTCTCGAATAAATTATTCACAGAGAAAAGAATTATTCCGTTCGGCCAATGCAAAGAATTCATTTATTACTCGTAACTTCAATAACTAACAGTGAATACAGGGTTGACAGAAGCGTCCGATCCCACGCGTCGGCTTTGACCCGTGACGTAAGGGTGTTGTCGTGTGTGACGTCATGACGGCGCGGAGTTTGGTTTGAGTTGGCTGTCTCCAGTTCTGTTTTATCTTATTTTATTTACTTTTCTGATCTGTTCGTTCTATCCCATGAGTCTTTTTTTAAAAAAAAAGACAAAACACTAATCAGCTACTGAAGCATCTTTATCTTCTATGGGTTGCAGGGGTTACGACCCCTGGGGAGGTGGGTGGGTATTCATGCATGGCTGTCTTCACTTACACGTTGTAGCTACGCAATGCGTCTAAATTTGTTTATATTTAGCTTGCCTCCCACCCAAAACACCCCATTTTCCGCGCTTGTCCCGTTAGTGTCATTAGGCTTATTGTGGAAAGTGTGTTTGTTTTCCGCCATATTTGTGACGTCACGGGTCAAAGCAGACGGGCGGGATCGGACGCTTCCGTATTTCCGTGAATACAAGGCCGGCCGCGCTGGCCGAGCGGATCTAGGCACTTCAGTCGGGAAGCGCGCTGCTGCTACGGTCGCAGGTTCGAATCCTGCCTCGGGCATGGATGTGTGTGATGTCCTTAGGTTAGTTACATTTAAGTAGTTCTAATTTCTAAGGGACTGATGACATCAGAAGTCCCATAGTGCTCAGAACCATTTGAATACCACAAGTTGGTAAATTATGGTCTACAAAACCAAAGGCTTCGGGTTAGTATCCTTTGGCCCTACGACTTTTGGCACTTTTCACCTCTAACGACGAGAAACTGACAAGTTGTACCATGCGTCAGTGTACAAACATGGTCTGTAACAGCATCACAAGTTTTTTCATGAGGAAGTCAGGAGCACGCCACATCCATTCAGGTTGAGCAATCACCGCATATGTAACACAAAAATTCTTGGTAGGCAAATGGCCTTAGCGATTACACTAGCTATACAACCAAATTAAATTTCCTGCACTTTCAGTACAACCCCCCCCCCCCCCCTCTCCCGTCTCCCTAGCAAAATGTGGAAGCACTCTAACCATACAAAGAAGAAACTGCAGCCACTACTCGAACCTGCAGTACCTTCCTCCGTTGTACCAAGAGTAACAGTGCTATCGGATATAGGTGTGTCGTTGAGTCACGCAATTATACAGCTTATACAGCTAGAAAACCATCGAAAAATATTTAGTTTCGGATGACATTAAAGGTGCCTACACACGCACCAATTTATCGACCGACCAGTTTCGTGGCAGCCTACACACTTCCCGGCCGACCGCACTCGGCGACTACAGTGCCGCCGTGTTATTTGTTCATATTAAGTTCGGGAGTTTGTGCTACGAGATGCCGCTTTTTTTTGTAAAAAAACAGGTGTTTGCTTTTGGTGTTCAAGGTGTCACGGCAAAAGAAGAAAGCTGTGGGCAAACAAGGGTCTGACGCAAGGAAAGAAATCTACCTACGTTATGTTAAATATCTGGGACGCAATGATTTTTCGTTATTACCGAGGAAAGTATGAACACTGCATTTTGTAGCTGCTAATCATCAAACCATTCTTAAATTCCAGTGAAAAGTATCCGTTAGCTACAGTAAGATTCCCAGCCACTGGCAGAATTTAAGATCTCAAATTGTGCTGCTGTATCCCCAGAGCTACTGGCTAAAATGATTCCTAAAACCTGCAACGTGCTTCATAGTCGAATGAGGAAACACATCACGCTAAAACTTCAAGATGACCTGTAAGTTTAAAAATTTCACATTCGAACAGGAAAGACTAAGAATAGAGGTGGCACACATACAATAAATTCAAGAAATGAAGCACTTACCAACTGCTAGGATTGTCAAACGATCACACACTTTCCACTTCATAGCACAGGGGTTGGGCGTAGGCTGTACTTTCTGAACATTTACAAGGAAACAGATATATTTTACTAATAAACTTCCGTTGAATGTCGATATTTCGGTTTTTAGTTTATTTCCGATAAACGTCGGAAATGACCTAAAAACAGAAATGCGGAAGTTCCAAACGAGACGATTATGGATTCGTTAAAACAAGTGTGAAAGTATCATTGATAAGATTGTTCTACATTAATTATTCAGGAAACCTCCATCTGACTGCGTCTGTGAACTTGTTTCTTGCACTCCTCCATTTTGCCTGAAATGTATTTGACTCAGCAATAAAATTTGAGAATAATGCCGTTTGTGCAATGGCATTAAGATCGTACTGGAAAATTAACTTTCGGTTCTTGGTTCTTTCATTGGTGGGTAACTTTACTCTGCTACTCATTTTCATATTCAGTTTAAGCAAAGGATTTGGATTATGATTCAGGCTGTTAGATTTAAACACAATGTTGATCTCAGTGTATATATATTGTTAAAATTTTAAGTCATACACAAAACCTATCGTAGCACGAACACTCTTACAAAAAATTTTACCAAACGATTACTGTGTCAAACCTTGGACATACAAATCCTAACTCTGAACATTATATATTTTCTCATTTACATGCTAAAGTTTGGTCAGGGGCAGCGACCTACCTTAACGCTGTCACCTCACGTCTGCTTCCTCCCGGGCAGCTAGCTGCGACTCCTCGGTTTTTTACTGCACGCACCCGGTTCTCTTAACCATCAAAGAACCTCCTACTCAAAGATATTATACCCGTTCCACATTGCGGTTGGTAACTACCAACTATATTCTGCAGCTACCCTGATCAGCCCTTAGCACATACCTTTCAAGTGCTTTATTTCTTGCATCTATATCCCACAAACATCTGCAGTCTTCAGATTCCTCCAGAAAATGCCTTCAAAGTTGCGTCTGACTCGCGTCCTTGCATTTATATTAGAACAGCGTCTGATACCGCGCGCAGAGACGAAACGAATTTTTGTCAAGAGGCTGGTAGGAGAGCGCTGCACACGCCACGGTTTGTTGGGTTGAGTGTTTGGGTTGATTGTTTGGGTGTGTGGGGAGGGGTGGAGTCACAGCTGTCCCGACAGTAAATGCCTGAACACGTCTAATATGCCGGTTAGTGCGTGTGTAGTGCCCTTCACGTTTTAAATCTATAATCTCCTAAAACTGCGTTACCTGAAGCTCATCGCAAAATTAAAGCGAAACGTAACGAGTTGCAGGATGCTGCTGGACGTCCAGTCATAAATAGTTGAAAGTATTTTAGTACTGACTCTGCATTAGCTTTGCATTAAGTATAAGTTTATTGCAGCCAAATAGCCATACAAATGCAATGTACAGTGATAATAAGATAAATTAGAAATTTCACATATTGTGATTTACATAGTCACTTATTGTTGGTTATTTTGGTACGGAGCTCTATATGGTGACGTTTGCAAATTTGGTGAGAGTTTATACTCACACATTTCCTTTGCTTCATCATATGACGTGTTGTTGCAAATAAGGTGGTGGAAGCCATGGACTGCCAATCTGGTGATCACGTCTCTCATTTCGAAGTTTTCCTTTGTCCATGTTCGGCCAATCATGGCACCTGTGCTGTAAAATTCTGGAGGTATGTCTTCCATTTTTCTTCAATGTTTTAAGTAGACCTTGGAAGGCGCTGCTATTAGGTAGCATCAGGTTTGTCCGAAGGTCTTCAGTGAGAAAGGGTTCACTCGCCAGCAGGTATAAAAGTCTCGATCATGTTGTTTCGTACACTATTATTTTCTTTATATAGGTCGCCTTCACTCCTTCTAGTGTTAGGTTGTTAACTGTAAGATGTTGTCCAATAATTTCTATGCCGTACGTCAGTATTGGGAAGATTTTTATCTGAATGGTGCCATTGCTGTCCCTAGGCTCAGGGATCTGATGTATTTCATGTATTGCCATTATTGCTTGCATTGCTTTCTCTGTTAAATGTATAGTGAAACATTTTGCAGTTCTTTGTATTGTGACCCCTAGGTACTCGTACTCCGGCACAATCTTCAGTTTTCTCTCTCGTATGAAGATCTCAGCTGATGCAGGTGTTCTTCCTCCATATCTGAGTACCACCATTTCTGTTTTCGCCATATTTTTTTTCGAAGCCGTGTTCGACACAGCAATCTTCCATATCGTTTATCGCTTCTTGTAACTTTGCAATATTCTTTGCACCTATTACAATATCGTCTGCATATGCATATGAGACTACACCCTCCCTTTGGGGTATTCTTAAAATTTCTTCCGCTGCAAGGATAAAGAAGACTCAGTGGGTCTCCCTGTAGTACTCCGTTTGATTCGAGTATCGGCTCAGATAGGCTGAGATTGTCTGATATTCTTACTTCGTTCCATTGCAGTATTGCGCTTATAATTCGTGTCCAGGTGTTTATGCCAAGGTTTCCCCTAGTTTTTTGGTCATTTTCTGTCTATAAATGCAAAGGCTTTGTAAAATCTGATTACTACATAGAATTTTTCTGCCTTCAAGGGGCTTCCCATACGCTCTCTAGCAGTTTTTTTTATTGCTGTCAGAGTTGATCTTCCCCTTCTGAATCCCATTTGGCTTTCGGGGAGGTGTTCGTCGATTATTTGCTTTATTCTTGTTATTATTTCTGTGAACACTTCGAGAGGTAAGTTTTCTAGGGCTATGCCTCTGTATTTGCTAGGGTCCTTGGGGTCTCCTTTCCCTTTATGAAGCACTTTTACTGTTGACTGTCTCCACTGTTCCGGAATGAAGGCTGTTTCTATACACTTATTGTAGATTTTTGTCCACATTGGCGTTAGTATTTGGGCAGTGTCTTTCAGATATTCGCTATAAAGTCTGCCAGGGCCTACCGCTTTTTTTTTGCGTTAAATATGCATAGCTTTCTGATGCGGATTAAGTTTGTGCAGTAAGTTAAAAATTTGGGATTGGAGAATTCCGTGAGACAGTTTGAGAATGAAATGGAGCTCATTACGTTGCAACACAAGTAAACTTCTTATCTATAAGACGTTTCCGCCATTCTAAACAAAAGGACATGCAACCACTGCAGCACTTACCGCGACATAAGAACAGTTGAGTATTGCATCGATGACCAAGAAAGGCTTACAACAAAATATACATATAATAAAAGAAATGCCTAAGAAATTTGGTGGTTAATTTCGGATTAAAGTGACAGAATGACTGTTGTTCCACTGTGAATAGGATTTGGGAGGTGAAGCTGACGCGCAAAAGCAACGAAGCTATTCACTAAAATCATAGCGGAATTGATGTTTTCTCACTTTCTTTTGCTGAGGAAAATAGTGATCTGCAACTGTTTTATCGTTACTGTCGGGACATCGGCGGTCATAAACGCTATTCAAATTTGACTCAAGGCAGTGCGGAGCGGACGAAATTGTTCCTGGAAAAGTTGACAGCAGACAAGTACATTATGAACAACTCAGTCGACTGTATTTCTCCTTAGATTTTGTTTTCGGAACTATTCGGAAATGAAATATAAAAGCTGAGGTTGACTGTCCACTGACTTCTTAGTAAAATGTACTTGCACTTGCCTCATTCTTGGAAGTGCTACAAGAAGTGATTGGTATGACGGGCGAACTGGAAGATTCTCCACTGTTCTAATGGTTACTAAATACTCCATTTTCACATATTTCGCCGTATTTGATATGCGACACCGCCATTTTTAGTCTCTTCAGATTTCGAATGCCATCTTGGTATCACGGGTAATGAGCTCGCTGATCGTTTGGCTGGGGGAGCAATCACTTACTCCCGTTTTCTGTAACCCCTCCTGCAGCGGATTTACGGATTCACATCAAATCCCATTTCCCCCCCCAGGGGGTCCACAACTCTCTTGTGGATCAGTGCGTAGTGGGCACGGGACCCTGAGCTAATATGGCCCTCCTTCCTTTCTGGACTGCATACCTTCGTTTTCCACATCCTTCCCTCTCCCCCATCTTCGCCCCTCCTCCCCTCACCTCTGGCTCTTTCCTTCCCTTTCTCCCCCTCTGGGAGTATGGTTTGTGCCTACGTCTGGAGACGGACGCTCGTAAATGTAACGCATTCTTCGCCTTCTCTGCTTGTATGTCTCCTTCCTTCCTTTGTCCTTCTCTTTTCCTTACCTCTTCTCTTTACCCTTTTCTCTGCAGCGGCGTTTGAGACGTCTCCTCTTTCCTTTCCCTTACTTCGTTTTTCCCTTTCCCTTTCCCTTTCTTCCTCCCTGTGCGTGTCTGAAGGCTGACCCACGCATTTTTGAGCGTAGCCAGTGACGGGGTAACACGTAATTCCCCGCCCTGGGTAGACAGGTAGGACACGTACATACCCCCTGGTAACGGCCAGGCCCAGAGAGGGGTGATTACCCGAGCTGATACCTTCCGAAAGTGCCTATTGTTGACACCTCAGGTCACACCTCCCGAGACCCCCCAGGGGGTCCACAACTCTTTTGTGGATACATGCGTAGCGAGCACGGGACCCCGAGCTAATGTGGCCTTCCTTCCTTTCCGGGCTGCATACCTTCCCATTCCGCATCCTTCCCCTTCCCTATCTTCGCCCCTCCTCCCCTCACCACTGGCTCTTTCCTTCTCTTTCTCCCCATCTGGGAGTATGGTTTGTGCCTACGTCTGGAGACGGACGCTCGTAAATGTACTGCATTTCTTGCCTTCCTTGCTTTTATGTCTTCTTCCTTCCTTTGTCCTTCTGTCTTTTTCCTTCCTGTGTCCTTCTCTTTTCCTTACCTCTTCTCTTTCTCTTTTCTCCGCTGCGGCGTTTGAGACTTCTCTTCCTTCCCTTCCCTTTCTTTTTCTTCCTCCCTGTGCGTGTCTGAAGGCCGACCCACGCCCTTCGTGCGTAGCCGGTGACGGGGTAACGCGTAATTCCCCGCCCCGGGTAGACAGGTAGGACACGTACGTACCCCCTGGTAACGGCCAGGCCCAGGGAGGGGTGATTACCCGAGCTGATACCTTCCGAAAATGCCGATTGGTCCCTCCGTCCGTTTGTCGGGAGGTGTGACCTGAGGTGTGAACAATCACCTAAGGCGGGAGTGCCCTCAGAGAGGGCCCCCACAAGGGAGGAGCGCGCCATCGGAGACGCCGGTAATCATGGGGGATTCTTCCGCAATGGTTTCCTCACCTTCCACTAAGTCTAGTCACAAACGTAAGCATACTGAGTCTCAGCCACAGACGATTCTTCCATCGTTGCCACAGTTCCTTGTTGTTTCTCGGTCTGATGAAGGTCACGACTTCTCCATGGTCAACCCTTTCATTATTCAGAAAGGAGTCGACGCAATAGCAGGTCCTGTAAAGTCTTGTTCCAGATTACGGAATGGCACCCTGTTGTTAGAAACACACAGTGCCCTCCAGTCACAAAAATTGCTGCGTACTTCTCTGCTCCACACCTTCCCTGTCCGGGTGGAACCGCACCGTACCTTAAATTCCTCGCGTGGAGTCGTTTATACACGCTCCCTCGATGGATTGTCTGACGAAGAAATTCAGCACTATCTGTCTGACCAGGGCGTAACGGCAGTTCATAGAGTAATGAAACGGGTTGACACGAACATCATTCCAACCCGTACTGTCTTCTTGACATTTGACACAGTTCAACTCCCATCGAAAATCAAAGCAGGCTATGAGATAATTTCCGTTCGCCCTTACGTCCCAAACCCTACGCGTTGCTATCGATGTCAGCGGTTCAATCACACCAGCCAGTCCTGTTCCAATCCAGCCAAATGTGTTACGTGTGGCACGGATGCCCATGAGGGTGCTTGTCCACCTCCATCCCCTCGCTGCATCAACTGTATGGGTGACCACGCTGCTTCCTCTCGAGATTGCCCCGTTTTTAAGGATGAGAAGCTCATCCAGGAAATAAGGGTGAAGGAAAAGGTGTCGACCTTTGCTGCTCGAAAATTATTCGCCAGTCGCAAGCCCACCGTGCCTCAGACAGGAAAATACAGCACTGTCCTTGCTTCTCCTCGGCCAACAAAGGAGGCGGCCACGCAGACTTGCGACCTCACCTTTAGTACCACGGTCGTCAGATCGGCCAGCGCAAAGATCGCTCGTTCAACCTCACCACTTTCGCCTGCCCACTCTATGGCTCACCCTTCATCGGGTTCTGCTACATCTCGAGCCCAAAAGTCGGACGCCAAGTCTGCGAAAAAAGAGCATACTCGTGAAGAGTTTTTACGGACCGCAGCTTCACAACCATCGGTTCCTCCTTCCTCTAAACAACATTCTTCCAAGAAGGCTACAAATAAACCCAGTTCCTCTCCTTCTCCGCCAAGGCGTGCCCCCTCTATAGCACCACCTGGCGGAAATCGCCCTCGGCCATCTTCTGTGTCGCCGAGGCGCACTGCTGGTGGCCGGTCAACCGGCCGATCGCTGGAGGCAGGGACTGCTCCTGACCAACTTATGGATCAGGATCTTCTGCCTTCGGCTGAATGCCATTCCATGCTGTCGGTTGCTAGCTCCGAGCAGTCTTTGAGTTGACAGCAACTTTGGTCACATTCCTCCATTCTCTTTTCACCCCATGTCCATTATCCACTGGAATATCCGCGGCATTCGAGCCAATCGGGATGAATTGTCGGTCCTCTTACGCTCCTACTCGCCGGTCATCTTCTGTCTTCAGGAAACAAAGCTGCGTCCCCATGACCGCTTTGTTCTCCCTCATTTTCAGTCTGTCCGATATGATCTCCCCTCTGTTGAAGGCACTCCAGCCCATGGAGGACTCATGATTCTTCTCCATGATACTCTCCATTATCACCCAATCCCCTTAAACACTTCCTTCCAAGCTGTCGCCGTCAGTCTTTCACTTTCCGGATACACGTTCTCTCTTTGTACTGTATACATTCCATCGGCCACACCAATGGCACGAGCTGATCTCCTTCATCTTCTTGGTCAGCTTCCACCCCCCTATTTGCTGGTTGGGGACTTCAATGCCCACCACCCGCTTTGGGGATCTCCACACCCTTGTCCACGTGGCTCCGTATTGCTAGACGTCTTCCACCAAGCGGATCTAGTTTGCCTCAACACTGGGGTCCCCACATTTTTGTCTGCCTCCACGACAACCTTATCTCATTTGGACCTTGCGCTCGGTACTGTTCCGCTAGCTCGGCGCTTCGAATGGTTCGCCCTTGATGATACACACTCGAGTGACCACTTTCCATGTGTCCTCAGACTGCAGCCTCAACTGCCATATATGCGCCCGCGACGCTGGAAGTTTGCCCAAGCCGATTGGACACTTTTTTCGTCTCTCGCGACATTCGATGACCGTCGCTTTCCCAGCGTCGACGATGAGGTCACACACATTACCGACGTTACCCTTACAGCTGCGGAACGTTCAATACCACGCACCTCCGAATTGCCCCGGCGCCCCCCAGTTCCGTGGTGGAACGAGGCATGCCGTGACGCAATACGTGAGCGGCGACGTGCTCTTCGCGTTTTCCGTCACCATCCTACTTTGGCCAACTGTATCCGCTATAAGCAGCTCCGTGCGCGATGCCGTCGCGTCATCCGCGATAGCAAGAAGGCAAGCTGGAAATTCTTTATTAGCTCATTTAACACCTTCACTCCCTCCTCGGAAGTTTGGAGTCGGCTTCGACGGTTCTCAGGCGCGCCTAGTTTCTCCCCGGTATCTGGGCTCACTGTCGCGCATGATACCTTAGTGGACCCCGTCGCAATTTCTAACTCGTTGGGTCAGCACTTTGCTGAGATTTCGAGCTCTTCAAATTACCCGCCAGCGTTTCTCCCGAAGAAACGTGCAGCGGAAGTGCGACCTCTTGCTTTCTCCTCCCAAAATCACGAAAGCTACAATACTGTTTTCTCCATGCGGGAACTCCAACATGCCCTCTCATCTTCTCGCTCCTCCGCCCCTGGACCGGATGGTATCCATGTCCAAATGTTGCTGCATTTATCCACCCATAGTCTGCGTTACCTCCTTCGCCTTTATAATCGAATTTGGACCGGCAGCACCTTTCCCAGACGGTGGCGGGAAGCTATTGTCGTTCCCGTTCCGAAACCTGGAAAGGACAAACATCTCCCCTCTAGCTATCGCCCCATTTCTCTCACGAGTAGTGTCTGTAAGGTTTTGGAGCGTATGGTGAATTACCGTTTAGCTTGGTGGCTGGAATCCCGCAGCCTTTTAACACCAGCCCAATGCGGATTTCGGAAGCATCGTTCTGCAGTTGACCATCTTGTCGCTCTCTCCACTTATATCATGAACAATTTTCTCCGGCAACGCCAAACGGTAGCAATATTTTTTGATCTGGAGAGAGCATACGATACCTGTTGGAGGACAGGCATCCTCCGCACACTGTTCTCTTGGGGCTTTCGAGGCCGGCTGCCCCTTTTTCTTCGCGAATTTATGGCAGAGCGCACTTTTCGGGTGCGGGTGAACACTACTCTCTCCCGTACTTTCTCCCAAGAAAACGGGGTACCCCAGGGATCCGTGCTGAGTGTTGTCCTGTTTGCCATCGCCATAAATCCAGTTATGGATTGTCTCCCTCCTGATGTCTCGGGCTCCCTCTTTGTGGACGATTTTGCGATCTACTACAGCGCTCAACGGACCAGCCTTCTTGAACGTCTTCAAGGATGTCTCGATCGCCTCCACTCGTGGAGCATCGAAACTGGCTTCCGTTTTTCACCCAGTAAGACCGTTTGTGTCAATTTTTGGCGACGTAAGGAGTTTCTTCCGCCCTCCTTACATCTAGGTCCTGTCACCCTTCCGTTTTCAGACGTCGCTAAATTCTTGGGTCTTATGTTTGACAGAAAACTATGCTGGTCCTCCCACGTTTCCTATCTTTCGGCTCGCTGTCTGCGATCGCTTAACACCCTCCGTGTCCTGAATGGTACCTCCTGGGGAGCGGACCGAGTGGTCCTTCTCCGCCTCTATCGCGCCTTAGTGCGCTCGAAATTGGATTATGGAAGCATAGTCTACTCCTCTGCTCGGCCGTCTATTCTTCGGCGTCTCGACTCATGCACGGTGGTGGATATACGTTTAGTGTCTGGAGCTTTTTACACTAGCCCTGTGGAAAGCCTCTATGCTGAGACTGCTGAACCTCCGCTGTCCAATCGGCGAGCAGTCCTCCTGAGTCGTTATGCTAGCCATCTGTCTTCCATGCCTGCTAATCCAGCCCACGACCTTTTTTTCGACGCCTCCTTTGATGTAGGGTATGCAGGCCGCTCCTCCTCCCTACTACCCCCGGGAGTCCGCTTCCGTCAATTGCTCCATTCTCTTTCCTTCCGCTTTCCTAAAACCTTCTTGACAACTTGGGGTACAGCACCGCCTTGGCTCCGTCCCCGGATCTGCCTGCTCCGTGACCTTTGTCAATTTCCCAAGGATGGTACCCCTACACTTGTTTATCGTCGGGCATTTGCTGCTCTATGTGCAGAAATGACGGACGCCACATTTATTTACACCGACGGCTCGAAAACATCGTTAGGTGTAGGGAGTGCCTATATTGTTGGCGACACCCCAAATGGCTTTCGGCTTCCCGACCAGTGTTCGGTTTATACTGCGGAGATCTACGCTGTTCTCCAGGCTGTCCACTACATCCGCCGCCATAAGCGGATACAGTACGTTATCTGCTCCGATTCTCTCAGCTCTCTCCTCAGTCTCCAAGCTCTTTACCCTGTGCACCCTCTGGTCCACCGGATTCAGGACTGTCTGCGCTTGCTCCACCTGGGGGGCGTCTCGGTGGCGTTCCTCTGGCTCCCGGGACACGCTGGTATCTGTGGGAATGAGGCGGCCGATATAGCGGCCAAGGCTGCAGTCTCTCTTCCTCGGCCAGCTATTCAGTCGCTTCCCTTCACCGATATACGGAGCGGTTTATGTCGCCAAGTTGCTCATTTATGGCTTGCGCATTGGTCGGCACTTCCCCGTAATAAATTGCGGGAAGTGAAAGCCCTTCCTTGCGCTTGGACCCTCCCGAACGCGTCGTCGGGAGGAGGTAATTTTAGCTAGACTCCGGATAGGGCACTGTCGTTTTAGCCATCGACATCTTTTAAGCGGCGATCCTCCCCCACTCTGTCCCCACTGCTCTCAGCTGTGGACGGTAAGACACCTTTTAATTGAATGCCCCTATTTTAATCCGTTACGCTCCAGTCTACAGCTATCGCCTGATCTATCGTCGATTTTCCCCCCCTGCGGGTTCGGGGGTTAGAATAGGCCCGCGGTTTTCCTGCCTGTCGTAAGAGGCGACTAAAAGGAGTCTCACATGTTTTGGCCTTATGTGATGGTCCCCTCTCGGGTTTGACCTCCATCTTTCTAAATTATTCCGAAGAGCGAGCCAATTGGGGAAGGGCGCCTTACATGGTGCACTGTATCCGTCGTGCAATTAGACCTTTAGCCGGCTTTCACGTCGTTGCAATGGTGTCCCGCTCGTTTTAGATCTTTAGGGCGGGGATACGTCCCTGGGTGCGATTACCACGCTGCCCTCTGCAGTGTTTCTTTTAACTGCGACGACGACCTTGGACAGTTTTGCACCTAAGATCCAGCACGGTAGCCAGTCTGTTGTGGTGGGGCCGCCATGTACCCTCTTGGTTGTAGCCCCCTGACAACACAGGGATCGCTCTACTGATGTCTGCGCCGTTAACTCCCCACGAATGCCAAGGAGTAGATGCCTATCCTCCTGGGGTATCAGGACTCCCGGCAACGGCCATCCTGCCAGGTGGCCTTTGCTGTGGCTGGGTGGCGCCCGTGGGGAGGGCCCTTGGTCGGAGTAGGTGGCATCAGGGCGGATGACCCGCAATGAAGCGTGGTACATCATCTCTCGCTGGCAGCCAGCCGCCAGCAGTCTCTAAGCGTTCTCGGGCTCAATTTAATGCTCAGAAGTACGATCCGAAAACGTTCCCCTCCCTGGCCACGCCGTGGGAAGAGCGTAAGTCCCAGGATGGAGGTAACAGTTATTCGCCCCGATTCTTAGTTTGCACGAGAGCTGATGGGGAGTCTTTTCTCTCCACAAAGCCTCAGTTCTTCGTCGAGCATTTAGAGGACAAGTTTGGGGAGGTGGAGGGCTTGTCTAAAATGCGCTCTGGCTCAGTACTGATACAAACGGCATCCTCCGCCCAGTCACGCAGGTTACTTGCTTGTGACAAGTTGGGGGATGTTAACGTTACTATTACTCCACATAAGAGTTTAAATATGGTCCAAGGTGTTATTTTCCATAGGGACCTCCTTTTGCAGTCTGATGACGAGCTGCGCGCCACCTTAGAACGTAGAGGTGTTCATTTCGTCCGGCGCGTTCATCGGGGTCCGAGGGACAATCAGGTTGCTACCGGTGCCTTCATCTTGGCCTTCGAGGGTGATACATTACCGGAAAAGGTCAAGGTGATGGTCTACCGATGTGACGTCAAGCCCTATATCCCTCCCCCGATGCGGTGCTTCAAGTGCTGGAAGTTCGGCCATATGTCTTCCCGCTGCACTTCCAGCCTCACATGTTGAGATTGCGGACGCCCATCTCATCCCGATACTCCATGTGCCCCGCCTCCCATCTGCGTCAACTGCGGGGAGCACCATTCACCTTGCTCGCCAGACTGCAGAATATTCCAGAAAGAGCGCAAAATCATGGAATATAAGACCCTGGACCGACTGACTTATACTGAGGCCAAACGGAAATACGACCGATTACATCCAGTGCGAATGACAACTTCCTACGCCGCTGCTACAACACCTGTGCTAGCCCCATCAGTTTCGCGCCTTCCGGCCGGATTGACGAGTGGTACAACTCCTCCTGCCCCCTTGCCAGTGGGGGGCTCTACCCACCGGGTTGCTCCTGTGCCACCTACCTCAGGAGCAACACCATCCCCCCCATCGGGGACGTCGGTCCCCGCTTCTAAGCCGGAGAAGTGTCCAACTTCTTCGGCTTCTCACGCTCGCAAGGGGTCCCTTGGGTCCCTCCCTTCCCAGGTTTCCACCGGCGGGAAGGCTGACGATAGACAGTGGCGTAAGTGCCCACAATCTGCAGGTCGAAGGGCTTCCCGATCCTCCTCAGTCCCGGAGACTGAATCGGTGAAGCCCTCCCAGCCAGTTAAACCCAAGGAGCAGCGTGAGAAATCAAAGAAGAGCGGCTCTAAGCCCAAGGAACGCGCGGTGGTAGCCACCCCATCGCTACCTTCTAGCTTTGCGTCTGAGGACGAGGTGGAGATTCTGGCGTCCGCTGAGGACCTCGATCTCGCCGGTCCCTCAGACGCCGTGAATAGCAATAGCACTAGCACGGGTGCTCAATCGGAGGCAGCAGGTGACCCAGCGGCGTAATCTGCCGTCCCAGTCCCGGCACGCCTTTCTCAGCCATGGACAAAACCATCCTCCAGTGGAACTGCAGCGGTTTCTTCCACCATCTAGCTGAGCTCCGCCAACTTATCAGCCTTCACCCTTTCCTCTGCATTGCTCTGCAGGAAACTTGGTTTCCAGCAATGCGCACCCCCGCCCTCCGTGGCTATCGGGGTTATTATAAGAACCGAGCAGCTTATGAAAGGGTGTCTGGTGGCATGTGCATCTATGTCCTTAACTCTCTTCACAGCGAGTCTGTCCCTCTACAAACAGCCTTAGAGGCTGTCGCTGTTAGGGTGTGGACGCCGCAGGCTCTTACCGTCTGCAGTCTTTACCTTCCACCGGAGGGTGATGTCGCGCAGCATGTCCTGGCTGCGCTGATAGCCCAATTGCCGCCACCTTTCTTATTACTGGGCGACTTTAACGCCCATAACCCTCTGTGGGGTGGGTCAGTGGCAACAGGTCGAGGCGCCACCGTTGAGCATTTATTGTCGCAGCTCGATCTCTCGATTTTGAATGATGGTGCCTCCACACACTTCAGTGTGGCGCATGGCACCTACTCCGCCATTGACCTTTCAATCTGTAGCCCTAGCCTCTTACCATCTGTCCACTGGAGTGTGCATGACGACCTGTGTGGTAGTGACCACTTTCCGATTTTTCTGTCACTACCACAGCGTCACTCTTCTGGGCGCCCTAGCAGATGGGCTATGAATAAGGCTGACTGGGACTTGTTCTCCTCCACTGCCGCTATTGAGCCTCTCTCAACTGATGCCATTGATGCGGTGGTTACATCGGTCACCGCTGGCATCGTCACTGCCGCCGAGTCTGCCATTCCCCGTTCTTCTGGGTCCCCTCGGCGGAGGGCTGTGCCTTGGTGGTCGCCTGTGATCGCTGAAGCGATTAAAGATCGCCGGCGGGCGCTCCAGCGTCACAAGCGACATCCCTCCATGGACCACCTTATCGCCTTCAAACGGCTGCGTGCGCGGGCCCGCCTCCTTATCCGCCAAGGCAAGAAGGAGTGCTGGGAGCGGTATGTGTCCACCATTGGACTCCTCGTCCAACTGAATGGAGCAGTTTGTACTGACTCCGACGTCATTGCAAACCGCTTAGCAGAGCATTTTGCTATGAGTTCCGCTTCTGCGAATTACCCCCAGGCCTTCCGCTCCATTAAAGAGCGGATGGAACGTCGGAGCCTTTCTTTTCGCACCAACGCTTCTGAACCCTACAACGCTCCATTCAGTGAGTGGGAATTTCAGAGTGCCCTAGCCGCTTGCCCTGATACCGCTCCCGGGCCAGATCGCATCCACTGTCAGATGCTGAAACACCTTTCAGTGGACTGCAAGCGACGCCTCCTCGACCTTTACAACCGTCTCTGGGTCGAGGGTGAGTTTCCGTCGCAATGGCGGGAAAGTATTGTCATCCCCATTTTGAAACCTGGAACGAACCCTCTGGAGGTGGACAGCTACCGTCCCATTAGTCTCACCAACGTTCTTTGCAAGTTGCTTGAACGGATGGTGAGCTGGCGCTTAAATTGGGTGCTGGAGTCTCGGGGCCTTCTGGCTGCGTCTCAGGGTGGGTTCCGTAAAGGCCGCTCCGCCACCGACAATCTGGTGAGCCTTGAGTCGGCCATCCGTACAGCCTTTTCCCGCCGTCAGCACCTGGTCGCTGTCTTTTTCGACATGCGGAAGGCGTACGATACGACATGGCGTCATCACATCCTTTCTACGCTTCATGGATGGGGTCTTCGGGGCCCTCTGCCGATCTTTATCAGAAATTTTCTGTCTTACCGTACCTTCCGCGTGCAAGTCGCGGCCTCGTATAGTTCCTCCCTCGTCCAGGAGAACAGGGTACCCCAGGGCTCTGTCCTCAGTGTCTGCCTGTTTTTAATTGCAATAAACGGTCTCGCTGCGGCAGTAGGAAATTCTGTCTCCGCTTCCCTGTATGCTGACGACTTCTGTCTTTACTATAGTTCTATTAGCATTGCAGCAGCTGAACGTCAGCTACAGGGCGCAATCCGCAAGGCGCAGTCTTGGGCTGTAGCGCGTGGTTTTCAGTTTTCGGCTGCCAAGACCCGCGTTATGCATTTCTGCCGGCGCCGAACGGTCCATCCTGAGCCGCGGCTTTATCTTGCCGACGAACTTCTTGCTGTAGTGGAGACCCACAGGTTTTTGGGTGTCCTTTTTGATGCCCGGTTGACTTGGCTGCCTCATATCCGGCAGCTTAAACAAGCGTGTTGGCGGCATCTCAACGCCCTGCGTTGTTTGAGCCACACCCGCTGGGGCGCCGACCGATCTACCCTGTTGCGGCTCTACCAGGCGTTAATCCAGTCTCGCCTGGATTATGGGTGCCTAGCTTATGGCTCAGCATCCCCATCTGCGTTGCGGGTGCTGGACCCAATTCTCCACAGCGGGATACGCCTTGCCACTGGTGCTTTCCGCACCAGCCCTGTGGACAGCGTCCTAGTGGAGGCAGGTGTACCTCCACTGCGGTTCCGACGCCAACGTTTGCTGGCCGCTTATGCTGCCCATGTTTTTAGCTTGCCCGGGCATCCAAATTATCGTGTCCTGTTCCCGCAGTCAGTCGTCCATCTGCCAGACCGTCGGCCCCGGTCGGGTTGTTCGATCGCCGTACGCATCAAGGAGCTTCTCTGCGGGCTTGGGTTTTTCCCAGTTCCACCTCCTTTCCAGGCGCCTCTGCGTACACCCCCGTGGTGTGTTCCTCGCCCTTGCCTTCGGCTCGACTTGGCACAGGGCTCGAAGAACTCGGTCCCTCCAGAGGCCTTCCGCCGCCGCTTTTATTCCATCCTGGCCACGTATCAGGGCTCTGGAATTGTTTACACCGACGGTTCGATGGTTGCTGGTCGTGTCGGGTATGCGCTAACTCTAGGGGACCATTCTGAACAACGGTCCTTGGCGGCTGGCTGCAGCGTTTACACTGCTGAGCTAGTCGCCATCTTTCGTGCCATAGAGTATATCCGCTCCTGCTCAGGTGAGTCCTTCGTTATCTGTAGCGATTCCCTGAGCGGTTTACGAGCTCTCGACCAGTGTTTTCCTCGTTCTCGTCTGGTGATGGCTATCCATGAGTCCCTGCATACTCTTGCGCGTTGCGGCCGCTCTGTGGTCTTTGTGTGGACCCCCGGTCATGTTGGTATCCCGGGCAATGAACATGTTGACCGCCTGGCGAAAGAGGCCACGAGTAAACAGTCTCTGGAAGTTGGCCTCCCAGAGACTGATTTGCGGGCAGTCCTCCGCCGAAAAGTTTTTGCGCTTTGGGACGCTGAATGGCGCAATCGAATCATGCCCAATAAACTCCGTGCCATCAAGGAGACTACGACTGTGTGGCGGTCATCCCTGCGAGCCAACTGCAGGGACTCTGTCGTCCTTTGTCGGCTCCGCATTGGCCACTCCCACCTGACACAGTTATTTACTGCGCCGGGAGGACCCTCCTGTATGTCGCTGCGGGGCGGCTTTGACAGTGGCCCACATTTTGTTGGCCTGCCCCCTTTTAGCTGTGGTCAGGCAGACATTTGCGCTGCCTGATACGCTCCCTGCCCTCTTATGTGATGACCCTGGTATGGCTGACTTAGTTTTCCGTTTTATTCGGGCAGGGGTTTTTTATTATTTACTCTGAGTGTTTGTTCTGTTCGTTTGTGTTGATTCTGGCCATTGGCCTACGATTTTACGCTGAGTTTTTAATGTGTTCTCGGTGGTTGGCTTTTCCTTTTTATCTCTATGGTCGGCCAACCACTGTCACACTCTGTGTGATTTTAATTTGTTTCGTCTGATCTCTGTAGGAGTATTTCTTGTCCTGTGTCGTCTGACGTCTTTCCTGTTCGTTTTTTATTCTCTTTGGGTGGTTTCCCTTTTTTTTTGGAAAAAGGGACCGATGACCGTCGCAGTCTGGTCCCTTTAATCCCCCCAAACCAACCAACCAACCAATCGTCGATTTTAGCAGATGACACGCGATCGGCCGACCGCGTTCTCCAGTTTATTAGTGACAGTGAAATGACGTCAGTCATTTGAAGCTTTTTTTGAGGACAACCACCCCCTTTCTGTAGTGGATTTTTAAGCATTCCTTTTATTTTTAGTTTCTCCAATTTTCTGACTTTGTTCCCATTGCTGCTGGTTTTCAATTTCGGTTTTTTACTGTCTTAAGTCACGGGCTGGGCGCTAATGACCATAGAAGTTTTGCGCCCTAAAACCACAAAAAAAAAGACCCAATGGACGATGACTGTCCGCCTACTGATAGCGGCGGCAGTGCTCGCTCGAAGCCAGGCCCTAAGCGGCCTTCGAGGTGACCCCTTCTCTCATCTTCCTTTTCTTACGATGGCACTTATTCGCTGGAATATTCGCAGCATTCGCTCCAACCGAGAGGACTTGAAGTTGCTGCTCCGCTTGCATCGTCCGCTCGTCGTAGCCCTCCAGGAAACGAAGCTACGCCCATGCGATCACATTGCCTTGGCACACTACACCTCTGTGCGTTTTGACCTACCCCCTATGGTAGCAATCCCAGCTCATGGAGGGGTTATGTTGCTGGTCCGGGATGATATTTACTACGATCCCCTCACGTTGCACACCGGCCTGCAGGCAGTCGCCATCCGCATTACTCTCCCCACTTTTACGTTTTCCTTTTGTACCGTTTACACTCCCTCGTCATCTGCCGTTACCAGGGCAGACATGATGCAACTTATTGCTCACCTACCTGCACCGTTTTTGTTAACTGGAGACTTCAATGCCCACCATCCCCTTTGGGGTTCTCCAGCCTCCTGCCCGAGGGGCTCCTTGTTAGCAGACCTTTTCAACCAGCTCAATCTTGTCTGCCTTAATACTGGCGCCCCTACTTTTCTTTCGGACACATCTCATACCTATTCCCATTTAGACCTCTCTATATGTACTCCCCAACTTGCACACCGGATTGAGTGGTATGCACTTGCTGATACATAGTCGAGCGACCACTTCCCGTGTGTTATCCATCTCCTGCAGCATACTCTCTCTCTGTGCTCCTCTAGTTGGACCATCTCCAAGGCAGACTGGGGGCTCTTTTCTTCCAGGGCGACCTTTCAGGATCAAACCTTCACAAGCTGCGATCGTCAGGTCGCACACCTCACGGAAGTCATTCTCGCTGCTGCTGAATATTCCATCCCTCACCCTACTTCTTCTCCACGTCGCGTACCGGTCCCCTGGTGGACCGCAGCATGTAGAGACGCTTTACGTGCTCGTCGACGTGCTTTACGCACCTTTAAACGCCACCCTACAGTGGCGAATTGTATTAATTATAAACGATTACGTGCTCAGTGTCGTCGTATTATTAACGAAAGCAAGAAAGCCAGCTGGGCTGCTTTCACAAGCACCTTCAACAGTTTTACTCCTTCTTCTGTTGTCTGGGGTAGCCTGCGCCGGCTATCTGGCACTAAGGTCCACTCCCCAGTTTCTGGCTTGAAGGTCGCGAATGAAGTCCTTGTGGCCCCTGAGGCTGTCTCCAATGCCTTCGGCCGCTTTTTCGCCGAGGTTTCGAGCTCCGCTCATTACCACCCTGCCTTCCTCCCCCGCAAACAGGCAGAGGAGGCTAGGCCACCTGACTTTTGCTCCTCGAATTGTGAAAGTTACAATGCCCCATTCACCATGCGGGAACTCGAAACCGCACTTGGCCGATCACGGTCCTCCGCTCCAGGGCCTGATTCTATTCATATTCAGATGCTGAAGAACCTTTCTCCTGCGGGTAAAGGTTTTCTTCTTCGTACATACAATCGCATCTGGATTGAGGGACATGTTCCCGCATGCTGGCGCGAGTCTATTGTTGTCCCGATTCCTAAGCTGGGGAAGGACAAGCACTTGCCTTCCAGTTATCGACCTATCTCACTTACCAGCTGTGTCTGTAAAGTGATGGAGCGAATGGTTAACTCTCGATTGGTTTGGCTTCTCGAGTCTCGACGCCTACTTACCAATGTCCAATGTGGATTTCGTAGGCGCCGCTCTGCTGTTGACCATCTGGTTACCTTGTCGACCTTCATTATGAATAACTTCTTGCGGAAGCGCCCGACCGCGGCTGTGTTCTTTGATTTACAGAAGGCTTAAGACACCTGTTGGAGGGCGGGCATTCTCCGCACCATGCATACATGGGGCCTTCGCGGTCGCCTCCCTCTTTTTATTCGTTCCTTTTTAATGGATCGACAGTTCAGGGTACGTGTGGGTTCTGTCCTGTCCGACACCTTTCGCCAGGAGAATGGGGTGCCACAGGGCTCAGTTTTGAGCGTCGCTCTGTTCGCCATCGCGATCAATCCAATAATGGATTGCCTCCCAGCTGATGTATCAGGCTCTCTTTTTGTGGACGATTTTACCATCTATTGCAGCGCGCAGCGTACACGTGTCCTGGAGCGCTGTCTTCAGCGTTCTCTTGACTGTCTTTCCTCCTGGAGTGTCGCCAATGGCTTCCGTTTTTCTGCCGAGAAGACGGTCTGTATTAACTTCTGGCGCTACAAAGAGTTTCTCCCACCGTCCTTACGACTTGGTCCCGTTGCTCTCCCAATCGTGGAGACAACCAAATTTTTAGGCCTTACCTTTGACAGGAAACTTAGCTGGTCTCCACATGTGTCATATTTGGCCGCCCATTGTACCCGTTCTTTAAATGTCCTCCGTGTTCTCAGTGGTATGTCGTGGGGAGCGGATCGAACCGTCCTACTTCGTCTATATCGGTCGATCGTCCGCTCCAAGCTGGATTATGGGAGCTTCGTATACTCCTCTGCACGGCCATCCATCTTACGCCGCCTCAACTCCATACAACATCGGGGTTTACGACTTGCGATCGGAGCATTTTATACCAGTCCCGTAGAGAGTCTTCATGCTGACGCTGGCGAATTGCCACTCACTTACCGGCGCGATATACTGCTTTGTCGGTATGCCTGTCGGCTACTGTCAATGCCCGACCATCCGTCTTATCGTTCCTTTTTTGACGACTCTCTTGACCGTCAATATAGGTTGTATGTCTCTGCCCTGCTACCCCCTGGAGTTCGCTTTCGTCGCCTCCTTCAACACCTTAATTTTTCACTCCCTGCAACCTTTCGAGTGGGCGAGAGCCACACGCCACCTTGGCTCCAGGCTCAGGTCCGCGTTCACCTTGACCTCAGCTCGCTCCCAAAAGAGGTCACCCCCAGTTCGGTCTACCACTCCCGTTTTTTGGAACTTCGTTCGAAGTTCATCACCATGATTTTCATTTATACAGATGGCTCTAAGACCAATGACGGGGTCGGGTGTTCCTTTATAGTCGGGGCACAAAGTTTCCAATACCGGCTCCATGACCATTGTTCGGTCTTCACAGCTGAGCTCTTTGCCCTCTACCAGGCTGTTCTTTACATCTGCCGCCACCGACATTCTGCTTATGTCATCTGCTCAGATTCCCTGAGCGCCATCCAGAGCCTCAGTGATCCGTACCCGGTTCACCCTTTCGTACACCGGATCCAACGCTCTCTTCAGCGGCTGGTGGACGTCGGTCCGCCGGTTAGCTTTATGTGGGTTCCTGGCCATGTCGGTATCCCTGGGAACGAAGCTGCAGATGCCGCGGCCAAGGCTGCGGTCCTCCAGCCTCGGACAGCTTCTTGTTGTGTCCCTTCGTCCGATTTTAGCAGGGTCATTTGTCGGCGCGTTGTGTCGCTGTGGCATGCCGATTGGGCTGCACTTACCGACAACAAGCTTCGGGCCTTAAAACCTCTTCCCGTGGCTTGGACGTCCTCCTCACGCCCTTCTCGGCGGGAGGAGGTCATTTTAGCAAGGTTAAGGATTGGACACTGCCGGTTCAGCCATCGCCATCTGCTGACGGCTGCGCCGGCGCCGTTCTGCCCATGTGGGCACTTGCTGACGGTTAGACACATTTTAATGTCCTGTCCCGATCTTAACCAACTGCGCCTCGATCTTAACCTGCCTAATACTTTCGATGACATTTTAGCGGATGACCCACGAGCAGCTGCTCGTGTTCTTTGTTTTATCAATTTGACACACCTCGCTAAGGACATTTGATGAAGTTTTTTAATCCTATGCCTGTCAGTCTGTCTTTTATTGTGTTTTTCCTTTTAGTTGTTGTTGTCAACTTGTGGCTCGCGGTGCATTTTTAGAGTAGTCAGGGCGCTAATGACCATTGAAGTTGTGCGCCCTAAAACCACAAAAAAAAAAAGTCCAAATGTTGCTGAATTTATCAACCCATAGTCTGTTACCTCCTTCGCCTTTATAATCGAATTTGGACCGACAGTACTTTTCCCCGACGATGGCGGGAAGCTGTCGTCGATCCTATTCCGAAACCTGGAGAGGACAAACATCTCCCTTCTAGCTATCGCCCCATTTCTCTCACGAGTAGTGTCTGTAAGGTTTTGGAGCGTATGGTGAATTACCGTTTAGCTTGGTGGCTGCAGTCCCGCAGTCTTTAAACACCTGCCCAATGCGGATTCCGAAAGCATCGTTCTGCAGTTGACCATCTTGTTGCTCTCTCCACTTATATCACGAACAATTTTCTCCGGAAACGCCAAACAGTAGCAATATTTTTCGATCTGGAGAGAGCATACGATACCTGTTGGAGGACAGGCATCCTCCGCACACTGTTCTCTTGGGGCTTTCGAGGTCGGCTGCCCCTTTTTCTTCGCGAATTTATGGCAGAGCGCACATTTAGGGTGCGGGTGAACACTACTCTCTCCCGTACTTTCTCCCAAGAAAACGGGGTACCCCAGGGCTCCGTGGTGAGTGTTGTACTGTTTGCCATTGCCATAAATCCAATTATGGATTGTCTCCTTCCTGGTATCTCGAGCTCGCTCTTTGTGGACGATCTACTACAGCTCTCAACGGACCAGCCTTCTTGAACGACGTCTTCAAGGATGTCTCGATCGCCTCCACTCTTGGAGCATCGAAACCGGCTTCCGCTTTTCTCCCGGTAAGACCGTTTGTGTTCCTGATAATGAACGTTAAAATTTTGGCTCAACCACTTATTTACAGTGCATAACTCAGAATTTTCGCGTTTCAAAGGTTAAGCCTTCATCAGAAAATTACTGCACGAGAACCTCTAAGAAGCTACGAATACAAGACATTAATAGCAATAAAAATAACGTGACTTTATCCCTTCCAGCTAAGATGCAGGTTCGTCATGGTCAACTGATAGAACATAGTAACGAATTTTTTGTCAAAGCGTATTGGCAACGTCATAACAGCCCCCAGTGTCTCAGCATGGGCTAGGGGTCCCTGTGTTCCTCAGCTGGGGACTGGTGAGTTCAGTCATCTGTTCCTGTAATCTCCAGGCATGCTTCAGCGACCGTGTGGCGCAGCGATGGAATGTTGTGTTTCGGGAATCGGGGCATTGGCTTCCCTGCCTGGACTACAAGGAAGTTACAAAAGCCTCTCAACCTCAGTGTGCCACGTTTTGATAAGTGAATGGCTGGAGAGGTAAAATGGTCTCTCGTGGGGAACCTCTGGGGCACCTGCCAACCACCCCCCCCCCCCCCCCCTCCCCGTTGTATAAAAGACATGCTGAGGCATGCAGGACTACCTGGGTCGACGATTGTTTCCTAGCACCTTGTGGGTGCCCTATGGAATGGTATCATCAAACTACTACTGATGGGACAGGTGTAACATCAGGTAGTAGCTGCACCCACTCACAGATCTCGGTTGGTCAATCCTCTTGAAGAGGTCAGACTAAGAGTAACAGGGCATTAGTGTGCCATAACACTTTCACTATAATCAAGCGAAGAGGGAACCTTTGTCTCCCTGTTCTGTATTCACAAGGCATTGGAAGGCATTGTTGGGACTCTAAAATGTGTCAAACGACTTCATAATGGAACACTTCTAGTTGAAACTGCTAATTCAAACTGTCAAAGCTTCTGGGGTGTAAGGCGTTAAGTGACTGCCCAGTTGAGTCTGAGATACATAAAACCCACAACTTCAGTAAGGGGGAGGTTAACAGCTCAGATACAATGGATGTCAACCCCGCAAAGTTACGTGAAGAATGGAAACACTTTCGTGGCACGGAAGTGCCAAACTATGAGGAGAATCAATTGCAAATTGGAAAAATCTGCAGTACTTATTCCAATGTTTAGTAGTCCACAATTACCTGAGCATAACCTCTGAGGCCATATCCGTCTTCAGTCTTGCCCGTTCGTGCCTAACCCAATGGGATGCTCAAATTGTCAGATTTGGACATACCACTATGGGATATAATGGGAAGTCTTCGTATGGCAATTATGGAGGCTCAGCTCACGAATCGGGCAATACTTGCACGCTTCCTTCGAACTGTGTGAACTGCTGTGGGGTCACCCACTGTGGAACAGAAGGTGAAAGGTTTACTACCAGGAGATTCGATGTTTCTAATAACAGATTTCTGTGTGTTCTGGAAGGCTTCCTTGCTCTGGTTTCAACGTTCATGTACCTTGGCCCAGAGGAGTACGCGGGTCGTGTGAATCCGTTCGGAGAGAAAGAAGGGCGTATGTCCAGAGCAGGACTGTAAAATTTTTTTAAAATGCAATACCATTTGTAGCGATGACTAAAAACCTTTAGAACAGGTTCTCATTTTTTATTAAGGAAGGACTAGGCCCAAGTTTGCACATATAATAAAATTTTATTAGTGTAGTTCATCACATGTTCACATTCCTTGGTACTAAAAAAATTCTGCAAAATTTACATTCATTACACTGTTTATTCTATAGCAAACAAATTCTGATAAAATAAATACGATCGCTATCAAAATCTCTTTAAACCATTTCAGTAACACCAAAAATTTAAGCAAAGGCTTTCGAAGTGAACTCAGAAAGAAACTCACCTCACAACCAGGCTAAAGTTTCCCTTTCCCTTAAATAATTCCATTTAAAAAAATATTTACCTAATTAATAAAATTATTGAACGTTCAACATTATCTTAGCAAACCTTGAACAAAACAAAATGTCTGCAAGCTTAATTACCACACATTTAAGCGTAAGCTACTGAATTATAGCTCAAGAAGAGTGCTAAATTACAGGAAGAAAATAAAATTTAGAATTTTACAGTCCTGCTCGGGACACATGCACTTCTTGCTCTGCGAACGGACCCACACGACCCGCGTACTCCTCCGGGCGTAAACATTGAAACCAGAACAAGAAAGCCTTCTAGAACACACAAATCTGCTATTAAAAACATTTCTACCCACAGCCTTAAACATACGTTGCAGTCCCTAACATGCAAATAAAACACAATAAAATAGTGGTGATACAATTAAGAAAACAACCCCACAACTTAATTACGAGTGAAAAACCTTAACAATTACACATCTCTCTTTAACTAATGAAATGAACATTCACTGATACGCATACGAAAACCGAAATGCCTCTATCGCAACCAACTAGCATGTGCCAGCTTAGTCGAATATTAACAAGTAATGAGCAGCACCAGTATCATAACCTGAACTGAGAGAGTTTTAATACGACGAACGGGCCTGTGCAATTCTTTAATTTTTTGCGATAACCACAGTTGTCGTTGGAATCATGCTCACTAGAAAGATAATCGGTAAGACAAACTCCAGCAGATGGAAACGGAGCCCTTAACCAACGTCTTGGGGCGGGAGAGCAGATAAACGTCCGGTGTCAACACAGAGGCAGTCCGGCCGTCACTCTCCTCTCTCGCACACTGTGCTCCAGCCGCAGCGCACCACAGTTGCGCCTCCTGGTCGCTCAGTTCCGTCACCCCCGCAGCTTGCCTCGGACATCCGCTATATACCCAGCCAGCGCGAGACAAAATATATACTAGCTAGCTTACATAGTCTTTTAACCACATGAGACAGATTCTATTACCTCGATGTGAACACATTAACCTCCCCCCTTTAAACCAAAACTCCTCCGGACCACCCCACCTTGAGTTGGTTCAGATGGGTTCGAAACGCCCTCTGCGTTTTAAGGTCCCGTACCAGGAAGTTTACAGGGTTACAACTCCAACAACCAGACATGGGCCTACATATCTGGGCGCTAACTTGTCGACGGCTTCATTATCTCGGTGAGTTTGCCCCCAAAAATGTTTGACAAAGTCTCCAACCGACAACGGCACCGCACGCCTTCCCTTATTATAGGCTGCTTCTTCTCGGCGGTGACCCCGCAGCTCATCAGGGTCCACACACTCCGGTAGGATGTCTCTAAAGAACCACAGATTACTTAAAGGTGTGTTAATCCCATAACCAAGGAGTAACTTGCCAGTAGTATTCCCATGGCTCTCACCCCCCAGGGGGGTCCACAACTCTTTTGTGGATACGTGCGTAGCGAGCACGGGACCCCGAGCTAATGTGGCCTTCCTTCCTTTCCGGGCTGCATACCTTCCCATTCCGCATCCTTCCCCATCCCTATCTTCGCCCCTCCTCCCCTCACCTCTGGCTGTTTCCTTCCCTTTCTCCCCATCTGGGAGTATGGTTTGTGCCTACGTCCGGAGACAGACGCTCGTAAATGTACTGCATTCTTTGCCTTCCTTGCTTTTATGTCTTCTTCCTTCCTTTGTCCTTCTGTCTTCTTCCTTCCTTTGTCCTTCTGTCTTCTTCCTTCCTTTGTCCTTCTGTCTTCTTCCTTCCTTTGTCCTTCTGTCTTCTTCCTTCCTTTGTCCTTCTGTCTTCTTCCTTCCTTTGTCCTTCTGTCTTCTTCCTTCCTTTGTCCTTCTCTTTTCCTTACCTCTTCTCTTTCCCTTTTCTCCGCTGCGGCGTTTGAGACCTCTCTTCCTTCCTTTCCCTTTCTCTTTCTTCCTCCCTGTGCGTGTCTGAAGGCCGACCCACGCCCTTCGTGCGTAGCCGGTGACGGGGTAACGCGTAATTCCCCGCCCCGGGTAGACAGGTAGGACACGTACGTACCCCCTGGTAACGGCCAGGCCCAGGGAGGGGTGATTACCCGAGCTGATACCTTCCGAAAATGCCGATTGGTCCCTCCGTCCGGTTGTCGGGAGGTGTGACATGAGGTGTGAACAATCACCTAAGGCGGGAGTGCCCTCAGAGAGGGCCCCCACAAGGGAGGAGCGCGCCATCGGAGACGCCGGTAATCATGGGGGATTCTTCCGCAATGGTTTCCTCACCTTCCACTAAGTCTGCTCACAAACGTAAGTATACTGAGTCTCAGCCACAGACGATTCTTCCATCGTTACCACAGTTTCTTGTTGTTTCTCGGTCTGATGAAGGTCACGACTTCTCCACGGTCAACCCTTTCATTATTCAGAAAGGTGTCGACGCAATAGCAGGTCCTGTAAAGTCTTGTTCCAGATTACGGAATGGCACCCTGTTGTTAGAAACACACAGTGCCCTCCAGGCACAAAAATTGCTGCGTACTTCTCTGCTCCACACCTTCCCTGTCCGGGTGGAACCGCACCGTACCTTAAATTCCTCGCGTGGAGTCGTTTATACACGCTCCCTCGATGGATTGTCTGACGAAGAAATTCAGCACTATCTGTCTGACCAGGGCGTAACGGCAGTTCATAGAGTAATGAAACGGGTTGACACGAACATCATTCCAACCCACACTGTCTTCTTGACATTTGACACAGTTCAACTTCCATCGAAAATCAAAGCAGGCTGAGATAATTTCCGTTCGCCCTTACGTCCCAAACCCTACGCGTTGCTATCGATGTCAGCGGTTCAATCACACCAGCCAGTCCTGTTCCAATCCAGCCAAATGTGTTACGTGTGGCAAGGATGCCCATGAGGGTGCTTGTCCACATCCATCCCCTCACTGCATCAACTGTATGGGTGACCACGCTGCTTCCTCTCGAGATTGCCCCGTTTTTAAGGACGAGAAGCTCATCCAGGAAATAAGGGTGAAGGAAAAGGTGTCGACCTTTGCTGCTCGAAAATTATTCGCCAGTCGCAAGCCCACCGTGCCTCAGACAGGAAAATACAGCACTGTCCTTGCTTCTCCTCGGCCAACAAAGGAGGCGGCCACGCAGACTTGCGACCTCACCTTTAGTACCACGGTCGTCAGATCGGCCAGCGCAAAGATCGCTCGTTCAACCTCACCACTTTCGCCTGCCCACTCTATGGCTCACCCTTCGTCGGGTTCTGCTACATCTCGAGCCCACAAGTCGGACGCCAAGTCTTCGAAAAAAGAGCATACTCGTGAAGAGTTTTTACGTACCGCAACTTCACAACCATCGGTTCCTTCTTCATCTAAACCACATTCTTCCAAGAAGGCTACAAAGAAACCCAGTTCCTCTCCTTCTCCGCCAAGGCGTGCCCCCTCTACAGCACCACCTGGCGGAAATCGCCCTCGGCCATCTTCTGTGTCGCCTAGGCGCACTGCTGGTGGCCGGTCAACAGGCCGATCGCTGGTGGCAGGGACTGCTCCTGACCAACCTATGGATCAGGATCTTCTGCCTTCGGCTGAATGCCATTCCATGCTGTCGGTTGCTAGCTCCGAGCAGTCTTTGAGTTGACAGCAACTTTGGTCACATTCCTCCATTCTCTTTTCACCCCATGTCCATTATCCACTGGAATATCCGCGGCATTCGAGCCAATCGGGATGAATTGTCGGTCCTCTTACGCTCCTACTCGCCGGTCATCTTCTGTCTTCAGGAAACAAAGCTGCGTCCCCATGACCGCTTTGTTCTCCCTCACTTTCAGTCCGTCAGATATGACCTCCCCTCTGTTGAAGGCACTCCAGCCCATGGAGGACTCATGATTCTTCTCCATGATACTCTCCATTATCACCCAATCCCCTTAAACAGTTCCTTCCAAGCTGTCGCCGTCCGTCTTTCCCTTTCTGGATACACGTTCTCTCTTTGTACTGTATACATTCCATCATCCACACCAATGGCACGAGCTGATCTCCTTCATCTTCTTAGTCAGCTTCCACCCCCCTATTTGCTGGTTGGGGACTTCAATGCCCACCACCTGCTTTGGGGATATCCTCATCCTTGTCCACGTGGCTCTCTATTGCTAGACGTCTTCCACCAAGCGGATCTAGTTTGCCTCAACACTGGGGTCCCCACATTTTTGTCTGCCTCCACGACAAATTTATCTCATTTGGACCTTGCGGTCGGTACTGTTCCGCTAGCTCGGCGCTTCGAATGGTTTGCCCTTGATGATACACACTCGAGTGACCACTTTCCATGTGTCCTTAGACTGCAGTCTCCACTGCCATATATGCGCTCGCGACGCTGGAAATTTGCCCAAGCCGATTGGACACTTTTCTCGTCTCTCGCGACATTCGATGACCGTCGCTTTCCCAGCGTCGACGATGAGGTCACACATATTACCGACGTTATTCTTACAGCTGCAGAACGTTCAATACCACGCACCTCCGAATTGCCCCGGCGCCCCCCAGTTCCTTGGTGGAACGAGGCATGCCGTGACGCACTACGTGAGCGGCGACGTGCTCTACGCAATTTCCGTCACCATCCTACTTTGGCCAACTGTATCCGCTATAAGCAGCTCCGTGCGCGATGCCGTCGCGTCATCCGCGATAGCAAGAAGGCAAGCTGGAAATTCTTTATTAGCTCATTTAACACCTTCACTCCCTCCTCGGAAGTTTGGAGTCGGCTTCGACGGTTCTCAGGCGCGCCTAGTTTCTCCCCGGTATCTGGGCTCACTGTCGCGCATGATACCTTAGTGGACCCCGTCGCAATTTGTAACTCATTGGGTCAGCACTTTGCTGAGATTTCGAGCTCTTCAAATTACCCGCCAGCGTTTCTCCCGAAGAAACGTGCAGCAGAAGTGCGACATCTTGCTTTCTCCTCTCCAAATCACGAAAGCTACAATACTGTTTTCTCCATGCGGGAACTCCAACATGCCCTCTCATCTTCTCGCTCCTCCGCCCCAGGACCGGATGGAATCCATGTCCAGATGTTGCTGCATTTATCAACCCATAGTCTGCGTTACCTCCTTCGCCTTTATAATCGAATTTGGACCGACAGTACCTTTCCCAGACGGTGGCGGGAAGCTATTGTCGTTCCCGTTCCGAAACCTGGAAAGGACAAACATCTCCCCTCTAGCTATCGCCCCATTTCTCTCACGAGTAGTGTCTGTAAGGTTTTGGAGCGTATGGTGAATTACCGTTTAGCTTGGTGGCTGGAATCCCGCAGTCTTTTAACACCAGCCCAATGCGGATTCCGGAAGCATCGTTCTGCAGTTGACCATCTTGTTGCTCTCTCCACTTACATCATGAACAATTTTCTCCGGAAACGCCAAACGGTAGCAATATTTTTTGATCTGGAGAGAGCATACGATACCTGTTGGAGGACAGGCATCCTCCGCACACTGTTCTCTTGGGGCTTTCGAGGTCGGCTGCCCCTTTTTCTTCGCGAATTTATGGCAGAGCGGACATTTAGGGTGCGGGTGAACACTACTCTCTCCCGTACTTTCTCCCAAGAAAACGGGGTACCCCAGGGTTCCGTGCTGAGTGTTGTACTGTTTGCCATCGCCATAAATCCAATTATGGATTGTCTCCCTCCTGATGTCTCGGGCTCCCTCTTTGTGGACGATTTTGCGATCTACTACAGCGCTCAACGGACCAGCCTTCTTGAACGTCTTCAAGGATGTCTCGATCGCCTCCACTCGTGGAGCATCGAAACTGGCTTCCGTGTCTCACCCAGTAAGACCGTTTGTGTCAATTTTTGGCGACGTAAGGAGTTTCTTCCGCCCTCCTTACATCTAGGTCCTGTCAACCTTCCGTTTTCAGACGTCGCTAAATTCTTGGGTCTTATGTTTGACAGAAAACTGTGCTGGTCCTCCCACGTCTCCTATCTTTCGGCTCGCTGTCTGCGATCGCTTAACACCCTCCGTGTCCTGAATGGTACCTCCTGGGGAGCAGACAGAGTGGTCCTTCTCCGCCTCTATCGCGCCTTAGTGCGCTCGAAATTGGATTATGGAAGCATAGTCTACTCCTCTGCTCGGCCGTCTATTCTTCGGCGTCTCGATTCTATCCACCACCGTGGATTACGTTTAGTGTCTGGAGCTTTTTACACTAGCCCTGTGGAAAGCCTTTATGCTGAGACTGCTGAACCTCCGCTGTCCAATCGGCGAGCAGTCCTCCTGAGTCGTTATGCTAGCCATCTGTCTTCCATGCCTGCTAATCCAGCCCACGACCTTTTTTTCGACGCCTCCTTTGATGTAGGGTATGCAGGCCGCTCCTCCTCCCTACTACCCCCGGGAGTCCGCTTCCGTCAATTGCTCCATTCTCTTTCCTTCCGCTTTCCTAAAACCTTCTTGACAACTTGGGGTACAGCACCGCCTTGGCTCCGTCCCCGGATCTGCCTGCTCCGTGACCTTTGTCAATTTCCCAAGGATGGTACCCCTACACTTGTTTATCGTCGGGCATTTGCTGCTCTATGTGCAGAAATGACGGACGCCACATTTATTTACACCGACGGCTCGAAAACATCGTTAGGTGTAGGGAGTGCCTATATTGTTGGCGACACCCCAAATCGCTTTCGGCTTCCGACCACTGTTCGGTTTATACTGCGGAGCTTTACGCTGTTCTCCAGGCTGTCCACTACATCCGCCGCCATCAGCGGATACAGTACGTTATCTGCTCAGATTCTCTCAGCTCTCTCCTCAGTCTCCAAGCTCTTTACCCAGTGCACCCTCTGGTCCACCGGATTCAGGACTGTCTGCGCTTGCTCCACCTGGGGGGCGTCTCGGTGGCGTTCCTCTGGCTCCCGGGACACGCTGGTATCTGTGGGAATGAGGCGGCCGATATAGCGGCCAAGGCTGCAGTCTCTCTTCCTCGGCCAGCTATTCAGTCGCTTCCCTTCACCGATATACGGAGCGGTTTATGTCGCCAAGTTGCTCATTTATGGCATGCGCATTGGTCGGTACTTCCCCGTAATAAATTGCGGGAAGTGAAAGCCCTTCCTTGCGCTTGGACCTCTTCCTCCCGAACGCGTCGTCGGGAGGAGGTAATTTTAGCTAGTCTCCGGATAGGGCACTGTCGTTTTAGCCATCGATATCTTTTAAGCGGCGATCCTCCCCCACTCTGTCCCCACTGCTCTCAGCTGTGGACGGTAAGACACCTTTTAATTGAATGCCCCTATTTTAATCCGTTACGCGCCCGTCTACAGCTATCGCCTGATTTATCGTCGATTTTAGCAGATGACACGCGCTCAGCCGACCGCGTTCTCCAGTTTATTAGTGACAGTGAAATGACGTCAGTCATTTGAAGCTTTTTTTGGAGACAACCACCCCCTTTCTGTAGCAGATTTTTAAGCTTTCTTCTATTTTTAGTTTCTCCAATTTTCTGACTTTGTTCCCATTGCTGCTGGTTTTAAATTTCGGTTTTTTACTGTCTTAAGTCACGGGGTGGGCGCTAATGACCATAGAAGTTTTGCGCCCTAAAACCACAAACCAAAAAAAAAAAAAACATGGCTCTCATGTTGTGCAGTGTTGAATGCCATCTCAGCAACTGGTCGCACTTACTTGGAGCCCTTGAATGATAAATGTTTAAGGCTGATTTTAAATTTCGGTTAATCCGTTCTGCAAACGAAGGTTGCGGATAGTATGGCGTAGTGGTGCAATGTCGAATACTTTGTGAAAAGCAAAACCTACGAAACTGTCTGGAACAAAATTCAGGGCATTATCACTTACTAACCTTCGTGGTGGGCCAAATGTGGTAAAAATAGATACCAAATGCCGAATACTAGTCTGAGCAGTGGTACTTTGGCTTGGAATCAGCCAAACAAACACAGTAAAGGCGTCCACTATTTTCCACATGGCAGTGTCTCCCAGAACTTTAGTAATATAATTCAGTAAGAACGATTGACTCATGTAAAAATAACAACCAACACATTTCTAGCCCCCCAGCAATGCTGTACACTATTTTATGCCTAAGACTGCGGAGTGAATGTTGGTGTAAGTAATTTCAAAACCCAGTGACATACAGGAGTCACTATATTGGGCTGGTCAAAACCACATTGTCTAAGAACTCTTACCAAGTCAGTGAAAAAAAACATGCGTCATTTTTACTCACAAAATTGGTGTGTAGGAATTAATAATTATTTCCAGTGAGACAGGTCTGGCACTGAAATGGAATGTTTAGCAAAGTCACACCTATATGTTACTCAGTCTCTTCTTAACTGATTTTTGGAAATCAATGGAGTATTTCTGATACTGGTATTGTTACATTTTAATACCATGACAGCAATGTTAGTGATAAAGCATACGGTGAATTGACATATCTTCTAAACAGACAAGTTTAAACAGCAATGATCTCCAGGTAAACTAGCTACCAATGCAGTGAGATAATTCCCCAATAACGTTGGAGACACCCCTGTAATTTCTTAGGTTTCATTTACAGTAGTTTGTAGTGATCTTAATTTCAGTATTTTTCCCCCTCCTGCAGTTAACAAGCGACTTACATGTACATAATTACGTTATTTTTTTCCCAGCAAATTATTAAGTTTCGAAGTATCAGAACAAACAAGCTGGGACATCAGTGTCGCAAAATCTAGGCCTCACTGAGTGAGTAGTAGTTGTCCTTGCCGCTAAGGTAAAGCACTGGCCTTTTCCAGTTCTGCACCTTTTCCTTCTCTTCGGGTGCCTCATTGATGAGCAGTTGCTTGGAGCTGAGCTCGGAGGCTCCTGTAGCTGTACACCAACAGAAAGAGATATCCATTGACCATCCATTGTTGGCTTGTTGATGCCTCAGCTGCATCTGGAGTCATTGAAACAGTTGTATTATTTTCATGTTGGGTTGTCACTTTCTTTACTTCATTTACTGTTTCCTTTGCTGGTAATTTTTTCACTCTCTTCCATGATGTCCATCTCCTGGTCAGTGGACAGAGTTACATCTGTAGGTGACAAATCGGGTTCCTGCACTACAGCCAGCTCATTGCCTTCATGGCTTTCCAGTGTATTGGGAGGGAGGGCACTGGGAGGGAGGGCACAGGAAGCTGATGATGAGTTTCATTAATCATCTTGGGAAAGAACCTTACATGCATGGCATCTTGACGCAGCTGCACTCATCCCTATCCATTCCTTGTGCTTTTCCATAAATCCTTTAAGTTGCCATTTTTTCAAGGTATTCATATATGCCCGCCACTGTGTCTCACCAAACTCCTTCGTAGATTGCCTGTCACTTAAGACACTTTTATATAAATTTTTAGCGTAGCTGTAGTCACAACATTCGAACTGTGAAGAAACTGACGAGGATGTAGATGCCCCAGAAGACATTTCTGGTTTGCTTCCCTTTGCACAATGTGGCAAGTTGTCGATTATTCCGAGAACTGCGCCGTCGGACAGCAAACAGCAGTGAGGTACAGAACCAGGACGCTCCGCTCGCAAAACACGGACAACCGCCTTCGTAGCTGTCGCCCTCGTCACCATTTCGTTGTCATCTATACGCAAGTCACCATATAGTTGTCAAATAAAAAACGATTTGCAGCAGGCAGCCGAAATGGAACTCCCGTCCAAAATACGCCACGCGCCCGTTTCACCGTAAACTCTGATACTGCTGCTTACTCTCGCAAGGCAACTGATAGCCTCACGCCACATGCCCGAACTTCAGGGCCATCGCTTTCCAGGTAAGATGTTAATTGATTTTAGCCAAAGTTTTCTTACCTCCTAGGTGCCCTCCACCCACTGGTTGGTGATAATACCTGAACACCGTGGGTACTAAACTTTGGCAAACAAATTCTTTCTTTCTGATCACGTCACCCATTTAAAACAAAGCATCCCTTTTTCCAAGGAATATCCTTCTAACCCCTGCCCGTTGCGAAATTTCCTTCGTATCACTGCCAAGTCGGGATCCTTCTCTTGCACTTCCCTCAGCTTTCGAAACAAGTCGGGAATCTGTCAACACTCCCCCTACGACTTGACTTTGCAGTCGCAGGTTCCAATCCTGCCTCGGGCATGGATGAATGTGATGTCCTTCGGTTAGTTAGGTTTAAGCAGTTCTAACTTCTAGGGGACTGATGACCTCAGAAGTCCCATAGTGCTCAGAACCACTTGAACAAATTTGGGAGACTTCCTGCTCTTGTTCGAACATTCGGCTTTGCGCATCCGCAACCGAATTTTGCAAGCCTTTAATACGTACAACGTCGAATTGGAATGCTGATATCCTGATAGCCCAACGTGCTATCCTACTCGTCTTTCGGGGTCGCGCCACCCCAACTTAGAGCTTGATTGTCCACCTCCAATTGAAAACTCCGATGTTAGAGATAAAACTTGAATTTTTCAATGGCGAAGAACACCGCTAAAGCTCATAAACAGAATAGTTAAGCTCTGGATCAGACAATACCCTCGAAGAAAAAGCTACGGGTCGACGTTCCCCTTCCTGTAGTTGCGAAAAAACCGCAGCAATAGCGGTATTTCATGCGTCAGTTTGTACAATAAAAGGCAAATTGTAGTTGGGAATAGCTAACACAAGCGCATTACTAATGGCTTGTTTAAGCGCCTCAAAAGCGGATTGCTGGCTATCCCCACCATTGGAACTTCTCCCCTTGTTTCCTTAACTGATTTATAGGGGCCGCTAATCCAGCAAAATTCGGTACAAATTTTCGAAAAAGAATTGCACATACCAATGTAACGGGATAGTTCTTTCTTGTCAGGAGGTGTAGGAAACCTATGAATCGCACTGGTTCTAGACTGATGTATTAAAACCCCCTTGGTTTGACATAATATGCCCCAAGAAGGAAATTTCCTCTTTCGCTAATTTGACCTTGCCTGGTTTAACGGTTGGCCTGCTTCACTCAAACTCGTGATCACTAACTTAAGGTGTTCAAGATGTTCATCAAAAATCTTACTATAGATAACCACGTCGTCTAGATAATTGGAGACAAATTTGAATTTAAATTCGCCAAAGACGGCATATAACAGTCGGGAAAGTACTGCCGCCCTCTGTAGCCAACCCAAACGGTACACAGTTAAATTTGTACAGATTTTAATCAGTGCAGAAAGCCATTAATGGTTTAGACTCTTCATGCAATGGGATTTAATAGGCTTGGTTCAAATCCAATACGGAAAAGACCTGAGCTCCCGAAAACAAACAAGCATGCAAGTCCGGTAAGGTCATCGATTCTAACTCATTTTGGTTTAACAACCGGTAGTCTACCACCGACCTAAACCCCATATTATTGGGCTTTGGCACCAAAAAATATGGCGAGGCATACGGCGACACTGACGGTCTAACAACCCCTTCCTCTAACAACTTACTCACAATCTTACGTAACGCCTCATCTTAGGAGGGGATAGCCGGTAAGGCGACTGTCTAACAGGGTTCGAATCCCTGAGTCTTATCTTACAACACAGCTGTGTCGCTCGAAACTTTAAGGACAAAACGTCAGGGAACGGGGATGTCCGCCGCTCGTGGTCTCGCGGTAGCGTTCTCGCTTCCCGAGCACGGGGTCCCGGGTTCGATTCCTGGCGGGGTCAGGGATTTTCACCTGCCTCGAGATGACTGGGTGTTTGTGTTGTCCTCATCATTTCATCATCATCCAGGAAAGTGGCGAAATTGGACTGAGCAAAGATTGGGTAATTGTATGGGCGCTGATAACCACGCAGTTGAGCGCCCCACAAACCAAACATCATCGTCAGGGAACGGGTGAAGCTCATCTAAAAGCTAGCTAGTCTGCTCACGGGAAAGATGTCAAAGATCGGAACCATCTTCCTGCACATTGTACACACTACTTAGCTTCTTCTGATCACATAGCTGAAAAATTACCCCCGGACGAAAGTTCAAGGAAAATTCTTTCCGTGCATGATTTAATACACAACCCGTTTTAACAAGAAAATCATATCCGACCAAGACGTACAGACAAGCCCCGAATAATTAAAAACCGCCAAGGCCATGAAAATACACCAATCTTTAACTTACACTTTATACTACCTACAACATTTAAATGTCCGTTGGCCACGTATCTACAATCACTTTCGGTCATTTGTAAGGGTGGTAAACCGGCACGAGACCTATTATCCACTTATAATCTAAGAGAGAAACTACTCCCGGAATCCAGAAACCCCTGCACCGGCTCCAAACCCACAGACACCCAAGCAAACGGAAGGCGAGAAGTATTAACCGCACATACCTTACAACGGCGGGGAGGCCTAACTCCCTTCATCCCCCGGGTTGCCTTCTGGCGTCAGCTATTATCACGCGGTTTACGGCAACTACGTACAAGGTGCACCAAACTCCCACATCTAAAACAGCGCGCAGTCTGACAATGACGCTGCGAAAACTCCTTTTTAAATTCCAAGCTTTTAAAGTTGGTATCAGGTGTTCGCTTTCTTTCGCACTTACTACCAAAATGCTGCACACTTTCTATTCCCACTACTAAATCATGAAATGAAATGACCGCGGCTTATCTGCTAAGATCCACTGAGACCGACCTTGCGGATGCATACCTTCAAGCAGGCTACTCACAGCATCTACCTCGGTTACTTCAATGCATAGGTCTATCACAGCTGTTCTCACCCCATCGACATATTCAGACAATGACTCAATATCCTGAACATAAAAATAATCGTCCACAAGATCCTTGCGCCTTGGTTCACCTAAACACTCTTTCAAAATTGTCTGACGTAGACAAAACAAGGAACCACCTTGGCTTAATGGATAAATTAACTGACAGATTAATCCTTCCGGGACTTGTAATACACGAGCTTGGTTTTCCAACTTAACAATCGACCATAATAACTCTTATATGCTATTAACGTCCTTTACAGATAAGCTACATATTCCCTGAAGTAGTGGTAAGACGGGATTTGTCAGTTTAGTAAACTGTTGCGAACTCCGGACTGCAATATTCAGACTGCCCCTTTTACCTTCCTCTACATCTTGCTTCCCTTCCCCTTCCCCTTCCTGCCATTTATAAGTAAATAGGGTGCTTTGAACTGAAGTTCTTGTTGCAACATCCGTATATGATTCAGAAATTTATTGCCTTCACAAAGCAGCTGAATATCACTAACTCGATTAGCCACGTGATCCACCAGAGCGTGTAACCGTAACAATTGAGCTTGGGAGGGACGAGAACCTTCTAAAAACTCAATGCCTTCGTTTACAACACCCAATAAGGAAAAACATGCGGCGCATGAGGTACTCACCTCGCCTACTGCACCGACAGTCATGTTTACAGGCTTGTCTAATATACCTCGCAACCGCTGGCTCAGTTCGGCCACGCTGCCCTCGTCTCCTTCGCCTCTTATCCGAAGTTCATACTGCAGTGGTTCTTTTCTTATATACTTCAAGCCCAACACACTGCGAACTGCCATGGCACGGGAGCTGGAAACACACAGGGAATTTTAAACAAGGCCCTCAACCCAATATAATTTTATTATTCATATACCTAACAAAGAACCAAGGAATGAAATGCAAACAGTGGAACCACGCTCTGCTACCATTTGTAGCGATGACTTAAAATCCTCAGAACAGGCTCTCACTTTTGATTGAGGAAGGACTACACCCAAGTTTGCACATATAACAAAATTTTATTATAGTTCGTCAGCACACGCTCACATTCCTTGGTACTAAAACAAAAAAATATACTGTACAATTTACATTCATTACACTCTTCATCCTTTAGCAAGCAAATTTTGAAATAAATAAGATCACTATCAAATTCTCTACAAACCATTTCAGTAACACCAAAAATTTAAGCAAAGGCTTTCGAAGTGAACTCAGAAAGAAACTCGCCTCACAACAAGGCTAAAGTTTACCTTTCCCTTAAATAACTCCATTTAAAAAAAAAATTTACCCAATTAATAAAATTATTGAACGTTCAACATTATCTTAGCAAACCTTTAACAAAACAAAATTTCTGCAAGCTTAATTACCACACATTTAAGCATAAGCTACTCAGACAATTACAGCTCAATAAGACTGCTAAATTAAAGGAAGAAAATAAAATTTAGAATTTTACAGTGCTGCTCTGGACACATGCCCTTCTTGCTCTCCGAACAGACCCACACGACTCGCGTACTCCTCCGGGCCAATGTACATAAACATTGAAACCAGAACCAGCCTTCTAGAACACACAAATATCTGCTATTAGAAATATTTCTACCCACGGCCTTCCACATACGCTGCAGTCTCTAACATGCAAATAAAACAATAAAATAGTGGCTATACAATTAAAAAACAACCCACAACTTAAGAGTAAAAAACCTTAACAATTACACATCTCTATTTAACTAATGGAAAGAACATTCACTGATACACAAATACGAAAACCAAAATGCCTCTTTCGCAACCAATTAGCATGTGCCGGCTTAGTCGAATATTAACAAGTAATGCGCAGCACCAGTATCATAACCTGAATCTGAACTGGGAAAGTTTTTATACGACGAACGAGCCTGCGCAGTTCTTTAATTTCTTGCGATAACGACATACGTCGTTGGAATGATGCTCACTAGAGAGATTATCGGTAAGACTGAAACTCCAGCAGATGTAAACGGAGCCCCATAACCAACGTCTGAGGGCCGGAGAGCAGATAAACGTCCGGTGTTGACACCGAGGCAGTCCGGCTGTCACTCGCCTCTCTCGCACACTGTGCTCCAGCCGCAGTGCGCCACAGTTGCGCCTCCTGGTCGCTCAGTTCCGTCAGCCTCCCTGCTTGCCTCTGACATGGGCTATTTACCCAGCCAGCGCGAGACGAAATCGATACTGGCTAGCTTACGTAGTCTTTGCACCAGAGGAGATAGATTCTATTACCTCGTTGTGAACATATCACTTGTACGCTTCCTTCGAAATGTGTAATCTGCTGTGGGGGTCACCCAGTGTGGAACAGAAAGTGAGAGCTTTACAACGAGAAGAGGAAAATCCAGGAGTTGAAAGTAAAGAGGTGGATAATCTATGGAGAAGCTAAAAAGCTTTCAAAGCTGTGCAACCACCAGTTTTCCTACTTCTTTTGCGTAGGCCCTTAAGACACCAGTCGCAAAGTGTGATGCCTCCACACATGTGCTTGGTGTACCTGGAGGGACGGTGGGAGGGGACGCTTCACTTCAAACAGAAGCCATTCGGAAGGCATTGGCAATGGACTTACCACCTAAGCTACATACCAATGGCCACCATGAGAAGCCTACTAAACCATCCCTTCAACCCAAGCAACCACCTCGTCCCATAAAGTCCTTCGAAAAGCAGTTCAAAGTCGAAGAAACTGACAGTTAAACCTACAGATCCGTGTCCTCTCCCCATCCGATGGGGACTATGCTCTTGAGTATATGGACCTCCAGTCAGAGGAACCACATAGCTGGGAATTGGCCAACGTTCCCGCTGACCGCCTTAGTAAATCTGTCTCCTAGAAAAGAACAGCCTTTCTTAAACAATGGCTCCTGCAGAGATTTGTGTTGCAGTGGAGTTTCAATGGCTATAGCTCACATTTGAAAGAAATACAGCTCCTGGTGCAGAATAAATTGCTTTGCATCTGCTTACAAGAAACGCATCTTAGTGACGAACACACCTGCATTACAGGATTACCACCCCTACAGGAAGGAAGACACAACTGGAGAGAGGGTTGAAGGTGGAGTGGCTGTTTCCGTTGACAGTAGGCATACTGCCCCTCACCACAACCATGCAAGCAATTGCTGTGAAAGTTGTCGCACCCTTTAATAAGCGTGTTCTTTATATCTTGCACCTAATTATGTTTCGGATGCTGACACTGATAGAATTCCTGCGGACACTCCCACGCCCATTCCTGCTCGTGGGGGGGGGGGGGGGGGGGGGGGTGCTGCTTGGGGACTTCAATGCACACAATATACTGTGGGGCGCTCCAGGGGTCTAATGATTGAGTGACTCGTCCATTCTCAGAATATATGGCTTCTGAATGCGGGTCAGATAACACTTTTCCACAGCTACAGGGTCTCTTTCAGGCATTGAGATTTTTGTTCTTTAGGTCTTTCAGACTTGGTTCAGTGGGAAGTGGGTACAGATAAAAGTTCTAGTGAGCACTTCCCAGTGTAGATCCATCAGCCAACTAAGGCGGTGGCTGACAATGGATGATCCAAATGGTTGCCGTACAGTCGACAGGCTACTTTTGAACAGGATTCTGCACACGATATAGTGGCCCATATCACTTCAGAGATTCAAGGAGCTGCTGCAGAGTCCATCCCCTAATATCGCTTCAGACGACGGCCTGTACCTTTGCGGAGTGACAACTGTCGATTGGCAGTCAGCACCAGACGAACAGCTCTGTCGAATATCACACTGTCCAGAAAACCTTCATGCCTTTAGATCTGCGAGAGCATGTGCGAGGTGAGTACTAAAAGAACAGAAGAGGGCTTCCTTGAAGGAATTGATTACTTCCATTAATCTATCCACTTCCATTGCACAAGTTTAGGACTCAATACAACGATCTCTGGCAAGGGCAGCACATGTCCCCTTACAGCCTTTCCAAGTAATGTGGTTTTTAGAATGAGATTTTTCACTCTGCAGCGGAGTGTGCGCTGATACGAAACTTCCTGGCAGCTGTGTGCCCGACCTAGACTCGAACTCGGGACCTTTGCCTTTCGCGGGCAAGTGCTCTACCATCTGAGCCACCGAAGCATGACTCACGCCCGGTCCTCACAGCTTTACTTCTGCCAGTACCTCGTCTCCTACCTTCCAAACTTTATAGAAGCTCTCCTGCGAACCTTGCAGAACTAGCACTCCTGAAAGAAAGGACTGGGCGTGAGTCGTGCTTCGGTAGCTCAGATGGTAGAGGACTTGCCCGCGAAAGGCAAAGGCCCGAGTTCGAGTCTCGGTCGGGCACACAGTTTTAATCTGCCAGGAAGTTTCAATGTGGTTTTGGTAGACTTGCCGGAAGACACTCCGCAGGTTTTAGCTGAAGACTTCTTTGCTGTCACTGCCTCATCCAAACAAGCTCGTGTTTTTCAGATGTTCTGTAGTACTGTAGAGACGAGGAAGCTCAAGTTCTTCTCGTATGAGGAAGTCAACGACCTTCCATTCTGAATGTGGGAATTGGAATCAGCTTTGTCTGCAGCCAGACTCACCTCTCCAGGACCTGAAGCAAAAGGACAACTCCCCTCTTGCTTCAGTTAGATATTGTTTGATGGACAGTACCTCACAACTTGGAAGGAGGCAATATTAGTTCCACTCTCGAACCCAGGAAAGGACTGTAGAACCCCTAACAGTTCCTAGACTGTAGCCCTTACCAGCTGTATAACTCTCTCGAACACCTGGTAAACCGCTGTCTCGTCTGGCTGTTGGGATACCGAGATCACCTGAGACGCTGCCAGTTCGGTTTCAGGCGCTAGTTCCACCCTTAACTTAATCCTACTGGAGATTGCGATACAGGAGTCCTTCGTATTCCGAAAGCATTTGGTTTGTGTATTCGAGCTCAAAAAAGAGTACAATACTGCTTGCAGGTACGTCTTTCGCAAACTTCATGAATGGGGAAGACGTGGACGCCTGATATTTCTTATCCAATCCTTTCTCGAGGACCGAAGTTTTCGTTATCGCGTCGGCGATGCCATGTCTAACTGCCATGTTCATTAGAATTGGGTGCCCCAGGGCAGTGTCCTCAGTGTCACATTGTTTGCCATTGCTATCAATGGCATTTCCTCTGCTGTCAGGAGCCCTGTCAAATGCTCATTGTTCGTGGAGGACTTGGCAATCTACTTTTCCTCTGATCTTACAACAAAGAGGGAGCTACAGCTGACAATTAGGATGATACAAACCTGGGCCAGGGTGCCTATTCTGTATCTTTCCGTCGTTGTGCCGATCGTTTCGGTACTCAATAGCACCGAACAGTCTAGTACTCGAAGTAAGAGTCCCTGTGTTATTCAGTATGCATTTCGGTAGCAATACCGTTCGGGTCTAGAGAACCAAAGCGCTGTTGTCGGTTCGTGTCACGCAAGCCAATCAAAAACAAGCGGCTGCAGATCCGCGCATGCGCACTGCAGCACGCACAGCGCCAGTAACACAAAGCGGCTAGAAGACGACACAGGCGCGCTATTCTTCCAAGCACCGAAAATCGCGTTTACGTTGCCATAACGCATGACGCCGCATTCCATAGAGCTGACGTGCCCGCCTTCATCGCCCTTGCTTCATCCTTAACAGTATCAGGCACAGTATATCCATTTCCATGATTCTCAGCTGAAATGAATAACAATTTTTACAGTATCTCTGACAGCATGTTTCCATGCATGCATAATAACGATAGAGTATTTGACTGTACTCTGCAGATTGTCGTAGATGCCGCATTACGTCATCTTACTCTCATTCACACTGACATCGTGTTTTGGATTTTACTTTCCGGAAAATGAGTTAGGAATAGTGTGTAGTACCACATTGTACTAATACATCTATTAAAAAACCCGAAAAATTGAGAGCTTCACAGAATAAGAAGGTAAACAGAATGTGGCTATAACACGCTCCTAGAGATCCAAATGATTAAGTAGCCCATTTCCCTATATGATGCGTCAACGATTTGGGTCTTCGAAACAAAATTGGAAATAAAAGCATTTTCGAGAGCTCCTGCAGTTAGTCGAAGTTGATAACATGCATCTCGTGAATGAGTGTTTCGTATATGGTGCTACAGACTAAAAATATTACAGCAGAGATCTTTCATCTGTCCACTGTGGTTGAGGATTCGATCGCAGATAAATACTTCTGTGACAAGCAAGATTATGAAGATAACTGCTGCTAGTTACATTCCCAGTAATTTAAGGTGTGCTCTTAGATTCCTGTCTAACCGCAAACTCGGAAATCGCTAAATATTCGGAAAAAATGGTTCATCATTTGACAAGAAAGATATATAAAGGTCACTTCGGTTGTTTCACTCGCAGCCATTTCGTATTTCCTATTTTAAGCACACAGATATCACGAAGTGCGCTCTTACACGTAAGTAATAACGAATATCGCAGAAAAATCTTAATTTACACGAATAACGATGTCTCAGAATGTGCTGCATCTATGAAGAGGAAAAAAAAATTTTTGCATCCACCAATGCGCGATCCCGTGACCTTTCATATCGCACTCCCGCGCACTAACCACTTTTTAAAAAAATATTCATTAAAAAAACAATGTTACACATTCCAAATACATATAAAGTCATGTATTAACCATGTACACATGTTATACATGAGTTGTTTAAACAAAATGGTTTGATTTTAATCACGTTGAAGTTAAGGAAAGACAGAAGATGGTGTTACTGACTAAATTACCAGAAAGAATTAAGTTAAACACAAAAAAAAATTTTAAATACATTCAAACTTCAACCTGAAGTAATTAAATCTGCACTTTGAATTACATGAGCTCCAAGCTTTACAGAAGCATAATTAGTTATCTATGATGGATATCAGCAAGTTTGTGGGATAATTTTAAACATAAAACAATTTAATAATCATATTAGACAATTTCTGAGATACTTGAGAATGGCGGAAAGGAGATATATAATAAAGTTGACTAGCCTTCCAACTACTTTCTGGACATTAATTGAATGTTAAGTATCTGAAGTGATCAGATCTATATAATCAGTCTTTAACTGGGAAACTGACTTACACAACACAGTGCAAAAATGAACAGTGCAATGTACCAGCCAATGAACATTACATTTATCAGATAGAATCTTACGGTTTTAAACAATCGATAAGGACATTCCTATAAAAACTATTTCCCAATTTATAATATAAGCCAATAATGCACCTTTAATGTTTTGTGTTTTGCCACTATTAGACACACAATCTCAATGTCATAAGTTCTGTACGTTAGCCTAGTAATTTCAAAAACTACACTCTGAAGTAGAAAAAAGCACATCATAAATATACTGTAAAATCTTACATAATATCCTTAATATAACATGACTGTCAAGTCTTTTTTTTTTACATTAACCAATGCCCATTCTTTCAAATACAATTTTTAACATATTACCGAACATTTTCTTGTGATTCGAATACCTTATAATTTTGTGGAATTCCCACAGCATGTGTACCTTGAACTCTATGATGCTATCGGATCCTAATTTGTTAAGGACGTAGTTAACAAAATTTCTCGGCAACCAGTACACAGCGCTATTTTTTGCTTCTGGGAAATAGCGTGCTTCAGGCCTGTGTATCGAGGACAGCGATATATACTCAGGGGATGCTCTTAATCAGAGCTATTTGTTCCCGGATCCACTTCCAACTATTCATGTGACCACTGCAAGTGTATCTATGAATTATTGTGTCAACTAGATGGCATTGTTGACATAAATTTGTTTCACAGAGTCAGATTGCGTGCAGTCTTTCATTGGTGCTAACTATGTTGTTAACTGTCTTGTACCATGACGTTTTTATATTATACGTGAGCACATTATAACTAATGTTTTTCCAATTCTCAGTCCACTCTTTGTTTGGAAACTGTCATTCTATTTTGTTCCTTCCTTCGCTTAATTCCGTTCCCGCATTATGGCTCTCGATGTAACATGTCGTGACTGCCTGAGTTCGACACTGACATAACTAAACTCAACATAGAAAATCCTCACATGCTGTAAGCGACTGTTGATATTCTGCACGTCAATCGTGGGAAGCAGGCTTGGAGGTTTAATGATCTCGAAAAGTTGGCTGGTTATGCTTTCTCGCGAGTCTCTTACTAAATTAACTTGCTTTACATAAAAATTGCAGAGGTTTTATCCGTTATGAGTTAATCCTAGTCCACCATTTTTAGAATCTAAAGTGGCTACTTTAGCACGTACACTGAGCACTTCACCTCTCCACGAAAAGTTGATTTTGGACATTATTTTCCTCGCTATCATTCTCGGTATTGGAAACAGCTGGGCAGTATAATAAGCCTTAGTATATCAACTCATCCATCCTTACTGTGTTCTTTGAACTTGGTTCTTATATCGAGTTAAATTCCCTGCAGTGGCTCCTTGCACTGTATCTGCTGCAACTTTCCAATTTAAAGCCGTCATTTTCATAGGGCATGCTGTCAGGGTGATCCCAAGTGTTTTATGTTGCACTAATTTTGCCGACTCGACGTTAATATTATCAAAACCTCTGAGATTTAACATCTTACTTTTTTCGTTTGCATTGGCTCTACATGCTCTACAGTACGAATCAATCTCTGTTGCTAGCGTGGTTACCTCGTCATTATTCCTTATAATGACCTCTATATCGTCAGCATAGGCTCTTATAACTGTTTAATTTCCTGATAATGTTAAGCCTTTTAATCTAGCATGGACATGTCGGAGGAAAGGTTCCAGCGAAATGACTAAGAGTGACATGGACAGAGGACTTAACACCTCGTATTTTCATTGTCCTGGGTTGTTGACAATTCACCGCTATTTTAGCATTTATTCCAGTTGCTATGATCTGAATCAACTGTACGACCCTATCGTTGAAACATTTTTTTCTTCAATGTCTGTAGAAGATATTCATGATTTACTACATCAAACGCTTTATAAAAATCTAAAAACAATAAAGCACACTTCGTTTGTGACAGAAGTTATTGCAATGATATCCCTGAATTCCGCTAGATTTTGAAAAATGGTTCTGCCTTGCGCGCAGTTCTGATGTTGACTAATAATTTTATCTGTAAGGTATGAAATTCTCTTGTTTACTATTCTAGCTATTCATTTTTAATCAGAATACAGAAGTGAAATTGGACGAAAATTATTTAAATCTTTGTTTCCATTAGTTTTTGGCACCAGAACAATTTTACTCTCCTTAAACACAACCTGAATCATTTTACCCTAAATGACCTCATTTACAATGTCCGTGATTTTCGCACCTACCATTGGCCAGTAACGGATGTAAAACTCTGCTGACAGAACATCCGGTTCTGGGGATTCTTTTGGTGGTGAGGCGCACAGTCTCATACGTCTTCTTCACTGACAACCTCGAGAAAATTTTAGTTGTCATTTTCTATCAGCTGTGGGGCTAGGATGTCGAGGAATTCTTCCAAGGAGGCATCACTGCTTTGATATACAGAATATAGCTCGCAATAATAGCGATAAATCTCGTCCATGATATCCTGCTGGGTTCTGAGAATCGTACCGTGTTTTGTTCGAATTTAGTCAATAAAAGTCCTTCTCCCGTTTTTCGTATGCTTCACTAAATGATATAGGGGAGTAGTTTCATCTTCAGACACCGAATTTGCCTTAGATTTTATTTCCAACCCTTCCATTTGTCTTCTTGATACTAAGTAACTTGGCTTTGACTTCTTTGTCTGCTAGCCGAAGTAAGGAACCTGCTGAGACTTGATCATACAGATCTCTCAAAACGGAATAGTAGTATTCTATAGTGCATTTCATTTCCCTTGTGCACTGGGCCCTGTACTGAATACGAACTTTCCTCAACTTTGGCTTTGCCATTTTAACCCACCAGTCAACAGCAGTGTCATATCTACTACGGGCACGCAGGCATATTGTCTGTTTCTTTAATCAGATCTTCTAAATCATGATTTACTAACAAAGAAGTGTTCAAATTCCACTGATTCTTGAATCGGCGAACCGGCTGTCTTGTTAGATTTATGCAAACTAAGACACGTGAATGCTCTGAAAAGTACGTAGGAATGGTTTCTACTTTTGTCACGTAAGTTCAAAGATTTTTAGAAAAATATAGTCTATCAATCCTGCTACGTGATGTTGCCGTGACACAAGTGAAATCAACAATGGAGGGGTATTTGACTTCCCATATATCCTTTAATTCTAAACCAGTAACTAGTTGCTTTAGTTCACTTGATAAAGTATAATTAACTGATCATTTCAATTTAAAACAATTAAAATCACCTCCAAGTAATAACTGTCTTGGCGGTCTCCTTAACAAGTGTATCATGTCACCTTTGGAGAAACGTGCCCTGTCAGCTCTGAGAACTTCCTGAAGGGGTGTACAAGTTGATGATAGTCACATCATAGATATTCAGTCCTATTCCCCTTCCGGATTCCAGTCGTTCCACCTCGCTTATTGTAATCCCTTCCCTCTACACTTGTTTCGGGAGACACATTTATGTAACTGACAAAACCGGGAATTACCAAATCAGAAATTAGAGCTTCTTGTAACAGGGCAGTATCAGTCGCGGATTCATACAAAAACTCCTTAAGAGCCGATAATTTCAAACAGGTCGTGATTTTATTTATGTTTATAGTGGTGACAGAATAAGACTGCGTCATTGTGCTGTCACTAGGTAGTTGTTTTGATGAACTAATTTAGTTTCCTATGGTTCGGGGTTCAGTTAAGCTGCAACAGTTTTCTCGGAAGGCTGAACATGGAATAACACTTCAGTTTATTACTGTCCCGTTTTTTTCTACATCTGATGTTTTCTCTTGTACTGCAAGTAGACTGATTTTTCTGGTGACCTTTTTGGTTTTTCCTCCAGTGATTCGTGTAAGACCGTTTCGGACCGAACATTCTTTGGGCTTGGGTTGCCCCTGCCGGATTTTCCCTTCCCTTGGTTGCGAGCTACATTCTCTAATTTCGTTGCGTCTGTATTTTGCTTCGCAGCTTATCTGGAGCAGCAGCAGACGCTTTCGCAGTTTCGGTTGCCGGCGCCTGACCTGAGGTGCTGACCGTGATTTCAGTTTGGCCACCACTTACTCGTTCTTTTTAATTTCACTCACTTCCTGATCGAGGGAAACAAATGGAGGCTGCAGTTTTGCAACCTCTCCCTGAATTTGTTTATTAACAGATAGCTGCTGATCTTTGCAATCGACTACTGCACCTGTTGTTGCTTGCAAATTAATGCTGTTTACACCCCCTTCATTTTCTGGTGCCGTATGTGTATTATCTTTCTGTTCATTAGTTTCCATTCGCATTTTACCTTAAGGTTCCTCTGCCTCCTCATAGCACTGTTTTTGCTTGCGAAGTGAGGGAGTGGGACAAGACAGCTCGTCCTCTGAACAACTATCAGTTATCTCCAGAGGTCGTTTTTTCGGTTGCATTTCAGTTTCACGAGTAGTGGCAACAGGGTTTCCTTTTGTTGTAAACGGGCGGAATTGGCTGTTATCGTGAAGGGAGACGTCAGCTTGGCCCGCTGCGTTAACATCCTCAACCAGTTGATCCGGGCTGTTCTTTGGTAACAGATGATTTAAGATAAGCTTCTGACGCTGTATCAAATTACTTTTAAGAAAAACAGTTCGCCGCTGACATTCCTGCCTGAAGTGGTCGGTTTCGTTACATATATGACATGTAGCTTCCTGACCTGTATAAACAATTTGTGCCTTATACCCACAAACAATTATGTGTGACGGAATATTCGTCTTAACGTCCATCTCTACACAGCGGACCCCGTTAAAACACTGCAGTTTAAAGCGAGGCGACCATCTTTCATTTGCAATTGATTTAACGTCTCTGTAGTTTGAAAGAGCTTCCTTAATCTTATTTTAAATTTCAATGGGAAGATTAAAGACACGAACGATTTTGCAATGAGTGTCAGCTCTATAGATGGAAGCCTTACTTTTATAACCATTTCTATGCACAAAATCTACTTCATAGCCCCACTTTCGTAACACTTCATCAACAGTCGAAGCACTGATTAACTTGACAAAAACACAGTATTTTTCCTCATCCAGTTGCCAGGTATGGACGCTTTCAGAATTTAGACCAATTACGTGTGTAATCCAGTCATCTATTTCCACGGATGTCGGCTGAACAGGACGGGTTTCCTTGTCAAAAGGAAATACCACGGTATTTTTCCTGAGGTTTGTAGCCATAGTTAATGCAGCGAAGCAATTTCGGTTAAACAACCGAAATTCCAAGTATCAGCAGCAAGACCAGAAAGAGCGGTCAGATCACAAGGAATAGGAACGAACACAGAGATTAACGGACGGACGGCACTCGGCGAAGAAAAAGTACAGCGACGTAAACACGGAAGTGTAGCGCAACAGTTAACAGCGGCCACTCGCGAACGCGGCTGAAACGGAACTGACTTGGCCACGCCAAACACATGGAGTGCTCAATTCTTGTAGTATTGTGTAGAGGAACGTAGGCTGAATTCGTTGCCTAACGGTGCTGCGTAAGTGATAAATGCGTGATAGTTTGAAAGGTTTCCGATATCAGGATTCACATAATTGCTTTAAATTGTTACTTGAAAGTTAAAAACACGTTCTATAATTACTAACACATTTGTGGGGAAAAGTACAAGTCAGTTCAAACGTAATATACGTAAGCAGAGCCAATGTCTTGATATTTAATAATGTTTAAACTCTCACTTTCATAAAAATAACACGTATTTTGAGAGAATATTGACCGAAAACTTTTTTATGTAATCATTCACAGTAACAACTTAATCTAACCATATTTCTAACAAAAGAAAATAGTCTATTACGAACTCACTTCCCAACCAGATGGGTCCTCTGGTGATTCTTTAGTAACAATCACTAAATCCAGAGCTAAAACCGATAAATCTGTTTAAAATAACAAATTATAGGTGTACATAAAGCACAGCTCACCGATCGGCAGGTCCAGACCGAAATCCAAAATATCTCGGGACAATTGTCGTAAAATCGGTGGGAGGACCGTTAGATAGTAAGTCTCAGAAGCTTACAGAATAGGATATTTCGATAAACAACCGTAAATGACGTCACTACAGAGACTAACCTATTACACCGATCGGTATGAACGATACAGAATAAGGCCCCAGGAAAAATGGTTTTCGGTTCTGACCTGAGAAGACTGTTTCAATTTTAACTGTGCTCGTCGGAGTTTTAATCGAACAGTGCTCACAATGGGGATAATATTTCATGTTTTCAAGAAACTGTGAGATTTTTGGTTTGACTCGAAATTAACTTGGCTCTCATACCTGAAAGACCTATGAACAAAGGGCTTCCAGTCATTGAATATTTTGAAATGCCTTAGTGAAAAACATGCTGACAGGTCCCTCCTCCTGCAGTTTCATGGGACGTTTGTTCGATCAATTCAATAAACTTCAACAGCTGTACACTTCAGGATTTTATTTTGAAAGCAACCAGTTACAGCAATTCATCAGTCACCATACGCTTTTCTTAAATCACCGAACTTATCGTATAGCATAGAACTGGATACTGTGAATTCCAGTCGTTCAGCCAATTCATAAGAAAGCGTGACAGCTGCACGACGATTAGCATTCACGATATCTGGTTTTATGGCGGTAAGTTCAGTGATAAGAAAAAAGCGTATAGTGCCTGAAAATGGCAAAATGAATTGCTGAAACTGGTTGTTTCCAAAATAAGTGTACATCTCTTAGTAAGTTTATAGGATTGGGAAGTATGTACCAGCCGATGTCCCCTGGCTGTAGTGGACCAACAGATTTGTTCGATCACTTCTAATTACAGCCGCATGGCCTATAGATTTGCCTGCATGAGAGCATTGGATACGGACCAGCCCTGATCAGTCTGTGTGCAGAGGCTGGTGAACCACCATTCTGGATTCGGCGGCGTATACTTTCGGCTTGACAGGCACTGGAAATTTGTCACATCAGTCATTGGCATTCAGTGCAGTGGTCCACCCCATCCCTGAATGGCTTTTCAGGGATCGGCTCCATGCTGCCAAACTATTTGGGATACGTGCTACTGACTTTCCCAAGGATCTGGACCTATCAGACATGAAAGCGCACAGCCATGGACGGAAGGTGTTGCCGCCTTGGTATCTGCAGAGGCTCAAAGTGATTTTAGGCTTGACACAATACAAGAAAACGTATACTCTAAATTGTTTTACAACTTCGTTTTCTACCATTAAGTATGCACCACAGTTTCCATTGTATATACAGATGGATCCCAGCAAGGGAAAGTCCTTGATTTTTCAGTTTTTTTTTTCCTGGTAGGCTTTCTGAAGAGTGTCTTCCTGAACAATTTACAAATCGTCATGTCGAATTACATGGCATTCTGATGGCACCAGAGGATTCACGTATCTGTACAAGGCTTCTTGTCCAGATTCGCTTAGTGCACTACAAACACTTCACCAAACGTATTCAGTAGTACAGCTGATTCAGGCTATCCATGACTCCTTAGAACAGCTCAGACCATGGCAAGGTGATCCTCTTCACTGGTACCTGGCCCTATCAGGATACAGGGAAACGAGATGGCTGACAAAACAATCACGGAATCATGCTGGGATGGTGCTGTCAAATGTCCCATTCCACTTTACACAATCTCATTTTTTGACAGATGCATCATGGGTCATTGGGAGACTGAATGTTTGCAGGTAACAGAAAAAAACTGCACTCGCTCAACTCTGCCACACAGGCGTGGAAGACCGCGTCCGCCTTAATGCTAGAAGTAAGTTCTGCTTACCAGACTGTGCATTGGCCATAGCCCTTTAACACAGAGCTTCCTTCTCAAGTGAGAGGATCCACGATGCTGAAGTTCATGGTGTACCATGTTGAGTTCAGCATATTGTGGCTATGTGTCTCCTATATACTGAGATTAAGGCAGCCCTCAGTGTAGATGGAAATCCGCCAACCATCCTCGCAGATATTCCAGTGTTGCCAGTGTTGTGAACTTTACCGTCTCACCCCTAAATTGGTGAGGAAGGAAGACAGCATTTGATACATGATAAACTGCTCGGCTTCTGGGGACAGCCTTCATCCCCACCCATGAGATTGGCATGCTGACTTTTCGCCAGAGCGCTGATGACCATGGTGTTGAGAGCCCCTCACCTCAAATCACTATAGTCAGCTTTCTTAACAGCCATATGTGTTAATGGCCCACGTGTCTTTCTGAAAATAACATCCCACCGACAAACATAGAAGTAACGTGACTTCTTCGTTAATGTAAACATAAAATCAAAGGTACCACAGATAATAAATACAATGAATAACGACGCTGAGCAGCCTAGAAACTGAAGTCCCGTTATAAACAGAAAGCTAAGGGCATTGCGTAAAGTCGCTAATAATACAGGTAGTCCGTTATGAGATCTTAAAAGCTTCTGAACAGTTCTGTCATAAGCTGCCCGTTTTAATGTTCCCTGAAGCTATGTATAGCAATGTCTCGTTACATTCGTTTCTTTCCTTTGTGGTGTGTATACACAGCCAAGAGACCATAAATTGCGAACATGGGGTGGCCAATTTTATGAACGTGAATAGCTACAGCCGACCACTCGAAATTTTATAAGCTGCATTTAAATGATATAATCCTGTAACTTCAGCATTCATTTAGTTTCTTGTGTGTAGTTACTACTTAACGTTTCACTAATTCTTCCCTGGCGATAAATACGAGGTTAGACAATAAAGTAATGAGACTTAGGTGAAAAAATGTTGCTTACCGTTTTTGTCAAAATTAGTGTTGTCTCCTTCAAAGTAGTTCCCTTCTGATTGCACACTCTTCTTCCAGCGCCTCTACCACTGATACTGACATTTCTGGAACTCATCTTCTGTAATATCATCAAAGACCCTTGTCACAGCTTTTTGGACATCTTGTTTGAAAATGGTGTCCCTTGACCGCCATTTTGATTCTTGGAAATAGAAAAAAGTCGCACAGAGCGATATCTGGTGAACAAGGTGATTGTGGTTCTACTGAAATTAGTTTTTAAGTCAAACATTGCTGTACTGACAGCAGTATGGAATGGCGCATTATCGTGATGCAGAATCCAATTATCAGCAATGTTGGCATGGACAGAAGAAAATCTTCTACGAAGTCTTTCTAAAATTTCTTTGTAGTAATATTGGTTAACTGTTTGTCCAGGAGGCACCCAGTCTTTATGAACAATTCCCTTGGAATCAAAGAAGCACACAAGCATGCATTTCACTTTTGACTTTGACATGCGAGCTTTTTTGGTATGGGTGATCCCTTTCAACACCATTGCGATCATTGGCTTTTTGTCTCTGGATCTTACTGAAAAACCCTTTCATCACCACTGACAACACGGCTCAACAATTCGCGATTGATTTCAGTTTGCTCTAGTGTTTGGCTGCCCACATTTTTCCGTGTTTCTCGCTGTTGTGGTGAGAGATTTTTGGGGACCATTTCTGCACAAATCTTTATCAAACCCAGATTTTCAGTTATTAGGCGAACAGTTCCTAGATTGGTGTTCAGTTCTTCTGCAATCATTTTCATGGATAATATTAGATCTCATCGTAAGAGTTCACGCAACCTGGCGAAGTTGACATCTGTCCGTGAGGTTGATAGTAGTCCACTGCGGTCTTCATTTTCAGAATTCGTTCTGTCTTCACTAAAAATTTTATGCCAACAAGAAAGTTGAGCTCTTGACATAAGCTTTCCAAAATCCTTCTGAATCTCACCATAAGTTGTCGTCGCGTTTTCTTATACACCAAGGTCAAAGACATTGTGCATATGCAAGCCTACAGGGTTGCCATATCTTGCAAACAAAATGTCTCATTACTTCATTGTCGCACCTTGTATCCTTCAGCAACTGCACAAATAACTTGGTGTCATACATTAGAGTATTAGTTCGTCCACCCCATGAATAGAATATTAGACTTGGCGCAGTGTTGTTGTTGTTGTTGTTGTTGTCGTCGTTGTCTTCAGTCCAGAGACTGGTTTGATAGAGTTCTCCATGCAACTCTATCCTGTGCAAGCTTCACCTCCCAGTACTTGGTGCAACCTATATCATTCTGAATCTGCTTAGTATATCCATCTCTTGGTCTCCCTCCACGCTGCCCTCCAATGCTAATTTTGTGATCACTTGATGGCTAAGAACATGTCCTACCAACCGGTCCCTTCTTCTTGTCAAGTTGTGGCACAAACTCCTCTTCTCCCCAATTCTATTCAATACCTCCTCATTAGTTATGTGATCTACCCATCTAATCTTCAGCATTTTTCTGTAGCACCACCTTTCAAAAGCTTCTATTCTCTTCTTCTTGTCCAAACTATTTATCGTCCGTTTCACTTCCATACATGGCCGCACTCCATTCAAATACTTTCAGAAATGACTTCCTGACACTTAAATCTACACTCGATGTTAACAAATTCCTCTTCTTCAGAAACGCTTTCCTTGCCATTGCCAGTCTACATTTTATATCCTCTCTACTTCAATTATCATCAGTTACTTTGCTCCCCAAATAGCAAAACTCATTTACTACTTTCAGTGACTCATTTCCTAATCTAATTCCCTCAGCATCACCCGACTTAATTCGACTACATTCCATTATCCTTGTTTCGCTTTTGTTGATGTTAATTTTATATCCTCCTTACAAGACACTGTCAATTCCGTTCAACTGCTCTTCCAAGTCCTTTGCTGTCTCTGACAGAATTACAATGTCATCGGCGAACCTCAAGATTTTTATTTCTTCTCCGTGGATTTTAATACCTACTCGGTACTTTTCTTTTGTTTTCTTTATTGCTTGCCCAATATACAGATTGAATAACATCGGGGATAGGCTACAGCCCTGTGTCACTCCCTTCCCAGCCACTGCTTCCCTTTCATACCCCTCGAATCATAACTGCCATCTGGTTTCTGTACAAATTGTAAATAGCATTTCGCTCCCTGTATTTTACCCCTGCCAACTTTAAAATTTGGGAGAGAGTACTAAAGTCAACATTGTCAAAAGCTTTCTCTAAGTCTACAAATGCTAGAAATGTAGGTTAACCTTTCCTTTATCTATTTTCTAAGATAAGTCGTATGGTCAGTATTGCCTCAAGTGTTCCAACATTTCTGCGGAATCCAAACTGATCTTCGCTGAGGTCGGATTCTACCAGTTTTTCCATTCCTCCGTAAAGAATTCGTGTTAGTATTTTGCAGCTGTGGCTTATTAAACTGATAGTTCGGTAATTTTCACATCTGTCAACACCTGCTTTTTTGGGATTGGAATTATTATATTCCTCTTGAAGTCTGGGTATTTCACCTGTCTCATACATCTTGCTCAGCAGGTGGTAGTTTTGTCTGGATTGGCTCTCCCAAGGTCGTCAGTAGTTCCAATGGAATGTTGTCGACTCCCAGGGCCTTGTTTCGACTCAGGTCTTTCAGTGCTCTGTCAAACACCTGACGCAGTATCATATCTCCCCTTTCATCTTCATCTACATCCTCTTCCATTTCCATAACATTGTCCTAAAGTACATCGCCCTTCTACAGACCCACTATATACTCCTTCCGCCCTTCTGCTTTCCCTTCTTTGCTTAGCACTGGGTTTCCATCTGAGCTCTTGATATTCATACAAGTGGCTTTCTTTTCTCCAAAGGTCTCTTTAATTTTCCTGTAGGCAGTATCTATCTTACCCTAGTGAGATAAGCCTCTACATCCTTACATTTGTCCTCTAGCCATCCCTGCTTAGCCATTTTGCAGTTCATGTCGATCTCATTTTTGAGATGTTTGTATTCCCTTCTGCCTGCTTCATTTACTGCGTTTTTATGTTCTCTTCTTTCATCAATTTAATTCAATATTTCTTCTGTTACCCAAGGATTTCTTCTAGCCCTCGTCTTTTCACCTACTTGATCCTCTGCTACCTTCACTACTTCATCCCTCAGAGCTACCCATTCTTCTTCTACTGTATTTCTTTCCCCATTCCTGTCAATTGATGCGCTGTTTGTAGTAGCTTACCTGAACCCCTATTTTTTTATCAATTATTAAACCTACTCTTGCATTACCCCTATTTGATTTTGTATTTACAACCCTGTATTCATCTGACCAGAAGTATTGTTCCTCCTGCCACCGAACTTCACTAATTCCCACTATATCTAACTTCAACCTCTCCATTTCCCTTTTTAAATTTTCTAGCCTACCTGCCCGATTAAGGGTTCTGACATTCCCCCCTTTGATCTGTAGAAAGCCAGTTTTCTTTCTCCTGATAACGACGTCCTGTTGAGTAGTCCCCGCCCGGAGATCCGAATGGGGGACTACTTTACCTCCGGAATATTTTACCCAAGAGGACGCCATCATTTAACCATACACTAAAGCTGCATGCCCTGTTACGGCTTTAGTTTCCCCTTGCTTTCAGCCGTTCGCAGTACCAGCACAGCAAGGCCGTTTTGGTTAATGTTAAAAGGCCAGCTCAGTCAATCATCCAGACTGTTGCCCCTGCAACTACTGGAAAAGCTGCTGCCCCTCTTCAGGAACCACACGTTTGTCTGGCCTCTCAACAGATACCCCTCCGTTGTGGTTGCACCTACGGTACGGCCATCTGTATCGCTGAGGCACGCAAGCCTTCCCGCCAACGGCAAGATCCATGGTTCATGGGGGTAGGGTCAGCAATGTATGGTTTTTAAACTTTCTCAAGAAACGTTCTGTAAATTGCGTTTGTCAGTCTCCTGGATCTGTAGCAAGTAATGTAAACATTTTTCAACGAGTTGGTTAAGCTACTGACTTCTTCAATAACCCAAGGACTGAATGTAACATTCGTTTCTTATAAACACATGAAAACCTTAGGCAACACTTACCCAGAGGCTGTGATGAGATATTGCACCTTTACGAAGGTGTTAGTTTGTTACTACAAACTGCCACAAGGTTTCGTTTCTCTCCCTTAGTTGATAACGTGTGTCAAATGTTCACCCCCATACTGGCTTCCTGTTTGATCAGTGTTGATCACATAATCGCAATTAAAACTAATCACAGGTGACGGCATTTGCGTGCTGAAAAGAGTCGCCACTTCAGGTACATCTTCCATATTTTCTACCTCCTTGTTAGAGATGTATTTAGTGACGTGAAGTTGGCGAATTTTGTCACGATTTGAACTTCGTTGCCCAAGATAATGATGCAGCTAAGGTAAAGTCCTTGTTGGTCATATATTAAAGCGCTACACCTGCAGCACATTCCTAGAGTATTCTCGTTAATGCATTCTCGTTACAAGGAAGAGATTCGACTAAATCGTTGGTATGTCCACTTATCGCCTGGCATTTGTCGTATGTCGTTCCTCCTTCAACGATATCATTTTTCCGTAGTTTTAGGTCCTCCTTCCTATTCAGGGCTGTTGTTGCTCCATTCTGTTGTAGTGTTTGTAGGTTGCCAGGTGGATGATTCCTGGCCAGCGTTTAGTAACCGGCTGGTAATACTAACCGGGAACAGACGGAGCACGGACTGCTCGCTACGTGGACATTCCAAAGTTATTGGCCATTTTGCAATTACCTAGTAGTGATATCTTCCACTGAATCACAATCTGCTTCGCATTCATAGTATAGTTATTAAGAATCAACAAAATTCATTTAGTTCGTCAGCACCAAAAACCGCTCAACGATAGCCGCTCCTATCAATCTGGAAAGCCGAGAAAAAGAATTGCCTGCCTGCTGTCGCTCATCACAATCTCATACTATCCCCTTGCTTCTGCCGACGCTCCTGCCACTCTTGCTTCTGCCGGATTATCCTTGACTGATAAGTGCTAATAATAATACTTTCCTTCTGTTACACCCATCTCCACTTACACTTTGATTTGATAACGCAAATTTTTCAATATTTCTAGTTGCATCATATTCTAGCCTGTTAACAGCTCTTTCTCAGCAATCTCTGTGTGCTTGTCTAGAAAGTTTGCAAGCTATTGCTTTTCGCTTTTTATACTGTATCATGTCTTCCAGTTTCTTTCTGTTAAATTATTTTCGCTACAGCGTGTTTGAGTTAATTACTCCATAGTATCAAACGATTTGGCTTTCATCTCTTCTGTGTACCGAGTGTTTCCTTAATAGTATTTATTAAAATTTTCTTTAATGTGTAAGTCCTGTTTAGCCTCAGACAATTCTCCATTATCTGATATAGATATTTGATTCTTAGTTGTAGAGCCCTCCTAACTATCCATTGTTCAAAGGTGGCCAAGTTTGTCGCATAGTAGCACTCACCTTCAGCGATTTAGGGAAATGATGGAAAACGTAAATCTGGATAGGTGGACAGGAATTTGAACTGCATTTGTCCTGAATGAGCCCAGTGACCTGCACCAGCCCCTAGGTGTAACTATCTGTAATCTACTACACCCTTACTTTCACCCTCTTGAAACCTAAAAATTTAGGTGCTGCAGAGGGATGGTATTGGATGACAAATTCGCCTTTTATCCAACATATTGTCAATCAGATGTTTCAACATTTGCGTTCATGGTCACTGTCAAAGGCACCTAGCAACTTCAGAAATGGGTCACTAGGGTGCATGTGATCACCTAGACTGCAAGTAGTGCAGCCACTTTCACAAGGTGTATCGTGGGCACGCGGAAGAGAGAGCGCTTCCACTCGTGATGATGGAAGAGTGCTTTCAAGTTCCTAGATGCGAACTGTAGTCCCTCTATGTAAAGCACCAGCAGTCACAGTAGAGCCCTGAAAATAGTCCACAGTTCAAAGGTGCCAAAGTTCATCAGACTCGGCCTGGATGATGGCATTGCACTAACTGCATCAAAGTGTGCAGGATGGGACTCCGTTCAGTAGCTCATAAACAGCTAGATGCCTATGTAGACCACCCAGCTAACATTGTATGTAAAAACTGGTTTGGTAGTGCGGCAATATAGTCTGCAATATTAGTGGTCTCCATAAGTTGAAATTACGCTAGATTGCTGTAGCATGATCTGATTTCTTATGTCCTGTATTGCCGCGGAAGGTGTCTGAATTTTTGCTTCGGTGCTTAAATACATTATTTTACAGTGAATCGCTTCAGAATGCTATCACGATACTAGTATAACAATCAGATGTATCAGCTGGCTTCCAGTGGCTAGTGTCATTAGAGTATTCGATACATTCCTGAAAGACCAGTATTGTTTAAATTAAGCTCATTGAACACAAAGACTAAAGCCATCTTAATTTTCCGAGTCTCTCTCTCTCTCTCTCTCTCTCTCTCTCTCTCTCTCTCTCTCTCTCTCTCTCTCTCTCTCTCTCTCCCCCCTCTCTCTCCCCCGCACGCTCAGCTGTGGAGATCTACACTTCTACTCTTCCCATTGTGAAGTGGGCCATCTCATCTCCTCTGATGGTGTCACAGTAATATGCAGACATCCAATGCATGGCATTACGCTGGAGAAAGCTAACCTAAATAGTGAATTTTACATGGAAATTAAGATCAGCCACTTCATCCATAAAATCAAAACTCAATGACAATCTGGATGTGAGATTTTCACTCTGCAGCGGAGTGTGCACTGATATGAAACTTCCTGGCAGATTAAAACTGTGTGCCGGATCGAGACTCGAACTCAGGACGTTTGGAAGGTAGGGGACGAGGCATTGGCAGAATTGGTGAGGACGGGTCGTGACTCGTGCTTCGGTAGCTCAGTTGGTAGAACACTTAGCCGTTAAAGGCAGAGGTCCCGAGTTGGAGTCTCAGTCGGGCACAGTTTTTATCTGGGTCAATGTAAGTAAACAACCAGTTTAGGTGACTTGCCACGAGCTCATGTCACGTGGAAATTTCTGGCCTGAACTGTGGATCAAAATATTGTGTAGAAGTGTATGCTCTGGACAGACCTTGAACCCCTACTGTAGGATTATCGCATTTCTATTCTTAGATGTTTCCAGTAACATTAATCACAGGCCTCTCATCAGCATTCATAAGATTATCTGGTAGGCTGGAGTATCAGGCATAACATTTTTACGGTGTAATCATACAATGTAGGCTTTCACGGCCGGTGTTGTCTTCAGTTGAAACTTCCGAACTGAGAGGCGGTGGTCGATGTATAAAATTTCCACCTAACGTTTCGTCTCCATCTGCGGGAGACATCATCTGAGGTCGTCCGGCTACTGCCTGATGAGGGATGAGGCAGCAGCCGAACGACCTCAGATGATGTCTCCCGCAGATGGAGACGAAACGTTAGGTGGAAATTTTATACATCGACCACCGCCTCTCAGTTCGGAAGTTTCAACTGAAGATTGTTACGGTGTGTTTCGCCCATACGGTTAGCACGCAAACTGACAGTGGTGTAGCATAATATATCAACAAGATATGTATGCTTTTTGGAGGTGCCCGTCATCCTAAAGAAATGCACTCTGTTCTTTACTTCAGATGGCATGGAGTTAAGATAATTTTAATGTTTTAAATCTTACAATAAACTTACAATCAGTCTTGGTGTACTCTGTAAGTTCATAGTTAATTGATTTTCATACTTAAACTTCATGGGTTGCCACAGAAGAGGAATTCGTGCCGGGCCGTATCAAAGCAGAAGACTGATGACCCAAGTCATCATTACAATGGCCCCAATAGGGCATGAAGGATCCAGAGTAATCTAACTCTTGCATTAAGTGCGACGGATTTTTCCGTTATGAACATCCCGAAAGACTTGAAACTTCCAGGCGAGGAAGAATAGTTTCTAGTCAAAACCGTCAGTCTTGTTCCTCCAAGTTTCTCAATTTGTGCGACGAATATTTTCTCTTAGAACCATACACGGGTCGGCTCGACTGTGCCTGGAGTCATTTTGTTCATCATGACAGCTGTCATTCAGACCACGATAATCATTTGCATTACTTGCTATTGTTTTAGCTTCGTTTACTGCTGGTTCCAAGCACTATAATTTCGTGTCCTCGGCGTAAATCACAGTGTTCTTGTTCCATGTACTTTGTTTGTCATGGAACATCAACGAACTTTGTTTCTGTTCCGACGGCGTGAAGGAATCTGGCACCCACTGGGCCCTGCAGCAGGATTCTCTTGAGTTTTCTTCTTTTTACCTTTAACTACTTACAATGGGACTCTTGAGAGGACTTATCTCGTGTAGGTGTAGCAACCGGCAATGTCCTGTTCGTTCTTTACTATGTTCTCTGGTGGCGAAGGAAGCTCTAAGTCCTACGTTACTGTAATTCAGCCTTTCTCACCTTGTTGTTTAAGCAAATTGGCCAGCCTCTTCAGATTGAACTTTTCTAGAAGAGCTGCAGTTACTGCTAGAAATTAAGAGCACAAATAAACATCCAAATATCCAAATAGGTACGCTGCTTCGTATTATCTCCAACAATAAACTTTTAAAGTAGATTTCTCCAAGAAGAGTAGGACTACGAAACGTGTAGAGCTATAATGGATACTGCCCTGTGCAGTTTGCTACAAAGAACATATCTTTGTCAGCAGGCCAGTTTTCTAATCGGCCACTTTAGGCATTCATAAAGCTGCAACCAAAGGGGTGTTGGTTGGTTGGATCAAACGGCGAGGTCACCGGTTCCATAGGATTAGGGAAGGATGGGGAAGGAGATCGGCCGTGCCCTTTCAAAGGGACCATCCTGACATTTGCCTGAAGCAATTCGGGGAAATCACGGAAAAACTAAATCGGGATGGCTGGACGCGGGTTTGAACAGTCGTCCTCCCGACTAAGAGTCCAGTGTGCCAACCATTGTACCCCCTCTCGTCTAACCCGAGGAGTTTGTTTTGAATAAGTAGCAAGCATTTCTTGTCGGACATTCTATAGTCTTTTACATGACTTTCTAAAACTGAAAAACAGCATTCTAAACTCACTTACCTTCTCACTACGTGAAGTCATATTTAAATTATAATCTGGAACAGATTAAAATACCCGAATAAATTGTTGCTTTGGAGGAACCTCGAAACTAACGGTACTAACTTACGTAGTATCCATCAAGATACTCTTCTCACAGAAAGACTGACTGCGTGGAAAAGTATAACATTGTGTAAAAATAAGATACCTGTCATCAAAGGTTTGTTAGTGTTACAGGTCTATAACCTTAATTACTGAGTTGGAAGGAGTTACTAAAATATACGGAAACAGGCGCTTTATAATTTAAAGTTAAAGGGTAAAAGATACTTCTTACGTTTCTCTAATCATACGTTACTACTTGTAAAATGTAATGATTTCCTTCTGGAGTATGCGGTAAGGCTTTCTACAAATAATTGTCACCGAGGTTTACTAAGACAGGTTTTGCTCAGAGAAGACCAAAATTTTTCGTCCTGCGCGTGTCAGCTTAAGGAACAGGAATGAAACTCTGAGGAGATACAATGTTACACTCGTGTGTAAGCTGTTGCCAGCAAGTGGTGCTCCTGAAGGAAAAGGTCCTGTGAAGAGATTCCCCTTGGAAAACATTGGATTTCATTTGCACGTTATACTGCAAATAGTGATGGGGCATATAAAAGGATTTGCTGGTTTCCTGAACGAAGTTCAACCAGTCACAAGAATACAAACTTGTTCCTGCCACTTGATTCTTCATGTAGCTTCACAAACAGGTGCGAAAAACACCGAATATTTTTATACGATGAAAACTTTCACGACCAGATGTTTCAGCTGCTGAGAATTCTTCCAGGTTGTATGGCCGTGGGCCATGGAACTCTTCTATCCCTGACGTTTCGTTCAAGGCTGCGTGGGACATCTTCAGAGGTGCTCTTGGTTGTGCTGAGTCTTGCCGACTGACGAGTCGGACGCCGAAGAGCGGCATAAATACCGTGGAAAGTGGGCGTGGTCTGGATTTCACATGATAGCAGAGAGAAACCTTGTCAATGTTAAAATACAACGATCGATCATAGTACCTCAAAGATAAAAACTTGTCGATTCTGTAGCTCCACTGTCCATATATTGCTGAGTATCACGGCTTCTTCTTTCCTGTTAAAATTATCCCTATGTTGATATATTTCGATGGCTTCTCTATATAGCAGCCATGGATAGTAGTTAGTCATAGTACATAAAACTTCAGTTTCCGAAAATTTCACTACGTAATCACCTGACTGAACAGCATGTTCCGCCACGGCTGATTTGTCTGTTTTCCCTAGTCGGCAAAGACTTTCATGCTCCTTCAACCGTGTATTCATAGTTCTATCTGTAGTTCCAATTCACCACATGTAGTTCCAGTTCACCACATGTACACGGAATCTTGTATACACCACTTGCAGACAGGGGGAGACGCTTATCCTTAACGGAACTAAGTGCTTGGCTTATTTTCTTAGTTCGTCTGAAAATCCATCGAACGTCATGTTTGCTTAAAATCTTGTCGATACGATCCGTTACTTTTTGATGAAGGGCAGAGAAACGGTGTTCTTCCATCGCTGTGTCCTATCGTTGTCAGGCCTTTTCCTTCCCTACCTAACATTCTACATCTGTACCATGTATGTTCCTCCCTTATTAGCTGTCACCTGGGCAGCTATATACCCTCTTTCTGCTACTCGGTGATTCCAATGTACATAATTTCCGCAGCTCGTGGTCTCGCGGTCGCGTTCTTGCTTCCTGAGGACAGGGTCCCAGGTTAAATTCCCGGCGGGGTCAGAGATTTTCACCTGCCTCGAGATGACTTTGTGTAGTCCTCATTCCATCTTCCTTGAAAGTGGCAAGATTGGGCTGAGCAAAAGTTGAGAATTTGTACAGGTGCTGATAACAGAGCAGTTGTGCATTAAGTCATGTTTGTGGGGCGCTCATCATCCCCTTTGGGGTTCTCCCAGGATCTGTCAGAGGTGCCCTCTGGACTGACCTTGACCAACTTAACGTCTTCTGCCTTAACACTGGAGCACCCACTTCCTGCCCAGCTTGCCCATCGTCTCGAGTGGTCCGTTCTTTCTTACGCCTACTCGAGCGACCATTTCCCATGTGCTGGGTTTCAGAGCGTGGGAGGGGTAGGGTTGATATGGAAAACCACTAAACTAAGCAGTATTTTAATCTGTCAAGCAAAACGATGGTTTGCCCCCAGGTGGTCATAACGGTCTTAAGAGAGGAATAGGTTAAGAACCAGTAAATTAAGAGAATGTTTCCCCTTGAATGGACACTTACCCCTGAAGTGGGCAACCTGGAATGTGCAGTGAAAACAGCTTTGCCCTACTACTGTGCACTACTTGGCCATATCTCTAGCTGGCCCCTTCATAGTGCCTCTGGTCTGCCCTAAGGGGCAATGTTTCTGGCCTTGACGTTAACAGGCTCAAAATTTTGGGAGAACAGCACTCAGCTGAAAGCTAAACATCACCATAGTAATGCGCTTGGCTCCACGCTCAGGCTTCGCGACAGTGAGAACAGCTGTTCAGTAGTACAAGCAATTACAGCAGTCGCTAAGCTTTCCATGTAACTGTGGAAAATTGTAATTTTCTATATTTTCATGTATATTAGTGGGCTTGTGTGTCAAGTCTAATTTGTAACGGAAAAATAGCAACACAAAGAATAGAGCATAATGAAATTTCGGGATTACGTTTGCCTAGGTAACATAGTTCAGCGATTAACATTACATGATCACAGATTTATCTAAGTTCGGGACAAGCCATTGCAAATGTGAAATGTTGGTACACTCACAACTGGAGTAATTACTATATTAAAACTTCCTGGCAGATTAAAACTGTGTGCCGGACCGAGACTCGAAGTCGAGTTCGAGTGTCGGTCTGGCACAGTTTTAATCTGCCAGGAAGTTTCATACCAGCACACACTCCACTGTAGAGTGAAAATTTCATTCTGGTAATTACCATATTGTTGAATGCAAGCATGAAAATGTGCATACATTGCTTTGTATAGATGGGATGGCATTCCATGCCTATTGCACTTGGTCAGTCAACACGGGAACGGTTAATGCTGGCTGTGGATGACGGTTTAGTTGTTGGATGATGTAACATTCGAGCTCGATTAGAGATATATGTGGTGATAGAGAAGGAAAAGACTCATGTTGACATTCTGTAGAGCATGTTGGGTTACAACAGCGATATGTGTGAGTGAGTTTTCTTTTTGGAAAACTTCACCTGGAATGCTGTTCATGAACGGCAGCACAAGAAGTCGACTCACCAGACTGACATATAGATTTGATGTCGGGTTGCGTGCGATAACAACTGTGCTCCTGCTGTCATACTAAATCCGACTGCAAACTACACTCCTGGAAATTGAAATAAGAACACCGTGAATTCATTGTCCCAGGAAGGGGAAACTTTATTGACACATTCCTGGGGTCAGATACATCACATGATCACACTGACAGAACCACAGGCACATAGACACAGGCAACAGAACATGCACAATGTCGGCACTAGTACAGTGTATATCCACCTTTCGCAGCAATGCAGGCTGCTATTCTCCTATGGAGACGATCGTAGAGATGCTGGATGTAGTCCTGTGGAATGGCTTGCCATGCCATTTCCACCTGGCGCCTCAGTTGGACCAGCGTTCGTGCTGGACGTGCAGACCGCGTGAGACGACGCTTCATCCATTCCCAAACATGCTCAATGGGGGACAGATCCGGAGATCTTGCTGGCCAGGGTAGTTGACTTACACCTTCTAGAGCACGTTGGGTGGCACGGGATACATGCGGACGTGCATTGTCCTGTTGGAACAGCAAGTTCCCTTGCCGGTCTAGGAATGGTAGAACGATGGGTTCGATGACGGTTTGGATGTACCGTGCACTATTCAGTGTCCCCTCGACGATCACCAGTGGTGTACGGCCAGTGTAGGAGATCGCTCCCCACACCATGATGCCCGGTGTTGGCCCTGTGTGCCTCGGTCGTATGCAGTCCTGATTGTGGCGCTCACCTGCACGGCGCCAAACACGCATACGACCATCATTGGCACCAAGGCAGAAGCGACTCTCATCGCTGAAGACGACACGTCTCCATTCGTCCCTCCATTCACGCCTGTCGCGACACCACTGGAGGCGGGCTGCACGATGTTGGGGCGTGAACGGAAGACGGCCTAACGGTGTGCGGGACCGTAGCCCAGCTTCATGGAGACGGTTGCGAATGGTCCTCGCCGATACCCCAGGAGCAACAGTGTCCCTAATTTGCTGGGAAGTGGCGGTGCGGTCCCCTACGGCACTGCGTAGGATCCTACGGTCTTGGCGTGCATCCGTGCGTCGCTGCGGTCCGGTCCCAGGTCGACGGGCACGTGCACCTTCCGCCGACCACTGGCGACAACATCGATGTACTGTGGAGACCTCACGCCCCACGTGTTGAGCAATTCGGCGGTACGTCCACCCGGCCTCCCGCATGCCCACTATACGCCCTCGCTCAAAGTCCGTCAACTGCACATACGGTTCACGTCCACGCTGTCGCGGCATGCTACCAGTGTTAAAGACTGCGATGGAGCTCCGTATGCCACGGCAAACTGGCTGACACTGACGGCGGCGGTGCACAAATGCTGCGCAGCTAGCGCCATTCGACGGCCAACACCGCGGTTCCTGGTGTGTCCGCTGTGCCGTGCGTGTGATCATTGCTTGTACAGCCCTCTCGCAGTGTCCGGAGCAAGTATGGTGGGTCTGACACACCGGTGTCAATGTGTTCTTTTTTCCATTTCCAGGAGTGTATAACTTCAGGAGAAGGTCCAGTGTGTCTAGCATGCCGACAGGTTTGGCTTCAGGTCCTAAAGTGGCTTCCTCCTAACCAACAGACGGCCATCACTGGCTCCGAGGGAGATCCGCTTTCATCAGAAAATACAACAGACCTCCACCCTGTTCTCCAGTGAGCCTAAGCTTTGCACCACAGAAGATGCAAATGGCGGTGGTTAGTGGTCAGGGGAAGGTACGCTACAGCGGCAGGCTCGGAGTTGTCCTTGAAGTAACCGATTTGTACCAGTTCATTGGGGTCACAGTGGTGCCAACCGCTGCTCGAAATGCTGCTACAGAAGCAGTATAATGTTCCAGAGCTATGCGCTGAACATGACAATCTTCCATCTGTGTAGTGCCACGTGGTCGTCTGGAGCCCGGTCATCTTGTGACCTTACATTCTCGTCACCATTGCTGCCAGCAATAAGGTATAGTGACTGTATTTCTGCCAAGTCTTCCTACAGTATAGCAGAAAGAAACCAAAGCTTCTAGCAGTCCTATTACATTACCTCGTTCATTGAGGTTTTGATAATGGCTTCTTTGTTACCTTAAAGGTATTCTTGACTAACGTAAAGTCACCGTGTTCAATTTCAGCTAGCTAACGTCCGTTACAGAGGGCATTTAATGCAAATCTTATTTGCATAATTATAGTGGCGCTGCCCTCGCCACCCTCATGGGACTGGCGCGAAATTTGAATAAATCATGTTTCAGATATAAAAACACACCCACATCAGTTTATCTTGCACAACTCCTCCTTGTCCATTAGTGTATTGTATCGTATGAATTTGAAACACGCCTGCAGCCTTTCTAAAAGTTGTTAACAAATTCAAACAGAAATGCTAACAAATTAGTTCATAAATATGGTAGAAATATTGTACTGATTTATAGGGACCACGTCTTTAAAGCGAGTTCGACACTGTCTTCAGATTTTCAGCAGTTTGTTTGGAAGTGACTACAATGTTTCAGGTGAACATATGGTTGGTGTACAGTCGGTACATTGGCATGCTTCTAGCACAGGATGGCCTAGTTTTGCATCTCCTTTCCCGCTCCCTCCCTTCTCCTTTCCCCCATCCTCCCCTCCTCCCTTCTCCTTTCCCCCCATCCCTCCCTCCTCCCTTCTCCTTTCCCCCCATCCCTCCCTCCTCCCTTCTCCTTTCCCCCCATCCCTCCCTCCTCCCTTCTCCTTTCCCCCCATCCCTCCCTCCTCCCTTCTCCTTTTCCCCCCATCCCTCCCTCCCTGGTGAAATCCACACGCCATGCACTCTGGTCTACCACATACTCACTTCCCTGTTGCCCTCACTACAGTCATTCCAACCACATAACTCGAAACACATCGCTCAGTTAAATTTTCCATTCCGTGATAGTCGCAGGTATATGACTGATAGCTAGTAAAGTGTGTAGATTCTTAGCAGTGGGTTACCTAAGGCAGCCCCCCTTACTAGTAGACGTCAGTCGAGGATGCTGGTTCTGTAGCCAGCTATGGAGCTAACTTAGTAAGAAAAGTCTTCATTGCGTTTTTTAACTTACTTTATGCCGACTGGTTTCTGCCCATCCAGGGGCCATCTTCAGCGTGAACATACCGTTGGACTGCTGGTGGCGCCACGTCTACCAAGGTGTGGCAGGAGACTATTAAGTTAATTTTATATCAATCGCTGTTACTCCACAACCATCTTTGTCCAAACACCTGTGGAGCTGATGGACCAAACATTGTAAATCATTGAGGTACTTCCCTTAGTCTGGTCACAGTAGTGACCAAGGTCGGTACTGCTGAGACAAGATATAAACGCTATTACTATCATGACATTCCAATATATGAAAGGAGAAACCTAAAGTTCTTGGTCTACGTTCCACCATTAGTATGAGACTTCATTGTTTGGGGGGTGGAGGTAGGGGTGAGGGAGGGGGTGATCGTCCCCACAACTGATACAAAATTATGGTGCAACATCAGTTTTCATGAAGCAACTGAGCAGTCTCAACAAATTGGGTTGTTTGTAGAATGGGAAGGCTTAGAGCACTGCATAGAGTGTGGGAAGTAAGATTTCATATAACAATAGACCATTATTTTCACTTTTGGGAAGCAAACCCGCCTATAACATGCAAGGATGAAAGTTAGTATCAACCTTGTTTGTAAGGTCTCTGCTTACAGTATAAGTAGATCCCTCGTTCCTCTAGTTTTTCAGTGAGACCTAATGCTGCAGACAGATCAATTATACAAAAAGTTGAACCCAGCACCATGTTCAATCGTTTTGGATTTTTATGCTCAGTCAGGTCCCAAAATTTGAGTAATACTTGGTATTGTAAAAGTTCCTGTTTTGTGATGTTATAATTCTCCAGATACATCTTACATAGAATCTCCAACGAACATTAACTTCGAAGTTAAAGAAGCGTCTCAGTCTAGATGCAAACCAGCAACTGAGAGGAGGAAGTTCCTGCAATTGAAGGATTCTTCTTTCTCACACGGCGTGGCCAAGAAACGAAAGTTCTTTGGGTCAAAGTGGAACATTTAGATCCTCATCGTTACTGACCACTTCGCTAATACCACTGCCAACTACTATTAACACGAGTACAGTCCGGTGAGAACAATGTGTACTTGGCTTGATGGCCCTTGCCTGCGATCCCTGTGTCGCCAAAAGGACGAGCACCTACTCCTTAACATGTGCTGAGGTGACAGTTCGGGTATCATTTGTGAGCTTATGTTGTCAGAAGTGACATCTTCGTATTATTACGTGTAAACCTCCATTTTGAGAACTATTCAGTCGGTACACACAAATCAGATATCAGGATTTCTTCCGCAGTTTTAAAAAGTATGCATTGCATCATCAGCAAAACCAAATTTCGTCATTGTTTCAGGTACATCCGCAATATAAAGAGTGGGTATTTTGAGCTGCTACTGATTTTATTTCTGCTGAGCTGCAATCATGCTTGCAATAAGCTTTGTAACTTCTTTGCATGGGGTTCATTTTACAGATATGGTACCATAGGCCGCTAAGTAAATCGGTGAAAGCCAAGGACGATGTCACCTCCATCTGAAAGCGCACTTCATTACTTGTGACTACCAGCTGTAAGTTTGCACAGATTCGTTTGGGGGCGAAAGCCGGCTTGTTATATATTGTTTGGCCCGCCCCGTTCAGCAGTACTCATTCAAGGGATTGGTACAACATCAAGCACTGCAGTGTGACGAAAGCTAAGTGTGAAATCTTCAGCTTTGCATAGCTTTAGGAGAGCAATTACTTTGGCCCAGTAACTTGTCACATAATGTGTCGTCTTTAATAGTGAGGTGAAGAATTTTGCTAAGGATGACTTCGTGTATATACCAGACAACATGGGAAACTCTGGGAAGATGTCATCGGATCCAGGACCTATACCAAGTATTGTCCGTTATTGATGTAGAAATCTCCTCAGGAGTTAAGTCACATGAATAGTTAGTGTCGTAGAAGATTGCTTCTTTTACAATTTTTGAGTTCCTATTTACACTCCTGGAAATTGAAATAAGAACACCGTGAATTCATTGTCCCAGGAAGGGGAAACTTTGACACATTCCTGGGGTCAGATACATCACATGATCACACTGACAGAGCCACAGGCACATAGACACAGGCAACAGAGCATGCACAATGTCGGCACTAGTACAGTGTATATCCACCTTTCGCAGCAATGCAGGCTGCTATTCTCCCATGGAGACGATCGTAGAGATGCTGGATGTAGTCCTGTGGAATGGCTTGCCATGCCATTTCCACCTGGCGCCTCAGTTGGACCAGCGTTCGTGCTGGACGTGCAGACCGCGTGAGACGACGCTTCATCCAGTCCCAAACATGCTCAATGGGGGACAGATCCGGAGATCTTGCTGGCCAGGGTAGTTAACTTACACCTTCTAGAGCACGTTGGGTGGCACGGGATGCATGCGGACGTGCATTATCCTGTTGGAACAGCAAGTTCCCTTGCCGGTCTAGGAATGGTAGAACGATGGGTTCGATGTCGGTTTGGATGTACCGTGCACTATTCAGTGTCCCCTCGACGATCACCAGTGGTGTACGGCCAGTGTAGGAGATCGCTCCCCACACCATGATGCCGGGTGTTGGCCCTGTGTGCCTCGGTCGTATGCAGTCCTGATTGTGTCGCTCACCTGCACGGCGCCAAACACGCATACGACCATCATTGGCACCAAGGCAGAAGCGACTCCCATCACTGAAGACGACACGTCTCCATTCGCCCCTCCATTCACGCCTGTCGCGACACCACTGGAAGCGGGCTGCACGATGTTGGGGCGTGAGCGGAAGACGGCCTAACGGCGTGCGGGACCGTAGCCCAGCTTCATGGAGACGGTTGCGAATGGTCCTCGCCGATACCCCAGGAGCAACAGTGTCCCTAATTTGCTGGGAAGTGGCGGTGCGGTCCCCTACGGCACTGCGTAGGATCCTACGGTCTTGGCGTGCATCCGTGCGTCGCTGCGGTCCGGTCCCAGGTCGACGGGCACGTGCACCTTCCGCCGACCACTGGCGACAACATCGATGTACTGTGGAGACCTCACGCCCCACGTGTTGAGCAATTCGGCGGTACGTCCACCCGGCCTCCCGCATGCCCACTATACGCCCTCGCTCAAAGTCCGTCAACTGCACATACGGTTCACGTCCACGCTGTCGCGGCATGCTACCAGTGTTAAAGACTGCGATGGAGCTCCGTATGCCACGGCAAACTGGCTGACACTGACGGCGGGGGTGCACAAATGCTGCGCAGCTAGCGCCATTCGACGGCCAACACCGCGGTTCCTGGTGTGTCCGCTGTGCCGTGCGTGTGATCATTGCTTGTACAGCCCTCTCGCAGTGTCCAGAGCAAGTATGGTGGGTCTGACACACCGGTGTCAATGTGTTCTTTTTTCCATTTCCAGGAGTGTAGTAAGCATTATTGCCCCTCGCTGAACTGCTCCTTTAGATGCCTTCGCATGGTGCAAAGTGTAAGCCTGGTGGTACACTGTGCCGACAATGTTTCCCAGTGTCTGACCTCCAGAGTGTAGCAGATGAGTTTCTTGTTAAAATTACGTTGATGCTATGCTTAAATAGCATATTTTGAAGAATATGGCGTTTGGTTCTGCTACTGCCATCAACGTTTAGCTGACTTAATACTTGCTCCCACTTCTCTAGATGTTCGGCCCTGCGAAAGAGCTTTTGACACAGTGCTATGTCATTCCTTCTATGTCTGGTACGTACTTCTCATATAGTCAGGAGTATATAAAACGGAAGCCAGCAGTGTTTTCTTAGCACCACGCAGTGCCCAGCTTGAGGTTAACACCTGCTGATGCGAAGCTAAATCGCCCCCTGAAAGAACTGTATTAAGATATAGCGAAACAGTTTTAGAATTATATACTAAGATGGAACATGTCCGAAAGAACAGATACCATCGGTGACCAGGCAGCTCGTTAGAATGAAATTGCAATGAAATCAACACCCTTAGCTGCTTACAGGCGTTGACATATGTCAACGGGGACAGATGAAAGTGTGTATCCCGACCGGGACTCGAACCCGGGATCTCCTGCTTACATGGCAGATGCTCTATCCATCTGAGGCACCGAGGACACACAGGATAGTGCGACTGCAGGGATTTATCTCTGGCACGCCTCCCGCGAAACCCAAGTATGTCAACGCCTGTAAGCAGCTAAGGGTGTTCATTTCATTGTAGTTTCACAAATGACGATCTTGGGTACGTTTTTTAGCTCACATTGCTCAACAGAGTAGAATGAGTGATTAAAGCGAAATTGGAGTAGTTTACTTTTGGAGATTCATTACTCCTTCACATTTTAAGCAAATAAGGTTAAAATTAGTTACAGCAAGATACTTGGCATCTCTCTGCAGCAGGGGCAGTTCATGTAATTGCTAGTGCTAGTCATTCGATTGATTAAGGTCAAAAGTGCAACCTCCTCAGTTGTTACTATTAAAAACAGTCTTGATCACGAGTTATTTAACAAGGTGACCGGTTTCGACCACTACTGTGGTCATCTTCAGACCTACAAGATGTATACAAAGCACTAATCAGAGGGCTACATGCATTAATGAAAATACATAGTTATAAGGCTATAAAGCTATAAAACGTTGAATTACCATTGAGTAGGAACCTCTTTCTGTTGGAGAATCACTACTGGAGAAACCAGTGTTTTTTTTCTTTATTGTAATTTGTATCACCTTACACAGGGCGGGCTGGCAGCAGCTGAGTACGCCGCTCTTCAGCCTTGAGATTTACAATAAGTAATAAATAGAGGGGACACAGAGAACACAATCAAAAATGGTGGGCATAACAATGTAGACACCAAAAAACAAAAAAACACGGAGCCGTTCACGCCTGACGAAAAAACATCACTGACACTAGTTGACACGGCACACAAAACACGGACGATTGCGACGGAACACGTGAACAGAGGCGGCGTGACGACGAAAGAACACTAAACAGAAACGAAGGCACACACACGAGACTCTGATGGCGATAATCTCTGACGCGCGAATGTTCACAAAGCGTGTGCGAGTCCGGGGACCTGCCAAGGGAGGAGGAGGAGGAGGAGGAGGAGGAGGAGGAGGAGGAGGAGGAGGAAGGGGAGAGGGGAGAGGGAGAGGGGAGAGCAGAGATGCCATGGGCAGGGGAGAGTGGGGGAGGGGAAGCCCGGGGGAAGAGGGGCGGAGGATGGGGAACAGGGGAAAAAGGAAAAAGGGAGGGAGGGTGCGTAAAGGAAAGGAAACAGGGAATGGGGGGAGGATCAAAGTTGATAGGAGGGGAGGAGGACATCATCAGGGAGGGGGAGCTGGCGGAAGCCACCTCGGGAGAGGGTAAGGAGGGTGGAGAGATGGAGACCGGGTGGGACGTGGGAATACAGGGGCGGCAGTGGGCGGGGGTGGGAGAGGATCGGGGAGATGAGCGGGTGAGGAGGATCGAGTTTACGGGAGGTGTACAGGATCCGTATCCTTTCAAGGAAAAGGGGGGAAGGGGATGAGATCGTAGAGGATACGCATGGGGGAGGGAAGACGGATGCGATAGGCGAGGCGGAGAGCATGGCGTTCAAGGATTTGGAGGGATTTGTAAAAGGTAGGGGGGGGCGGAGATCAAAGCCGGATGGGCATAACAAAGGATAGGCCGGATGAGGGATTTATAGGTGTGGAGGATGGTGGAGGGCTCCAGACCCCACGTACGGCCGGAGAGGAGCTTGAGGAGACTGAGGCGGGATCGTGCCTTGGCTTGGAAGAAACCAGTGCACGTCTTACTATATATAATGGAGGCTCCACCCACTTCTGACTGCATGATGTCATTACTAACCAATGAGTTAAAAGTCGAATTACAAATTAAATTTCTTAGTTAAAAGAACATTGTCAAGAATTAGAAATAAATACACACTAAACTTAGCTTATTAAACAGCTATTGTCAATTAAAAAGCGTTAAAAATATTTAAATATGTAGGAAAATGAACTTCGGTTTGGCAGTACATGGGTTGCCCTCTCAAGGCCTGTCAGTGAACCATTTGGAACCACTGGTTGCTATGGTGAAGTTAGACGCCGTTGCAAAGATGAAGAAGCAGGCTTTTTCCACTGAAGTTGTTGTAGAGTCACTAGTCGAACTAGTGGTTGCCATGGTGAGGACAAACGCCGGTGCAAAGATGTGGCAGCAGGCTTCTTTCCAACGAAGTTGTTGCGAAGTGGAATGGAAAAGACTGGGGCGTCAGACGATGTATTATTGAGCAGCAACTTGTCTTTATTGTGTTCAGAGTGTGGATTCATGCTGCAGAGCTAAATCCCCTCCAGTTTGATGAAAGTGACGTTCCTAGTTCAGTTTTCATTCGATGTGAATGCCCAGCAACTTACCGCTATCAAATCTTGTCTCTGCTGGTTGAGTGTCACAGTATTCCTGTGGCTTTTTGGGACTTAATGTAATCTGTGTAACATTTATCTCGGTTTGGTTGGTAGTAAGACTTACGAGCAAACCAATTTGGGTAAAATGTTGTTAGTGGCTGTAATTAAATTTGTCATCTACTCATTAAGGTGTGTAATCTTACGTCAGATTTAACACAGTACAGCTGGGTTTACACTAGGAAGTCGCTTGCAGAAATTATTGCTGCAAGTTATTGCTATCCGCCTGCAGCTGTTTACACAGCAGCGCAAGAATTAAGCAAGATTCTTCCGCAAGTTCTTCGGGAAGAAACTTGGGTCAACAGCTTGATGATACTGTTTACATATACTTTCAGTACCACTAACAGTGTCAGCCGAAGTGTAAAATGACAAGTAGGCGGGTGAGATATGCTGCAGCTCTTGTAATTGTAATGCAAAACGTGAAAAAGAAAAGAGAAGTATTTGGGTTAGAGAGTAGATAATGAGAAGATCGCAAATGGTGCCTATAATAACCTTTTGCAAGAACTTAGTATCGAGAGCATGGATACTTTTGAAAAATTTTGCAGAATGTACTCAAATGATCTGGAGTATTTGTTGATTTTAATAGCGCCCGTCATATCAAAACGAGACACAAACTTCCATACTGCTATTTCAGCAAAGGAACGTTTGCTAGTCATTCTATGATTTACAGCTATCGGTGAGCTCCGAATAAAATAGGCATTTCATTTATTTATGTGAAACATACAACCAAAAAAAGTTTGAATTTTGAAATAGAGCCATTTTAACGTCTTGAAAAGGGAAAGTTATTCGAAGGTATGTGAAAACACAATGAAATTAACTTTTTGTTGAAATAAACTGCATTTTACAGCATTCTGTGCTTATAAAAATGTTTTTTTTTTTCTAATGCTCATAAAATGGAAAGTGACAAATAGAACATGTAATAATTACACATCGTCTTTTTCTAGACTCCTAAAACAGCATGGTTCATAGACTGAAAAGGACATTGAAAATGCTGGAGTTACAATAGACACAATAGAAAACAGAACACATTTCAGAAAGGCAGTTCAAAAAGCGGAATTTCAGGAGAGAAAGAAAATAACTAGACGAAAGTGGACTCAAGAAGAAAGGGAACAACACTCTAAAAGGATGAAGGAAATTTTAATACTCTTAATTGTATTAGATTTCTTCAGTTTACAAAGTTGATTCATCGTACCCTCCAAATGGGTTATTCGAAAGAAAAGAAAAAAAAAACAGCAAGCCAGTGATAGCAGGTGGAAAGGGGTTGTGTCTTCAAGTTATGCTACTTTCTCTGTACTTCCTTCACAGATGTGTCGAATATCGACGAGATTTCATTTAATGCGCTCATCTTCTTCACTCTATCCTTAGTCTCGGTTCTGCACGTTCCATATTTCGGGGTAGCTCTCCACGGCTTCAATGAAATGTTCTGTGTACTGCTCCATCCATTCCCGTTTCTCCTCCATTTCTGAAGTTTGTTTGCATATAATACGTAAGATAGTTGCGTAAAATTGTCACCACATAAAGTAAAATGTTAAATATGAGTGTTATGCAGACGACATAGTACTATAACTTACGCCTCCTACTTGCTGGAAATACAAATAAATCCTAAAATCTGCAAGTTACTTCTTGCGTGGTGTTCACACTGGAAGCGGAAAACGTGCAGCAAATCACTTTAGCAATAAACTGCTAAGGTCGCAAGTCGACTTGGCGATATGTTTACACTCGCAGCAATTTACTTGCGCGGAGGAACTTGCCGCGAATTTTGCAACAACTTGCTAGGGTAAACCGAGCGTAAGGAACGTGTTACTGTCACGAACTGTGCTTGTGATGAGGCAACATAGATCGTATTGTGCAAATTACGTGGACTGTATTTATGCGACTTCCAACAAACTTAACTTCAAATATTTAACAAGTTAACTTTTATAAAGCAATCAGAAGTTAGCTGTTTTATATCTGGGAGTTTGATTCATTGAGATATTACCGATCTGCTGGTTGCTTTCTAATTGATATTATTGATTCCGCTGACGTTTCTTCGTGCTTTATATTTCATAGTTTCATAATGCTTTCAACATGTGCTTAGGCTCTGATATATTCACCCATATGAGAGTTACATAATCAGTTTGCGATTTTGGCACATACACTATGCTATAAAGTTATTTGGCTTCAAATTGTCATATGCTCCAGAAGTGAACAAGGCCTAACATAGAAGCAGTGATGTGATGTATTTGTCTCTCTAAGTATTTCCATTATCGATGGCTTTTACTGTATGCTGTAATAACTTTCTTACACATACAATAACATTTTATGACTTCTGTTCTTTTGTCAAGTAGATAATAGGCTTAAGTACATGACATGGTAGTTTAAGTTATGTTAATAACTGTAATATTTTCAGTGTAATCTAAACTTCATATGTATGTACACAGCAATCTATTGTTGCTCTTGTGCTTTCCAACCTCCCCTATTTTTTTACTCTATAAGATTGCTTATTTAACAAAGTTATGGGCTTTGCATAAAATATTTTCCTATAAATTTTTTCTCGCTATTATGGTTTAGCTGTGAATAATTTAATCATTGTGGATAAGAATGTTCGTGTTCACCTCCCACCCCCCTGTCTGCTTAAGACTAATACGGATTGTGTTAAGAGTACATTGTGAAGCGATGTCTTGCCGTTAGTGATTGTGCATTTATTTCTGAATGGTTTGTCATAAGTATTTGACTAATGAACTGTAATACCTTCATAATGATACCTACTTCGGGAATATTGGACGTAGATGTCTCACCATATTCCTCAAAATTATTTTGGACTTCAATAATTTTAAATGAACTTTCGACATTTTAGGTTTGTACCTTTTACAAAAGTTTTGATTTGTGCATAGTTTTTTGTATTGCATTTATGTGGCATGCGTAATAATATGTAGCCTTGTACATTAATTTAGGTCAACGGATGAAAAATTACTAAATCAAAAAATCTCACTGTTGAACATGTCATTTTTACTAAGTTTCTATCGCCATGAGCGCATGTATGTACACTGGATTATCAATTTCGACAGGACTAAGCTACCGTCTACATGCTGCCATTTTTAAACAGAATTCATATCAGTTAAAAATTGTCTTGCATTATTTTCTTTCTCTAGATCTCACTATCATTACTGCATAAGAAATGTAAATTTGTGCGTTCATTATGAAATGTGTGTCGACGTTACATTATTAATCTAGTTCTTTGGTTATGACATGGTTCTTTAGATATCCATTACTGAACTATGCTTGGTTGCTGTTTCTTTTATGCCATGTTTTGTCTATCAATGCATTAATTACAGGTAAACCATTATTTAAAATGGTACTATAATTGGAAGTTCCTGTATGTTTGAGACAAAAAACAAACAAAAATTAAAAGCTGTAAATGTAGGCATTCCACCATAATCATCTTGCATGAGATTCTCATACTCTTGTTCACATTTTCCCACTTAAGCCTGTAACAGTTTCATGTTAACTGCCTTATTTTAATTTTTTGTGTCTTAAGAATTGGCGAAATATTTTTACCTAGTACATTTCCGTTTTTTATGACATTGTATATTTTCGTTTTCGATAATTCACTTTGTATTCTCTCATGAAGGACTAAATGGAGGTTTTTTAAAAAGAAACCTGCACTGCTGCCATTTTGTGAGCCGGCCGTGGTGACCGAGCGGTTCTAGGCGCTTCAGTCTGGAACCGCGCGACCGCGACGGTTGCTGGTTCGAATCCTGCCTCGGGCATGGATGTGTGTGATGTCCTTAGGTTGGTTAGGTTTTAGTAGTTCTAAGTTGTAGGGGACTGATGACCTCAGATGTTAAATCCCATAGTGCTTAGAGCCACAGCTATTTTGTGGCAGTCCTTCATATTACTCTGTTAGCCTGGCTGGCGTCTGGCAGTGCCCTGACACAAGAGACATTTCATGTACCACACTCGCATGACGCTCTCTTCCTGTGGAAGATAGCTGTATTTTCTAATAATCTACTCTTCCTATTATAAGGTAATGTTACCATAAGCATATGTTAAAAGTTATGTAAATTTAAATAGTATGAATGTAATTTTGTTATGTTTAAAATCAACATGCTACTATCGTGTGAAATCACATGCGGTTTATCGCACAGCATTGTTTCATAACCTGTACTCTGTGGATAAGTCAAAAAGAAATTACATAAAATCGTTGCTTTACGATTATAACTAATACGGTGTAAAATTTTCCTAACTTTTTGATCTTGAAGATCTGAAGATGGTAGCCTTACTCCTGTCGAAGGACGTGATAAAAACTTAGTATCAGAAACTTTCTTTACATTGAATTAATTGCTCGCTCAGCAGCCAATGTCAGGTATTCGTCATACTTTTACTAACGTCATAACATTCGAAAGGAATTGTTCTATATTCCTATGCACATGTATCCTCCTAAATTGTATAATCTTCGACCTGTTATCTTGTTCACTTCTTACATCCTACCTTCGTACCTGACAGCCAATGTACCGCGCATTATTAATCGAGCTGTATTGCTCTAGTACTGGAAACTTACGTTCACTGTTTTATACCTTACGACGTTCCCCACCTACCACTCTCCCCTACCTACGAAAGTATCTGTTACAGAAGCCATAGTGTTTTCACTTAATTTGTCACATTTACCTCTCAATGTCTCCACATGAATTTTTGTGTTACAATCTGTTTGTCTTGTTACCATACCTAATGGTGTAACTAGATAATTTTTCTTATTCGTTTACCTTCCAATAACTTACAATAGAATTTATTTTTTTCGAATTACTTGATAAAGTAGGAAGCGGTGGTGCGCTTGGGGTATTCCCCATGATTTTCAACTAATGTGTAACCTGCGTGTAGCTGTCTCTGTTTATACGTCTAAAGTAATCGACAGTGAAATTTTTGTATAAAGTCAAAGAAATCTGTAATAATGGCGTATGTTGTAAAACTACACTTGCTGTTACTGTTGAAGTAATAACTTAGTCTTTTATCAAATTTGGCAATAGACGTAAGCAATATCTAATCCTTAAAACAGTGTCATTAAGTCAATTGATCTTGTAACATGGTCAAAGGCCATCACATGCCTGACTTCTTCATTCTGTTTCCTTTCCTATCGGCCTCTCTTGGCCAACTCTTGTTTTCTTCGACCCCGACGGTATTAGGTTGCGAGGCCAGAGGGTGTCTTTCATTTCCTAATATTATCTGCCATGGGGAGGTGGCGGTCTCCTTAGTGGTGGTGGTGAAGCCGGCCTTCCTTGAGGAGCAAACCCATAAGACAAAGCCCGGTCCTCCGAGGTGGAGGCTACGTAATAAAACTGGTAACCTACTCACGTAAAACTGTTCTCACAAGCCTGAAAATAATCCTCAGATAAGAAAATCAAGCAGGAGGTGTGACCAGAACAGTCCATAAGAGGCTATAATAGATGTACATACAGCATCTACGATCGTAAGAAATCCGATTTTGGAAAAAAATTCGGCCACAACTAAAGTTGGTGGGATGGAAAAGGAGCCTTCCACGTGAGGAAGCATCCTTTCTTGGAGGATGTAAAAAAAAAAGTCAAATATTAACTGTTGCCGTCATTGGAGGATCAGAGCCAGCATAAATAATGGGAATATTGAAAACATGTAACTCAGTGTTGCTGCCACTACTGCAGAACAAATCCTCAAGAGAAGCATATTAAGGAAGGGGCGTTGATGACTTGTGGAAGAAATGAGTGCTGGCGGCTGTTTCAAAAATTAAAGTGACACAGTGCGCCGATGAACGTTGTTTCTGCGTGTCATACGAGAAGACCAAAGTAAAAACGAGGACAGAACGCTGTGAGGGAGCATTGCTGAAAGTGTTCGATACATCGCTGTACTTGGAAAACAGAATCTCTTCAGTACACAACCTCCTAGATAGAACTGCATTCAAAGTTGTCAGTCGTCCCAGATCTCACGGACTTCTGCACCGATCCCTGTCATTCAAGTTTTGGTGGCTACTACTTGAAGAATGACGACTGCCATTCTAGAACATTATTTTGCACCTCTGTCAGCAGGAATATGAGACGAGGTACCTCCAAGTGTTCACCTTCTGTCCATTTGGGAAAGGGTCATAAACTGCCTGTAGTCCAACATATTTCCGTAACTGTGTGATTGAACTGTGGCACATCAGGAGCTGTACCTGCCAAGCACCAGTTTCGCCTCTCAATCACCATTATATAAGAGCCAGGGTATCAAAGTACGAACTGCAGTACTCTAGTGCCTCCTACTGCGCACTGTGGATTCTCTAAAACACTGCCACACAGTTACTCGTGACACAGCCAGTCAGCAAGACTCCTAAAGCTGAACCTTCAGGGACACTGACAGTTTCAAGACCAGCTGTTCCTAAGTCGACGAGATTGCCCCCCCCTCCCCCCCCCCCCTCTGTCTTCTTACATACTTAATACTGATTACTGTTTACTGCTTTTACTGCTGCGTTATTCTGCATGTAAATAACAATGTAAAATTTCATGCTGAACATGTAAACCAAAAATTAACTGTTAATTCTAAAAGTAGTTAATAATTTTCTGGTTTTATTTCAATTATGTAGACGATTATTGATTATTGATGGTGTCATTGTTGTTATTATTTATTATTTATTATTATTTATTATTATTTATTATTATTTATTATCATTGATCATTCACATAACTGTAACATAGGTACATAGGTTAAATATGCACCGTTTTTAATCGGGTAGCACTGTCATAAACATGTCAAGTAGTCTAAGGTAGAATTTACTGTTATGAACAGTGTATTGACGTCCACTTGAGAGCAGAGACGGTGCACCTAGCGTATTAGCTGGTGTTCAGCATGCATTGTTATCCCTCTGTGATAATTTTTATGTAAAAGTTTTCATACCTTTATCGATACAACGTTAATTGTGCAACGTTCTTTCAAATGTAATTTAATGTATATTGGCATTCAGTGTTTAATTGTATAGATTTGACATTCTTGTATTACAAACAATGGAGATGTAACCGTTATGTCTGTTTACGTCCTATTCACCCACTTCCAGTGATTGCTCAAAGGCAAATAGTCATTAAATAGCTGTGGGACTAAAACGGTTTATCGTACATACTAGCAGTAAGTCTAGCACACCTAAGTCAGAAACATTAACAACCAAACGACTAGATTATGTAGTTCAGTTACTTTAGCGTTACATATGTTTGACATGATTTTTTTGTAATTCCTTCTATTAATTGCACTCCGTCACTTTGTGTGTGCACATTTAGTATTTCTTGCCATGTTGCATGCATGTACTTCACAATAATTTTATGTAACGAATTACTCAGTTTCACCTGCCAAACGTCAGTACAGCCTTATGTAAGCTTTGGCATATTGTACAGATACGTAACTGTCAATGCAGCTCGCTGTGAATTTGTTAGCAACACTCAAGAAATACCTAGTTCTAGTAACTAATTTTGCTATACGAGGGAGGATCGTAAAGCAACGCACAATTATTTCCCCCTGGTACCGCAGCTGGAATGTTGAAATTTCACGATACAGTTTGAAGTTTGCACTGCGGATGGTCTTTGTTTTCATGCGCAGTGTTAGCGAGAGAAGCCTGAACTACCAAACAAACATGGCACGCATGTTACTGTTATAAACGTTAGAAGAGCAGCAAAGTGTAGTCATATATTTGTGGGCCAAAGGGCATAAACAGTGAAACTCACAAGGACATGCGTGGCGTGTAAGGGGAAAGACAGTATGAACCGTGGCATTGTCTCCAGGCGGTGTGCGCTCTTCAACATTCCAACTTCAAAGATTGGCCACGCTCCAGGTAGCAGGTAACAGCTGCAATCCAGCAAAATGTCAGAGCCACTGAGGAGCAATTTTAACGACCGGCGTGTGCAACTCCCAAGACAATCGCAGCCGTTGAACATTCCCTGTAATGTGGTGTAAAATATTGTTCACGAGACGTTGCTGGGTGCATAAGACGCTAACAAACCACAAGGGCAAGTGAATAATGACAAGCTATTAGTGCTTTACACCGCAGGACGATACGAGTTTGTAAAAGGAATAGTCATTGGTGATTAGTCGTGTGTGTACCACTACACGCAAGATACCAAGCAGGCCTCTATGGAGTTGTAACAAGCTGGTTCCCCAATAAGGAAAAAATTCAAAGTGACTCAGCGCTAGTGACAGTCTTCGGGGATATGCATGGTGTGTTAATGGTGAACACCGGACCACTGTGAATGCTGCAGCCTACAGTAAGACTTTGATTATTTGCGTCTTGGCCTGCGTGACAAGCACAACAACATTTATGCTGATGGCGTCAAGCTTAATGACAATGCTCGCACTCATATTGCTGCTCCTGTTCGTAAAAAAAAAGAAAAAAATTGAATTTGGGCGGCAAGTGCTCCAGCGGTCGCCATACAGTCCGGACTCTGCACCGTCGGACTTTCGTCTGTTCCGTCCCATGAAGAAACTCTTCACTTCGTATGTCGTAAAGTGTTGGCCGGCTAAATCAGCAGTCCACAGATGGCTATGTTCCAACGAAACCAACTTCTACGAACAGGGCATACGTGTATTTAAACTGGTGCGACAATGGGAGATGTGTGTTGAACGTTGGTGACTGGAAAAATAGGCAAAAGATGTAAGTTCATTTGTAGTTCTTTATCTATTGTACTTTTGGATAGTAAAATTATTGTGCATTACGTTACGATATTTCCTCGAAGCTCAGTGACAAAAAGTTTGTGACAATGCATCTTTCGAAAACACGTTATTCGTGCCTTAAGACAGGTCTGTGATATTGAAATTACCGTTCCTGTTACATTTAACACAATAGCTGTAGCATATTTTTTTATTGTAACACTTGAAAGACTATGCTATGTGATGAAAGCACTGTCACTAGTTCCCCTGTTGTATTAATTGTTTTCTAACTGTGTTCGTATCTTTAACTGCTTTGGTTGTATAATGGCATTGTATTCTTTAATATAAATTATGTACCTCCAGTTTCGTCATTTCTTGTAATGAATGTGACAGCACAATCGGCTGCCGCACTGAGCAGAAGCAAAGTGCCACATTCACAGGTTTCGCTCTCCCATGGAGCGGCCGTGTCTTGGCTAGTTCAGTATGCAGCGTGCCGTTCCTGCACGCCATACTGCCGCCACGTGGTCGGCAGACGATTATCATTTTATTTTATTATTATAACTGTAACATAGGTTAAATATGCACGGTTTGGAGTTCGGTAGTATTGTCATAAACATGTCAAATAGTCTAACGTAGATCTTAGTGTTATGACCAATGTAGTCCACTCTGGATTGATCTCATACGTTACGAACGAAAACCAGATCATTTGTCACGACTCACTGTAAATTCTCATTGATTTGTGCTTAAGACGGTTGCCAGTGTGAGTTGCTTACTTTATTCGCCAAGATGCTGTAACCTTAGCCTAACTTCATTTGCTTAACTACAGACAGACTGAAGATGTTAAAAGAACTAAACTGGTCGTACCACAATATGTAATTATACATCTGACGGGGTTTCATTCAATAATTAAACTTTGTTAGCTGCTATGATAAACAGGATCAGAAGCAGTCATGACGTTTTAATTTATCTTGAAGTTCCACTGCACGAACAGAGAAAAATGTAATCAATAAACATTCCTATTTTCATCATTCTGTGGAGGAATTCGGCGATAAGTTTTATAAATGTTTAAAATTGTTTGTAAAGTTTGTTGGAAGTCAGTAGGCGCTTTCATTCTCAAATATTCAATGAAAGTTATTCTGGGTGTTTGCATACCGTCACTTGGGCTCTGTTAAGACCGAGAATACAACTTTAACACCCGTTTTTTACCGAGTTAAACTTCTAACATATCATACATCCTTAATGAGTACGTAATGACAGAATTTTAAACCTCTAAATTGTCAATAATTAATCAAAATAACCAAACTGATTTTTGGTGCCCAGAAGCCATTACACTGTTAAGCACTCCACCCGCTGATAGGGACTGTTGTAATATTTCTGCTGAATGTCGTTACTTTGATTTTATCCATACTGGATTAGAGGTCGTGGTTGTGAATGTCAATGTTAAAAAATATATCGGCTCAACCACTTGTTTATAGTGTAAAACACTAAGATTGACGCGTTTCTGAAGTCAGGCTTCCATCATCAGAATAATAAAAAGTAAAAGAATCTGTTAAAACTCGCATGTTCCATTTTAGCGAGTTTCAACAGGTTTTTACCTCCCGATCGCGTGGTACCTCGCGACTGACGGACCCCACATTCCACTGCTGCCTCGACACTGCAGACTTAACCCATTCGTGAGCAGTGGGAAACATGCTTCCCACTACAATGAACTCGCTCCTAGTCCCGTGGGATTCACAGTTCCCACCTCTGCACGGTGCTACCACCTAGTGAACAGCATAGGGTACTACTTCCAATCGGAACTTCCCGCCGTTTTTGCTGTACCTTCGCGCAGAGGCATTGTATAGCCGAGTGTGGCTTTGTAGAGGAGCCTTTCAGTGCTGTTTGCGTGACATTTTGTGATTTTATTTTTCCCCTCAAAGCTATAGTAGAAGGTAAATACTTTTGATTTACCCAAATTTATGAAGGAAAATGTAAAATTGGAACGAGGAGAATTCCAGTTTGAAACAAAAGGAGCCATTACTGCAGTAAAATGGATGGATAACCGTCCAGTCACTTTCCTGTCCTCAATTCATGACCCATGAGAAACAGCCACAGTGAAAAGGAAAAACAAGGATGGTACTAGTACAGAGATTTCTTGTCCTGAAGTTGTGGCAGAATACAACAATAATTGGTGGTGTCGATAAGTCTGATGAATTACGAGAAAGGTATGCTATTATCGGACGTTCTGCAAAATGGTTGCACAGAATATTTTTTTCCTGGTGGATGTTGCTGCAGTGAAGTTTTATCCTGTGGAAAATAAGTAAAAGAGAACATGAACAGAATGATTAGCTCACATACAGGATCCACCTAGCCAGACAATTGATCGCTGGCTTCTCATCTCGAAAAAGGCGTGGACAAAAACCTGTCTTTCTGGCCAAAAGGGGTAAAGTACCTGAAGATTTTCGTCATGTGGCTGAAGGGGAGCATCAACCCATTTTAGGAGAAACCTAGTGGACCTGCCTTCATTGTAGTACTAAAGCTGCGGAAAAGAGCACTCGCTGTGTTTGTACATATTGTCAATTTGCATAGACCCATGTTTCAGAAAATTTCATGGCAAGTAATTGTGAACAATCATTGTAACAAGAGAAGTAAATTTATCAAATAAATGACATATATTGAAAAAGTTGTTTTTGTCGTTTAACTCAAAGGAAGGGCAGTGGGAAGAATACTTGTTGTGTGACCTTACTTTCACAGTTGGAGCAAATTTGATATTTTGTATGATAGTAGTTAACAGATAAATATAAATATCTGCTCTCCATTCATTGGACCGATGACTGTAGCAGTCCGGTCCCTTTAATCCCCCAAACCAACCAACCAATCTCTCCATTCATTAAAAAAACCGCCCAAGAAAGGGTTAAATAGCCGGACCCGCAATGAACAACTGACTCGCGGCCACACACAGGAAAATCGAAAGCAAAGATGCCACTAGCGGGACAGAAGTACTGGTGCCAGCCGCGCAACCTATCAATAGTGTTAAATTCCAGGTGCTGTAGCAGACAAGGAAAGACGTGGTTACTACGCGATGTGATGTGATGTGCTGTGCTGTGTATCTTTTATAATCGTGGGCGCTGTTTCCTTTTTCAGGTCTTAGGAAAGGCAGTGATGAAATGTGAAAGCGATTACCGTTTTTCTCTTGCTTTTTCTTGTGTACATTAATGATCTCTCATCAGTTACACTGCCAGAAGCAGAGTTCGTTTTGTTTGCAGATGACACAAGTATTACAATAAATAGTATGTTGAGTGTAGTTCTAGAAAGATCTGCTAATGATATTTTCATGGATATTAATAAATGGTTTAAAGCCAACTCATTGACATTAAACTTTGGAAAGACTCACTACATGCAATTCAGGACCTGTAAGAGGTTTCCACCCAGCATATGCATAAAGTAGGAAGAACAGATAGAAGAGGTTGACAGTCTCACATTCCTGGGATTACAACTTGATAATAAATTCAGTTGGGAAGAGCACACCACAGAACTGCAGAAACGCCTTAACAAATCTGTATTTGCAATTCGAGTGTTATCAGATATAGGCGACATAAAAATGAAAAAGCTTGCATACTTTGCTTACTTTCATTCCATAATGTCATATGGTATATTTTGGGGTAACTCTCAAAGTTTAACAAAAGTTTTCAGAGTCGAAAAGCGGGTAATACTTATTATTTGTGCAGTAAATTCACGGACGTCATGTAGAAACTTCTTCAAAGAACTGGGTATACTAACCACTGCCTCTCAGTATATTTACTCCTTAATGAAATTTGTCCTAAATAATATATCTCTCTTTCCAACAAACAGCTCAGTTCATACATACAATACCAGGAACAAAAATGATCTGCACAAAGACTTAAAAGCACTTACTTCAGTTCAAAAAGGGGTCCACTACTCAGGAACACTTATCTTCAATAATTTGCCAGCAAACATAAATTTAGTTACAAATAAAGATCAATTTAAAAGGAGCCTGAAAGACTTACCAGTGGCAAACTCCTTCTACTCCATTGACGAATTTTTTAATGGAAACAAATGATGTATATTTTAAAAAAAGTTGACATGTTCCACATCCACGAGGATCTCCTCTGCATGGATCTATGGAACGAAAAACTAATCTAATCTAATCTAATCTAACCTAACCTAATCTAATCTCTATTCGACTCGGGCACAACTGTTAGTCGATCATCAGCGGTCGTCTGATTATCTTTGGCGCGTCCCCGGGCATGACCATCGTTGCGTTTTCGACTGTGGCGCGCGGGACGGCGAGAGGCGGTCGGTTTGGGGTGGCTGGTGAGACCGGCGTAGTTGCGGCTCCGGCGTAAGGACATGTGTGATGTCTGTTATGCTGGGGCTGTTTGCTAATCGTGAAACTCCTCCAATGGTTACTGGTTGCCTGGAAGGCATTTGATATAAACTGTGCCAATCTGGCAGTGAGAGGGGAGTCCGGAGTTGGTGTTGGGTCCTTCCACAGCCACCGCAAGCGGATCTTCGGCCAGAAGGTCTACAGTTTGTGGTGAGTATAGTGTGAATTAGTTCTCGTAGGATGTGCTCCCAGCATGACTCAGCCTGTGTTACTTGTGGGGGCCGACCCCCCCCCCCCCCCCTTGTCTGTTACTGCTTCTGGGTGTCCTGTAAGGTTTCACAGCAGAACTGGGTTTTTGTGGCATTCTGTGTTTCTGGCTCAGCCTCCGCCTACAAAGGGAAAAGATCTGTAATTCTTTAATGCTGTAATTTAAACACACATTAAAAAAATTATTCTTTCAGAATAAGCGCCTTTTTCTATGAGACACCGCAGTTGAAACAGGAGTGGCGTAATGTTTATGAGTATTTGTTAAATGAAGTGTATGTAATGTCTTGCTGTTTTCTGGGGCACGTAGCTGTGTTATTGAACTCATGCTGGGTGAACGACTGATCCCCAGTTCAATAACACTTCAAAATGTCTTCTTTGAGTAGTATTGTAAGGTTTTTTGGATATTTTTCAGTGGGGTGTATTGATTCAGTTTTGTTTTTCTCTCTTTGAACTACAGTAAATTGTTCCGTTTATCTGGTTATTGGCTTAACTCTCACTTCACGCATTAACTCAGCTGTTTTTGTTTTCTTTATTCCTGTTTGTCAGATGGATTCAAATGTAACTTCATTTATGTTATTTGAAATATATGTGTTGAAATGACCTTAATGAATTATGTGCAATCAAAGTAAGGGAACCAGTCCTTCATTAGTGCTTAACAGCGGCGTGTGCTTCAGGTTGTGAGCCCCATGGACGGACAAATCTTCAGTGGCCCCCAACCCACCTGGCACCAGCCTTGGCGCTGTTTCCCCCCCTCCCCACGGCGCCGGCCTTGGCGCTGTTTCCCCCCCCTCCCCATGGCGCCGGCCTTGGCGCTGTTTCCCCCCCTCCCCATGGCGCCGGCCTTGGCGCTGTTTCCCCCCCCTCCCCACGGCGCCGGCCTTGGCGCTGTTTCCCCCCCTCCCCACGGCGCCGGCCTTGGCGCTGTTTCCCCCCCTCCCCACGGCGCCGGCCTTGGCGCTGTTTCCCCCCCCTCCCCACGGCGCCGGCCTTGGCGCTGTTTCCCCCCCTCCCCACGGCGCCGGCCTTGGCGCTGTTTCCCCCCCTCCCCACGGCGCCGGCCTTGGCGCTGTTTCCCCCCCTCCCCACGGCGCCGGCCTTGGCGCTGTTTCCCCCCCCTCCCCACGGCGCCGGCCTTGGCGCTGTTTCCCCCCCTCCCCACGGCGCCGGCCTTGGCGCTGTTTCCCCCCCTCCCCACGGCGCCGGCCTTGGCGCTGTTTCCCCCCCCTCCCCACGGCGCCGGCCTTGGCGCTGTTTCCCCCCCTCCCCACGGCGCCGGCCTTGGCGCTGTTTCCCCCCCCTCCCCACGGCGCCGGCCTTGGCGCTGTTTCCCCCCCCTCCCCACGGCGCCGGCCTTGGCGCTGTTTCCCCCCCTCCCCACGGCGCCGGCCTTGGCGCTGTTTCCCCCCCCTCCCCACGGCGCCGGCCTTGGCGCTGTTTCCCCCCCCTCCCCACGGCGCCGGCCTTGGCGCTGTTTCCCCCCCCTCCCCACGGCGCCGGCCTTGGCGCTGTTTCCCCCCCCTCCCCACGGCGCCGGCCTTGGCGCTGTTTCCCCCCCCTCCCCACGGCGCCGGCCTTGGCGCTGTTTCCCCCCCTCCCCACGGCGCCGGCCTTGGCGCTGTTTCCCCCCCTCCCCACGGCGCCGGCCTTGGCGCTGTTTCCCCCCCTCCCCACGGCGCCGGCCTTGGCGCTGTTTCCCCCCCTCCCCACGGCGCCGGCCTTGGCGCTGTTTCCCCCCCCCTCCCCACGGCGCCGGCCTTGGCGCTGTTTCCCCCCCCTCCCCACGGCGCCGGCCTTGGCGCTGTTTCCCCCCCCCTCCCCACGGCGCCGGCCTTGGCGCTGTTGCCCCCCCCCTCCCCACGGCGCCGGCCTTGGCGCTGTTGCCCCCCCCCTCCCCACGGCGCCGGCCTTGGCGCTGTTTCCCCCCCCCTCCCCACGGCGCCGGCCTTGGCGCTGTTTCCCCCCCCCTCCCCACGGCGCCGGCCTTGGCGCTGTTTCCCCCCCCCCTCCCCACGGCGCCGGCCTTGGCGCTGTTTCCCCCCCCCTCCCCACGGCGCCGGCCTTGGCGCCGTTTCCCCCCCCCCTCCCCACGGCGCCGGCCTTGGCGCCGTTTCCCCCCTCTACTCTTGAAATTGCTACCCTCATTCGCGTTTCGTCCATTATCAGCTTATGGACCGTGTTAATGCATAGTCTTACCCAGATGCACGGATAACATCACAGCCCAGCATTCTGTAATCCATCTATTACGTAAGTAACATGTTGACGGAGGTGACAGTAGAACTTTTTGCCTGTCACCAGGTTGGTGTGGGCGTGGAGGGGCCTATCTCTTATTTAAAAAAAAGATGAGCCGGTAGTATTAACTCGTTGCCGCATGTGGTCCTCAGTCATCATGCGTGGCACTCATATCGCGCACACCTTCTGGTAGTTCAATGTTTCCGTTAAAATTCTGAGCGGTGCTTCGGGAAACCTCAGGAACCAACGTGCATAGATCATCCAGGGTGATCCGCCGATCTTCACGCATGCTTTGCTCAACCTTCAACACTGTCTCCTCAGAAACTGACGGTCTCCCGCTCGTTTTTTCGTCGTGAATTTCGGTCCGAATTGCTGCAAACTCTGTACACCACTTACCAACATTTTTGACATCCATGCACGACTCAACATACACTTTGGTCAGTTGGCAATGGATTTCAATCGGCACAGTGCTCTTTGCGTTCAGAAACCCAGTAACTGCGCGCAACCCGCACTAGGCGGTAACATCCAACGGGAGCTCTATTCTCAACGGCTGCCAAGCAAAGACTGAGCGCCTCAGCGCGGTATGCCCATGTTTACACACAGCGCGTGAAGCAATCCTCATAAGTGTGACCAACTGCCATAGAGAGTTCTGTACTTACAAAAAAAAAGTAGGAGACCTTACGTTTGGGATTACCCTCGTATTGAATTAAAACATGGCATTAGCACTGAGGGGAAAATGATTTTTATGGTGTAAAAGGACATTTTCGGTACACCATTGACTTAGCTTTCGGGTGAGAACAGGAAATGTTGCACAAATAAAGGTAAACACAACTAATAAAAGCAATTTTTTGAGACTTCTGTTCATAACATTAAATCAAAACCTGATAGATGACATTTAAAAATTGCTTAAGAATACTTAAATTTAAGTCATCAGTTACCTCTTTAGGAACACCAAGGAAAGTAATCCTGTTCATTTGTCAGAAATAACACTATGCAATGCTTTTTGCCTCGCTATTCAAAGTTGTTCCTAAGGTTATGAATGGTACTTAAAGCTTGGAACTTTTATCTCGCTTCAATGTGGAAAAAAAACTCCAACCACTTGTTTCATTCGCTCACAGTCCTGTGCCTTATGCGCTATTCTTCTACGATTCACGGTTTTAGCTCCTTTTTTCCACCTTCCTGTGTGTTCCGGCTACCTTAATTACATTGAACAGCATACTTTACAATACGCTGACCCTGCAGTCCTTGTCAGTAGCGGTGAGAACAGAAACGGTATCCTCTTAAACTGCAATTCTCACCATCCACAACACTTGAATGTTTATTACTGTTCCATCAAAGAAATTTACTACGCGGACTCTGTCGTAAGATACTTACTGACGGATACATTTTTGTGATAATTCCCAGGTTATATACTTCCGGTATAAAAATCAAATAGTCTCCATCGCGGTTTCATATTAATTTTTTAGCAACCAATTTCGGCCCTTTCCTCAGACAATCTTCAGGCTTTCCCCGTTGCAAGACAGTAACAAATACACATTCAGTATAGGGGGAGGAAAAAATGCCCAAAACCGTCTAAAACATTAGCTACAATAAATAAAAAGTAAGATATTACATCTATTATGGAGGCTGATAGCGGCATACTGAGAGAGATCCGTAGAAGGAAGGATACAACTGTTGAATAAGGCTGCCTTTTTACGTGTTTTTTAGGTGGAGCACTTCCACGCCCACACACACGACGGCCAACACAAGGTCTACTGCCATCTCTGCGTAAGTGTGTGTTGTCACTAAAGTGAGGTCTCGAAGGATGTGGGTACTGAGATGTTTGCATACGTTTGCTTAAGGTTAGTTATTAGAACAAAGAGTAGCGGTTTGAAGGGGAGAGGGGAAATGTGCCAAGGCATGGGCAAAGGGAGAAAACCTCTGTGATAGTTGGCTCACGTAAGCCCAATAGCCGTTTCCTTGCCACCTGCGACAGGTCATGAAAGGATAGGCTTTGTTAGTACTGGGTACCACGCGGGCGGGTACCTTCGACTTCTGCGGTGGTGGTACTCAGCAGCAGGTGCTGCTGGGTGCCTGTGTTGGCTTCTCCGTCAGCGTCAGCATCAGCATACCTGTAACAGTAAGGTTCATCATCGTTTAGTGTCTGATAGGTCATATAGCGGATTCACACTCTATGATGTTGGCAGTTTGTGCGTTAGTGTGTGAGCTTGTAAAGTGGCTGTAATTTCGCACCTTAAAAGCACTCGTCTACATACTTTTCCGTGATTTACAACCGGAGTCAGGTTTTATTTGATAGGTTGTAAATCGTATATATGAATATTTAAAGAAGACAGACATTGTTATGTACAACTTGTAAATAGCTATTAACGATTGTTCAAAACGACAGTCACAATCGCATTATTTTGCGGCCAACCGGTTTCAACCCGCGATGGGGTCATCTTCAGGGCAATTTCCACTGTAAAGTTATAATATTAGTAAGTAATCATGAACGTAATCTACAAGCAGTTAGTCAAAGTTGCATAAATAAAGATTTTTATACCCATCTGGTCGCTCGCTGGAGTCGTTACCCTGCCTGTGCACAGTTGGCTATTTTTTTTTTTCTTTATTGTGATTTCATTCCCCTGACCCATATGGGCAGGGGAGGTTTGTCACCGGCACAGTCCGCCGCTCTGCAGCCGAGTGGCGTGACAACTAGAACAAGAATAAAATGTTACATAAATAAAGCGATAAAAAAAAGGAACATAAAACAGAGTAATGGGAGAAAATGGAGGTAAAAATACACTGACATGGAGACGTTCATGGCGGACAGTTAGTCACCAGAAAGTTAAAAAACAAAGTTGGCGATTCTTAAAACACAGAAGACACTGAATGGATATGCCCAGGTTAAGTCGGCCACAGAATTTAAAACACTCCAGAACTACACACTTAAAACCCACTTGGAGCACACATGACAAAGAATAAAACTGCCAGGTGAGACCTGCCGAGGGAAAGGTCAGAGAGGATCGAAAAGGAGGGGAGAGCAAGGGGCAGCAGGGGAAGCGGCGGGATGAAGAGAGAGTAGGGGCATCAGTGGGTACACAGAGGCAGGAGACATGCAGGGTGGGAGATTAAGAGGGAAGACAAGGCAGGAGGGAGTGCAGAGACATCGAAAGGGAGCACAAGAGAGGAAGGGGGAGTAGGAGGGGGAACCCGCTCATGGGGAGGGAGGGGAGATAGCCCTGAGGAGGAGGCACAAAGATGGGGTTAGAGTTGGTAGGAAGGATAGATGTAAGGGCGAAGCTCATCATCCGGGAGGGGTAGATGGTGGAAGTTGCGTTGGGACAGGAGATGGAGGCTGTGGAGATGGAGAGAGGGTGGGGGACAACGGCAAAGGCGCGGAAACTGGTTGGGGGAGGAGAGGGAGACACCAGGGGGTGAGGGGGATCAAGGTGGCGGACAATATATTGTGTGCAGATGTGTTCAAGGAAAAGGAGAAGGTGGGGGAAGGGGATGAGGTCGTAGAGGATGTGTGTGTGTGGGGGGGGGGGGGACGGAAGGCAGGTGGAGCACATGGCGTTCGAGGATTTGGAGGGCTTTATAGAACTGGGGAGTGACGGAAAGCCCAGCCAGAGTAGCCATGTGTTTCTAGGCGCTGCAGTCTGGAGCCGAGCGACCGCTACAGTCGCAGCTTCGAATCCTGCCTCAGGCATGGATGTGTGTGATGTCCTTAGGTTAGTTAGAACTAATTAAACCTAAGTTCTAGGCAAATGATGACCTCAGAAGTCGCATAGTGCTCAGCCATTTGAACGATTTTTAAGGGACGGAAATCAAAGCTACGCTGGCATAACAGAGGATGGGGCGAATCAAAGATTTGTAGGTGTGAAGGATGGTGGAAGGATGCAGACCCCACGTCCAGCTGCACAGGAGTTTCAGGAGCTGGAGTCTGTTGTGAGCTTTGTTTTGGATGGTAAGGAGATGGGGGGGGGTCCAGGTGAGGTGGCGGTCGAGTGTGAGGCCAAGGTATTTGAGGGTAGGAGTGAGGTGGATAGGAGTGAGGTGGATAGGAGTGAGGTGGATAGGAGTGAGGTGGATAGGAGTGAGGTGGATAGGAGTGAGGTGGATAGGAGTGAGGTGGATAGGAGTGAGGTGGATAGGAGTGAGGTGGATAGGAGTGAGGTGGATAGGAGTGAGGTGGATAGGAGTGAGGTGGATAGGAGTGAGGTGGATAGGAGTGAGGTGGATAGGAGTGAGGTGGATAGGAGTGAGGTGGATAGGAGTGAGGTGGATAGGAGTGAGGTGGATAGGAGTGAGGTGGATAGGAGTGAGGTGGATAGGAGTGAGGTGGATAGGAGTGAGGTGGATAGGAGTGAGGTGGATAGGAGTGAGGTGGATAGGAGTGAGGTGGATAGGAGTGAGGTGGATAGGAGTGAGGTGGATAGGAGTGAGGTGGATAGGAGTGAGGTGGATAGGAGTGAGGTGGATAGGAGTGAGGTGGATAGGAGTGAGGTGGATAGGAGTGAGGTGGATAGGAGTGAGGTGGATAGGAGTGAGGTGGATAGGAGTGAGGTGGATAGGAGTGAGGTGGATAGGAGTGAGGTGGATAGGAGTGAGGTGGATAGGAGTGAGGTGGATAGGAGTGAGGTGGATAGGAGTGAGGTGGATAGGAGTGAGGTGGATAGGAGTGAGGTGGATAGGAGTGCCATAAATGGTGAGGTAGAAATCACGGAGGCGGACATGGCTGGCTCTCTGCAAGAGCTTAAATAACGGCCAACAACACGAGGGCAGGCGGTAACGCCCTCAACGGTTGGTACATGCTTAAGCATGAAATCGTAAAATTCAAAGTTTGTTCCAGTTGTAATATAAAACATAATAAATAATTAAACCTCGAGAAATTTACAATTATTTAAAATTCAGGTAACTGTTGTCCCATTCATTTTTCACATCATTTGTGGATAGAGCAAAGCCCTCTGTCTTGTGTGGTAGGGACGCCGTTGCCATGGGCGATAGTATATATATCAAGCGCCCCTAGCCCGTGTGGTTGGGACGCTGTCGTCATGGTAGCCGCTTCGTATAAGACGTCTGCTGTAATACCCTCTTTGCGCGGCGTTCGTTGTTATGGCAACGGCGTATCATAACCATTCTTCCGCCATGTTGTTGTCATTCTATGTGGTCTTCTGCTGCGGCGTTTCTTTGCACAACATGCCTTGTCCTGGTGTGTTCTGGCTACTATCCATAAAAGTTGTGCCTATTGATGATGACCAGATCTGGACTTCATACAAGAGAGACAGTATTAACAAAAATAATCACAGGTTGAACGACAGAGGAATGATGTAAGTCGTTTCCTTTCAACATTATTTCTCCTCTCTCTGCCTGATGCACAAAATGATGCAACTGTCAAAGGGAAGGGGAGGAGAGGACAGCAGTCATAGCAGCATTCAATCACCTGTACTGTCATCGATGTGCAAGACTGTCACCTAGGATTATTTGCTGGGTCCACATATGTAACCTCCACAGTCTTTACACTTCCCTAACATTTGTAGTACTCTCCTGTCTGAGTTTCTCATTGTGTTTAGGCCTAGTTCCTATACCAGTGGTCACATGGTGTTCAGAGGCAGATTATATCAACTGGGTTGGGTGACTTTAATTCATCAATGCAATTACCTAGAACTGAGGTAAAACTTTTAGAGATAAAATTTCTGGTGATTGGTGAAAATTTATAATTGACAGCTGTGATTGGTGATGCAATATGCTAGAATTGTGCAGTTTAATTTTTCCTAAACTGAAGATTTGTTTCAATCCTGACCTCTCGTAGAACTTGACATCTTTCTGTCTTACCTATCCTAAAAAAGGTGCTGCTCCAACACCTGTAACCACTGGTATTTTACCATTCATGGCAGTGCCTCCCCTCCTTAAATTTCCTGCTATTACCCCAGCCAGTTTACCCTTCCCTTTCCTGTTCAGATGTAGGCCGTGCCTGGTATAGTCCCACCTACTGAGAGAATCAACAGGAACCACACCAATATGAGCCCCCACACCCGACCCAAGCAGCTGTTCCAACTCCAAATTAACTCTCCCAACAGAAGAGTTCAAATAAGGCCGGTCATGGCGTCTCAGGACAGATACAAATTCAACAATGGTGTGTCTTGATGCCGACGCAATCTTTACCAATTCACTCTCTATACTGTACCCAGAATCTCTGTTGGTACTGTTCCCTGGTCCTCCCACAGTAACCACGGTGTCTTCCCTGGTAAATCCTTTACAGAGTGAACTTAAATCCTCTGTCACCTGATCCAGACTAGCACTTGGTTTGAAAAAATTTGTGACCTGGTATTCTGGTCTTAATTCCTCCTGCAGAAGTTGGCCTACACCTCTGGCATGAGAACTAACAACAAAACTTTCTTCCTTTTCGATGACTGTGCTACATTCTTTTTCAATTTCCTATTGAAACTTTGTTGTGTCCTGTCTACACCTACCTCTGCTTGAGGCACATCGGTTTCTAACTGAAGCAACAGGTCAAACTTATTTTTGACTTTCACTACAAAACTGTCAGACTTAGTTCTAGGCTTGCTCCTTCTGTTACCTGTTGCCACTTCCCACCTCTTTGCCCTTCTCCCTCCTTAACCTGTCCAGATCTTCCCTAGCCTGATCTAGCTCAGCCTGAGGGGCAGCAATTTTCCCCTCCTGTTCCACTATCTTCCTATCTCTGCTGCAAATCCTACGTAACCACTGATGAGCCTGATCCACTTTCCCGACACCCACGCCACTGCAGTCCCCCCAATGAAAACTACTGCATCCATCACAAAAAAAAACCGGAACTAACAATTCTACAGCAAGTCAGGCACTTCTCACTCATGGCAAAAATAATACTTTAGGCTTAATTCTTGTTACGTCTTTTTTGATTTTAGGTAATTTAATTGATTTATTATAGCTATTCACAAATGTATATAAGCAAGTTTCTGATTTAAAATTCCATTGTTTTTCTGAGATCTGTATTAAAACAATGAAGGTATACGCTATTTATTATACATTTCACTCGATGGAATGAGAAAAGGACAATTAAACGAGATACTTTAATTCTCCAAAAACGTTAAGAGAATCAGGCCCATAAAAAAATGTATATAAGCAAGTTTCTGATATAAAGTTACGCTGTTTTCCTGAAATCTGTATTAAAACAACGAAGTTATACGCTATTTAAAGTAGTTTACTCATTTGTTACCGAGAAACTAGTCAAATTACCGTGAAACAAGAAACAAACATGTTTACAAAGTTTAAACCTAAACGCGACTTCGGGAAGTTACGATCTTTTCGTGTTTTCTGAAAAAATACGCAAAGAAAAGTGAAACTTTTAACGGCAAGACTAAACGATACACTAACTATTTAATTTGTTGTCGGTGTTAAACTAAATTATATTCCTGTCTAATTCACTTAACTTTCTGGAAATAGTTTCTGGCGTCACTTACTCGGCGGCCATCTTCGAACCCAAGAGCTAGTGTAGCCTTGTTCTTAATTACCTTCAATAACTGTGTTGTGTGTGTTGATTTTCCTCTTCAATATTCTCTGTAACATTTGGGTGTTGCTCTCCAGTTTGGTAAGTATCTATAACTGTTAGATCTTGCTGTATATTTTCAATTGGTTGTAGTGTTGGTGTTTCTTCATTAGTTGTCCCATTTTCTACTAACTTGCGTTTGCGTTTTGCGTGTCTGTTTTCTGTCATACTTACATGAGCTGAATTGCTACGTCTGTTTGGTTCTACTCGCGGATTATTCGTTGCCCTGTTCTGCGCCTTGGCCTCTGCAAACGCGGGCTGATGCGACATGAACGGGGCTCTGGCTTGACAATACCCTAGATAACTTCACTATTTCCGGATGTCCGGAAAACTCGCCTACTAAATAACGGATGTAAATGCAGGACCCGACAATTTTGCTTAGCAAATAAATTTTCCGTTATAATTCAACTGACTTTGCTAGACTGCCTTGCTGCCTTCCACAGGCTCACAGTAACTCGTGTGTCCACGTTGTTCGCGGAGACAATTTCTACACACCGTGGCCAAATTTCAGCAACATTCAACCACCCACCCACGAACAATTAACCGTTGACAGAGAACGCATTTGAATAGACAAAGTAATAGAAGAGGGTCAAAAAACTCTAATATTAAACCCATGTGGATGGTTTCCAAGGGACATATAGTAATAAAACAAAGAAAATTCACAAAGAGGCAAAAATTATCAGAATTCGGAAAATATTGGAATGTATACACTCGCAGTCGGAGGCACACATTCACACTGAACCGAGGGCGCACTTCATACGTGAGGTCGCTTCAACACATGCAACACCTTTGTGCTGCGTTCTTTATATGGGCCAGAGCCTGCATTAGCAACCACACTGAAAGTCTGCAAAAGCCTTACATTCCTTTTTGTGACCCAGCAAAACAATCTTTATAAGACAAAACGCGAGGCCAAAAGCTGCACAAGGTGCAAGGTCAGTGAGACAGAATTCAAAAAAAAATCCCTCTCGCTGTGAGGCAAAGCGCCACACGGTTAAATCAATTCGACCTTCGAAGAGACCTCTGCTGCAGATCTTCGAAGAGACCTCTGCTGCAGACCCTCGGAGAGCTGAAAACAGACTGCCCATCTCACACTAAAACTTTCCCCACACAACCCCGTGGCCACGAAACCCAGAAATGAGGCTTGCGCCACCTACCTTAAACCGATTACTTTCATACAAGGCGAACACCCCTCTTTGCCTACCTGAAAACAAGGGTTGTCCATTCTGTAATACTACTGCTGATTGTCTCCAGCAGACTAAACCACCGTACAGCAATGTTAAACACAACCACATTCATTTATTCATCCATTCGTTCGTGCCAGTTTTGGAATAGGGAACAAGAATAAACATTTTATGGAATCATATTCGTGAGTTGGGTTGCATATAAGAACATGGAAAACTAAGGTTGGTTCTTTATAAACTTGCAAATTAGCCTACAACGGCATTATAACAGCCATATGATGCTTGCAAATCATATGAAACAGGCTACAGCTCAGTCTTCTCTGGTACGAAATTCAGCAGCTAAATCACCCGAATTGTTCTGTAGGGTGCAAACTGCACTGGAAAGCAAACAAAATGATGATGAAAGGGGACTACAGGACCCTTTCAACCCCCCAGGGGGTCCACAACTCTTTTGTGGATACGTGCGTAGCGAGCACGGGACCCCGAGCTAATGTGGCCTTCCTTCCTTTCCGGGCTGCATACCTTCCCATTCCGCATCCTTCCCCATCCCTATCTTCGCCCCTCCTCCCCTCACCTCTGGCTCTTTCCTTCTCTTTCTCCCCATCTGGGAGTATGGTTTGTGCCTACGTCCGGAGACGGACGCTCGTACATGTACTGCATTTCTTGCCTTCCTTGCTTTTATGTCTTCTTCCTTCCTTTGTCCTTCTCTGTCTTCTTCCTTCCTTTGTCCTTCTCTGTCTTCTTCCTTCCTTTGTCCTTCTCTGTCTTCTTCCTTCCTTTGTCCTTCTCTTTTCCTTACCTCTTCTCTTTCTCTTTTCTCCGCTGCGGCGTTTGAGACCTCTCTTCCTTCCCTTCCCTTTCTCTTTCTTCCTCCCTGTGCGTGTCTGAAGGCCGACCCACGCCCTTCGTGCGTAGCCGGTGACGGGGTAACGCGTAATTCCCCGCCCCGGGTAGACAGGTAGGACACGTACGTACCCCCTGGTAACGGCCAGGCCCAGGGAGGGGTGATTACCCGAGCTGATACCTTCCGAAAATGCCGATTGGTCCCTCCGTCCGTTTGTCGGGAGGTGTGACCTGAGGTGTGAACAATCACCTAAGGCGGGAGTGCCCTCAGAGAGGGCCCCCACAAGGGAGGAGCGCGCCATCGGAGACGCCGGTAATCATGGGGGATTCTTCCGCAATGGTTTCCTCACCTTCCACTAAGTCTAGTCACAAACGTAAGCATACTGAGTCTCAGCCACAGACGATTCTTCCATCGTTGCCACAGTTCCTTGTTGTTTCTCGGTCTGATGAAGGTCACGACTTTTCCACAATCAACCCTTTCATTATTCAGAAAGGAGTCGACGCAATAGCAGGTCCTGTAAAGTCTTGTTCCAGATTACGGAATGGCACCCTGTTGTTAGAAACACACAGTGCCCTCCAGTCACAAAAATTGCTGCGTACTTCTCTGCTCCACACCTTCCCTGTCCGGGTGGAACCGCACCGTACCTTGAATTCCTCGCGTGGAGTCGTTTATACACGCTCCCTCGATGGATTGTCTGACGAAGAAATTCAGCACTATCTGTCTGACCAGGGCGTAACGGCAGTTCATAGAGTAATGAAACGGGTTGACACGAACATCATTCCAACCCGCACTGTCTTCTTGACATTTGACACAGTTCAACTCCCATCGAAAATCAAAGCAGGCTACGAGATAATTTCCGTTCGCCCTTACGTCCCAAACCCTACGCGTTGCTATCGATGTCAGCGGTTCAATCACACCAGCCAGTCCTGTTCCAATCCAGCCAAATGTGTTACGTGTGGCAAGGATGCCCATGAGGGTGCTTGTCCACCTCCATCCCCTCGCTGCATCAACTGTATGGGTGACCACGCTGCTTCCTCTCGAGCTTGCCCCGTTTTTAAGGACGAGAAGCTCATCCAGGAAATAAGGGTGAAGGAAAAGGTGTCGACCTTTGCTGCTCGAAAATTATTCGCCAGTCGCAAGCCCACCGTGCCTCAGACAGGAAAATACAGCACTGTCCTTGCTTCTCCTCGGCCAACAAAGGAGGCGGCCACGCAGACTTGCGACCTCACCTTTAGTACCACGGTCGTCAGATCGGCCAGCGCAAAGATCGCTCGTTCAACCTCACCACTTTCGCCTGCCCACTCTATGGCTCACCCTTCGTCGGGTTCTGCTACATCTCGAGCCCAAAAGTCGGACGCCAAGTCTTCGAAAAAAGAGCATACTCGTGAAGAGTTTTTACGGACCGCAGCTTCACAACCATCGGTTCCTCCTTCCTCTAAACAACATTCTTCCAAGAATGCTACAAAGAAACCCAGTTCCTCTCCTTCTCCGCCAAGGCGTGGCACCTCTACAGCACCACCTGGCGGAAATCGCCCTCGGCCATCTTCTGTGTCGCCGAGGCGCACTACTGGTGGCCGGTCAACCGGCCGATCGCTGGTGGCAGGGACTGCTCCTGACCAACTTATGGATCAGGATCTTCTGCCTTCGGCTGAATGCCATTCCATGCTGTCGGTTGCTAGCTCCGAGCAGTCTTTGAGTTGACAGCAACTTTGGTCCCATTCCTCCATTCTCTTTTCACCCCATGTCCATTATCCACTGGAATATCCGCGGCATTCGAGCCAATCGGGATGAATTGTCGGTCCTCTTACGCTCCTACTCGCCGGTCATCTTCTGTCTTCAGGAAACAAAGCTGCGTCCCCATGACCGCTTTGTTCTCCCTCATTTTCAGTCTGTCCGATATGATCTCCCCTCTGTTGAAGGCTCTCCAGCCCATGGAGGACTCATGATTCTTCTCCGTGATACTCTCCATTATCACCCAATCCCCTTAAACACTTCCTTCCAAGCTGTCGCCGTCCGTCTTTCACTTTCCGGATACACGTTCTCTCTTTGTACTGTATACATTCCATCGTCCACACCAATGGCACGAGCTGATCTCCTTCATCTTCTTGGTCAGCTTCCACCCCCCTATTTGCTGGTTGGGGACTTCAATGCCCACCACCCGCTTTGGGGATCTCCACACCCTTGTCCACGTGGCTCCGTATTGCTAGACGTCTTCCACCAAGCGGATCTAGTTTGCCTCAACACTGGGGTCCCCACATTTTTGTCTGCCTCCACGACAACCTTATCTCATTTGGACCTTGCGGTCGGTACTGTTCCGCTAGCTCGGCGCTTCGAATGGTTCGCCCTTGATGATACACACTCGAGTGACCACTTTCCATGTGTCCTCAGACTGCAGCCTCAACTGCCATATATGCGCCCGTGACGCTGGAAGTTTGCCCAAGCCGATTGGACACTTTTTTCGTCTCTCGCGACATTCGATGACCGTCGCTTTCCCAGCGTCGACGATGAGGTCACACACATTACCGACGTTATCCTTACAGCTGCGGAACGTTCAATACCACGCACCTCCGAATTGCCCCGGCGCCCCCCAGTTCCTTGGTGGAACGAGGCATGCCGTGACACAATACGTGAGCGGCGACGTGCTCTTCGCATTTTCCGTCACCATCCTACTTTGGCCAACTGTATCCGCTATAAGCAGCTCCGTGCGCGATGCCGTCGCGTCATCCGCGATAGCAAGAAGGCAAGCTGGAAATTCTTTATTAGCTCATTTAACACCTTCACTCCCTCCTCGGAAGTTTGGAGTCGGCTTCGACGGTTCTCAGGCGCGCCTAGTTTCTCCCCGGTTTCTGGGCTCACTGTCGCGCATGATACCTTAGTGGACCCCATCGCAATTTCTAACTCGTTGGGTCAGCACTTTGCTGCGATTTAGAGCTCTTCAAATTACCCGCCAGCGTTTCTCCCGAAGAAACGTGCAGCGGAAGTGCGACCTCTTGCTTTCTCCTCCCAAAATCACGAAAGCTACAATACTGTTTTCTCCATGCGGGAACTCCAACATGCCCTCTCATCTTCTCGCTCCTCCGCCCCAGGACCGGATGGTATCCATGTCCAAATGTTGCTGCATTTATCCACCCATAGTCTGCGTTACCTCCTTCGCCTTTATAATCGAATTTGGACCGGCAGCACCTTTCCCAGACGGTGGCGGGAAGCTATTGTCGTTCCCGTTCCGAAACCTGGAAAGGACAAACATCTCCCCTCTAGCTATCGCCCCATTTCTCTCACGAGTAGTGTCTGTAATGTTTTGGAGCGTATGGTGAATTACCGTTTAGCTTGGTGGCTGGAATCCCGCAGCCTTTTAACACCAGCCCAATGCGGATTTCGGAAGCATCGTTCTGCAGTTGACCATCTTGTCGCTCTCTCCACTTATATCATGAACAATTTTCTCCGGCAACGCCAAACGGTAGCAATATTTTTTGATCTGGAGAGAGCATACGATACCTGTTGGAGGACAGGCATCCTCCGCACACTGTTCTCTTGGGGCTTTCGAGGCCGGCTGCCCCTTTTTCTTCGCGAATTTATGGCAGAGCGCACTTTTCGGGTGCGGGTGAACACTACTCTCTCCCGTACTTTCTCCCAAGAAAACGGGGTACCCCAGGGATCCGTGCTGAGTGTTGTACTGTTTGCCATCGCCATAAATCCAATTATGGATTGTCTCCCTCCTGATGTCTCGGGCTCCCTCTTTGACGATTTTGCGATCTACTACAGCTCTCAACGGACCAGCCTTCTTGAACGACGTCTTCAAGGATGTCTCGATCGCCTCCACTCGTGGAGCATCGAAACTGGCTTCCGTTTTTCACCCAGTAAGACCGTTTGTGTCAATTTTTGGCGACGTAAGGAGTTTCTTCCGCCCTCCTTACATCTAGGTCCTGTCAACCTTCCGTTTTCAGACGTCGCTAAATTCTTGGGTCTTATGTTTGACAGAAAACTATGCTGGTCCTCCCACGTTTCCTATCTTTCGGCTCGCTGTCTGCGATCACTTAACACCCTCCGTGTCCTGAATGGTACCTCCTGGGGAGCGGACCGAGTGGTCCTTCTCCGCCTCTATCGCGCCTTAGTGCGCTCGAAATTGGATTATGGAAGCATAGTCTACTCCTCTGCTCGGCCGTCTATTCTTCGGCGTCTCGATTCTATCCACCACCGTGGATTACGTTTAGTGTCTGGAGCTTTTTACACTAGCCCTGTGGAAAGCCTTTATGCTGAGACTGCTGAACCTCCGCTGTCCAATCGGCGAGCAGTCCTCCTGAGTCGTTATGCTAGCCGTCTGTCTTCCATGCCTGCTAATCCAGCCCACGACCTTTCTTTCGACGCCTCCTTTGATGTAGGGTATGCAGGCCGCCCCTCCTCCCTACTACCCCCGGGAGTCCGCTTCCGTCAACTGCTCCATTCTCTTTCCTTCCGCTTTCCTAAAACCTTCCTGACAACTTGGGGTACAGCACCGCCTTGGCTCCGTCCCCTGATCTGCCTGCTCCGTGACCTTTGTCAATTTCCCAAAGATGGTACCCCTACACTTGTTTATCGTCGGGCATTTGCTGCTCTATGTGCAGAAATGACGGACGCCACATTTATTTACACCGACGGCTCGAAAACATCGTTAGGTGCAGGGAGTGCCTATATTGTTGGCGACACGCCAAATCGCTTTCGGCTTCCCGACCAGTGTTCAGTTTATACTGCGGAGCTTTACGCTGTTCTCCAGGCTGTCCACTACATCCGCCGCCATCAGCGGATACAGTACGTTATCTGCTCAGATTCTCTCAGCTCTCTCCTCAGTCTCCAAGCTCTTTACCCTGTGCACCCTCTGGTCCACCGGATTCAGGACTGTCTGCGCTTGCTTCACCTGAGGGGCGTCTCGGTGGCGTTCCTCTGGCTCCCGGGACACGCTGGTATCTGTGGGAATGAGGCGGCCGATATAGCGGCCAAGGCCGCAGTCTCTCTTCCTCGGCCAGCTATTCAGTCGCTTCCCTTCACCGATCTTCGGAACGATTTATGTCGCCATGTTGCTCAATTATGGCATGCCCATTGGTCGGCACTTCCCTGTAATAAATTGCGGGAAGTGAAAGCCCTTCCTTGCGCTTGGACCTCTTCCTCCCGAACGCGTCGTCGGGAGGAGGTAATTTTAGCTAGACTCCGGATAGGGCATTGTCGTTTTAGCCATCGACATCTTTTAAGCGGCGATCCTCCCCCACTCTGTCCCCACTGCTCTCAGCTGTGGACGGTAAGACACCTTTTAATTGAATGCCCCTATTTTAATCCGTTACGCTCCCGTCTACAGCTATCGCCTGATCTATCGTCGATTTTAGCAGATGACACGCGCTCCGCCGACCGCGTTCTACAGTTTATTAGTGACAGTGAAATGACGTCAGTCATTTGAAGCCTTTTTTGGGGACAATCACCCCCTTTCTGTAGTGGATTTTTAAGCAGTCTTCTATTTTTAGTTTCTCCAATTTTCTGACTTTGTTCCCATTGCTGCTGGTTTTAAATTTCGGTTTTTTACTGTCTTAAGTCACGGGCTGGGCGCTAATGACCATAGAAGTTTTGCGCCCTAAAACCACACAAAAAAAAAAAAAAAAAAAAAGGACCCTTTCAACCTACATGTCCCTCCCAGCGTGTTCGGCGGTTAGAATAGGCCTGAGGTATTCCTGCCTGTCGTAAGAGGCGACTAAAAGGAGTTTAAACCGTTTCGGCCTTCCATGTGATGGTCCCCCTTGGGGTTTGACCTTTTTTCAAAATTCTGCAGAAGTACGAGCCTTTTGGGGAAGGAAACCTTACGTGGTGTATCACTGGTTCTCAGTGCACTAAGACCTTGGCACTCAGCATTGTAATGGCGTTGTAACCACACACATTATTCCTCAAATTGGGCCTGAACGCCTGATGGGTTGCACAGGTTACGCCCATAGTGCGTTCCCATCTGCACCTACGATCATGATGGACTTTCCATGGCACCCAAAATCCAGTACAGTACCCAGCCCGTTCTGGTGGGGTCGTCATGTACCCTCTAGGTTGTAGCCCCCTGACAACACAGGGATCGTACTGCCGATACCTGAGCTGCACCCTCCCCACCTCGGCCAAGGAGTAGATGCCCGTCTCCTTGGGGCATCAGGACTTCTGGCAACGGTCATCCTGCCAGGTGGCCATTGCTGAGGCTGGGTGGCGCCCGTGGGGAGAGCCTCTGGTCGGAGTGGGTGGTATCGGGGCGGACGTTTCGCAGATGAAACCTCAACATGTATCAGGTCGCTCTGCGGCCGAGTCTTTCAAAAGAAAAGGTACCGTTTCTAGTTCTGGTTCTCCTGCCCTTCCCCCTTGGCCACTCCATGGGAGGATGGACAGGCCCGCCGGCTTGGGGCGAAGTACTTCCCCCGCTATTTGGTCTGTTCTCGAACCGATGGGGGGACATTCGCCACCTCCAAGCCCATGTTCTTTGTTCAGCACATTGAGGACATCTTCGGGGAAATCGAGGCTCTCAGCAAGATGCGTTCAGGGTCCGTTCTTATCAAGACCACGTCCGCCACACAGTCGGCGGCGCTCCAGGCGTGCGACCGCCTAGGGGACATCCAAGTCTCCATTGCCCCACATCTGGCACTAAATAGGACGCAGGGGGTTATTTTTCATCGTGACCTCCTGCTACAATCTGATGAGGAGCTCAAGGCCAACCTGGAGCGCCGAGGCGTGCATTTCGTCCGGCGAGTTCAGCGCGGGCCCAAAGACCATCGCATCGACACTGGAGCCTTTATCCTCGCCTTCGAGGGGGACGTTCTCCTGGAGAAGGTAAAGGTGATGTGCTACCGGTGTGACGTGCGACCCTACGTCCCGCCTCCTATGCGCTGTTTTAGGTGTTCGCGCTTTGGGCACATGTCGTCACGCTGTGAGGCTGAGCCCCTTTGTGGCGATTGTGGACGTCCTCTTCGTGAGGAACATACATGCACCCCACCACCTCGGTGCGTTAATTGTCCTGGCGTCCACTCGCCTCGATCCTCAGACTGCCCCGCATATCAGAAGGAGAAGAAGATACAAGAAATCAAAACTTTGGATTGGCTCTCTTTTTCTGAGGCCAGGAAGAAGTATGACCGCCTCCATCCCGTGCTATTGACCACTTCGTTTGCCTCAGTTGTGTCCCCTCCTTCCGAGGTATCCTCACCCCTATCCTGTCCCCCCGCCGCCTCCTCCGCCCATCAGGGGGCTCTGCCTCCGCCTCCCAAATCTCTCCCTTCCAAATCCTCCTCCCCCGATGGCCCCCACCCCCTCTGCCTCAGGGGCCACCCTTCCTCCTCCTTCTCCCCCCACGCCACTTGAGAAGCGATCCTCTTTTCAGGCGTCCATCGGGAAAACGTTCCGGACCCCAGCTTCCGAGGTCCGGCGTTCCCAAACGGACCCCGCGCGTGAGGACCTTCTTCGGGTTCAGCCCACCATCCCTGTGCCTCCTCGGCCTTCCAAGAAGGCCTCCAAGAAGAAGTCTCTATCCCCCCTCTCCACCCCGGCGCGTTTCGTCTGACGCTCCATCCGTGAGTCGCTGCTCCTGGCCGTCCTCAGTTTCGCCGGGACGCTCTGCTGCCAGGCGCTCAGCTGGCCTTTCGTCGGCAACTGATGCTGCCCCTCCTACACAACCAGGGACAGTGGCCGCAGCTGGCGACGAGTCGAAGGAAGCGGATCCGCCTCCCGTCGGTTGTAGCGTTGTTCCCTCGCAACCTGGCCCTCCGCGGCCGTCGAGGTGACCAGCTCTTCCCCCGTCTCGTTCCCCCAACTTTTTGACTAGCGATGGCGTTGTTTCATTTTAACATAAGAGGTATTCGATCTCATCGGGAGGAATTACAACTGCTCCTCCGCCTGCACTGTCCGCTCGTCCTTGGACTCCAGGAAACCAAGTTGCGCCCGACTGACCGTATTGCCTTTACCCACTATACCTCGGAGCGGTATGACCTCACCCCTGTGGACGGTATCCCAGCTCATGGTGGGGTCATGTTGCTCGTTTGGGACGATGTCTATTACCATCCCATCCCATTGACCACCCCACTCCAAGCAATAGCTGTCTGCATTACTCTTTATGCTTTTACTTTTTCAGTTTGTACCATCTACACTCCACCGTCGTCTGCTGTTAGTCGGGCTGACATGATGCACCTGATCGTTCAGCTTCCCCCGCCGTTTTTATTGTTTGGCGACTTCAATGCCCATCATCCCCTTTGGGGCTCTCCTGCATCCTGTCAAAGAGGCTCACTCTTGGCAGATGTCTTCAACCATCTCAATCTTGTCTGCCTCAATACCAGCGCCCCGACTTTCCTCTCGGACTCTACTCATACCTACTCCCACTTGGACCTCTCGATCTGTTCTACCACTCTTGCCCGTCGGTTCGAGTGGTATGTCCTTTCTGACACCTATTCGAGCGACCACTTCCCCTGTGTCGTTCGTCTCCTGCACCACACCCCATCCCCACGTCCTTCGAGCTGGAACATACTGAAAGCTGACTGGGGACTTTACTCATCCCTGGCGACCTTTCCGGACCACGATTTTCCCAGTTGTGACAGTCAGGTCGAATACCTCACGGCTGTTATCATCCATGCTGCCGAACGTTCCATTCCTCGTACTACTACTTCTTCTTCACGTCGCGTTTCCGTCCCCTGGTGGAACGAGGCTTGTAGGGACGCTATCCATGCTCGACGACGTGCTTTACGCACCTTTCGCCGCCATCCTACGTTGGCGAATTGTATTGAATACAAACGACTCCGAGCGCAATGCCGTAGAGTCATCAAAGACAGCAAAAAAGCTTGTTGGGCCTCTTTCACCAGCTCCTTCAACAGTTTTACTCCCTCTTCCGTCGTTTGGGGTAGCCTGCGCCGGCTGTCGGGCATTAAGGCCCACTCCTCGGTACCTGGCCTGACTTCAGGTGGTGAGGTCCTTGTTGATCCTGTGGCTGTCTCCAACGCCTTTGGCCGCTTTGTCGCGGAGGTTTCAAGCTCCGCCCATTACCATCCTGCCTTCCTTCCCAGGAAAGAGGCAGAAGAGGCACGGCGACCTTCCTTCCACTCGCTGAATCTGGAAACTTACAATGCCCCCTTTACTATGCGGGAACTCGAACGTGCACTTGCACTGTCCCGGTCCTCTGCTCCGGGGCCAGATGCCATTCAGGTTCAGATGCTGGCACACCTTTCTCCGGCAAGCAAAAGCTTCCTTCTTCGTACCTACAATTGCGTCTGGACCGAAGGTCAAGTCCCCATGCGTTGGCGTGACGCCGTCGTTGTTTCTATACCCAAAACCGGGAAGGATAGACACCTTCCTTCTAGTTACCGCCCCATTTCTCTTACAAGCTGTGTCTGTAAGGTGATAGAGCGCATGGTTAACGCTCGGTTAGTTTGGATTCTTGAATCTCGACGGCTACTTACCAATATTCAATGCGGCTTTCGTCGCCGCCGCTCCGCTGTTGACCACCTTGTGACCTTGTCGACATTCATCATGAACAACTTTTTGTGAAGGCGCCAAACGGTAGCCGTGTTCGACTTGGAGAAGGCTTATGATACCTGTTGGAGAGGAGGTATCCTCCGCACTATGCACAGGTGGGGCCTACGCGGTCGCCTGCCCCTTTTTATTGATTCCTTTTTAACAGAACGCAAGTTTAGGGTACGTGTGGGTTCCGTATTGTCCGACGTCTTCCTCCAGGAGAACGGAGTGCCTCAGGGCTCCGTCTTGAGCGTAGCCCTTCTTGCCATCGCGATCAATCCAATTATGGATTGCATTCCACCTAACGTCTCAGGCTCTCTCTTTGTCGATGACTTCGCGATCTACTGCAGTGCCCAGAGAACATGCCTCCTGGAGCGCTGCCTTCAGCGTTGTCTAGCCAGCCTCTACTCCTGGAGTGTGGCAAATGGCTTCCGGTTCTCTGAAGAAAAGACGGTTTGTATCAACTTTTGGCGATATAAAGCGTTCCTTCCGCCATCCTTACATCTCGGTCCCGTTGTTCTCCCATTCGTGGACACAACTAAGTTTCTAGGGCTCACGTTGGACAGGAAACTGTGTTGGTCTCCACATGTCTCTTACTTGGCGGCCTGTTCTACACGTTCCCTTAATGTCCTCAGAGTTCTTAGCGGTTCATCTTGGGGAGCGGATCGCACTGTCCTGCTTCGCTTGTATCGGTCCATAGTCCGATCGAAGCTGGATTATGGCAGCTTCGTCTACTCGTCCGCTCGGCCGTCCCTCTTACGCCGGCTCAACTCCATCCACCATCGGGGGATACGTCTTGTGACCGGAGCCTTCTACACTAGTCCTGTCGAGAGTCTTCATGCTGAAGCTGCCGAGTTACCGTTGACCTACCGGCGCGACGTACTGCTGTGTCGGTATGCCTGCTGGCTGTCGTCTATGCCCGACCACCCCTCTTACAACCCGTACTGACTGTCGAGAGAATCGGCGAAGGACGACTTGTATGTGTCTGCCCTGCTGCCCCCCGGAGTCCGCTTCCGTCGCCTGCTTCGACAATTGGATTTTGCCCTCCCTACCACCTTCAGAGAGGGTGAGAGCCCGACGCCACTTTGGCTCCAGGCTCCGGTTCATGTTTATCTCGACCTCAGCTCGCTCCCGAAGGAGGGTACTCCAGCTGCAGTGTATTGCTCACGGTTTGTCGAACTTCGTGCTCGACTTGCCGGTCACGCCTTTATTTACACCGATGGCTCCAAAACTGACGATGGTGTCGGCTGTGCCTTTGTCGTCGGGGCCGCCACCTTTAAATACCGGCTCCTCGACCAATGTTCCAGCTTTACGGCCGAGCTTTTTGCTCTCCATCAGGCCGTTCAGTATGCCCGCCGCCACCGCCATTCATCATATGTACTCTGCTCTGACTCACTCAGTGCTCTTCAGAGCCTTGGAGCTCCCTATCCAGTCCATCCCTCGATTCAACGGATACAGCAGTCCCTCCATTCTTTCGCTGATAATGGTGGTTCTGTCAGCTTTCTGTGGGTTCCCGGACATGTAGGAGTGCCTGGGAATGAGGCTGCATATGCTGCAGCCAAGGCTGCAGTCCTCCTGCCTCGGCCAGCCTCCCATTGTGTCCCGTCATCTGACGTTCGTGGGGTTGTATGTAAGAGGCTTGTGTCGTTGTGGTGGGATGCTTGGTCATCCCTCCAAGGAAACAAGCTCCGGGCAGTAAAACCGCTCCCAACTGCTTGGACAACATCCTCCCGACCATCTCGGCGCGAGGAGGTCCTTCTGACCAGGTTGCGGATTGGGCATTGCCGGTTTAGCCACCGCTGCCTGCTCTCCGGTGACCCAGCCCCGCAGTGCCCTTGTGGTCAGGCATTAACAGTGCGCCATGTTTTATTGTCGTGTCCCCGTTTTACTCAATTTCGTGTTGTCCTGTCCCTGCCATCTACTTTACCGGATGTTTTAGCTGATGACGCTCGAGCAGCTGCTCGTATTCTGCGTTTTATAACTTTAACTGGCTTGTCCAAAGACATTTAATCTTTTTACTTATTTTATCTGCATCTTTGTCAGGTCCTTCTGGTGTCCACTCCATCCTCTTGAGTTTTACCAGATTCCATGTGCTCTAACAATAGTGTCTGGGCGCTAATGACCTCAGCAGTTGAGCGCCCTTAAACCCAACAAAAAAAACAAAAAAATCCACCTCCTCACCCCATCCGGGGTCTATGCATCCGCCTCCCAAATCCCTCCCTTCCCAATCCTCCTTCTTTGCGGCCCCTGCTCCCTCTGCCCCGAGGACCACCCTTCCTCCTCCTCCTCCCCCTCCGTCGCCTGAGAAGCGATCCTCTTCTCAGGCGTCCATCGGGGAAACGTTCCGGACCCCGGCTTCCGAGGTCCGGCGTTCCATAACAGACCCCGCACGTGAGGACCTTCTTCGGGTCCAGCCCACCATCCCCGTGCCTCATCGGCCTTCCAAGAAGGCCTCCAAGAAGAAATCTTTATCCCCCTCTCCACCCCGGCGCGTTTCGTCTGACGCTCCATCCGTGAGTCGCTGCTCCCGGCCGTCCCTAGTTTCGCCGGGACACTCTGCTGCCAGGCGCTCAGCTGGCCTCTCGTCTGCGAATGATGCTGCGCCTCCTACGCAACCCGGGAAAGCGGCCGCCGCTGGCGACAACTCGATGGAACAGGATCCGCCTCCCGCCGGTTGTAGCGTTGTTCCCTCGACACCTGCTGCCCCATGGAGTCCACTTTCGTCGCCTGCTTCGACAATAGGATTTTGCCCTCCCTACCACCTTCAGAGAGGGTGAGAGCCCGACACCACCTTAGCTCCAGGCTCCGGTTCATGTTTATCTCGACCTCAGCTAGCTCCCGAAGGAGGGTACTCCGGCTGCAGTGTATTGCTCACGGTTTGTCGAACTTCGTGCTCGACTTGCCGGTCACGCCTTTATTTACACCGATGGCTCCAAAACTGACGATGGTGTCTGCTGTGCCTTTGTCGTCGGGGCCGCCACCTTTAAATACCGGCTCCTCGACCAATGTTCCAGCTTTACGGCCGAGCTTTTTGCTCTCCATCAGGCCGTTCAGTATGCCCGCCGCCACCGCCATTCATCATATGTACTCTGCTCTGACTCACTCAGTGCTCTTCAGAGCCTTGGAGCTCCATATCCGGTCCATCCCTTGGTGCAACGGATCCAGCAGTCCCTCCATTCTTTCGCTGAGGGTGGCTCTCCTGTCAGCTTACTGTGGGTTCCCGGCCATTTAGGAGTGCCTGGGAATGAGGCTGCTGATGCTGCAGCCAGGGCTGCAGTCCTCCTGCCTCGGCCAGCCTCCCATTGTGTCCCGTCATCTGATATTAGTGGGGTTGTTTGTAAGAGGCTTGTGTCCTTGTGGTGGGATACTTGGTCCTCACTTCAAGGAAACAATCTCTGGGCAGTAAAACCGTTCCCAACTGCTTGGACAACCTCCTCCCGACCATCTCGGCGAGAAGAGGTCCTTCTGACCAGGTTGCGGATTGGGCATTGCCAGCTTAGCCACTGCTACCTGCTCTCCAGTGACCCAGCCCCGCAGTGCCCTTGTGGTCATGCATTAACAGTGCGCCACGTTTGACTAAAACGGGGACATGACAATAAATCTCGTGTTGTCCTGTCTCTGCCATCTACTTTACAGGATATTTTAGCTGATGACGCTCGAGCAGCTGCTCGTGTACTTCGTTTCATTACTTTGACTGGCATGTCTAAAGACATCTAACTCTTTCACTTATTTTATCTGCCTCTTTGTAAGAACTTTCTGGTGTCCCCCCTCCTTGAGTTTTACTAGATTCTATGTGCTCTAACAATTGTTACTGGGCGCTAATGACCTCAGTAGTTGAGCGCCCTTAAACCCCCACCCAAAAAAAAAAAATAACCTGCATGTCAAATTAGAAATTGTGACCAATACCAGCAGTCCAAAACTCTTGAAATTCCACGCTGAAGGAGATGTGTAGTTCATAGTTTAAAGGCCAGTCGAATGAAAACGTAACACCTGTCACAATGGGACGACCACACTCATTAAGACATTTATTTCACTTCAAGACCGAAAATCATTTCCCGTTTTCGTTGGTTACTGACGGGTTCACAACCGAACCCACTCTTGCACTTCGTCGTCCGACTGAAATGGACTTCTACATGTATTTCTTCAGGTCGCCAAAGATGTGAAAAGCATACAGTAAAGATACAGGCTGCGCAAGGGATGTGTAAGTGTTCCCCCAACCAAATCGCTGAAGTTAAACAACCTGGAGTCTTCTGGTGGGGAATCGCCATGCTGCGTGCCACACCCCCCTGGTGGGAAGTTCAAATTCCATCAGTACAACGCAACACACCACGGCTACCTCCGCCAACCTAAGAAAATGGGGGGAAGATAGGTTGGTGGAGGTAGCCCAATTGACCTAACTCATCCCACCACCACTTCCTAGGAATTGGTGGGAGGGCTTAGCCTGTGGTTTACATAAACATTTATTTTCAGTCTTACTGTCAATCTTTAAATAAACAATTAGAGGCAGTACCACAAAGTCTATTCACCATAAGGTCTGGAGTTCAATGTACATAGTACCGCCACCAGAGGGCGCTGCCACCCCTTTTGTGATGTACTCCAATATGGAGGTCCAGAGGGGAAACAGTGGGAAAATGACTCAGCCTGTACTGGGCTGCTGGAGAGAGGAAGTAGTATATTTTGGAACAATTTATTTAGGGACGGATATAAGATGGTATAATTATCACACTGATGCAAAACACTCGCCCTGGCGTACTTTGGGTCACAATACAGTCTGCAGGCCTGTGAACTACTCGTAAATCACCGAAATAATGCAGTACACTCAAGTACAGACATGCAAAAACTCCTAAATTACCCAGATAAAGCATGTGAAACACTCAGCAGACATGCTCACTACTCGTAAACTATCCAAATAACACACAGCACAGCCTGCACACCTGCTCGCAAAATAATGCAGCTGACATGCAAACAACGCGCGCATGCACTGCCCGATGCCCCCAGAGGTCAGGATGCACTGCCATCCCCCACGAAGTTAGCACGACCATCATTGCGTACATTTTTTACATTCCACTACATTTAGTGTTTTCCATGGATCCCTTAAAGAGGAGTCTCTGGGATGTGGAAAGAGTCAAAAGGTTTTTTACTCAGATACATCGATGTTGTAAATTTCTAATGTAGACACAGTTATGAGCTATAGTCTTTGTGAAGATACTCATTGAAGTAGCTGGCCAACAGGAAGTTCTTTAATTCACTGTGAAACCGATCTTTCACTCAAGCCTTTTGATATACACTGGTAAGTCACTGAATATATGAGTACCCATATATTTCACTCGTTTTTGTCCTAATGCTAAGATTTCATAGTGCTTACACAGATTGTTTTTGGTTCTGGTATTATGTGTTGCACTATTTTGTGTAAAAAAAATTACATGTTGGAAATGACAAGACATCAATAAGTATACAGGATGGTCCACTGATCGTGACCGGACCAGATACCTCACAAAATAAGCATCAAACGAAAAAACTAAAAAGAACGAAACTTGTCTAACCTGAAGGGGGAAATCAGATGATTGGCACGCTACATGGCGCTGCCACAGGTCACACGGATATCAACTGCGTTTTTTGAAATAGGAACCCCCATCTTTTATTACATATTCGTGTAGTACGTAAATAAATATGGAAGTTTTAGTTGGACCACTTTTTCCTCTTAGTGATAGATGGCGCTGTAATAGTCCCAAACATATGGCTCACAATTTTGACGAACAGTTGGTAACAGGTAGGTTTTTTAAATTAAAATACAGAACGTAGGTACGTTTGAACATTTTATTTCGGTTGTTCCAATGTGATCATGTACCTTCGTGAATTCATCATTTCTGAGAACGCATGCTGTTCCAGCGTGATTACCTGTAAATGCCACATTAATGCAATTAACGCTCAAAATTATGCCCGTCAACCTCAATGCATTTGGCAATACGTGTAAAGACATTCCTCTCGACAGCGTGTAGTTCGCCTTCCGTAATGTTCGAACATGCATTTACAAAGCGCTGACAAATGTTGTCAATCGTTGTCGGTGGATCACTATAGCAAATACCCTTCAGCTTTCCCCGCAGAAAGAAATTAGAGGACGTCAGATCCGGTGAACGTGCGGTGTTTCGACGACCAATCCACCTGTCATGAAATATGCTATTCCATACCGCTTCAACCGCATGCGAGCTATGTGCCGCACATCCATCATGTTGGAAGAACATCGCCATTCTCTCATGCAGTGAAACCTCTTGTAGTAACATCGGTAGAACATAACGTAGGAAATCAGCATACATTGCACCATTTAGATTGCCATCGATAAAATGGGGGCCAATTATCCTTCCTCCCATAATGCCGCGCCATACATTAACCCGCCAAGGTCGCTGATGTTCCACTTGTCGCAGGCATCGTGGATTTTCCGTTGCGCAATAGTGCATATTATGCCGGTTTACGTTACCGCTGTTGGTGAATGACGCTTCGTCGCTAAATACACTCCTGGAAATTGAAATAAGAACGCCGTGAATTCATTGTCCCAGGAAGGGGAAACTTTATTGACACATTCCTGGGGTCAGATACATCACATGATCACACTGACAGAACCACAGGCACATAGACACAGACAACAGAGCATGCACAATGTCGGCACTAGTACAGTGTATATCCACCTTTCGCAGCAATGCAGGCTGCTATTCTCCCATGGAGACGATCGTAGAGATGCTGGATGTAGTCCTGTGGAACGGCTTGCCATGCCATTTCCACCTGGCGCCTCAGTTGGACCAGCGTTCGTGCTGGACGTGCAGACAGCGTGAGACGACGCTTCATCCAGTCCCAAACATGCTCAATGGGGGACAGATCCGGAGATCTTGCTGGCCAGGGTAGTTGACTTACACCTTCTAGAGCACGTTGGGTGGCACGGGATACATGCGGACGTGCATTGTCCTGTTGGAACAGCAAGTTCCCTTGCCGGTCTAGGAATGGTAGAACGATGGGTTCGATGACGGTTTGGATGTACCGTGCACTATTCAGTGTCCCCTCGACGATCACCAGTGGAGTACGGCCAGTGTAGGAGATCGCTCCCCACACCATGAAGCCGGGTGTTGGCCCTGTGTGCCTCGGTCGTATGCAGTCCTGATTGTGGCGCTCACCTGCACGGCGCCAAACACGCATACGACCATCATTGGCACCAAGGCAGAAGCGACTCTCATCGCTGAAGACGACACGTCTCCATTCGTCCCTCCATTCACGCCTGTCGCGACACCACTGGAGGCGGGCTGCACGATGTTGGGGCGTGAGCGGAAGACAGCCTAACGGTGTGCGGGACCGTAGCCCAGCTTCATGGAGACGGTTGCGAATGGTCCTCGCTGATACCCCAGGAGCAACAGTGTCCCTAATTTGCTGGGAAGTGGCGGTGCGGTCCCCTACGGCACTGCGTAGGATCCTACGGTCTTGGCGTGCATCCGTGCGTCGCTGCGGTCCGGTCCCAGGTCGACGGGCACATGCACCTTCCGCCGACCAGTGGCGACAACATCGATGTACTGTGGAGACCTCACGCCCCACGTGTTGAGCAATTCGGCGGTACGTCCACCCGGCCTCCCGCATGCCCACTATACGTCCTCGCTCAAAGTCCGTCAACTGCACATACGGTTCACGTCCACGCTGTCGCGGCATGCTACTAGTGTTAAAGACTGCGATGGAGCTCCGTATGCCACGGCAAACTGGCTGACACTGACGGCGGCGGTGCACAAATGCTGCGCAGCTAGCGCCATTCGACGGCCAACACCGCGGTTGCTGGTGTGTCCGCTGTGCCGTGAGTGCGATCATTGCTTGTACAGCCCTCTCGCAGTGTCCAGAGCAAGTATGGTGGGTCTGACACACCGGTGTCAATGTGTTCTTTTTTCCATTTCCAGGAGTGTAGAACGCGTGCAAAAAATCCGTCATCGTCCTGTAATTTCTCTTCTGCCCAGTGGCAGAACTGTACACGACGTTCAAAGTCGTCGCCATGCAATTCCTGGTGCATAGAAATATGGTACGGGTGCAATCTATGTCGATGCAGCATTCTCAACACTGACGTTTTTGAGGTTCTCGATTCTCGCGCAATTTGTCTGCTACTGATGAGAGGATTAGCCGCGACAGCAGCTAAAATACCTACTTGGGCATCATGTTTCAGGTCGTGGTTGACGTTTCACATGTGGCTGAACACTTCCTGTTTCCATAAATAACGTAACTACCCGGCGAACGGTTCGGACACTTGGATGATGTCGTCCAGGGTACCGAGCAGCATACATAGCAGACGCCTGTTGGGCATTTTGATCACAATAGCCATACATCACTAAATCGAACTTTTCCGCAATTGGTAAACGGTCCATTTTAACACGGGCAATGTATCACAAAGCAAATACCGTCCGCATTGGCGGAATGTTACGTGATACCAAGTACTTATACGTTTGACTATTACAGCGCCATTTATCACAAAGCTATGACGTACTACACGAATATGTAATAAAAATGGGGGTTCCTATTTAAAGCAGTTGATATCCGTTTGCCCTAAGGCAGCGCCATCTAGCGGGCCAACCATAGCGCCATCTGGTTTCCCCTTCAGGCTAGAAGAGTTTCTTTCTCTTCAGTTTTTTTCATTTGATGCTTATTTCGTGAGATTTGACCCAGTCACTGTCATTAGACCACCCTGTATGTACTGAGAACGAGCAGTTAAAATACGAAGTTCCTTAAAGAAATCTCTACGTGATGATCTAGGACTGACACCAAATAGAATTCTAATGACTCATTTCTGAACGTTGAAAATGTTCTGTTTGTGAGAGCAGTTCCCCAGAATATGATTCTGTCATTAGTGAATGGAAATAGGTGATTATAAAATGTGGTTTATTCGGCCTATTTCTGCTATCATGTGTACTGCAAATGTAGGTGAACTACAGCGATTTATTAAGTCTAGAATGGGAGTTTTTCAAATAGGTTATGGTAAATTTGTAGCCCTAAAAATTTGACACTATGGCTTTAATTTCATTGTTTGAATACATTATACTTATCTGGTCTGGTATTCTTCTGCGGTACTAAACTGTATGTACTGGGTCTTGTCAAAATTCAGTGACAATCCATTTGCTGTGAACCACCCACTGATACTTCCAAATACTTCATAAGCTGATTGTAGATTGGCATAAAAAACAGTACCCGTGATCTCATTGAGCAATCATGATTAACACAAAGAATATTCTGTGATCTGGCTAAAGCTTTTCAAAGTGGCAATAACTATTGATATATTGCTTCTAATACATAATCTGTGAAAGTGAATATAGCTTCATCAGTTGATAATCCTTTCTGAAATCCAAACTGATTGCACATGAGAACATTTTTCTTTTTTAAGTGTTTATAAAGTCTACTGTACATAACCTTTTCAAACACCTTTGAAAATATTGCCAATATTGAAATGGGACAGAAGTTTTCCACTGATTTGTCTCCTTTTTTTGTGTAATGGTTTGATACTAGCATATTTAAGCCTATCTGGAAAAGTAACACTTTGGACGAATTCCTTACATAGTAACTCAGTATGTCACAAAGTTCTGAGGAGCAACATTTAATTATGGTAGTGCTGATTTCATCTTAACCACTGGAACATTTTTTTAAGAGAGCTAATAACATTAAAAAATTTTAAGCTCTCTTCTTAGGAACTGTGTAAACCTAAGTTGTCTGCTACTGAAAGGAGAAAGTTGTTGAAAGTGTCTGCAGTTTTCGAGGTATCTCTTATCAACTCATTAACATTTAACATAATTTCCTCATTTGCCTGATAAGTTTTCCTGTTCAAATTTTTACTATGTTCCATATAGTTTATATCTTATTTCTTGAAAATAAATCGATTTTGACGTTCTGATAACTTCATTTAGAATTTCACAATGTAATTTGTAATGTTACTTAGACCTGTAGCCATTGCTTCCTCTTGACATTAGGTACAGTCTTCTTCTTGTTTTGCAAGATACTTCTATTCCATTCGTAATCCAACGTTGGGAAGCATTTAATCTATTTGCTTTGACAACCGCTGCCCTAAGAAAGAAACCAATGTGATCTATGACCATATTAGAGAAAGTTCTATTTTTCGTTTATCCCAGGTGAATTTTATACTTCTTTCCAGTCTGTATTCCTCAGTTTTTTATACCTTCAATCCCTGTTTCATTTGTTATTCATATAGTTCCCACTACCTGTTATTAGTTGAATCGGACTTTGCTACATTAAATGTAAGCAACTGGGCATAATGATCTGAAAGGCCATTAAATATTGGATTTATACTATGATTTGCTAGTCTGGTGATATCTATGAAAATATTACCGATAGCAGTGCTGCTGGTAACCATAACCCTGGATGGAAACTGTACTAAATGAATAAGTGGTGAGAGACTCTAGTACGCATCTTGATTGACTATCCACCAGAAAATTTAAATTAAAATCTCCACTTAGTAGGAGTTCTATTTTTAGAAGTTAAGAAGTTTAATACTGCATCAAGCTGTTTACTAAATAGCTGGACATGACCAGTTGGAGCCCTGTATATTGTGACTATAATTATTTTTCTGTTGTGTGTTTCTACTTGTGTGCCACATGCTACAAAACACTACAGTATTTAAGAACGTCAACGTTTTTATAATTGTGACCCTTTCTAATTTAAGTGGCAACACTTTCTCCATCTCTTTTCTACAATACTTTGAAGCTAAGGCAAACCCTTCCATAGTAAGCATGATAAGCCTCCTCCGTGAAACCTTTACACAAAGATCCTACGGTCTCTATCACTTGGCTGAGAGATGCACTACGCTTGATCGCCGTGTCCTGGTCCCTTGATGATTAAAAACGTGGGGAGTACTCTCCGCGAGACATTTGCGTCGCGGCACGCCGTAGTCAGTCATCCTACGATGACAAACTCTATTCACTACAGACTGCTGCGTGCTATTATGGTCGCGTTCTTCGGGATAGCAAAAACGCTAGCATTCACTAGTTCCTTTAACAGTCGCACAGCCTCAGCCGTCGGAGACTGGCCCACGCGACGGAAATCTGGGACCAAGGTCAATTCCCCAATTTTAGTCATGACCGTAGCAGGTGATGTAACAGTGGACCCTATTGCTATCTCAAACACCTTGGACCGTTGTTTTGTACATACTTAGAGCTCCACCCCCTATCATCCAAACTTCCTCTATCGGAAACGAGGAGGCTCAGCCGATACTCATCTCCTCTCAAAAACGGTGAGTGCTGCCTCCTCATAGTAACATCTACACTGTAGATCATGCTCCACATCATCACAATCCTCCGCCACAAGTATGGACGGTATCACATTCAGGTGTTGCAGCATCTTTCGATTGTGGGCAAGCACGGTATCCTTCATGCATACAATCACATCTGGGCAGAATCTCCTCACTTTGGTTTCCTCGGGAAATACCATTCATACGCGGGTGGCCGCGATTTTTTGAGTTCGAGAAAGCCTACATCATCTGCTGGAGGACTGTTATCCTCCATACTCTCTACATGAGTGGCTTCCGAGGCTGCCTGCCGTTCCCTTCAGGAATATTTAAAACGCCAGTTCTCAAGGTACAAGTGCTTTATGCTTCGTTAGACACCTTTATCCAGCAAAATGGTGTACCTCAGGGTTCAGTCATGAGCGTCGTCCTCTTTGCTATCGCCATTAATCATACAATGTCCTGTCTCCCGCCGGGCATATCCTTTTCGTTGACGATTGTGCCATCTTTTGCAGTTCTCCACTGACTTGTCTGAGCGATGATTCTATCGTCTTTACCCATGGAGCATCGACAATGGCTTTCGTATTTCGACTGACAAAACCGTTCCTGTGAGTTTCTGGCGGCGCAGTTGGTTTCTCCCACCATCTTTAGATCTTGGGCATGTTGCTCTTCAGTTCGTAGTTTCAACGAAATTCCTGGGGATCGGGCTGGATAGGAAACTGTCTTGGTCCTACCATGTGTCTTGCTGCCTGCTGTATGCAATCTCCCAATGTACTACATCCTCAGCGGCATGTCCTGTGGAGAGGATGGGATGACACTCCTCAGTTTAGTTTCGAACGGACAAGTGATCGGTACCTACTACGGTTGTTCCGTTTATGCATCTACACCTCCGTCCATCTTACGCCGTTTAAATACAATCCACCACAGTGGAAATCATTTGGCCCATGGCGCCTTTTATACTAGCCCAGTTCTCTGTGTGCAGAAGGTGTGGACTGCTGCTGTCATACGGACGTGATATTCTCAGCAGATACGCGTACCGTTTGTCTGCCTTGCCCAGACGCCCGTTAAATGCCTCCTTTGTCGATAGGCGACCCACTTCTCTGCTACCTCCTGGAGTTGGCTTACGGCCCTTGATCCAGCAGCTTAACTTTTATATACCTACCACTTTCCCAGTCGTTGTGATCGCTACACCACCTTGCCTTCCTGCGGAGGCCCGTTTTCGCCTTGAACTTCATTAGCTTCCTAAGGCAACTACTACAGCCTCACTCTATCGCCTTCAGTTTCACAACCTTCCCACGGAATTTTAAGATAGTACTTTTGGGTACACTGATGGCTCCCGGACTGACCATGGTGTCGGGCAGGCCTTCATCATTTGCAACGACATTTTTCGGTATCGGCCTCTAAAACACTGTTCAGTATACACAGAAGAGTTTCTCGTCCTTTATCAGGTCAAGCAGTTCATCTGGCGACACAAGCTTTCCATTTGTCATCTGCCCACTCTCTCGTCGCTCTTCAAAGCATTTGTGCGCTGTACACCGTCCATCCCTTTGCAATGGTTCCAAGAAAGCTCTCGCTTGCTCACTCTCTTGATGGAGCCACTGTGGTGTTTGTGGTTTTCGGACGTTGCTGCCAATACTGCAGTCTTGGTACCTCGGCCCACTAGTTGTTATATTCCCTCCGATGATCAGTGGTGATGCCTGCTGACACGGCGACACAGAGGTCTCCCTCCCCCCCCCCCCCCACCGCCTCCCTTGATGTAAACAACCAACCTCCGGGGAATTAAACCTCGCCCAGTCACTTGCACGACGCACTCTCAGCCCTCTCGCCGCGAACAGGCCGTTTTAGCTAGGTTGCGTATTGGGCACTGTATTCTTAGCCATCGCCATTTAAGTGGTAATCCCCTGCCACATTGTCCTCATTGCCCTCTATCTCTGACAGTTGCCCATTTCTTGATGGAATGCTCCATTTTTGACCACTTACGTTCTCATTTGTGTCTGCCGTCTCGGTTAACGGCTGTTTTGGCGGACGAATCGCGAGTTGTCGACCGTCGTAACAATATGGCGAAGGACATTTAATCATCAGTTCGGGACCTCCCTTTTGGAGAATGGGCCACAGAATACGAAGTCCTTGTTCACAGCTCTTTCCTTCCATCTATTGGATTTCGGGTGTAGCCACTTTTAATTTTCTCATCTTAGTGTTCTAAGATGGACATGGGCGCGTATGACCTTAGTTCTTTTTGCGCCCAAAAGAAAACACTGTGCAGTATACAACTTTTATTTGTAACAGTCAGTATGTGTGACGCCAACTTGTCAGGTTAGAGACAGTGCAATATTCCTTATAATGGGCTAATCCAGAAAACTGTTGTTGTTGTGGTCTTCAGTCCTGAGACTGGTTTGATGCAGCTCTCCATGCTACCCTATCCTGTGCAAGCTTCTTCGTCTCCCAATAATTACTGCAACCAACATCATTCTGAATCTGCTTAGTGTATTCATCTCTTGATCTCCATCGACAATTTTTACCCTCCACACTGCCCTCCAATGCTAAATTAGTGATCCCTTAATGCCTCAGAACATGTCCTACTAACTGGTCCCTTCTTTTTGTCAAGTTGAGCCACATACTCCTCTTCTCCCCAATTCTATTCAATACTTCATCATTAGTTATGTGATCTACCCATCTAATCTTCAGCATTCTTCTGTAGCACCACATTTCGAAAGCTTCTATTCTCTTCTTGTCCAAACTATCTATCGTCCATGTTTCACTTCCATACATGGCTACACTCCATACAAATACTTCCAGAAACGACTTCCTGACACTTAAATCTATACACGATGTTAACAAATTTCTCTTCTTCAGAAAAGCTTTCCTTCCCATTGCCAGTCTACGTTTGATATCCTCTCTACTTGGAACATCATCAGTTATTTTGCTCCCCAAATAGCAAAACTCCTTTGCTACTTTAAGTGTCTCATTTCCTAATCTAATTCCCTCAGCATCACACGACTTAATTCGACTACATTCCATTATCCTCGTATTGCTTTTGTTGATGTTCATCTTACACCCCACTTTCAGGACACTGTCCATTCCGTTCAACTGCTCTTCTAGGTCCTTTGAGGTTCGCCGATGACATTGTAATTCTGTCAGAGACAGCAAAGTTTTTATTTCTTCTCCATGGAGTTTAACACGTACTCCGAACTTTTCCTTTGTTTCCTTTACTGCTTGCTCAATATACCGATTGAATAACATCGGGGAGAGGCTACAACCCTGTCTCACTCCCTTCCCAACAACTGCTTCCCTTTCATGTCCCTCAACTCTTATAACTGCGATCTGCTTTCTGTACAAATTGTAAATAGCCTTTTGCTCCCTGTATTTTACCCATGCCACCTTCAGAATTTGAAAGAGAGTATTCCACTCAACATTGTCAAAAGCTTTCACTAAGTCTACAAATGCTAGAAAAGTAGGTTTGCCTTTCCTTAATCTTTCTTCCAAGATAAGTCGTAGGGTCAGTATTGCCTCACGTGTTCCAACATTTCTACAGAATCCAAACTGATCTTCCCCGAGGTCGGCTTCTACCAGTTTTTCCATTCGTCTGTAAAGAATTCGTGTTAGTATTTTGCAGCTGTGACTTATTAAACTGATTGTTCGGTAATTTTCACATCTGTCAACACCTGCTTTCTTTGGGATTGGAATTATTATATTCTTCTTGAAGTCTGAGGGTATTTCGCCTGTTTCATACATCTTGCTCACCAGATTGTAGAGTTTTGTCAGGACTGGCTCTCCCAAGGCTGTCAGTAGTTCTAATGGAATGTTATCTACTCCCGGGGCCTTGTTTCGACTTAGGTCTTTCACTGCTCTGTCAAACTCTTCACGCAGTATCATATCTCCCATTTCATTTTCATCTACATCCTCTTCCCTTTATATACCGTCCGCCGCTCGTGGTCTCGCGGTAGCGTTCTCGCTTCCCGAGCACGGGGTCCCGGTTCGATTCCCGGCGGGGTCAGGGATTTTCACCTGCCTCGAGATGACTGGGTGTTTGTGTTGTCCTCATCATTTTCATCATCATCCAGGAAAGTGGCGAAATTGGACTGAGCAAAGATTGGGTAATTGTACGGGCGCTGATAACCACGCAGTTGAGCGCCCCGCAAACCAAACATCATCATCATCACCCTTTATATACTCCTTCCACCTTTCTGCTTTCCCTTCTTTGCTTAGAACTGGGTTTCCACCTGAGCTCTTGATATTCATACAAGTTGTTCTCTGTTCTTCAAAGGTCTCTTTAATATTCCTGTAGGCAGTATCTATCTTACCCCTAGTGAGATAAGCCACTACATCCTTAAATTTGTCCTGTAGCCAGACCTGCTTAGCCATTTTGCACTTCCAACACTAGGGAAGCAGTAAATAATTTGAGTCACTGGCCTTCGTAGGATTGTTGGAAATAGGGAGATATGTACAAGTACAATTTGAGAATATACGTACGTGTTGAAAAAAGGTTTACCCAGTTTGTAAGTGGTATGGCGCGATTTAAACAACGGCAGACACAATGGAGTGGGAAGGGAAACTGATGAGGAGAAATACTCAGACAGAATTGATTTTCGTATTGTATCAACAGTCCAGGGGAAATACACAATGCGCAACTAGCATTTCAGTGGAGTGCTACACAAATTGTAGCAGTTCTTCCATGAGATTATTCTGGGACAGAAATTTCATTTTTCTACAACTAGCGTTTGACGAGCGACATTGGACTGCCGAAATTCTTAAGCATTTACACTGAATGCATAGCAGACTGCCCCACTTAATCATAACTACCAGTGCTAGATTCCGTTTGGCGATGAACTATATTTCGTAGGTTATCCGGTGTTGTAAGACGCAAAATCTGTGAAGTGAATGAAATACAATCTTTTATGCATTTTCAAATCTATATTATGGGGGAAAGTCTTCGTGTGGCTATGTTGGGGGCTCCGCGTATCTCATGTAACTTTAACCGCTTGACTTGGGAAAAGTCTTAGTATTCTTTATGTTTATCATATAACATCCAGGTGTAATGAAGCCTCACACCTTTACATCTACATTTGCACTCCACACGCCACCCAACGGTGTGTGGAGGAGGGCACTTTACGTGCCACTGTCATTACCTCCCTTCTCTGTTCCAGTCACGTATGGTTCGCGGGAAGAACGACTGCCGTAAAGCCTCCGTGCGCGCTCGAATCTCTCTCATTTTACATTCGTGATCTCCTCGGGAGGTAGAAGTAGGGGGAAGCAATATATTCGATACCTCATCCAGAAACGCACCCTCTCGAAACCTGGACAGCAAGCTACACCGCGATGCAGAGCGCCTCTCTTGCAGAGTCTGCCACTCGAGTTTGCTAAACATCTCCGTAACGCTATAACGCCTACCAAACAACCCTGGGACGAAACACGCCGCTCTTCTTTGGATCTTCTCTATCTCCTCCGTCAACCCGACATGGTACGGATCCCACACTGATGAGCAATACTAAAGTATAGGTCGAACGAGTGTTTGTTGATGGAGTACATTTCCTAGGACGCTCCCAATGAATTTCAACCTGGCACCCGCCTTACCAACAATTAAATTTTATATGACCATTCCACTTCAAATCGTTCCTTACGTATACTCCCAGATATTTTACAGAAGTAACTGCTACCAGAGTTTGTTCTGCTATCATATAATCATACAATAAAGGATCCTTCTTTCCATGTTTTCGCAATACATTACATTTGTCTATGTTAAGGGTCAGTTGCCACTCCCTGCACCAAGTGCCTATCCGCTGCAGGCCTTCTGCATTTAGCTGCAACTTTTCTGTATACTACAGCATCATCCGCGAAAAGCCGCATGGAACTTCCGACACTATCTACTAGGTCATTTATATACATACATTGTGAAAAGCAATGGTCCCATAACACTCCCCTGTGGCACGCCAGAGGTCACTTTGTCTGTAGACGTCTCTCCATTGAGAACAACATGCTGTGTTCTGTTTGCTAAAAACTCTTCAATCCAGCCACACAGCTGGTCTGATATTCCGTAGGCTCTTACTTTGTTTATCAGGCGACAGTGCGGAACTGTATAGAACGACTTCCGGAAGTCAAGGAAAATAGCATCTAGCTGGGAGCCTGTATCTAATATTTTCTGGATCTTAGGAACAAATAAAGCGAGTTGGGTCTCACACGATCGCTGTTTCCGGAATCCATGTTGATTCCTACAGAGTAGGTTCTGGGTTTCCAGGAACGACACGATACTCGAGAAAAAACCATGTTCTAAAATTCTACAACAGATCGACGTCAGAGATATAGGTCTAGAGTTTTGCGCATCTGCTCGACCACCCTTCTTGAGAACTGGGACTACCTGTGCTCTTTTCCAATCATTTGAAACCTTCCGTTCCTCTAGATACGTTACACGTATTAACAGATATTTTTAAAAAAATTTAAATAGAGGGCGTTCTTGGATGCTACAGGTGTTTCACACCAATCATATTGCTTTTAAAATTTTAGTATGAAACGATGGTACATCATTATTGCCTAAGTATATTATGGTGAACTGTTAACATACGTGAAATGTATTCGCATTTGCAAATGTGGACAACTATCATCTGTGTAATTCAATGACGACTGTGAAAAAGTGTGTCGAGCCAGCACTCGGACCTTATTTCCCGTTTGTCTCGAGCTGGCGCATTACCATTTGAAAGTGGCCGTGAGTCGTGATCGGGTAACCGTATTTTGGCAGCAAGTAAGAGTGCAGCTTGTAGACACATGTTTGACGATATACAGAAGTTTGGATCCGGCCGTAAGTCCTGTTCGGATGCCCCATTAAGGCGACCGCTCCCGAGGAGCGGGAAATCCTCGTTAGAGTCCCGGTCCTGCAGAAATTTCTCATTGTCGTCATTCCAGTATACTGCTGATGGTTGCCCATATTTGCAAGTGCGAATTCCTTTCATGTATTTCAGCACACACGCATGTATTACAGCCGTTCTGAAACGAACATTGCATCGTTCTTCTGAACACCACAGACGCTGCAATATGGTATCGTGAGCTGATGGTTCTGTATTTTAATGGTTCAAATGGCTCTCAGCACTATGGGACTTAAAATCTTAGGTCATCAGTCCCGCAGAATTTAGAACTACTTAAACCTAACTAAGGGCATCACACACATCCATGCCCGAGGCAGGATTCGAACCTGCGACCGTAGCGGTCGCGCGGTTCCAGACTGTAGCGCCTAGAAAAGCTCGGCCGCACCGGCCGGCTTTAAATAGCATATCGTAGTTAGTTTCTATCTCACACAACTTCTGTTAAGACCAATAACTATTTTCCATGCTTGGTTTAAACAATTGTTTACAATGTTACAATTAATATATTTAACAGATCTGAAGATCGCAGACATTGCGCGAAATGGGTCATTTTGAAATAAAAACAGCAATACACAGGCAGCACATGTTGCCATTTTGCTTTTTTTACAGTTACGGATCGCTGGTAACACCCTGTGTCAAGTACCAGGTGATCAAAAAGTCAGTATAAATTTGAAAACTGAATAAATCACGGAATAATGTAGATAGAGAGGTACAAATTGACACACATACTTGGAATGACATGGGGTTTTATTAGAACCGAAAAAATACAAAAGTTCGAAAATGTCTGACAGATGGTGCTTCATTTGATCAGAATAGCAATAATTAGCGTAACAAAGTAAGACGGAGCAAAGATGATGATCTTTACAGGAAATGCTCAATATGTCCACCATCATACCCCAACAATAGCTGTAATCGAGGAATAATGTTGTGAACAGCACATTAATGCATGTCCGGAGTTATGGTGAGGCATTGCCGTCGGATGTTGTCTTTCAGCATCCCTACAGATGTCGGTCGATCACGACACACTTGCGACTTAAGGTAACCCAAAGCACGGACAGAGGTCTGGGGACCTGGGAGGCCAAGCATGACCAAAGAGGCGGCTGAGCACACGATCATCATCAAACGACACGCGCTAGAGATCTTTCACGCGTCTAGCAAAATGGGGTGGAGCGCCATCCTGCATTTTGGTTCTAATAATACCCCATGTCATTCCAAGCATGTGTGTCAATTTTTACCTCTATCTGCATTATTCCGTGGTTTATTCAGTTTTCAAATTTATACTGACTTTTTGACCATCTCTACCGCCCTCCGCCCCCCCCCCCCCCCTCCCCATCACAGGTAGACGAACAATACTCGAGAATTGGTCGAACAATAACATTATAAGCCACGTGGATAAGTTACATTTCCTTAAGTGTCTTTCTATGAATCTGTCTGGCACCTCCTTTCCCACTATTCGGATTATGTGGTCATGCCACTTAAGATCGCGGTCGGCAGTTCCTCCCTCATTTTCTTGCGGTAGGTTTTGTACCCAGCAGTTCCTCATCAAAACTGTAGTTGTACATATGAAAAGGAAGTGACTACTGTACGAGGGCCAATCCAAAAGAAATGCACACTGTTTTTGTGAAAATACAGTTTTCGTTATGCATGTGTGATATTTTACAGTGTGTAGATACATCCTTCCCGCTTGTTTTAAAACTTAGTTCAACCTGTTCCCGTGAGTGGTGCCGTCACAGCATGTTTTCAAGATGGCTGCTACACTTCTTCGCAGTGGCCAGCACACTGGACTCGCGTTCGGGAGGACAATGGTTCAAGCCCGCGTGCGGCCATCCTGATTTAGGTTTTCCATGACTTCCCTAAATCGCTCCAGGCAAATGCCGGGATGGTTACTTTGAAAGGACACAGCTGACTTCCTTCCTCGTCCTTCCCTAATCCGATGAGAGCGATGACCTCACTATCTGGTCTCCTCCCCCAAACAACACAACACAACCGAACTTGACGTTCGTCAGAAGCAACGTGCTGTCATAGAATTCCTGTGCTGTGAAAACGAGACATTGGGAAACATCCACAAGAGGTTGAAAAAAGGTGTGTGGAGATGCTGCTGTCGGTCGCCGTACAGTTAATCAATGGGCAAGAAGTTTACATAATGAAAGCGGTCACGGCAATATTGAGGATTGTCCTCGCAGCGGCAGGCCTCGTACTGCACACACTTCAGACAATGTGCAGAGAGGTACCGAATTGCTGACTGCTCACGGACGCATCACAGTGAACGAATTGCCACGCTACGTTGGGATAGGGGAAAGAAGTGTTTGCAAAATACTGAAAGTTAAAAAAGGTTTGTGCCAGGTGGGTTCCCAGGATGTTGACAGTGCCTCACAAAGAAACAAGAAAACGGTATGCAGCGAACTTTCGTAACTATGGTGGAGCTGAATTCTTGGAAGAATTATGGCAGGTGATGAAACATGGCTCCATTTTTCACCAGAGACGAAGAGGCAATCAGTGTAGTGGCATCATGCAAATTCACCCAAGAAATAACAATTCAAAACCACAGCTTCTGCTAGAAAAGTTATGGCTACGGTGTTTTTCGATTCCGAAGTACTCTTGCTTGTGGACATCATGCGAAGTGGAACAACCATAAATTCTGATGCATATGTGACGACACTGAAGAAACTTTAAGCTCGACTGAGTCGTGTTAGACCACATCGGCAAAAGCAGGACGTTTTGCTGTTGCACGACAATGCACGGTCACACGTTAGTCACATGGAGCCAGGTCAGGACTGCAAGGCGGGTGTTTCAGTGTTGTCCATCCGATTTTTGTGATAGCTTCCATGGTTTTTTGACTATCATCTCTTTAGGAAACTGAAAGACTCTCTTCGTGGAACAAGGTTTGAAGATGATGATTCCCTTGTGCACGCTGCCAAACAGTGGCTCCAACACGTTGGTCCAGAATTTTACCGTGCAGGTATAAAGGCGCTGGTTCCAAGATCACGTAAGGCAGTTGCGAGGGACGGAAATTGTGCAGAAATAAAATTATTGTTCGTAAGGGATGCATCTACACGCCGTAAAACTTTCAAACATGTAGAAGAAAAGATGGGTTCTAAAAAAAGTGTGTGTATTTCTTTCGGAGTGACCCTCGTATGCGCAATAGCTTGCATTTGTTTACGCTCAAAGTAAACCGCGAGAGCTTGCACCATTTACAAGTTCTCTGCAGCTCATACTGCTAATCGATGTCTTCTCACGTTGCTACTTTTTATAAACAACCGCATCATCAGTGAACAGTCTTAAAGGGCTGCCAACGCTTCCTACGTGGTCATTTATAGGACCGTATGACTCTTCCTAGGGATACCACGGAAATTATCGGAACTCAACACGTAGCTCTTAACGGCACGAAACTCTCTAAGGAAGACTCGAATTAGTCGCAAATCTCGTTCGATACTCGATAAGCTCGTTTAGTGAAAAAAATACAACAGTAATTTGCTTACAGCTCAATGGATGTCTCGGAGGATCAGAGCGAGCTAAGTTTCGTCAGATCTGTTTTATGATAAAGAACTATGGCGTTTTGGAGAACGATAACGTTTCGATAATACTACGGCAGACTGACGTCGGTGACATTGGTCTAAAATTGTGAGCATCTATTCTACAACTCTTAGAAAACGGGAATGACCTGCTGAGCGACTGATGACCTCAGAAGTTAAGTCGCATAGTGCTCAGAGCCATTTTGACCTGCTCTTTTTTTCCGGAGGTTTGGTACCTTTCGTTTTTCTAGCAGCAGTTCAGCGTAGAGTGCTGGAAGGTGAGCAAATTTTTTAGCGATCTTCGTTCAATCTTTCGGGGATCTCACGTGATCCTGATACCTTTCCACAACCAAGCGATAGTATTTTCTCTCCTGCTCCGCGATCGGTTATCTCAATAGTTACCATTTCGACGTTCGTACGATGATTGAAGGACTGTTAAGACCTTCCGCACTGCAACAACGTAACGAAGGCCGAAATACTGAATTATCTTCGGGTTATGCTGTGTCGTCCGAACGAGACACAACCAGGTCGAAGCAACACAGGTGCAAAGATGCGAGCTGGTGCCAGTGACATAGAGACCAGACACCTGCGCGAGTTCATCCTGAGCACTAGAGATTGGCAAACTCGTTCATCCTTGGGAACTCGTTCATCCTTGGGAACTAGTTCACTGATTATCGCTCTTTTTTGGGAACCGTTCAGTTTTACTCGTTCACCGTCCATTTGTGATTGGTAAATGGTTCTTATGAAAAACTGAAAACTAGTAGTGTAGGTGACTGTACTCCAGGGGGGAGGCAAGTGCCCCATCTTGCCATCTTGGTGCCCTCCATCCTTCAGAGTTTTTATTCATTACAGAATTCTTACACACTTTTAGAAGTAATTTCTGTGATTTTGCAGAACCTCTCGTTTAGCCAACTGTAACGTTGTGTGCCTGATAGCAGGGAAATGATATAGGGTGGCGCATGGAAAACAGGCCCCGAGTACAGACTGCTCGCCAATTACGGACGATGTGTTGCCCGTTACGAGCAGATACAACAAACAGACAAACATGTAATAATTAGGCAGTGAAGAAATAACAAGCTAATGCAAGCAAAAATTGCGAAACAATCGATGAAAGTGTGTAGAGAGCTGGAGAAGAAAGCATGAAAACCTCACGCGACGCGCATGGGCTATAGCTCATGTAGTCTTGTAAACCTGTTGATAGTTGTTTCCCAACTTAATAGACCACAAATGTCTTGTACAAAAATTCTTCATTTCGACTTCCACTACATAGCTATGCTACGTCGTAAACAATAATCGCTTACACCCTATATATATACTTCACGTTGTCTCTGAGTTCGTAGCCGAAGTAGAGACTTTATGGAAGCATAAAATAAAATGTGGTTTTCTCATACTTGCGTCACACGCTTATTAAAAATTAGGTTTTTATGTTGCAATAATAATAATAATAATAATAATAATAATAATAATAATAATAATAATAATAATAAAGGCCCGGGAAAAGAATAGGCCTCCGGTATGTTCTGCCAGTCGTAAAAGGCGACAAAAAGAACAAACCACTAATAGGGCTAACCCCCCTTTTAGTGTGATTAGTTTGTTCAGGACAGAACTAAACAAGCCTCGGACAAGCGCCGTCATGGACGGGAACGACGCTTGAACCCTATGCCCGCCCACAATGGTAACGACACTGCTAGCCAACTGTAAAATGATTTAAATCCAAATAGAGGTGTTTTGCAGGATATGCTTCCTGCAACCACCCTAGAAGGAAAACAACAGAACATGAGGTGTCGATTAACTTCATCTGACCATCTCATCCTCTGTCTTTATTACCAAGCAACAAACCTAGGAACCAACACAACTGGATACAGATCACAAGTATACATAACATTTATTACCAGATACCCGGAATTAAAATTTTGAACAGAACAACGACTAGCTGATCAGATCCGTGTACCAATCAAAAATAACAGGATACCCCAGTCAGAATTAGAAAACGTCAAACAACAAGTACAACAAATACTGGAACAAAATAATGTGCAATCAGAAGAAGAAGAAAATACAGTAATGGACTCAAACATCCCACAGCAAACAAACAAAGACTAACACGCATCAATTAAACAATCAGAGGAAAACGAAATCTTAAGACAGCCACCAGAACAAGCACAAATAGAACACGAAGTGACACACATGTTAGATATAGAAGAGAAATTTCAGCTGACATACACTCCTGGAAATGGAAAAAAGAACACATTGACACCGGTGTGTCAGACCCACCATACTTGCTCCGGACACTGCGAGAGGGCTGTACAAGCAATGATCACACGCACGGCACAGCGGACACACCAGGAACCGCGGTGTTGGCCGTCGACTGGCGCTAGCTGCGCAGCATTTGTGCACCGCCGCCGTCAGTGTCAGCCTGTTTGCCGTGGAATTCGGAGCTCCATCGCAGTCTTTAACACTGGTAGCATGCCGCGACAGCGTGGACGTGAACCGTATGTGCAGTTCACGGACTTTGAGCGAGGGCGTATAGTGGGCATGCGGGAGGCCGGGTGGACGTACCGCCGAATTGCTCAACACGTGGGGCGTGAGGTCTCCACAGTACATCGATGTTGTCGCCAGTGGTCGGCGGAAGGTGCACGTGCCCGTCGACCTGGGACCGGACCGCAGCGACGCACGGATGCACGCCAAGACCGTAGGATCCTACGCAGTGCCGTAGGGGACCGCACCGCCACTTCCCAGCAAATTAGGGACACTGTTGCTCCTGGGGTATCGGCGAGGACCATTCGCAACCGTCTCCATGAAGCTGGGCTACGGTCCCGCACACCGTTAGGCCGTCTTCCGCTCACGCCCCAACATCGTGCAGCCCGCCTCCAGTGGTGTCGCGACAGGCGTGAATGGAGGGACGAATGGAGACGTGTCGTCTTCAGCGATAAGAGTCGCTTCTGCCTTGGTGCCAATGATGGTCGTATGCGTGTTTGGCGCCGTGCAGGTGAGCGCCACAATCAGGACTGCATACGACCGAGGCACACAGGGCCAACACCCGGCATCATGGTGTGGGGAGCGATCTCCTACACTGGCCGTACACCACTGGTGATCGTCGAGGGGACACTGAATAGTGCACGGTACATCCAAACCGTCATCGAACCCATCGTTCTACCATTCCTAGACCGGCAAGGGAACTTGCTGTTCCAACAGGACAATGCACGTCCGCATGTATCCCGTGCCACCCAACGTGCTCTAGAAGGTGTAAGTCAACTACCCTGGCCAGCAAGATCTCCGGATCTGTCCCCCATTGAGCATGTTTGGGACTGGATGAAGCGTCGTCTCACGCGGTCTGCACGTCCAGCACGAACGCTGGTCCAACTGAGGCGCCAGGTGGAAATGGCATGGCAAGCCGTTCCACAGGACTACATCCAGCATCTCTACGATCGTCTGCATGGGAGAATAGCAGCCTGCATTGCTGCGAAAGGTGGATATACACTGTACTAGTGCCGACATTGTGCATGCTCTGTTGCCTGTGTCTATGTGCCTGTGGTTCTGTCAGTGTGATCATGTGATGTATCTGACCCCAGGAATGTGTCAATAAAGTTTCCCCTTCTTGGGACAATGAATTCACGGTGTACTTATTTCAATTTCCAGGAGTGTATATAGAACAGACACAAATACCGACATAAGACCATTCTTGCATAGACCGTCAAATAACCCCCAAGTCGAAACAACAATAAAAACTATCAACACAATCATACACAACAAAATAAATGAAAACACAACTATGGAAGAATTACAACTACTGGTTTATATAGGAGCACTCACTACATTAAATATACACACTAGGCAGAGATCAGAACAAACCAACACACAGAAGAAACCCACAAAACAAGCATGGCAACACAGGCTACAGATCAGAATAGAAAAACTGAGAAAATACATTGGACAGCTAACACAATTTATAAGAAATGAAATATCAGACAAAAAACGAAAAAGGTTAGGTAAAATCTCACAACAAGAAGCAATAGAGCAATTAGATGAAAAAAAGCAGAAATTGCAAGCATTGGCCAAACGACTTAGAAGATACAAAAAAAGCGAAAATAGAAGGAAACAAAACCAAACATTCAACACAAACCAAAAGAGATTTTACCAAACAATAGATAACACACACATTAAAATAGACAATCCATCAAACATAAGACATGGAACACTTCTGGAGCAACATATGGTCAAACCCGGTACAACATAACAGGCATGCACGGTGGATACAAGCAGAAGCAGAAACAGACACATACAAGATGATACCACAAATGCCTGAAGTGATAATTTTGCAACATGAAGTCGCCCGAGCAATTAATTCTACACACAATTGGAAAGGCCCTGGAAATGATAAAATAGCAAATTACTGGCTAAAGAAGTTCACCTCAACACATTCACATCTAACTAAATTATTTAATAGTTACATTGCAGACCCATACACATTCCCTGATACACTTGCACATGGAATAACCTATCTGAAACCTAAAGATCAAGCAGACACAGCAAACCCAGCTAAATATCGCCCCATAACATGCCTACCAACAATATACAAAATATTAACTTCAGTCATCACACAGAAATTAATGACACATACAACACAGAACAAAATTATAAATGAAGAACAAAAAGGCTGCTGCAAAGGAGCACGAGGATGTAAAGAGCAACTGATAATAGATACAGAGGTGACATATCAAGCTAAAACTAAACAAAGGTCCCTACACTACGCATACATTGATTACCAAAAAGCCTTTGATAGTGTACCCCCACTCATGGTTACTACAGATATTGGAAATATACAAAGTAGATCCTAAATTGATACAGTTTCTAAACATAGTAATGAAAAATTGGAAAACCACACTTAATATCCAAACAAATTCAGATAACATCACAACACAGCCAATACAGATTAAGCGTGGAATATACCAAGGACTCATTAAGTCCTTTCTGGTTCTGTCTTGCTCTGAACCCACTATCCAACATGCTAATTAATACAAATTATGGATACAATATTACTGGAACATACCCACACAAAATCACACATTTGCTATACATGGATGATCTAAAACTACTGGCAGCAACAAATCAACAACTCAACCAATTACTAAAGATAACAGAAGTATTCAGCAATGATATAAATATGGCTTTTGGAACAGACAAATGTAAGAAAAATAGCATAGTCAAGGGAAAACACACTAAACAAGATTACATATTGGATAACCACAGCGACTGCATAGAAGCGATGGAAAAAACAGATGCCTATAAATATCTAGGATACAGACAAAAAATAGGAATAGATAATACAAATATTAAAGAACTAAAAGAAAAATATAGACAGACTAACAAAAATACTGAAAACAGAATTGACAGCAAGAAACAAGACAAAAGCTATAAATACTTATCCTACACCAGTATTGACCTACTCATTTGGAGTAGTGAAATGGAGTGACACAGACCTAGAAGCACTCAATACACTTACACGATCACAATGCCACAAATATAGAATACATCACATACATTCAGCAACAGAAAGATTCACATTAAGCAGAAAGGTAGGTGGAAGGGGATTTATAGATATAAAAAACCTACATTATGGACAGGTAGACAATTTAAGAAAATTCTTTCTAGAACGAGCAGAAACTAGAAAAATACACAAAGCAATCACTCATATAAATACATCAGCTACACCATTGCAATTTCATAACCACTTTTACAACCCTTTAGATCACATCACATAACATCAACAGATACAAAGAAAGTAAATTGGAAAAAGAAAACACTACATGGCAAGCACCCGTATCATTTAACACAGCCATACACAGATGAAGACGCATCCAACACATGGCTAAGAAAAGGCAATATATACAGTGAGACGGAAGGATTCATGATTGCAATCCAGGATCAAACAATAAACACCAGATATTACAGCAAGCATATTATTAAAGATCCCAATACCACAACAGATAAATGCAGACTTTGCAAACAAAAAATAAAAACAGTAGATCACATCACAAGTGGATGTACAATACTAGCAAATACAGAATACCCCAGAAGACATGACAATGTAGCAAAAATAATACATCAACTTGCCATAAAACATAAACTAATAAAACACGTTCCCACATACAAGTATGCACCACAAAATGTACTGGAGAATGATGAATACAAATTATACTGGAACAGAACCATTATAACAGATAAAACAACACCACATAACAAACCTGACATCATACTCACCAATAAAAAGAAGAAATTAACACAACTAATTGAAATATCCATACCCAACACAACAAATATACAGAAGAAAACAGGAGAAAAAATTGAAAAATACATCCAACTGGCGGAGGAAGTGAAGGACATGTGGCATCAGGATAAAGTCGACATTATACCAATTATACTATCAACTACAGGAGTCATACCTCACAATATCCACCAGTACATCAATGCAATACAGCTACATCCAAACATATATATACAACTACAAAAATCTGTAATTATTGATACATGTTCAATGACCCGAAAGTTCCTAAATGCAATATAACATATACCGTACAGTTAAAAGGAAGTCACGCTTGATCAAGGTCCGCGTCACTGTTCATTTTTGACCAGACATAACGTCTGAGAATAGAAATAATAATAATAATAATAATAATAATAATAATAATAATAAACCCCGTGGAGGCCCGGGATAAGAATAGGCCTCCGGTATGTTCTGCCAGTCGTAAAAGGCGACGAAAAGAACAAACCACTGATAGGGCTAACCCCCCTTTTAGTGTGATTACTTGGTTCAGGACAGAACTAAAGAAGCCTCGGACAAGCGCCGTCATGGTCGGGGACGACGCTTGAACCCTATGCCCGCCCACAATGGTAACAACACTGCTAGCCAACTGGAAAATGATTTAAATCCAAATAGAGGTGTTTTGCAGGATATGCTTCCTGCAACCACCCTAGAAGGAAAACAAAGACAGAGGATGAGATGGTCAGATGAAGTCAATAGACACCTCATGTTCTGTTATTACCAAGCAACAAACCTAGGAACCAACACAACTGGATACAGATCACAAGTATACACAACATTTATTACCAGATACCCGGAATTAAAATTTTTAACAGAACAACGACTAGCTGATCAGATCCGTGTAATAATCAAAAATAACAGGATACCCCAGTCAGAATTAGAAAACATCAAACAACAAGTACAACAAATACTGGAACAAAATAATGTGCAATCAGAAGAAGAAGAAAATACAGTTATGGACTCAAACATCCCAGAGCAAACAAACAAAGACCAACACGCATCAGTTAAACAATCAGAGGAAAACGAAATCTTAAGACAGCCACCAGAACAAGCACAAATAGAACACGAAAAGACACATGTGTTAGACATAGAAGAGAAATTTCAGCTGACATATATAGAATACAAAGACACAAATACAGACATTAGACCATTCCTGCATAGACCGCCAAATAACCCACAAGTCGAAACAACAATAAAAACTATCAACACAATCATACACAACAAAATAAATGAAAACACAACTATGGAAGAGTTACAACTACTGGTTTACATAGGAGCACTCACTACACTAAATATACACACTAGGCAGAGATCAGAACAAACCAACACACAGAAGAAACCCACAAAACCAGCATGGCAACACAGGCTACAGATCAGAATAGAAAAACTGAGAAAAGACATCGGACAGCTAACACAACTTATAAGAAATGAAATATCAGACAAAAAACGAAAAAGGTTAGGTAAAATCTCACAACAAGAAGCAACAGAGCAATTAGATGAAAAAAAGCAGAAATTGCAAGCATTGGCCAAACGACTTAGAAGATACAAAAAAAGTGAAAATAGAAGGAAACAAAACCAAACATTCAACACAAACCAAAAGAGATTCTACCAAACAATGGATAACACACACATTAAAATAGACAATCCACCAAACATAACAGACATGGAACACTTCTGGAGCAGCTTATGGTCAAACCCGGTACAACATAACAGGCATGCACGGTGGATACAAGCAGAAACAGACACATACAAGATGATACCACAAATGCCTGAAGTGATAATTTTGCAACATGAAGTCACCCGAGCAATTAATTCTACACACAATTGGAAAGCCCCTGGAAATGATAAAATAGCAAATTACTGGCTAAAGAAGTTCACCTCAACACATTCACATCTAACTAAATTATTTAACAGTTACATTGCAGACCCATACACATTCCCTGATACACTTGCACATGGAATAACCTATCTGAAACCTAAAGATCAAGCAGACACAGCAAACCCAGCTAAATATCGCCCCATAACATGCCTACCAACAATATACAAAATATTAACTTCAGTCATCACACAGAAATTAATGACACATACAACACAGAACAAAATTATAAATGAAGAACAAAAAGGCTGCTGCAAAGGAGCACGAGGATGTAAAGAGCAACTGATAATAGATACAGAGGTGACATATCAAGCGAAAACTAAACAAAGGTCCCTACACTACGCATACATTGATTACCAAAAAGCCTTTGATAGTGTACCCCACTCATGGTTACTACAGATATTGGAAATATACAAAGTAGATCCTAAATTGATACAATTTCTAAACACAGTAATGAAAAACTGGAAAACCACACTTAATATCCAAACAAATTCAGATAACATCACATCACAGCCAATACAGATTAAGCGTGGAATATACCAAGGAGACTCATTAAGTCCTTTCTGGTTCTGTCTTGCTCTGAACCCACTATCCAACATGCTAAATAATACAAATTATGGATACAATATTACTGGAACATACCCACACAAAATCACACATTTGCTATACATGGATGATCTAAAACTACTGGCAGCAACAAATCAACAACTCAACCAATTACTAAAGATAACAGAAGTATTCAGCAATGATATAAATATGGCTTTTGGAACAGACAAATGTAAGAAAAATAGCATAGTCAAGGGCAAACACACTAAACAAGAAGATTACATATTGGAGAACCACAGCGACTGCATAGAAGCGATGGAAAAAACAGATGCCTATAAATACCTAGGATACAGACAAAAAATAGGAATAGATAATACAAATATTAAAGAAGAACTAAAAGAAAAATATAGACAAAGACTAACAAAAATACTGAAAACAGAATTGACAGCAAGAAACAAGACAAAAGCTATAAATACTTATGCTATACCAGTATTGACCTACTCATTTGGAGTAGTGAAATGGAGTGACACAGACCTAGAAGCACTCAATACACTTACACGATCACAATGCCACAAATATAGAATACATCACATACATTCAGCAACAGAAAGATTCACATTAAGCAGAAAGGAAGGTGGAAGGGGATTTATAGATATAAAAAACCTACATTATGGACAGGTAGACAATTTAAGAAAATTCTTTCTAGAACGAGCAGAAACTAGCAAAATACACAAAGCAATCACTCATATAAATACATCAGCTACACCATTGCAATTTCATAACCACTGCTACAACCCTTTAGATCACATAACATCAACAGATACAAAGAAAGTAAATTGGAAAAAGAAAACACTACACGGCAAGCACCCGTATCATCTAACACAGCCACACATAGATCAAGACGCATCCAACACATGGCTAAGAAAAGGCAATATATACAGTGAGACGGAAGGATTCATGATTGCAATACAGGATCAAACAATAAACACCAGATATTACAGCAAGCATATTATTAAAGATCCCAATACCACAACAGATAAATGCAGACTTTGCAAACAACAAATAGAAACAGTAGATCACATCACAAGCGGATGTACAATACTAGCAAATACAGAATACCCCAGAAGACATGACAATGTAGCAAAAATAATACATCAACAACTTGCCATAAAACATAAACTAATAAAACAACACGTTCCCACATACAAGTACACACCACAAAATGTACTGGAGAATGATGAATACAAATTATACTGGAACAGAACGATTATAACAGATAAAACAACACCACATAACAAACCTGACATCATACTCACCAATAAAAAGAAGAAATTAACACAACTAATTGAAATATCCATACCCAACACAACAAATATACAGAAGAAAACAGGAGAAAAAATTGAAAAATACATCCAACTGGCTGAGGAAGTCAAGGACATGTGGCATCAGGATAAAGTCGACATTATCCCAATTATACTATCAACTACAGGAGTCATACCTCACAATATTCACCAGTACATCAATGCAATACAGCTACATCCAAACTTATATATACAATTACAGAAATCCGTAATTATTGATACATGTTCAATTACCCGAAAGTTCCTAAATGCAATATAACATATACCATACAGTTACAAGGAAGTCACGCTTGACCGAGGTCCGCGTCATGTTCCATTTTTAACCAGACTTAAGTCTGAGAAAAAAAAGTCGATAATAATAATAATAATAATAATACAGTTCGCAGTAATAAAGTTTTTGGTTTGAAAGCTGCTGCTGAACAAATGTTTTTGAGATAATAAGTAAATAAGATTTTACGGCAATCTGTCTTTTCAAATGCAGAGGCACCGCTTTTCCTACTGAGCGAAAATGACTCACAACCCACTTTTTTTTCCCTCCAAAGAAACCAAACAAGCAGGTAATGCAAATTGGAAAGAACCAAACTTAAAAATAATTAGAGCCTTCCTAAACGTAATGTTTTGTATATGAAAGATACACTAAAATCGCTTTATATGGATTTTTCTTACCCTAAAAATTTAGCAAATTATTGAAAGTTAGCTGCTAAATCAAGTCGATGAAACCAAAAAATATAACAAGGCAAGTTTTTTTGTTACTCATATAAGTATGTCTTCTGCTATTCATCGATATAATGAAGTGAAGTGAGCTGATATGCCCTTTTGTTACCTGAAAAGACGCACCTATTACATACGTGATTTTTATGTAATTTACGTAACTATAAAATACTTTTTTGATTACCGGTCGTGGACGCTGAATAGCCAGACTAAAGTGTAAGAACAGTTTGGAACACATGTAAAATGGGCGAGCGCAGTGAACGAAACGAACACTGGTTACTGAACGAACTAGGAGCAGTCGGCAGTGGAACTGAGAGAGGTCGTCATGCGAAGAACGACGAGTGCGGCCGAGGGACACGGAGACTGAGACGAGCACGCGACCGAGGCTGGAACGAGAACTGCCGAAGTGACCGCCGCGACCGAAGTGAAAAATGGTTCAAATGGTTCAAATGGCTCTGAGCACTATGGGACTTAACACCTATGGTCATAGGTCCCCTAGAACTGAGAACTACTTAAACCTAACTAACCTAAGGACATCACACAACACCCAGTCATCACGAGGCAGAGAAAATCCCTGACCCCGCCGGGAATCGAACCCAGGGACCCGGGCGCGGGAAGCGAGAACGGTACCGCACGACCACGAGCTGCGAACGACCGAAGTGAACAACGAACCGATCGTTCCTTGGAATTCATTCCTCGCTCCTTTCGTTCATCTTGGGTAGTTCGCGAACGAACGGGTGCAAAGGAACTGTTTAACCAGCGCCACGGGCTGTGCTCGGTAGAGATGGTAAAGGTATCGACTTCGCCTCGGCCAATTGCCGGCCGAGTACAATCAGCCAATGACCGAAAGCCCACTCGGAAGATAGAAGAGCAGATCATCGTCCAGGGCTGACTTGGACAGGGAACGGCGTAAATTGTTTAGCAATCCACTGAGGGCCTTTCTTTATAAAATTCCCAAATATAACCTTTTTAACCTATTTGTATGACTTACCAATTAGTTGAGGTGTAGCAGAACCTTCGTTCTCCTATCCTGTTACGTGACGCTGGGGTGTGGCTGTGTACTAGTGGCAGAGAGAAACTGTGAATCGGCTTCCTGCTGCAGTACACCGCTGAGACAAATTCGGCCTACCGTAACAACAGTGGCAACTCGCCCTCCACAGCAGTATCGACGGGGCCTTCACAAAACTGGCGGCGAGGGTTTGCAAAAGTTTCGGTACCAGAATTGTGTGTAAGCAGTAAAAGCCTTACTTTCACTATCACATGACAAAATTTTAAGAGATTTTGGTCTTACGTAAAATCCGTAAGCGATCAGAAATAATCTATTCCTCGATGGTGAGTGTTCATCGGAGGTGAAGGTATCATCTGGAGTGCCCCAGGGAAGTGTAGTAGGTCCGCTGTTGTTTTCTATCTACATAAATGATCTTTTGGATAGGGTGGATAGCAATGTGCGGCTGTTCGCTGATGACGCTGTGGTGTGCGGGAAGGTGGTGTCGTTGAGTGACTGCAGGAGGACACAAGATGACTTGGACAGGATTTGTGATTGGTGTAAAGAATGGCAGCTAACTCTAAATATAGATAAATGTAAATTAATGCAGATGAATAGGAAAAAGAATCCCGTAATGTTTGAATACTCCATTAGTAGTGTAGTGCTTGACACAGTCACGTCGATTAAATATTTGGGCGTAACATTGCAGAGCGATATGATGTGGGAAGAGCATGTAATGGCAGTTGTGGGGAAGGCGGATAGTCGTCTTCGGTTCATTGGTAGAATTTTGGGAAGATGTGGTTCATCTGTAAAGGAGACCGCGTATAAAACACCAATACGACCTATTCCTGAGTGCTGCTCGAGCGTTTGGGATCCCTATCAGGTCGGATTGAGGGAGGACATAGAAGCAATTCAGAGGCGGGCTGCTAGATTTGTTACTGGTAGGTTTGATCATCACGCGAGTGTTACGGAAATGCTTCAGGAACTCTGGTGGGAGTCTGTAGAGGAAAGGAGGCGTTCTTTTCCTGAATCGCTACTGAGGAAATTTAGAGAACCAGCATTTTAGGCTGATTGCAGTAAAATTTTACTGTCGCCAACTTACATTTCGCGGAAAGACCACAAAGATAAGAAAGATTAGGGCTCGTACAGAGACACATAGGCAGTCATTTTTCCCTCTTTCTGTTTGGGAGTGGATCAGGGAGAGATGCTAGTTGTGGTACGAGGTACCCTCCGCCACGCACCGTATGGTGGATTGCGGAATATGTATATAGATGTACACGTATTCATTGAAAGTCATTGACGGCCTCTCTCATCGTTCTCTGTGCTCATTTTCGCTTCGTTGATCTTTTGTTTGTCAGTTACGTTTTCACTCCTCTTCAATCTGAGCTGGAGATATGTTCAGCGAGTAGTTTCGTAACACTGCTGTTCAACCCCGTTGGGTCTTCCCCCTGCCTTAAGACATTACTTGGAAGAAACTTGTCTACGGCAGACGGAACGATGTTTCTGAATTTTTCCCATTTGTACTCCACAGCGTCGTCTTCATCACTGAATATTTGCAGAGTATCTGAGTATTCAGCGTCAATTTGTATCCTGTCACTCATGCTAAGCAAGAATATCCTCCTATCTCCGCTAACATTCAATGTGAAGCCCGTAGTCGCTATCACAGCCTTCTGACGTTCACAGCTTCCGGGTTTCATGGTAACAAAATATTCATTTCGTGTTTACAGTTTTGTAAAAGGAAAAATTCTGTGTCCTTAACAATCTTGCCTACATCGTGATGACTATACGACGAGAGACTTATTATGTACTAACAGAAATGACGTATCGCCCCCTTGACTAAAATTACAGACAGCAACTGAAATATAATACATTCCAAACTATCAGTTGGCTGGAGCACTAATCTGACATTCAATCGCTAAATGTGAAAGTTAAAATCTAGATGAATTAATTCCTGTTTGGGTGAGTACGCAGCAAATTGTGCGGCTAAATACGGAGATAACGAAATCGGCAATACTTTAATCAAAAATAAATACCACCGAACTTTCCGTTGTCCAGAGCTGAAATACGGCTTCCCGTTTATTGAGCCACTTGTCAATAACACCATTCAGAAATTTAATTACTTTCGCCCATACGTTGGTTGCAACAAATCAGAGCTGCCGTCACATTTATCACGGCAGATAGTCCGCCATTTTATAATCGCGACGGCAGCAGATCAGCCAGATAGCAGCCGCATAACTCGCCCATTATTCAGTTTCATACACTACGGCATATTTCCCTCTTACGAGCTCGGCCAGCACACGCTGAAGTGTATAACGCTTCGTGGCCCAAACTGTAGTCAGTAAAGTCTTCGTGCTATGACTACTTCGTTTAGGTGCAGGCGGGCGGGTTGTCACGTTCCTTGGCTGTAAGCTGTTCGGTAATTTCATTCATCAAACATTTGGTCTGATATTCGGTACGCTTGCATTTCGTTCATTAACGGAGGAACTCCTAGCAAGAACAACAGTCTTAAAACTGACATACTAACTCAGACCGTACCCAGAAGATACGTTGTACGACTATATATACACTACTGGCCATTAAGTGCTACACTACGAAGATGACGTAATACAGAAGCGAAATTTAACAGACAGGAAGAAGATGTGACATGCAAATGACTAGCTTTTCAGAGCATTCACACATGGTTGGCGCCAGTGGCGACACCCACAACGTGCTGACGTTTCCAAACGATTCGTCATACACAAACAGCAGTTGACCGGCGTTGCATAGTGAAACGTTGTGATGTCTCGAATGAAGAGGAGAAAAGCGTAACATCACGTTGCCGGCTTTGATAAAGGTCGGATTGTAGCCTATCGCGATTGCGGTTTATCGTATCGCGAGATTGCTGCTCGCGTTGGTCGAGATACTGTTACCAGAATATGGAATCGGTGGCTTCAGGAGGGTAATATGGAACGCCGTGCTAGATCCCAACGGCCTCTTATCACTAGCAGTCGAGATGACAGGCATCTTATCCGCATGACTGTAACGGCTCGTGCAGCCACGTCTCGATGCCTGAGTCAGCAGATGTGGACGTTTGCAAGACAACAACCATCTGCACGAACATTCCGACGACGTTTGCAGCACCATTGACTATCAGCTCAGAGACCATGGCTGCGGTTACCCTTGACGCTGCATCAGTCAGGAGCGCCTGCAATGGTGTACTCAACGGCGAACCTGGATGCACGAATGGCAAAACATTTTTTCGGATGTATCCAGGTTCTGTTTACAGCATCATGATGGTCGCATCCGTGTTTGGCGACATCGCGGTGAACGCACATTGGAAGTGTGTATTCGTCATCGCCATACTGGCTTATCACCCGGCGTGATGTTATGGGGTGCCATTGGTTACACGTCTCGGTCGCCTCTTCCTCGCATTGACGGCGCTTTGAACAGTGGACGTTACATTTCAGATGTTACGACCCGTGGCTATACCCTTAATTCTATCGCTGCGAAACCCTACATTTCAGCAGGATAATGCACGACCGCATGTTGCAGGTCCTGTACGGGCCTTTCTGGATACAGAAAATGTTCGACTGCTGCCCTGGCGAGCTCATTCTCCAGATCTCTCACCAATTGAAAACGTTTGGTCAATGTTGCCCGAGAAACTGGCTCATCATAATACGCCAGTCACTACTCTTGATGAACTGTGGTATCGTGCTGAAGCTGCATGGGCAGCTGTACCTGTACACACCATCCAAGCTCTGCTTGACTCAATGCCCAGGCGTATCAAGGCCGTTATTACAGCCGGAGGTGGTCGTTCTGGGTACTGATTTCTCAGGATCTATGCACCCAAATTGCGTGAAAATGTAATCACATGTCAGTTCTACTGTAATACATTTGTGCAATGTATACCAGTATATCAGTTTAGAATATGTTACAAACTTAAATCTCTTCTTCCTACTATATTTACGCCATGGAACGAACGAACGTTCGGGATTTAGATCAAAAGCACCAATTTTATTAGTACACGCTATACGAACTTTTTCAAGAGCGCCTTGATCTTCAAATATTTTCTTGTTAGCCCTTTCATTCAAGGTAAGACGCTCAATCCTAACATTAATTCTATACACGTATGTCACTACTTTATTATTACTGAAGCATATTTATTACAAAAGAACTTGAACTCGTCTGTAATATCATAATGCTGTAGTTTTGCAAAGTTCTTCGCTGTTTCGTCATGTTTCTCACTGATGCCCATTTTACCATACTCGAACACCATCTGTTTGAGTAAACTCTATACGCCACCTACACATACTACCAAAATACGGCCTACTCAGATTCGTCCGTCGGCGTATCCAACGCCTCGGGCGTGCAGCGCGAACCCTCCGGTACATCCTCATCCGACGATAGACAAATGATGTCCTGCGTGGTTTCCACATCCGACGTGTCCGACGCATCCAGTTCCGCCTTCAAAGAACGACAGTGCAAAATGTGACAATCAGCATGTACAACATTCAAACGTGATATCAATGCTTCGTCACCAATGGAAAATTCATTTGATACAAATATGACCAGGCCACAATGTTTAATTACCATTTCAGGTTTATTTTTTACATTAACGGTAACAGGACGTCCTTCAACAATACGCTTAAAGGTAGACGCGTATTGCCTCCACCTCAACCATTCGAATTCCTCAAACACAATTACATTATGTGCACGTGCATCATATCCACCAAATCCAAATTCGGAACAAAGCGGTAGATACACATGCTGCTTACGTGAAAGAATTTTTTCGTTCTAGTGTAGCAATTTTAATGGCCGTGTGTGTGTCTGTGTGTCTGTGTCTGTGTGTCTGCGTCTGTGTGTCTGCGTCTGTGTGTCTGCGTCTGTGTGTCTGCGTCTGTGTGTGTCTGCGTCTGTGTGTGTCTGCGTCTGTGTGTGTCTGCGTCTGTGTGTGTCTGTGTCTGTGTGTGTCTGTGTCTGTGTGTGTCTGTGTCTGTGTGTGTCTGTGTGTGTGTGTGTGTCTGTGTGTGTCTGTGTGTGTGTGTGTGTGTGTGTGTGTCTGTGTCTGTGTGTGTGTGTGTGTCTGTGTGTGTGTGTGTGTCTGTGTGTGTGTGTGTCTGTGTGTGTGTGTGTCTGTGTGTGTGTGTGTCTGTGTGTGTGTGTGTCTGTGTGTGTGTGTGTGTGTGTGTGTGTGTGTGTGTGTGTGTGTGTGTGTGTGTGTGTGTCTGTGTGTGTGTGTGTGTGTGTGTGTCTGTGTGTGTGTGTGTGTGTGTGTGTCTGTGTGTGTGTGTGTGTGTGTGTGTGTCTGTGTGTGTGTGTGTGTCTGTGTGTGTGTGTGTGTGTGTGTGTGTGTGTGTGTGCGCGCGCGTGCTGAAGAAATTGGAAAGAATAATTAAAGTATGTTTAGCTTTCAATTGCACGAACTGAAGCGACAGGAACTAACGTAATGATCGTTCAGAAGAACTTGTCCCGTTTCATATTTGCTGTCTAAAACGACCTAAACTTCCCCCAAATTATTTTCGAGAGAAATATACGTACAACACAAATGATCAGGGTAGTCACACGCACACGCACACGCACACTTACTCACTCTCCCTCCATCTTCGTGTCGCACAACCAGGGCTCGGAAAACGAACTTCCGACAATTTGTTGAACGCTATTAATCACTCATTAGTACCAATAGTGAGTCTTTTACATTTACACGGCTTTTATATATATATTCATAGCAAAATATACCGTTTCTATTAGTTAACCACAAGCACTTAAAATTCACTTCTTAATTCCCGGTGGTTCCTGCTCATTTTACATAGTTTTCTGTTTATTTTGCGAGCAACAAGCTGCCGTGAGAAGACGTAAAATTTGTCCACATTCTGTCTGACATTTTCCTTGTTGTTGCCTCTGTACACAGAAATAGCCACTATTTGTTTTTTGAGGAAAAAAGAAGCGCTATGAGCGATTTGAAGCTAGTTTAAAGTCCGCACGTCTCATACAAATTCATTCACTTGGTGCCGGCAGCGCTAATTCGGATTACTTTGCTTGTCGCCAGCCGCTTGTCACCTTTCCGTTGATGACAAGCTTCAAACGCATTAACTTTTGAGCGCTTTCATTTTTCCAGAAATCCTCTATTGTGCCGCATCATTCGACAAACTCGAATTTCTCTTTTCAAGTAACTTCTCTGCAACTTCTACAATGTTACAATAATTATCCACGTAGAGCTGATGCCACTTTCCATAAGAAAGTGTAAATATATTCCAGCTCTGGACAACCTTTAGCAAAAACAGTGATGGAACTAACTTGAATGAGGAAATGTATCCATTACTCCAATCACACAGCATCCGAATGAGGATGACATACCGGGTGATCAAAATGTCAGTATAAATTTGAAAACTTAACAAACCACGGAATAGTGTAGATAGAGGGGTAAAAATTCACACACATGCTTGGAATGACATAGGGTTTTATTAGAACCAAAAACAAAGTTTACAAAATGTCCGACAGATTGCGCTGGACAGCAAAACGTCAGTGACTGCGAATGACAATCGTGCATAAAATGAGCTGTAATGAGAGAGAGAGAATCAGATGCACCAGCAGTCGCAGCATGTTGACGTTACCTCAAAAGGCGCTTTTAGTGGGACTGTATTATCAGAATGGGAAATGTGTTGGTTCAGCGTTCAGATCCTATCGCCATAGGAAGGGGGTTCGAACGGGTAAAGAACCGTTGAAAAATGCAGCTGTGGCGAGAATGATTTCGAAGTTCGAAACCACGGGTTGTTCAGACGATAGACCCCGTAGTGGCCGACCGAGCACAAGGCGTAATGCTGCTGAGACAGTTCAGGAAGAAATGGAAACTGTAGCGGGTTCGTCTATGCACGGGGAAGTCGGCGCCCGTGCAGTCGCACGTCGCACCGGCATTCCATACACTACTGTTTTGTTGGCACTTAGGTGTACCATCCGATGCTATCCGTACAAAATCCATAGGCATCATGAACTTTTACCTGCCGATTTAGTGAAGCGGAGGGCATTTGCGGTGTGGGCGTTTCAAAAGATGGCGGATGACGACGATTGGTTGAGTAACGTGTTGTGGACCGACGAAGCTCATCTCTTGCTCAGAGGGTCCGTCGACGCTCACAACTGCAAAATTTGGGCCACCGAAAATCCTAGAACTGTCGTGGAAACACCATTGCACGGCGAGAAGGTCTCGGTATGGATTGGATTTACATCTACCGTTATCGGGGCTTTCTTCTTCGAGGAAATGCGTGATTCTGGTTTTGTAACTGCTACCGTAACGGTTGAGGTACGCCGATACGTTACAGAATCGCATCATCCCCAGCCTGGCTGATAAACACCTGCTGAAACGTACGATGTTTATGCACGATGGCGTTCCATCCCATATAGCTATACGCGTGAAAGATTGCTTGAGAGCGTCGTTTGGGGATAATCGTGTGCTCAGCCGCCACTTACGTCATGCTTGGCCTCCCAGGTCCCCAGACCTCTGTCCGTGCTTTGGGGTTACCTGAAGTCGCAATTTTATCGTGATCGACCGACATAGCTAGTGATGCTGAAAGACAACATTCGACGCCAATGCCTCACCATAACTCCGGACATGCTTTACACTGCTGTTCACAACATTATTCCTCGACTACAGTTATTGTTGAATGATGGTGGACATATTATTTCCTGCAAAGAACATCATCTTTGCTTTGTCTTACTTTGTTACGCTAATTATTGCTATTCTGATCAGATGAAGTGCCATCTGTCGGACATTTTTAGTAATTTTGTATTATTTTGGTTCTAATAAAACCACATGCCATTCCAAGCATTTGTGTCAATTTGTACCTCTCTATCTACATTATTCCGTGATTTATTCAGTTTGCAAATTTATACTCACTTTTTGATCACCCGGTATTTCGTAATTTTCGACGGAGTCAAAACATCGCAATTGACGAAGGAATGATACCGCAGCGTGGACAGCAATCTGCAGTTACTCGCTGATGATGCTGTGGTGTACGGTGTCTAAGTTACGTAAAGTCACTCAAGTCATCTTGTATCATCCTACAATTTCTGTATGGTGTGATCAACAGCAGCTAGCCCTAAATGTAGAAAAACGGAAGTTAATGCGGATAAGTAGGATACAGAGTTAGCGTTCTGCTTGACAAAGTTAAGTCGTTTAAATATCTGGGCATAACGCTGCAAAGCGATGAGGTGAAATGAGCGTGTGAACACTGTGGAAGGGAAGGCGAGTGGTAGAGGTCATTTATTGGACGATCGTGCGACCTATTCTTGAGTACTGCAAAAGTGTTTGAATTGCTTCGCTATCCTTTAAGTGAGACCTGGTTCGAATGCCAGAGGTGGGCTGTTAGATTTCTTACGCGTTGTTCGAACCTACGCGTAAGTGTTAGAGCGATTCGTCGGGAATCCAATTGGGAATACCTGCAGTGGAGGCGCCGTTTTCGAACAACACTACTGGGAAAATATAGAGAACCGGCATTTGAAATATGACTGCAGAAAGTTCCCTTCAACATAGAATGCGCGTAAGCACCACGAAGGTACGATGCGAGAAGTTAGGACTCATACGGAGCCATACTAGAGTCGGTTTTTGCCTCGCTCTGTTTGGGAGTGGAACAGGAAAGGACGTGACAGGTAGTGGTACAGGGTACACTCCGCGACGCACCGTATGGTGGCTTGCGGAATAAGCTCTTCTTTGGAACTACGTCTACATACAGACGCATTTATCTACGTGACGTACGGAGGTCATTCAACCAACTCAAGTGACAGGCGTAACAATACGTTACTTGTAAGGTGTCGGGCAAATCAAACACCTTCCATGAAAACCCTGACATGACAGCAAATCCGGCAACATGTCACATAGCTCCGAATAAATCCTGACATTAAATTAACCAAAGTAATACAATCAACGAGTGAGCAAATGTAATAACACAGACTAACACGACAACGCCTAAATGCATGTCATACCTTCCCACCGTGAAAAAGACGCAGTTCCGTGGGGAGAAACGAGAACAGAATCAGAGAGCAGAGTCGTGTAGGCTAGTAGGCCCTACAATAAGGGACACACTCACATCGCCAGCCGATCGCCAAGAGCAACCCCCAGCCCATGTTAAAACATAGAGCCCTCCAGAAGACCACAGATGTTAAGTCCCATAGTGCTCAGAACCATTTGAACCATTTTTTTTGTTCATCAGTCTCCTAGAACTTAGAACTACTTAAACCTAACTAACCTAAGGACATCACACACATCCATGCCCGAGGCAGGATTCGAACCTGCGACCGTAGCAGTCGCGCGGTTCCGGACTGAGCGCCTGAACCGCTAGACCACCGCGGCCGGCTTCCAGAAGAACAGTATAGATCTTACGGTAACACTAAAAGGGCCACACCAGCTGCAAGTTTTAGCGTGAGACTATACGCGTCTCTGTTACGTTGCAAACATTAAAAACATAGCCCAACCACGAAAAGTATAACGTTTCTCATTGGATAGACAGAATCTTCGTAGGCGGAGCTTAAAGTTAACATTGAAACCCTGATTGGTCAGTTGAAAATACAGCCAGATACCTTTTTATTAAACCAACTTCGGTAAATTGTAGTAAAGGGAAGTTAGAGAGTTGCTTCCGAGACTGGGAGGTGTGTGGAGCTGCACCGCCCGCCGCCCCCTGACGCTGCCTAACCACCGACAAGGTAATGAACGCGCACGATGCCGCCTAAGAGCGCATAAGGCTTCACTCAGAACTGCAGAAGTCTCATCTGTTACATCCCCTTTTTACGTAATACTAGTGTCGATCGTCAATTAAACTTCATTGTATTCACATTTGCTATTAGAAGTTAAAATCTGAAACGCGATGATTTTTCTGTTATATAATTATTGAGAAGCCGCATCAGCCACTGTAATTTACAAGTTAAATAAGTAATTAAAGATAATTGAGGGTCACTGTAGACCATTTTTATAGTTTTCTCTTTTATGAAACTATAATTTAAACCTAGATTATAGATGTGATACGGGATATGTCATACTTAGATTCATTTTAGAACTTTGAAACCCATTCAGAGAATATTCGTTTATATTTTTGTTGAACGTAGTTGGTTTTTATCATCCTGTATTAAAATATTTCCTTTCATCAATAGCGCCATTTATAAGCAATGTTTTTTGAGTGGAATAAAAATTCCAGTGGTAAACTTAGCTGGTAAAATAACGTTGAAAATGCAGTTTCCTAAAAATAGGAAAGCCTTGCATCCCTTCCACTAAATTTAGTTAGTATTAATGATTTCAGCGTCAGCTCCACTGCACTCCCTGTAAAAGAATCTTAAGTATTTGATTATATCCTCCTTAGTCTCACTGAACTCTTCTGAACTCTTCTGAACTCCAGATGTCATGTGTGGTCTGGCGTGTCCTTACCAGCAACAGGTCCCAGGTTCAAACTAGTCAATTCCCTAAAAAACACGCTCAGAGTGTTGCTGAGCGAAAGTGGTAGGCAGACAATGCAAACTGTTAGATACTTCCTCCCAAGTGTCTAATTTTAGCTTCGCGCTTTTTTCACAAGAGATATTCGATCCCACACGGTCGCTTACCAACAACCGTCTTTCCGGCGCACTTTTCGCGACTGGAACAAAAAATGCGACTTAATTCTTAACACGGGCACTTCAATATCTTATTTATCCGCCGACAGTGGGCAAGCAATTTTAAAGTAGTATGTCTCCACTGTACGGGAATACACATCTTGGAAGTAAGAGGACATTTTGAAGACTCATGGTTGATGACATATGTGACATGTGGAAGTTTAACTGTGGTTCGGGCTCGCGTAGCCAAATGGTAAGACGAACCCGCATTTCCCGCTCATCGCGAGCGGTCGAGTCCCGGTACGGCATAAATTTTCGTCGTCGCCATTCCTTGATCATGACCGGGCCAAACATCTCACGAAATAAGCATCAAACGAAAAAACTACAAAGAACGAAACTCGTCCAGCTGGAAGGGGAAAAAGCACATAGCGCTATGGTGGGCCCTCTACATGGCGCTGCCATAGGTCAAACGGATATCAACTGAGTTTCTTTTAAATAAGAACCCCCATATTTATTACACATTCGTGTAATACGTAAGGAAATCTGAATGTTTTAGTTGGACAATTTTTCGCTTTGTGATAGATGGCGCTGTAACAGTCTAAAATTGTGGGCCAAATGTTTCTAACTAATAGTTGGATACAGGTAGGTTTTTTAAATTAAAATACAGAATTTAGGTACGTTCGAACATTTTACGTCAGTTATTCCAATGTGATACATGTACCTTTGTGAATTTATAATTAAGCTGTAACAGCATGCGTTCGCAGAAATTACCTGTAAATACCACATTCATGCAACTAACGCTCAAAATGATGACCGTCAACCTCAATGCATTTGGCAGTACGTGTAACGACATTCCTCTCAACGATGAGTAGTTCGCCTTCCGTAATGTTCGCACATGCATTTACAATGTGCTGACAAATGTTGTGAGGCGTTGTCGGTGGATCACTATAGCAAATATCCTTCAACTTTCCCCACAGAAAGAAATCCGAGGAAGTCATATCCGGTGAACGTGCGGTGTTTCGACGACCAATCCACCTATCACGAAATATGCTATTCAATACCGCTTCAGCCGCATGCGAGCTATGTGCCGCACATCCATCATGTTGGAAGAACATCGCCATTCTGTCATGCAGTGAAACATCTTGTAGTAACATCGGTAGAACGTAACGTAGGAAATCAGCATACATTGCACCATTCTGATTGCCATCGATAAAATGATGGCCAATTATCCTTCTTCCCATAATACTCGCCTTACATTAGTCCGCCAAGGTTGCTGATGTTCCACTTGTCGCAGGCATCTTGGATTTTTCGTAGACCAATAGTGCATATGATGCCGGTTTACGTTAGCGCTGTTGGTGAATGACGCTTCGTCGCTAAATACAATGCATGCAAAAAATCCGCCATCGTCCCGTAATTTCTCTTGTGCCCAGTGGCAGAACCGCACGACGTTCAAAGTCGTCGCCATGCAATTCCTGGTGCATAGAAATATGGTACGGGTGCAATCGATGCCGATGTAGCATTCTCAACACCGACGTTTTTGAGATTCCCGATTTTCGCGCAGTTCGTCTGCTACTGATGTGCGTATTAACCGCGACAGCAGCTAAAACACCTATTTGGGCGGCATCATGTGATTCAGGTCGTGGTTGACGTTTCACATGTGGCTGAACACATCCTGTTTCCTTAAATAACGTAACTACCCGGCGAACGGTCCGGCCACTTGGATGATATCGTCCAGGATACCGAGCAGCATACATAGCAGACACCCGTTGGGCATTTTGATCACAATAGCCATACATCAGCACGACATCGACATTTAACGCAATCGGTAAGCGGTCCATTTTAACACGGATAACATGAAAGAAGGCTGTATACATGGAAGACTCCTGGAGATACAATTTAAAATCTGGTTCCTGAATCTCCGTCTTACCATTATATAATCTATCTGAAACCTTCTTGTAAGACATTTCCAGGGGCAGATGTGGACTCTGACGACACTCTGTTGGTTATGAACTGTAGATCAAAACTGAAGAAACTGCAAAAAGGTGGTAATTTAAGGAGATGGGACCTGGATAAACAAAAAACCAGAGGTTTTACAGTGTTTCAGAGAGAGCATAATGGAACAATTGACAGTAATGGGGGAAAGAGATACAGTAGAAGGGGTAGCTTTGAGGAATGAAATAGTGAATGCAGCAGAGGATCAAGTAGGTAAAAAGACGAGGGCTAGTAGAAATCCTTGGGTAACGGAAGAGATACTGCATTTGTGTGTTTTCTCCTTTCATCAATTAAATTCAGTAAGTGAAGCAGGCAAAAAGGAATACAAATGTCTCAAAAATGAGATCGACAGGAAGTGAAAAATGGCTAAGCAGGAATGGCTAGAGGACAAATGTAAGGATGTAGAGGCTTATCTCACAAGGGATAAGATAGATATTGCCTACAGGAAAATTAAAGAGACCTTTGGAGAAATGAGAACCACTTGCATGAATATCAAGAGCTCAGATGGAAAACCAGTTCTAAGCAAAGAAGGGAAAGCAGAAAGCAGAAAGCAGAAAGGTGGAAGGAGTATATAGAGGGTCTATACAGGGGTGGTGTACTTCAGGACAATATTATGGAAATGGAAGAGGATGTAGATGAAGATGAAATGGGAGATATGATACTGCGTGAAGAGTTTGACAAAGCACTGAAAGACCTGAGTCGAAACAAGGCTCCAGCAGTAGACAACATTCCATTAGAACTACTGACAGCCTTGGAAGAGTCAGTCCTGACAAAACTCTACCATTTCGTGAACAAGATGTATGAGACGGGCGAAATTCCCTCAGACTTCAAGAAGAATATAATAATTCCAATCCCAAAGAAAGCAGGTGTTGACAGATGTGAAAATTACCGAACTATCAGTTTCATAAGCCACAGCTGCAAAATACTAACGCGAATTCTTTACAGAAGAGTGGAAAAACTGGTAGAAGCCGACCTCGGGGAAGATCAGTTTGGATTCCGTAGAAATGTAGGAACACGTGAGGCAATACTGACCCCACGACTTATCTTAGAAAATAGATTAAGGAAAGGCAAACCTACGTTTCTAGCATTTGTAGACTTAGAGAAAGCTTTTGACAATGTTGACTGGAGTACTCTTTCAAATTCTGAAGGTGGCAGGGGTAAAATACAGGGAGGGAAATGCTATTTACAATTTGTACAGAAACCAGATGGCAGTTGTAAGAGTCGAGGGGTACGAAAGGGAAGCAGTGGTTGGGAAGGGAGTAAGACAGGGTTGTAGTCTCTCCCGATGCTATTCAATCTGTATATTGAGCAAGCAGTAAAGGAAACGAAGGAAAAGTTCGGAGTAGGTATTAAAATCCATGGAGAAGGAAAAAAAAACTTGCTGTCTCTGACAGAATTACAATGTCATCGGCGAACCTCAAAGGACTTGGAAGAGCAGTTGAACGGAATGGACAGTGTCCTGAAAGTAGGGTGTAAGATGAACATCAACAAAAGCAATACGAGGATAATGGAAAGTAGTCGAATTAAGTCGGGTGATGCTGAGGGAATTAGATAAGGATATGAGACACTTAAAGTAGTAAAGGAGTTTTGCTATTTGGGGAGCAAAACAACTCTTGATAGTCGAAGTAGAGGGGATATAAAATGTAGACTGGCAATGGTAAGGAAAGCGTTTCTGAAGAAGAGAAATTTGTTAACATCGAGTATTGATTTGAGTGTCTGGAAGTCGTTTCTTAAAGTGTTTCTATGGAGTGTAGCCATGTATGGAAGTGAAACATGGACGATAAATAGTTTAGACAAGAAGAGAATAGAAGCTTTCGAAATGTGGTGCTACAGAAGAATGCTGAGGATTAGATGGGTAGATCACATAACTAACGAGGAGGTATTGAATAGAATTGGGAAGAAGAGGAGTTTGTGGCGCAACTTGACTAGAAGAAGGGATCAGTTGGTAGGACATGTTCTGAGGCCTCAAGGGATCACCAATTTAGTACTGGAGCGCAGCGTGGAGGGTAAAAATCGTAGAGGGAGACCGAGAGATGAATACACTAAGCAGATTCAGAAGGATGTAGGCTGCGGTAGGTACTGGGAGATGAAGAAGCTTGCACAGGATAGAGTAGCATGTAGAGCTGCATCAAACCAGTGTCAGGACTGAAGAAGACAACAACAACAATATATAAAGAGGCAAATACCGTCCGCACTGGCGGAATGTTACGTGATACCACTTACTTCTACGTTTGTGAGTATTACGGCTCCATCTATTTCAAGGGATTTGTAAACGGTAGGAGGTGCAGAGATCTAGGCAGGCAGGGTGGGTGTAGTATAGGATAGGACAGATGAGGGATTTATAGGTGGGGGGGGGGGGAGGTTACCAGACCCCATGTGCAGCCAGAAAGGAGACTGAGGAGACAGTTGGTAGTGTGCTTGGCTTGGATTGTCCAGAGAAGGGTGACGCCAAGGTACTTGAGGGCGGCCATAAATTGTGATATAGAAGTCGGGGAGGCGGAAGGAAGGGGTGGTGTTGCTCACAATGATCGCATGGGTCTTGGAAGGATTGACCTTGAGCAACCACTGGTTGCACCATGTGGTGAACTGGTCAAGATGGGATTGGAGAAGGTGTTACGGGAGTTGGAGGGTGGGGGCCAGGGCAAGGAAGGTGGTGTCATCGGTGTACTGGAGAAGGTAGACGGGGATGAAGGCGGCAGCATGTCCACTGAATACAGAAGGTAAAGAAGAGGGGAGAGGACGGAATCTTGGGCACACAGGCACAGGGATAGAAAATGTAGGAATCCATGTTATGGATGGTGACATATGAAGGACATTGTCAAAGAAACGACCCGATCACATGGACGTAGTTCATAGGAAGGCGAAGGTTTGGAGCTTGAAGAGGAGACCGGAATGCAATACACAGTCATAAGCACGTTCAACGTCGAGGGAGAGCAAGATGGCGGAGTGACAGGAGTTAAGTTGTTTGGAGAGGAGGTGAGTGAGGCGGGGGAGGACATCAGCAGAGAACAGTCGAAAGCCACACAGTAGTGGGAAGGAGGTGGTGCTAGTGGAGATGCTAGTGGATGCCATGATAGGAATTTAGACAAGGGTGTCAAGAAGGGAGAAGGTGAAGTGGGCTTGGTTATGGGAATAGGTGGCATAGGTGTTAAGGTGGGAAGCGGATCGGGTGGCAAGGGAAATCTGCTGGAGGGTGTGGGGGTGCTGGAACGGGTGGACGTTCTGGAGGACAATGGTGACCCACTGCCGAGGACATCATCAGGTGTGAGTGGGGGACAAAGGGAGTTGACAGGAGGGGTGGGGGTGCCCAGAGGGTGGACAGGGACACTGAGTTCAGGAGTGGTGGGAGGGGGTCGGACCTTGCACTTCTCGGAGTAGGTAGGGTGCAGGAGGTTGCATGTGTTGCAGGAAGAGGACTGGAGGTTGGGACACTGCCAGAGGAAGTGTGCCTGTTCGCAGTGCAGGGGCCTCACGGCACTCAGATGTTGGGTATGTGTTATAACACAGGCACATCTGGCAGCATAGAGATTGAGAAGGGGAACAGGACGACTCGAATTTGCGTCGGCAATGGAAACAGAGGGTAGCCTCCTTCAGGAGTGGGTCGATGGAAGGGGTGTGTTTGGAAAACACCCACATAAGGCGAGTGATCAGTGGTGAGGGTCGGCAGGCGACGTGGGGGTTGGGGTTGGTGGGAGGGGGCGAGGAAGGAGCAGGGGTGAGGGAAGCGTTGGAGCCAAAGCAGTGATGGGGATTCGAGAGATGATGTCTGAGTGAAAGACGGGACTAAGGGAAGTGATAAGAATGGAGGCCCGACAGGGAATGAGGAGGGAGATGGAGGTTCCAGTAAAGTGTTGGCGGGGGAGCAGGCTGAGGTTCCGAGCCTCGAGGAGTGAGGGATCAGGATGGGGCAGGATGTATTTATAGGAGGAGGGAGAGGAGGAAGATGAGGTGGTAGAAGGGACAGGCGGGGAGACATCCATGACATCCGAGTGGAGGAGGAAGAGGCAGGGATTTTTTGGGAACTGAGGCGCGGGGGGGGGGGGGGGGTCGCTTGGGTGCTTCGGCGCTTAAGTGATAGAGGTGTGAGAACAGGCGTGGGGGATGGGAACAACCGGGAGGTGATGGGAGGTGGCAGGTCCCAGTGTGGGTGCTGGCGCAGGCGACAGAGACGAAGACAGCGATGGCGACAGAGACGAAGACAGCGATGGCGACAGTTATGCGTGGGCCGTGGCTCTCCACGGCCACCCTGGCGGTGGAGGGGAGGGATCAGAGGAGGAGGCTGAGGGATAGGGAGCTGGGGACAGGGCGACGAAGAGCGCAGGGGAGGGGAGGGTGAGAATACAGGGGACAGAATGGTGACGACGGCGGCGGCGGCGCCGGACAGAGAGGTAGAGGTATAGGTATAGGTATGGTGGTGGTGGTGGTGGTGGTAAGGGGAAAATGAAGGAAAGTACAGCACAGGACAAAGAGAGATGAAGACAAGGAACTGATGGAGCTGGACGAAGTGCGACCACAGGGGCTGCTGGGCTGTTTGCTGCTGCTTCTGCAACTCCAAATGCTTCAATAAATGTCAATGCAGTTATCGGAGGGCGGTACTTCTCCGAGTTAGCGCGTATGTGCCACATCTCCAGCGGTGAGGTCTGCTATTTAAAGCAATACTGAGGTGACACTGCACAAGCAATGCTCAGTGTGCGCGTTCATAACCACTTAGTGACCTGCGCCTCGCGCCCTCCACGGTGAAAGCTTGGCGTATCGATGTCAAGTCGATTTTCGTCTTCATGCAGATAACTACGTCGACTACGAAGTTTCTCTATAAAATGATTCCAAGGAGATTTTGTCTCACAACGAGACTCATCAATCAAGATAGCGGTTATCAGCTAATCTTATTTCAACAGATTCATTGATAATCGAGCTCCAAAAGTTTGATTTATGGGGCCAAATTTTTGTGTCGTTGTAATTCATGGAGTGGTCTGTGGAAATAGTGTTTGGCGATTGCGGACATGGTTGGTTGCAGAAGGCGAGTATGCCGTTCGTGTTCCATAACGCATTCCTGCATGATTTGTGTTGTTTGCCCTATATATGATTTGCCGCATCCACACGGAATCTTGTAAACACTTGATTTACGCAGGCCCAGGTCGTCTTCAATGGATCCCACCAGTGATGAAATTTTGGAATGAGGGCGAAAGATGACTCTCACTTCACACTTCGTCAATATTCTGCCTATCTGTGAAGAAAGGTTTGGTTTGTGGGATGAAAGGGACCAGACTGCGATGGTCATCGGTCCCACCTGTGAAGAAATATTCCCAATAAATGGTAGATAAGCAGTCGCCCTGAAGGCCTCTTCCTCCTTCCGTCGTTTGTAGGTCTGCATCACTCTGTTCATTTGCCTAGTTGAAAAGCTGCTTCGTCTCTGACCGCTGCTCCATCCCTGACTGCACTGCTGGTCCGTCTCGAACTGACTTCCTTCGGACGGACGACGTCCTGGAGACACTGTTGTGTTCCCTCTGCACAGTTGACTCCGAGCCAGACATCTATGCACAGGAAGGAACCGACCCAAATACACAACTGACCGAACGACCAAACAACGGTCGTCCCCGCTAGTACAGGCTGTGCGGACCTCGCTGGGGCTTCGTCCCCGATTACGCTGCTGCTGCATCCCGACTGCCCTCGTGGTCCGTCCGTGACTGAGCTCCGAACTGAACACCGTACACACGACGACCCGGAAAGTACTAATGGTCGCTCGAGAGATTGTACGACAGTGCACCTACCGATAAGCACTGCTGCTGCCACTCATGGGCAAGTAAGGCAGGAGGTTAGTGACGCCAGTAAATTTAATAAGGAAACGAGGCGGCAGTACTGTAAGAGATCACAGACAATAAACGGAATGAAGATGAGCTGTGCACAGCTCATTACTTTGTAACACGTTCCTTACTGTGTTAAAGTGTACTTCTTAATGCATTGATAGTAAGTATAAGAGTAAAAATTTTCTCATTGAGTGAACTTGTATGAACTACTGAAAATCAAATGTATGTTACTCCTGGAATGCATCAGATACGCAGCCTGTAAACGGCAGCAGATGACGGTGCCCCGGGTTAGCTGTTCAGCAGTATAGGCGGGGATTTTTTTGTTATCGTCGCTTCACCTGAGCCAAATTATAAGAAGTAATACAACAACAGAATTCCATCCTTCAGTTCCTCAGTGCTGAAATTCGGTCAAACTCACTAGTTGCTGGCCGGTGTGGCCGAGCGGTTCTAGGCGCATCAGTCTGGAACCGCGCAACCACTATTGTCGCAGGTTCGAATCCTGCCTCGGGCATGGATGTGTGTGACGTCATTAGGTTAGTTAGGTTCAAGTATCATCCACAAACAGTTTCATGTAGCATGTTATGTTACACCTACATTACAGTTTTGACTCACAGAATATCTGAGATTTCATTGGACATTCATGCAGATTCCCCTTCCTGGTTCACAACCTTGTCACGTCATTTGTATTGCCACATGTACTGGATTTAGTTGTAGTCAATTTAAGTAATTTTACACTTGAATTATCACATTTTAGACTTCTATGAAACTTAATATATCATAAAAGCTAGGAGTGTCTATAGTAGACAAATCAAACATTAACATTGTTTCTACTTAGTAATCTACTGTCCCAAATAAAATCATGTATAGAGGAATTGATCATGTATAGCCTTCAGCTTTCTGAATATTTTTGTATTTTTATTTGTGTTGGGGATAACTTCGGTATCAGTTATGATTAATAGCCTGCAAAGGTATAATTGTATTGCTATATGTTAATATTCATATTGCTATATTATTTACATGAAATTTGAAACCTTATTTACAATATCACACAGAGGAATGTAGTTATATTCAATCTACAGGCACATACACAGCCTCCACACTCAGGAATTCCATGTGTGAGAATCAGGTTTTAGGAGACACCATGTATTTTTAAAAAATTCATTGTTTATACTCACTTTCTTTTACACTAAGTATAATTGTTGGTTTTATTAATTACATTAACTTTCGTAACCACTTGTCTCTAACAATTGACGATTTGTAATGTTCTCATATTTAAATTTAATTTTTAAATTTTGAATAGAGGAATCTTATGTTTAAACATAGCTATCCGAATACTTCCTACATCTAAGATTATTTATGCAAGAATTTACTAATACCATTATATCTTAATATTCATTATGCTCTTATGTTTCATGTGAAATGTAACATCATTTACAATCTCATATAGAGAAACCTAGCTCAGTTTAATTTTGGGGCACATGTATAGCCTTGCACTCTAAAATTGCAATATGGAGAACTTGGTAGATACCGTATAGTTTAGAATTTTTTTTTCTTTCTTTCGTTCTTTGCTTTGTGGTATATCTTTCTATGTTGTTTTACTTTATACTTAATTAATAAAAGCAATATAATTATTTTGCATTAAAACATCACTCACTGTGTCAAAGAGTGAACCAACACACAGAGGCAGAAATATTAGAAAAAGGTCCGCCTCAATGTGGCAGGGATGGTAACGGAATGGGGGCTTGTCAAGCTAACCTAACTTGCAAGCAGCCATTACGGCTAAGAGACCTAACGCTGCCTGGCTTGTCACTTGTCTTAAGTAGGACACGGCCCACCTTAGTAACCCAGATGGTGGGCTGCTCTGTAGTTTGTAAATGAAAAAAAAATTCCAGTTCATGACGTTCATAAACATCCTAGTGGATGACACTCACCTGGGGTAGGCCGGAAGCAAGTCTCACTCCTCAAGATTTCCCTGAATTATGAATACCGTTCGGTGTTCTGTTTGCCGATCCACTGTGCTGCTGGTGTAGCACGTTGACTGCATTTCGAACCCCCTTGTTCTCCTCATAGCGAGATGTTCCACACGGTGCATCCAGTGGTGGCTGTCTAGCTCAGCTTACGGAGGCGCGGTCATCAGCTACCGGCGCAGTGTGTGGGCAGCTGCTGCTACTGTGCGCCTGCATGTTACGAGTGGGCGACAAAGGCCAAGCGTGGGAGGTTGGCGCCGCAGCGCGACCCGTGCCACAGGTAGGCGGCACTGGGGCGGAGTCGGTCACTCTCGCTCATCTAGCTCTGCACTCACGATGCCACAAAAGAATATGAAAAAAATAAAGACATGTTCATTGCAGTGTCGAAAGCTTCTCGCTGTTCGATAAATTTTAAGAAATGCGACATGTTCAAAATGAGAAGAAAAATATGGGTAAATTATAGAGAGACGGGTAATGGTAAGAGTGAACGAGCAAGAACGATGTGCTCGGATTAAAAAGGGAGTGAGGCAGGGATGTAATCATTCACCCCTACTGTTCAATCTGTACATCGAAAAAGCAAAGATGGAAATAAAAGAAAGGTTCTGAAGTGGGATTAATATTGAAGGTGAAAGGATATCAACGATAAGATTCGCTGATGTAATTCTTTACTTTTGTTGTGTTGCCAGAAGAGCCAACACCGTGTTACTAAAGGAGGCCGTAATGCATAAGTTTTAGCGCACGCAGGCTGGCGTGAAGAGGGAAGAACTATACTGACGTGAGTTCTGGAACACAACAACGAATTAGGATTCAGAAAGCGGACATGATTAGTTTGATACTTAACTTTAATCCATTAATGATGAACGTCGCTCTTGACGGTACATTATTCACAATATTATCTGTTCAGAATACATTCTTAGTAATTGAATATGGCGCCTTGCTAGGTCGTAGCAAATGACGTAGCTGAAGGCTATGCTAAACTGTCGTCTCTGCAAATGAGAGCGTATGTAGACAGTGAACCATCGCTAACAAAGTCGGCTGTACAACTGGGGCGAGTGCTAGGAAGTTTCTCTAGACCCGCCGTGTGGCGGCGCTCGGTCTGCAATCACTGATAGTGGCGACACGCAGGTCCGACGTATACTAACGGACCGCGGCCGATTTAAAGGCTACCACCTAGCAAGTGTGGTGTCTGGCGGTGACACCACAACTTTCATTCACCATAGCAATGTCACGAGCTGCTCAATGTAATGAACAGTCTAACGACGACAAAATATGGGCTGATAGTAAATCGTAGAAAGGCGACAGTTTCTCGCTGTTCTCATTTCTGCTACTTCTTACTTACATCAGAATAGATGGTGGGGAAGTGGATGAAGATACGGAATTCTGCTAACTTCTTAGTGAAACAAACGCTGACGGATGGAACAAGGACGTCAAAAGCAGACTATCACTGGCAAGAAGAACATTCCTGCTGAGATAAGTAGTTTCGAACATAGAAATTCCTTCCTCAGGTTAAGGTCTGAGAATATACGTTTGGAGAACAGCATTGAATGATAGTCAAACAAGGACTGCGGGAAAATGGAAAAGAGAATAGACGTACTTGAGATGTGGTGTTACAGAAGAATGCTGAAAATCATATGTACGAATAAGGTAACGAATAAGGAAGCTCCCGCAAAATCAGCGGAAAAGGAATATACAGGATGGAAAAAGTTGTCACGAAATTTTATCTCTGGATCGCTGATGCCAGTAGGAACCAAAATTAAAAATGGTGCGTTATTGATCTACACAACATTATTAAACTGAGGAAACTTAGCGCCACGCGCTCCGATTGGCCGTGGGATTATCCTGTTGACGTTCGTCGGTTGACGGGAAGCGCTATGGTTGTCGGTTCACACATACAAACGTCCCTCGCCCCGTCGCTGTCTCAACCTCACGTCAGAGACATTGCCCCGATGTGACACGTGTGAAACAGCAGAACCTATTCGACACGTGCGTGCGTGCGTGCGTGCGTGCGTGCGTGCGTGCGTGTCATTGCGAGCACAAGTCACCTGCGATTTAGTTGTGTAGTTGTGTAGTTGTGTTGTTAGGTTGTTTTGGGGAAGGAGACCGGACAGCGAGGTCATCGGTCTCATCGGATTATGGAAGGACGGGGAAGGAAGTCGGCCGTGCCCTTTGAAAGGAACCATCCCGGCATTTGCCTGGAGCGATTTAGGGAAATCAAGGAAAACCTAAATCAGGATGGCCAGACGCGGGATTAAACCGTCGTCCCCCCGAATGCGAGTCCAGTGTCTAACCACTGCGCCACCTCCCTTGGTGCGATTTAGTCATACAATAAGTGTGGCGGCACAGAGTTCGTTTGAAGAACAATGAGATATGGGTTTTGTCTATCGACTAGCTGACAGTAATGCTCGAAAGTTGTATTATGAACGGTACCCAGCAAGACGCCAGCCACATCCGCAAACGTTTACAGCAATTCACCCGCGACTTGGCGAACCAGGCTCGTTTTCGAGGTTTCACGTTGATACTGGAAGACCTCGAACACGTTGGGATGCTCCATTTGAATAGACCGTTCTCGAGCACTTCCAGGAATCACCTACGACATGGTGATCACTCATCGGATAGTCTGGATGCTGGCCGTCATCTCTCAAAACATCCCATTTAGTTTCAACCCTGTCAAAGACCTAAATCCTGTTACGAACACAGGCTAGGGTTTTGCCGGTGGTTTCTGTGACTTGTTGCAGGACATCCCGACTTCCCCGCCACTGCGTTGTTTGCCGATGAATGCGCCTTCCATTGGGATGACCTTAACTACACTCTAAACCTGAGGATTTCCCCTTGCCCAGCAATGAACGTCACGTTCGTCAACGGACACCAGGAACGGATTTCGCTCAACCGTTGGGGGGGGGGGGGGCATTGTTGGTGTCCAGCTGATTGGGCCGGTCCGTCTCCCTCATCGGCTCAATTTGCCTCGTTATCTTTTCTTTTTGCAAGAAACTTTACCTGGCCTGCTAGATAATGTTCCCCTGGACATACGGCTGCACATGTTACAGCATGATGGGGCGCCCGCACGTAAGTCGTGCTGTGCACGGATATTTGGTTCAAATGGCTCTGAGCACTATGGGACTCAACATCTGTGGTCATCAGTTCCCTAGAACTTAGAACTACTTAAACGTAACTAACCTAAGGACATCACATCCATGCCCGAGGCAGGATTCGAACCTACGACCGTAACGGTCACGCGGTTCCAGACTGAAGCGCCTAGAACCGCTCGCACAACGGCCGGCGGCGGATATTTAAATGCCAATGTCCTGGTCGTCCATGAGTTCAGAGGTGCTCGTAGGACATGAACCTTGAAGAATCCCCCCAGGAAAAAGGCATGTGGCGTGAGGTCTTGCGATCGCGGGGGTCTACTTCACCCACCCCGACGCGAACCACCTAGAAACGAAGAGGAATTAATGGAGCGCATTTAACATGCCGCCAATTGCATCAGGGCGATGCCAGGAATCTTTCAAAGAGGCCGGCAAACGACCGTTCGACCTTACTAACTTTGAGTCGCGTCGGGGGGTTGCCAGTTCGACTAATGTCCTAGTTATAAAAAAGACCCTTTTGAGGACCGACACACTTTCTGTGCGCGAACTTTTATAAACTAACAGCTGCTGACGGGTTTGCTCTCGGTACGTCTGATCACGACACAAAAATGGATGCTTCGGGGCCCCAGCGGATTCGCCCCCACGCCCCAGAGCGAAAGGCTGCCGCGATACCACCGACCGTGCGGACCGCCTAGGATACATCGCGATCTGCGGCAGGCAAAGCATTCGCGGCCATGGGTTGTTCAGAGCATCCGGCAACAGGGCAATCCTGCGGCCAATCGGAGCGCGTGGCGCCAAGTTACCGTAGTCTAAAAAAATATTGTATAGTAATTTTGGTTCATTCTGGCATCAGCTACCCGGGGTTAAAATGTCGTGACAATTTTTCTCCATCCTGTATAGAATACACTGACAAGGAAGGTCATATGCTACCATATTACGGAATATCATCCTGTCCCAACTTCTGTGGTGCCAGAGGGAGCTGTAGAGCGTAAAAAAACTGCAGAGGAAGACAGCAGCACTTGCAACCGACGTCCTCAAATATTTATCTAAGAGATAAATATTGCATTATAGCGCGTTCTCACGCGTAGCCGGTGACGGGGTAACGCGTAATTCCCCGCCCTGGGTAGACAAGTAAGGCACGCACGTACCCCCTGGTAAGGCCAGGCCCAGGGAGGGGTGATTGCCTGAGCTGATACCTTCTGACCATGCCGATTGGTCCCTCCGTCTGTTTCTTGGGAGGTGTGACCTGAGGTGTAAACATTCACCTAAGGCGGGAGTGCCCTCTGAGAGGGTCCCCACAAGGAAGGAGCGCGCCATCGGAGACGCTGGCAATCATGGGGGATTCCTCCGCAATGGATTTCTCTTCTTCTTTCTAGACTTCTGCCCACAAACGGAAACATGACCAGCCACCAGTGACAAAAGTACTACCGCCTGCCCCACAGTTCCTCGTCGTTTCTCGATCTGAGGACGGAAAGGATTTTTCCTCTGTCAACCCTTTCGTTATTCAGAAGGGCGTAGATGCCATAGCCGGATCTGTCAAATCTTGTACCAGGTTGCGTAACGGTACCTTATTACTAGAAACTGAGAGTGCCTTTCAGGCACAAAAACTGCTTCGGGCCACACTCCTGTACACGTTCCCTGTCAGGGTGGAGGCTCACCGAACTTTGAATCTCCTCGTCAGTCAATCCGTCGAGAGATCTAGTATAGACCACACCACGAGACGAATTCAGTCTTTCCTCGCTGAGAAGGGCGTGACGGCTGTCCATAGGGTCATGAAACAGGTCAACAATGATCTTGTACCGACCCGGACACTTTTCTTGACCTTTGATAGTGTTCAGCTACCATCGCGCATCAAAGCGGGCTACGAGGTTATTTCTGTTCGCCCCTATGTCCCGACACCTACGCGCTGCTACCAGTGTCAGCGTTTTAATCACACTCGCCAGTCTTGTTCCAATGCGGCTAAATGTGTCACTTGTGGCAGGGACGTCCATGAGGGTGACTTTCCACCTCCGTCTCCTCATTGTGTGAACTGTCAGGGTGACCATGCAGCGTCCTCCCGATGTATCCAAGAAATTCGGGTCAAAGAGAAAGTGTCCACCTCGGCTGCTCGCAAGCTATTTCCTAGTAGGAAGCCCACGCTGCTCCCAGCGGGTAAATTCAGTACTGTCCTCGCCTATCCTCGGACTACCAGGGAGGTGGCAACCCAGACATGCGATCTGACCTTCAGCACCACGGTCGTCCGTTCGGCCAGTGCTAAGATCGCGCCGTCGACGTCTCCTCTTCCTCCCATCACCCCACAGACACTAGCACCTTCATCAGCTTCTGCCAAGACGAAGACCCAGAAGTCAGATGCACGTGCCTTTAAGAAGGAACCGTCCTGTGCAGACTTCCTACGTACCTCGACCTCCCAGCCTTCGACCAGTACTTCCACTAAACGACCTTCCAAGAAGGCTCATAGGAAGCACAGTTCTCCTTCTCCGCCACGGCGCATTTCTTCTCCTGCGCCACCCAGCGGTTGCCGCCCCAGGCCGTCATCCGTTTCGCCTGGCCGCACCGCTGGTAGCCGAACATCTGGCCGTTCACCACCGGAGGAAGCTCCCCCTCCAGGCCATCTTACCGAGATGGCCGATGAACCTATAGAACCAATGGACGATGACTGTCCGCCTACTGATAGAGGCGGCAGTGCTCGCTGGAAGCCAGACCCTCAGCGGCCTTCGAGGTGACGCCTTCTTTCATCTTCCCTTTCTTCTTACGATGGCACTGGAATATTCACAGCATTCGCTCCAACCAAGAGGACTTGAAGTTGCTGCTCCGCTTGCACCGTCCGCTCGTCGTAGCCCTCCAGGAAACGAAGCTACGCCCATGCGATCAAATTGCCTTGGCACACTACACCTCTGTGCGTTTTGACCTACCACCTGTGGTAGGTATTCCGGCTCATGGAGGGGTAATGTTGCTGGTCCGGGATGATATTTACTACGATCCCATCCCATTGCACACCGGCCTGCAGGCAGTTGCCATTCGAATTACTCTCCCCACTTCTACATTTTCCATTTGTACCGTTTACACTCCATCGTCGTCTGCCGTTACCAGGGCAGACATGATGCAAATTATAGCTCAGCTCCCTGCACCATTTTTGTTAACCAGAGACTTCATTGCCCACCATCCCTTTTGGGGCTCTCCAGCATCCTGCCCGAGGGGCTCCCTGTTAGCAGACCTTTTCAACCACCTCAATCTTGTCTGCATCAATACTGGCGCCCCTACTTTTCTATTGGACACATCTCACACCTATTCCCATTTAGACCTCTCTATATGTACTACCCAACTTGCACGCCGGTTTGAGTCGTATGCACTTTCTGATACATATTCGAGCGACCACTTCCCGTGCGTTATCCGTCTCCTGCAGCATACCCCCTCTCCGTGCTCATCTAGTTGGAACATCTCCCAAGCAGACTGGGGGCTCTTCTCTTCCAGGGCGACCTTTCAGGATCAAACCTTCACGAGCTGCGATCGTCAGGTCGCACACCTCACGGAAGTCATTCTCACTGCTGCTGAATATTCCATCCCTCACCCTACTTCTTCTCCACGTCGCGTACCGGTCCCCTGGTGGACCGCAGCATGTAGAGACGCTTTACGTGCTCGTCGACGTGCTTGACGCACCTTTAAACGCCACCCTACAGTGGCGAATTGTATTAATTATAAACGATTACGTGAATAGTGTCGTCGTATTATTAAAGAAAGCAAGAAAGACAGCTGGGCTGCTTTCACAAGCACCTTCAACAGTTTTACTCCTTCTGTTGTCTGGGGTAGCCTGCGCCGGCTATCTGGCACTAAGGTCAACTCACCAGTTTCTGGCTTGACGGTCGCGAATGACGTCCTTGTGGCCCCTGAGGATGTCTCCAATGCCTTCGGCCGCTTTTTCGCAGAGGTTTAGAGCTCCGCTCATTACCACCCTGCCTTCCTCCCCCGAAAACAGGCAGAGGAGGCTAGGCCACCTAACTTCCGCTCCTCGAATCGTGAAAGTTATAATCCCCCATTCACCATGCGGGAACTCGAAAACGCACTTGCCCGGTCACGGTCCTCCGCTCCAGGGCCTGATTCTATTCATATTCAGATGCTGAAGAACCTTTCTCCTGCGGGTAAAGGTTTCCTTCTTCGTACTTACAATCGCATCTGGATTGAGGGACATGTTCCCGCATGCTGGCGCGAGTCTATTGTTGTCCCGATTCCTAAGCCGGGGAAGGACAAGCACTTGCCTTCCAGTTATCGACCTATCTCGCTTACCAGCTGTGTCTGTAAAGTGATGGAGCGAATGGTTAACTCTCGATTGGTTTGGCTGCTCGAGTCTCGACGCCTACTTACCAATGTACAATGTGGATTTCGTAGGCGCCGCTCTGCTGTTGACCATCTGGTTACCTTGTCGACCTTCATTATGAATAACTTCTTGCGGAAGCGCCCGACCGCGGCTGTGTTCTTTGATTTGGAGAAGGCTTACGACACCTGTTGGAGGGCGGGCATTCTCCGCACCATGCATACATGGGGCCTTCGCGGACGCCTCCCTGTTTTTATTCGTTCCTTTTTAATGGATCGACAGTTCAGGGTACGTGTGGGTTCTGTCCTGTCCGACACCTTTCGCCAGGAGAATGGGGTGCCACAGGGCTCAGTTCTGAGCGTAGCACTCTTCGCCATAGCGATCAATCCAATAATGGATTGCCTCCCAGGTGATATATCGGGCTCCCTTTTCGTGGACGATTTTACCATCTATTGCAGCGCTCAGCGTACATGTTTCCTGGAGCGCTGTATTCAGCGTTCTCTTGACCGTCTTTACTCCTGGAGTGTCGCCAATGGCTTCCGTTTTTCTGCCGAGAAGACAGTCTGTATTAACTTCTGGCGCTACGAAGAGTTTCTCCCACCGTCCTTACGACTCGGTCCCGTTGCTCTCCCATTCGTGGAGACAACAAAATTTTTAGGTCTTACATTTGACAGGAAACTTAGCTGGTCTCCACATGTCATATTTGGCCGCCCGTTGTACCCGTTCTTTAAATGTCCTCAGTGTTCTCAGTGGTATGTCGTGGGGAGCTGATCGAACCGTCCTACTTCGTCTATATCGGTCGATCGTCCGCTCCAAGCTGGATTATGGGAGCTTCGTATACTCCTCTGCACGGCCGTCCATCTTACGCCGCCTCAACTCCATACAACATCGGGGTTTACGACTTGCGATCGGAGCATTTTATACCAGTCCCGTAGAGAGTCTTCATGCTGACGCTGGCGAATTGCCACTCACCTACCGGCGCGATATACTGCTTTGTCGGTATGCCTGTCGGCTACTGCCAATGCCCGATCATCCGTCTTATCGTTCCTTTTTTGACGACTCTCTCGACCGTCAATACGGGTTGTATGTCTCTGCCCTGCTACCCCCTGGAGTTCGCTTTCGTCGCCTCCTTCAACACCTTAATTTTTCACTCCCTGCAACCTTTCGAGTGGGCGCGAGCCCCACGCCACCTTGGCTCCAGGCTCAGGTCTGCGTTCACCTTGACCTCAGCTCGCTCCCAAAGTAGGTTACCCCCGGTTCGGTCTACCACTCCCGTTTTGTCGAACTTCATTAATATGACCTTAATTTATACAGATGGCTCTAAGACCAATGACGGGGTCGGGTGTTCCTTCATTGTCGGTTCACAAAGTTTCAAATACCGGCTCCATGGCCATTGTTCGGTCTTCACAGCTGAGCTCTTTGCCCTCTACCAGGCTGTTCTTTACATCTGCCGCCACCGACATTCTGCTTATGTCATCTGCTCCGATTCTCTGAGCGCCATCCAGAGCCTCAGTGATCCGTATCCGGTTCACCCTTTCGTACACCGGATCCAACGCTCTCTTCAGCAGCTGGTGGACGTCGGTTCTCCGGTTAGCTTTGTGGGTTCCTGGCCATGTCGGTATCCCTGGGAACGAAGCTGCAGATGCAGTTGCCAAGGCTGCGGTCCTCCAGCCACGGACAGCTTCTTGTTGTGTCCCTTCGTCAGATTGTAGCAGGGTCATTTGTCGGCGCATTTTATCGCTGTGGCATGCCGATTGGGCTGCACTTACGGACAACAAGCTTCGGGCCTTGAAACCTCTTCCCGTGGCTTGGACGTCCTCCTCCCGCCCTTCTCGGCGGGAGGAGGTCGTTTTGGCCCGGTTACGAATTGGACACTGCCGGTTCAGCCATCGCCATCTGCTGACGGCTGCGCCGGCGCCGTTCTGCCCATGTGGGCAATTGCTGACGCTCCGCCACATTTTAACGTCCTGCCCGGATTTTAACACACTGCGTCTTGATCTTGGCCTGCCATGTAGTCTAGATGCCATTTTAGCGGATGACCCACGAGCAGCTGCTCGCGTTCTTCATTTTATCAACTTGACCAACCTCTCTAAGGACCTTTGATTATGCTGTTTTTTTTTTAATCCTATGCCTGTCTGTCTGTCTTTTATCGTGTTTCCCCTTTTAGTTGCTGTTTTAAACTTGTGCCTGGCGTTGCATTCCTAACGTAGTCTGGGCGCTAATGACCATTGAAGTTGGGCGCCCTAAAACCACAAAAAAAGACCTAAGGCGGGAGTGCCCTCAGAGGGGGCCCCCACAAGGAAGGAGCGCGCCATCGGAGACGCCGGTAATCATGGGGATACTTCCACAATGGTTTCCTCATCTTCTACTATGTCTGCTCACAAGCATAAGTTCAAGGAGTCTCAGCCACGGAAAGTTCTTCCATCGTTACCACAGTTCCTTGTTGTTTCTCGGTCACGACTTCTGCACGGTCAACCCTTCCATTATTCAGAAAGGTGTTGCGCAGTTGCAGGTCCTGTAAAGTCTTATTCCAGATTACGAAATGGCACCTTGTTGTTGGAAACAGTCAGTGCCCTCCAGGCACAAAAATTGCTGCGTACTTCTCTGCTCCACACCTTCCCTGTCCGGATGGAACTGCACCGTACCTTAACTTCCTCACGTGGAGTCGTTTATACACGCGCCCTCGATGGATTGTCTGATGAAGAAATTGAACACTATGAACAGCCGTTACGCCCTGGTCAGACAGGTAGTCATGAAAAGGGTTGACACGAACATCATTCCAACCCGTACTGTCTTCTTGACATTTGACAAAGCTAAACTCCCATCGAAAATCAAAACAGGCTATGAGATAATTTCCATTCGCCCCTACATCCCAAACTTTACGCATTGCTATCGGTGTCAGTGGTTCAATCACACCAGCTAGTGCTGTTCCAATCCGGCGAAATGTGTTACGTGTGGCAAGGATGCCCATGAGGGTGCTTGTCCACCTCCATCCCCTCGCTGCATCAACTGTATGGGTGACCACGCTGCTTCCTCTCGAAATTGCCCCATTTTTAAAGACGAAAAGCTCATTCAGGAAATCATAGTGAAGGAAAAGGTGTCGGTCTTTGCTGCTCGAAAATTATTCACAAGTCGATAGCCCACCGTGCCCCAGACAGGAAAATACAGCACTGTCCTTGCTTCCCCTCGGCCAACAAAGGAGGCGGCCATGCAGACTTGTGATATCACCTTTAGTGACACAGGTTATCAAATCGGCCAGCGCAAAGATCGCCCGTTCAACCTCCCCACATTCGCCTGCTCACCCTTCATCGGGTTCTGCTAAATCTCGAGCCCAAAAGTCGGACACCAAGACTTCGAAAAAAGAGCATACTCGTGAAGAGTTTTTACGTACCGCAACTTCACAACCATCGGTTCCTCCTTCATCTAAACATCATACTTCCAAGAGGCTACAAAGAAACCCAGTTCCTCTCCTTCTCCGCCAAGGCGTGTCTCATCTACAGCACCACCTGGCGGAAATCGCCCTCGGCCGTCTTCTGTGTCGCCGAGGCGCACTGCTGGCGGCCGATCAACCGGCCGATCGCTGGTAGCAGGAGCTGCTCCTGAACAACCTATGGATCAGGATCTTCTGCCTTCGGCTGAATGCCGTTCCATGCTGTCGGTCGCAAGCTCTGAGCAGTCGTTGAGTTGACGGCAACCTTGGTCACATTCCTCCATTTTCTGTTCACCCCATGTCCATTATCCACTGGAATATCCGCGGCATTCGAGACAATCGGGATGAATTGTCGGTCCTCTTACAATCCTACTCGCCGGTCATTTTCTGTCTTCAGGAAACAAAGCTGCATCCCCACGACCGCTTTGTTTTCCCCCATTTTCAGTCCGTCCGATTTGATCTCCCCTCTGTTGAAGGCACTCCAGCACATGGAGGACTCATTCTTCTCCATAATACTCTCCTTCATCACCCAGTCCCCTTTAACACTTCCTTCCAAACAGTCGCTGTCCGTCTATCCCTTTCTGGATACACCTCTCTTTGTACTAGATACATTCCATCGTCCACATCAATGGCACGAGCTGATCTCCATCTTCTTGGTCAGCTTCCACCCCCTTATTTGCTGATTGGGGATTCCCCGCTTTGGGAATCTCCACATCCATGTCCGTGTGGCTCACTATTGCTTGACGTCTTCCACCAAGTGGATCTTGTTTGCCTCAACACTAGGGACCCTCCATTTTTGTCTGCCTCCACGACGAATTTCTCTCATTTGGTCCTTTCGGTCGGTACTATTCCGCTAGCTCGGCGCTTCGAATGGTTCCCCCTTGATGACACACACTCGAGTGACCACTTTCCATGTGTCCTTTGATTGAAGCCTCAACTGCCATATATGCGCCCGTGACGCTGGAAGTTTGCCCAAGCTGATTGGACACGTTTTTCGTCTCTAGCGACATACGATGACCGTCACTTTCCTAGCGTCGACGATGAGGTCACACATATTACCGACGTTATTCTTACAGCTGCGGAACGTTCAATACCACGCACCTCCAAACTGTCCCGGCGCCCCCCATTTCCTTGGTGGAACGAGGCATGCCGTGGCGCAATACGTGAGCAGCGACGTGCTCTTCGCGTTTTCCGCCACCATCCTACTTTAGCCAACTGTATCCGCTATAAGCAATTCCGTGCGCGATGCCGTCGCGTCATTCGCGATAGCAAGAAGGCAAGCTGGAAATTCTTTACTAGCTCATTTAACACCTTCACTCCCTCCTCTGAAGTTTGGAGTCGGATTCGAGGGTTATCTGGCGCGTTTAGTTTCTCCCCGGTCTCTGGGCTTACTGTCGCGCATGATACGTTAGTGGACCCCGTCACAATTTCTAACTCCTTGGGTAAACACTTTGCTGAGATTTCGAGCTCTTCAAATTACCCGCCAGCGTTTCTCCCGAAGAAACGTGCAGCGGAAGTGCAACCTCTTGCTTTCTCATCTCAAAATCGCGAATTCTATAATACTGTTTTCTCCATGCGGGAACTCCAACATGCCCTCTCTTCTTCTCGCTCCTCCGCCCCAGGACCGGATGGTATCCACGTCCAAATGTTGCTGCATTTATCAACCCATAGTCTGCGTTACCTGTTTCGCCTTTATAATCGAATTTGGACCAACAGTACTTTTCCCAGACGATGGCGGGAAGCTGTCCTTTCCTGGTTTCGGAACAGGAACGACGATAAACATCTCCCCTCTAGCTATCGCCCCATTTCTCCCACGAGTAGTGTATGTATGGTTTTGGAGAGTATGGTGTATTGCCGTTTAGCTTGGTGGCTGGAATCCCGCAGTCTTTTAACACCTGCCCAATGCGGTTTCCGAAAGCATCGTTCTGCAGTTCAGCATACGATACCTGTTGCAGGGCACGCATCCTCCGCACACTGTTCTCTTGGGGCTTTCGAGGTCGGCTGCCACTATTTCTTCGCGAATTTATGGCAGAGCGCACATGTCGAGTGCGTGTAAACACCACTCTCTCCAGTACTTTCTTCCAAGAAAACGGGGTACCCCAGGGCTCCGTGCTGAGTGTTGTACTGTTTGCCAATGCCATAAATCCTATTATGGACTGTCTCCTTCCCGATGTCTCAGGCTCTCTGTTTGTGGACGATTTTGCGATCTACTACAGCTCTCAACGGACCAGCCTTCTTCAACGACGCCTTACAGGCTGTCTCGATCGCCTCCACTCTTGGAGCATCGAAACCGGCTTCCGTTTTTCTCCCAGTAAGACCGTTTGTGTTAATTTTTGGCGTCGTACGGAGTTTCTTCCACCTTCCTTATATCTAGGAGCTGTCAACCTTCCGTTTCCGGACGTCGCTAAATTCTTGGGTCATATGCTTGACAGAAAAAATGGTACCTCCTGGGGAGCGGACCGAGTGGTCCTTCTCCGCCTCTATCGCGCCTTAGTGCGCTCGAAATTGGACTATGGAAGCATAGTCTACTCCTCTGCTCGGCCTTCTATTCTTCGGCATCTCGACTCTATGCACCACCGTGGATTACGTTTAGTGCCTGGAGCTTTTTACACCAGCCCTGTGGAAAGCCTTCATGCTGAGACTGCTCGCCGATTGGACAGCGGAGGTTCAGCGGTCTTTCTGAGTCGTTATGCTAGCCGTCTGTATTCCATGCCTGCTAATCCAGCCCATGACATTTTTTCGACGCCTCCTTGGATTTAGGGTATGCAGGGCGCCCTTCCTCCCTACTACCACCGGGAGTCCGCTTTCGTCAACTGCTCCATTCTGTTTCCTTCCGATTTCCTAAGACTTTCTTGACAACTTGGGGTACAGCACCGCCTTGGCTCCGTCCCCAGACCTGCCTGCTCCGTGACCTTTGTCAGTTTACCAAGGATGGTACTCCTTCACTTGTTTATTTTCTGCTTTATGTGCACAAATTAAGGAAGCCAAATTTATTTACACTGATGGCTCGGAAACAACGTTAGGGGTAGGGAGTGCCTATATTGTTGGCGAAACCCCAAATCGATTTCGGCTTCTCGACCAGTGTTCGGTTTATACTGCGGAGCTTCACGCTGTTCTCTAGGCTGTCCAATATATCCGTCGCAATCAGCGGATACAGTATGTTATCCAGATTCTCTCAGTTCTCTCCTCAGTCTCCAAGCTCTCTACCCTGTCCACCCTCTGGTCCACCGGATTCAGGACTGCCTACGCTTGCTCCACTTGGGGGGGGGGGGGGGGCGTCTCGGTGGCGTTCCTCTGGCTCCCAGGACACGCTGGTATCTGTGGAAATGAGGCGGCCGATATAGCGGCCAAGGCTGCAGTCTCTCTTCATCGGCCAGCTATTCGATCGATTCCCTTCGCCGATCTACGGAGTGTTTTATGTCGTCGTGGTGTTCTTTTATGGCACGCACATTGGTCGACACTTCCCCATAATAAATTGCGGGATGTGAAAGCTCTTCCCTGTACTTGGACCTCTTCCTCCCGAACGCGTCGTCGGGAGGAGGTAATTTTAACTAGACTCCGGATAGGGCACTGTTGTTTTAGCCATCGACATCTTTTAAGCGGCGATCCTCCCCTACTCTGTCCCCCACTGCTCTCAGCTGTGGACGGTAAGACACCTTTTACTTCAGTGCCCCTATTTTACTCCATTACGTATCCGTCTACAGCTGTCGCCTGATATATCGTCCATTTTAGCAGATGACACGCGCTCAGCCGATCTCGTTCTCGAGTTTATGAGTGCCAGTGAGATGTCAGTCATTTGAAGGTCTTTTTGGGGACCACCAACCCCCTTCTATAGTGTTTTTTAAGCTTTCCTTCTATTTTTAGTGTCCGCCGCTCGTGGTCTCGCGGTAGCGTTCTCGCTTCCCGAGCACGGGGTCCCGGGTTCGATTCCCGGCGGGGTCAGGGATTTTCACCTGCCTCGAGATGACTGGGTGTTTATGTTGTCCTCATCATTTCATCTTCATCCAGGACAGTGGCGAAATTGGACTGAGCAAAGATTGGGAAATTGTACGGGCGCTGATAACCACGCAGTTGAGCGCCCCACAAACCAAACATAATCATCATCTATTTTTAGACTCTCCAATTTTTTTAGTTTCGTTCCCATTTCTGCCTTTTCCTAAGTCACAGACTGTTTGCTAATGACCGTAGCAGTTTTGGCCGTAAAACCATAACAAAAAAGTGTCCTGAGTGAGCAACCACATGATCAACCAACAAGAAGCATGAATTCTATTGTTTCGCTATTCTGTCGTGTGTTATGAGTAAACTGCCAAAACTACACCTCCCATCGGGCAGTAACGAGAGGAGGAGGAGGAAAGATCACGGTCTTCACTTTCACTGGTGCCTGGGACAGGAAACCCGGTCGCCAGAGGCCACAAGGCAGAAGAAACGCTGGTTACCCAAACTTACTACTTAATGATTACACCTTCCACGAACATAACTTGCAGTTATGCTCGAACAGGCAGTACACGACCTCCGATGGCAAGGATCTACACATCCGACCGCGCACGCGTCGCCAGTGTACCCAACACGCCACGGTCACGCGACAACACGCTCTGTCACCGGAGTTCACGTCTTCTCTGCAACGTTGACGGGTAGTGACACCTCCTTCATGTTAGGTGTTCCTTTGAAACTCCAGTGTTGAGACGTTACACACAACCGACATACATCACGTGGCGACTCGGTACAACCGACCACGCCTGGTCCCCTCTGGCGAGCCACACTGCCCTCCCGTGTCCACCAGAGTCTCTGTGTGGTGGCGAAAAGTACGTGTGCGCGCGCTCAAAGTTACCACCGGTTAGAGATCTCACTTCCTCCATAGCAGTTTCCCGGACGCAAATACGCAGATATCAATAGCCGAGAGAAAAGACAACCAAGCAGCCACTTAATGACAGACAACATATCAAACATGTCAGGGGAAGAAAAGGAAAACCAATGCAATCTAAACACAAGGTGTAGTACGAGTCGATACACGGCTCAACTGGTTTTGCTTGACAATGACATGTTAGTATTCTGATTACGTATAAATAATGAAAAATAATTTATGTTATTAGAGTAATAAATTCCCTTGTATCTGACTGCGATTTTTAAAATATTCTCTGATATCTCCTAACATTAATAAATGATCCTGCACGCAACAACTTACGTCCTCTTGCCGCTGCAACTGCGTGAATATTCAGCACCCAGTAACATGCTAAAATAATACAGATAAAATACTGTAGTCGATGCAGAGTACAATGTATAGTTGCATCAGTAGTTGTGACCACCGTCCTTTTTTATAGAAACTGAATTATCAAGAGGAATTTGGTCGATAAGCCTTAAGCTGTGTAAAAAAAATTGGTCAGTTTTAATTTACTATATTCTGAAAACACTGACAACTTCATTATTTTCCTTTGACAGGTTCATTAACAAAAACTCTAATTATTCCACAAATACATTGTTATGACCAGGCACGTGATTCAACAATAAAGACATGAATATTACTTTTAGTGTATGAAAGCACAGATCTAACAAAATTCCTCCGGTGCGCAAGCAAGCAACTACTTCGCGTAGAAAAAGGCAAATTATTAAAAACTATCGATTAGTCTCAAAATCTCTTTGGCGCCACTACGACGTTCAGGGCAGGCTGCAACATTTCCTTACGCGCGGCTTCTCCCCACGCCAGACTGCGTTAGTATCTCAATCGCGAGTGGTAACGACCTAACAGTTGTTCAGAATATTTACTTCGTGTAGGTATCAGTATGCAACTTTCCAAGAAAAAATAAAAGTTAACCAACGTTCATTGTATTGCACTGATAATTTCTGGAGAAATGTTCGAAAACAAACTTATTCCATCAACTGACAATACTTGTCAACAGCAAGTACCGTCCCTATTACAGTCGTCAACTGTAACATGGATGGCAAAAATATACCTATTATTCAGAAATAAAATATCGTTATTTCTGGTATTTGTTTGATCTCGGTTATAAATAGGTATTATCATGTTTAGCTAACAGCCGGGTAAAATCAGGCATATATATTTTCCTCATTAGTAGTGCAAAGAGTTTTTTGTTTTCAAATAACTCGTTCTCTAACAGCGAGTAACGTTTATTCCTAAAATTTCCATTGCATTGAAATATTACATTCCCATTAAAATTGGGAAAAGCGATCAGCACTATTTTAATAACGCCTACAGTTAGAAAATAGTAACAGAGCTTTGATGTAAGATCCGTGCAGCATTGCAGAATCAGTGATGTCTTGCACACTACACACGTGTACCTTTTGATAGGTCACGCTATACTGCAACAGGCACGTGTCCAAAGACAGCGGGAACCTAACGTATAGACCAGATGGGGACATCAGTTGTATTGGCGAATGCTACTAAAGTACGGTTCAATGAGGTACAATGCTCCATTTACTTCAAAAGATCAAAAATGGAAGGAGGCACAAATTTGCGACATCCTACAAGGAGAAAACATCGACAATGGTCCCTGGAAGAAAAGTAAAATTATAGATACATCCATCAAATTTACTGACGAGCTATAAACTTCATACAAATGAACTCTAAAGTTCGTAGTTGCTCTAGGCTGAAAAATTGATACCATGCAAGACTGACGATGCAAGGAGGAAATCAACGAGTCCGCAGCTCGTGGTCAAGTGGCTACCGTTGCTGCCTTTGGATCACGGGGTCCTGGGTTCGGTTGGGGATTTTTTATCTCCCTGGGGACTGGGTGTTTGCATGAGTGCTGATGACCGCGCAGTTGAGTGCCCCATAAACCAATTTAGCCACTGTCACGAATGAGGGCCATGAAATGAGGAAAACTCGGGCCATTTTTCATAACTCCCATTTTTCACGATCAACAACTTGTGACTTTTCGCCGTTGCTGTCCACGTCCGTTTCCTTCACCTCTCCAGTCTTTGTGGCAGAAATCGGTCCAATTGTTTCCAACAGCCTCAACCCCACATAAACAGTAATCTCCTACCTCTTCACCTTCGTTGGAAGTTTTCAATCTGTGGTCGAAGCAACAAAAAACCGAAACTCGGTAATTTCAGAAACCGGTTACTTGGGTGGTTTTAAGAGTCCAGTTAAACTGGAGATGAAAGGAGCCGCTATAACCTAGAACTTAATGTTTCAGTGATAACTGCCACCCCTATTGTAATATTAACTCCGCTCGGCGCTTTTGAGCTTGCTTTCGACGCTGATCAGTTTTGCCTCGGTTTCGTTTTATCTGGAATGGTTGGTTCTACATTAACAGATGTAGGTTTACTGTTGCGAAGTTAGCGGATACGCACCTTGTGTACGAATGCGCTGAACGCAGTGCGAAAGGTGAGCTACGGTCAGCTGTCTCGGCAGCGACGATCACCACCACCGCAGAATGGGATTTTCACTCTGCAGCGGAGTGTGCGCTGATATGAAACTTCCTGGCAGATTAAAACTGTGTTCCGGACCGAGACTCGAACTCGGGACCTTTGCCTTTCGCGGGCAAGTGCTCTCCCAACTGAGCTACCCAAGCACGACTCACGCCCCGTCCTCACAGCTTTACTTCCGCCAGTACTTCGCCTCCTGCAGGAGAGCTTCCGTAAAGTTCGGAAGGTGAGCTACTGGCGGGAAGAAAGCTGTGAGGACGGGGCGTGAGTCGTGCTTGGGTAGCTCAGATGGGACCTTTGCCTTTCACGGGCAAGTGCTCTACCGAGTTCGAGTTTCGGTCCGGCACACAGTTTTAATCTACCAGGACGTTTCATATCAGCGCACACTCCGCTGCAGAGTGAAAATCCCATTCTGCGGGTAGCATCTCTGTTTCCTCACGGACCAACATACATTGTTCTGTGTCTGTCGCTGGCACATAATCTTCATAAAGATGTAATGATTATATTCCTCAGATGAAATTCGCAGAGAGACATTATAAAGTTTTCTGCAGAAATAACTTTTTGTTCCACCCAATCATCTATTCCCCTCTAATGTTAGACTCCTAAAGTTAAAAACAGGCCTATGTAATGGCAGTTCACGTTTGGGACGTATTTCACAAGCCTGGATTTACATATTGTTCGGTGCAATGACAAAGCAAACCCTACCCACAGTCAACAAAATTCTTCTGGGTTTGAGGCTGCATCATCTATAAAATTCCGACGTTTCGGCGACTGTTGCAAGGCGCCTTCCTCAGGGTGTATTGCTAACTGCTGAATGAGCACTACGTTGGTTGTATGTATGTTACGTTAATCAAGGACCTAGAAACGACGGAAAGGCTCCGTCCCCGCCGCAGCCGCAGTGGTCCGTAACCCGACGATCACTACCGCAGTCCACCCCTCCGCCGCCCCACACCAAACCCTGGGTTATTGTGCGGTTCGGCCCCCGGTGGACCCCCCAGGGAACGTCTCACACCAGACGAGTGTAACGCCTATGTTTGCGTGGTAGAGTAGTGGTGGTGGACGTGTACGTAGAGAATTTGTTTGCGCAGTAATCGCCGACGTAGTGTAACTGAGGCGGAATAAATGGAACCAGCCCGTATTCGCCGAGGCAGATGGAAAACCGCCTAAAAACCATCACACACTGGCCGATTCACCGGACCTCGACGCAAATCCGCCGGGCGGATTCGTGTCTGGGACCAGGCGCTCATCCCCGCCCGGAACTAATTTGGTTACTTCCATACTATGGCATTGGATGTGAGGGTGAAGGGTATTAGGAGTTCATATTATTGGTCTTCGCATTGCATGTTGTCATTGGCGGTAATAGTCGTTCTCCAGTTGTTTCCTTTGCTGCTTGCCATTGGTGGAAATGTGCGAATAGGAAACTGAGTGGCGACCACAGCGTAGCGCTGTTTACTAGCTGCCTAGTATCGACCAGGCCGCGTCGGCGCTCTGAGTACCCTCCGCCGCTGTGGCCTACCGCGTGCCTGTTGCTTTGCGAGAGTGTCATTCCGCAAAGCTGGTAGCCAGGACGCTGGGAGTCGGTACCCGTCTTCTCTATTCATGTTGCTTGGCTGCTTGGCTGTTTCTGTAGCCTTTCTAACCTTGCCGGCCGAAGTGGCCGTGCGGTTCTGGGCGCTGCAGTCTGGAACAGCGAGACCGCTACGGTCGCAGGTTCGAATCCTGCCTCGGGCATGGATGTGTGTGATGTCCTTAGGTTAGTTAGGTTTAACTAGTTCTAAGTTCTAGGAGACTAATGACGTCTGAAGTTGAGTCCCATAGTGCTCAGAGCCATTTCAACCATTTTTTTCTGACCTTCCTCCTCAAACTAAACGGCTGTTTCGCCAGTACGCGCGCCTCTCGAATTAGATCTTCAGTCCTGCACTGTTCCTGATATTCTGCCACCACTGATTTGTTGTATTGTTTAAGGCGGATATATCTCTCGTGTTACTCTGTAACTACAATATATGGTATGTTGGCATTTAATACGTTCCAAAATTTCTTTTTGTAAACCAAGATATTTCTATCACTAACTGTATCTCTCTCATTAATTACATTTTTAACTTTGTCTAACAGATCTGAAGATCGGCAGCTAGCCCGAAACCGGTAATTGAAAATAAAGAATAGCGATCGAAGACTGAAACGCCATATTTTACTTAATGAACGATCGCGGAATTCCCATTGAGACAATCATGTCTAGTTTTGATACACCTTGTGTTTATTGGACGCCCAGTCTCACCTACATACTCCAGTCCACTTTCGCACCCGATTTCATACTCCGGCGGCATGAAACTTGACAATTGTCATCTTTCGTCAATCCCAGAATGTCTTTCATTTTACTGTTGCTACGAAAAATCGACTTAATACCTGCCCGACGGAGAATTTTGCTCAGACGTCGAATAACCCCTTGTACATATGGTATCACGACGGTGTTCCGTACTTCGTTCTGCATTTCCCTGCTGCCTTCCTCTTTCGGCGCCATGGTTCTGCGAATCGTCCGCATGCCGTAGCCATTAGATCCAAAAATTGATCTGAGGTTCTGTAGTTAAGCTTGCAAGTTGTGTTCATCGCGGATCCTGTAGACTCTCTGTACTGTATAGCCAAAAAACGGTCCATTCTTTTTAATGTCAGACGTGGTCGGCCCTGTCGTGGTCTCCGGGGTACAGTTACAGTCTCTGTAAAATCTCACCTCATCCGAGAAACAGAAAATTTCACATTAAGCCATCGGGCCATATCGGTTTGCGACTCTTGATTCCATCCTTCCTACGAACCTCCACAGCAGAGCGTCTGTAGGCTTGTTCTCTGTTGATGTGGGACTGCAGGGTAGTCACAGACGGTGCGATATGGCACAAACTCCGTACACAAACAAGACCAAGCTTGTTACTTATAATCCGTCTTGATTGCAAATTTTATTTTTTTATTCATATGACCGGTTTCGGTTCATCCAGAACCTTTTTCAGACCTGTAACGATAATCATATTCATTTACTATTTCACGAAAGCAAATCTTTTTCATCCTATCTAATCAACATCAAATGTACCAGAACGTACCTGATATTTCAGTTACAGGAGTAACCCGTCTACATCCAGCAACTTTCACATGCTGTCACATAAAATTGGTTGGTTTTTTTTTCTTTACTGTTATTTTAAACCTGTACAACAGGCAGGCTGTCAGCAGCATTCTACGCTGCCCTTCAGCCATAGGATACACAATGAGAGAAAAACACGGAGAAGACACATAAGTTACAGAACAGTGGGCAATAAAACAGGAGACACATAAAGACAAACACGGAACCGTTCACACTCCACGGTAATCCACACTGCAAACTGTTGATACGACGCACAATCACTGAAGAAGACGATGGCAATGGTGAACGATGGAGTATGACGGTGAACACTGAACACTGCACACTAAGCATGACGGCACACACGAGACACTGATGGCGGTGATCTCCAGCGCGCGAATGTCCACTTAGCGTGTGCGAGTCCGGGGACCTGCCAAGAGGGGAACAGGGGTCAGGTGGGGCAGAGGGGAGAACAAGGATGCCAATGGCGGAGGATAGAGGGACAGGAGAGGGGAAGCCCGGGGGAGGAGCGGGGAGAAATGGAGGGGGGAGGGAAAAGGGAGAAAAGTGAGGGAGGGTGCCCAGAGAAGCAAGCACAAGAGTAGGGTGGGAGGATCAAAGTTGGTAGGAGGGGTAGATGGAGGGGAGGAGGGCATCATCAGGGAGAGGGAGCTGGCGGAAGCCACCTTGGGAGAGGGTAAGGAGGGTGGAGAGATGGAGACCGGGTGGGACGTGCGAATATAGGCGCGGCAGCGGGTGGGGGTGGGAAAGGATCGGGGAGACGAGAGGGTGAGGAGGATCAAGTTTACGGGAGGTGTACAGGATCTGTATGCTTTCAAGGAAAAGGAGGAGATGGGGAAAGGTAATGAGATCATAGAGGATCCGCGAGGGGGAGGGGAGACGGATGCGATAGGCAAGGTGGAGAGCATGGCGTTCGAGGATTTGGAGGGATTTATAAAAGGTAGGGGAGGCGGAGATCCAAGTCGGATGGGCATAACAAAGGATAGGGCGGATGAGGGATTTATAGGTATGGAGGATGGAGGATGGTGGAGGGGTCCAGACCCCACGTACGGCCAGAGAGGAGCTTGAGGAGACTGAGTCGGGAGCGTGCCTTGGCTTGGATTGTCCGGAGATGGGGAGTCCAGGAGAGGCGACAGTCGAGGGTGACGCCAAGGTACTTAAGGGTGGGAGTGAGGGCGATAGGACGGCCATAGATGGTGAGATAGAAATCAAGGAGGCGGCAGGAAGGAGTGGTTTTGCCTACAATGATCGCCTGGGTTTGGGAAGGATTGACCTTGAGCAACCACTGGTTGCACCAAGCGGTGAACCGGTCAAGATGGGATTGGAGAAGGTGTTGGGAGCGCTGCAGGGTGGGGGCAAGGGCAAGGAAGGCGGTGTCATCGGCAAACTGGAGAAGGTGGACGGGGGGTGGACGGGCAACGGCGGCGGCGGCGGCGGCGGCGGCGGCGGCGGCGGCGGCATGTCCGCCGTGTACAAAAGGTACAGAAGGGGGGAGAGGACAGAGCCTTGGGGCACACCGGCAGAGGGGAAAAAGGTGTAGGAATCGGTGTTATGGATGGTGACATAGGAAGGACGGCGGGAGAGAAAGGAGCCGATCAGACGGACATAGTTAATGGGAAGGGCGAAGGTTTGGAGCTTGAAGAGGAGACCAGAATGCCATACGCGGTCATATGCACGTTCGAGGTCCAGGGAGAGGAAGATTGCGGAGCGACGGGATTTAAGCTGTTCGGAAAGGAGATGAGTGAGGTGAAGGAGAAGGTCGTCGGAAGAGGATGATGGCCGAAAGCCACACTGGGTAACGGGAAGGAGGCCGTGCTGGTGGAGATGCTGGTGGATGTGTCGGGTGAGGATAGATTCCAGGACCTTGCTGAAGACAGAGGTAAGGCTGATGGGACGGTAGGAGGAGACGGCGGACGGCGGTTTGCCAGGTTTAAGGAACATGAGGATACGGGAGGTTTTCCACAGGTCGGGGTAGTAACCGGTGGACAGGACTACATTGTAGAGCCTGGCCAGGGTGGAGAGGAAAGAGACAGGAGCTTCACGAAGGTGACGGTACGTGACACGATCGTGACCTGGAGCGGTGTTGCGTTTTGTGCGGAGTGTATCAATGAGATCCTGTGTAGTGATAGGGCATTGAGTTCCGTGTGGGGAATGTTGTCCAAATACTGGAAACCAGGAGCGAGGGGAGGGACGGAGGTCTCAGTTCGATCGCGGACATCCGGGAAGAGGGAGTAATCGAACCGGGGATCATCGGGGATGGAAAATACATCGGAGAGGTAGGAGGCAAAGTGATTGGCCTTACTAAGGGTGTCAGGGAAAGGGTGATCATCATGGAGAAGAGGATAATAGGGGGAGGGTTTAGTTCCGGTAAGGCGACGGAAGGCCAACCAGAACTTGGACGAGTTGATTGGTAGGGTAGCATTTAAACGGGTGCATGTCTGTCGCCAGTCCCGGCGTTTCTTAGCCGCGAGCAAATTACGAATGTGTCGCTGGAGTTACCGGTGGCGTCGTAGTGTGTCCGGGTCACACGTGCGGAGGAAGGCACGGTAGAGACGACGGGATTCATGGAGGAGGAGAACGGCCTGTGGGGGTAAGGTAGGACGGTGGGGGTGGATGGCGACAGTAGGGACGTGGGCCTCCACGGCCTCAGACAAGGTCTGCTGGAGAAAGGAGGCGGCATGGGTGACATCGTCAGGGTGGTGGTAGGTGAAGGGGTGGCTATCGACCTGGGTGGAAAGGGTATCCTGGTAGGCAGTCCAGTCGGCACAGGAATAGTCGTGGACAGACTTAGGGGGAGGGTCAGTACGAGGGTCGGAGCGAGAGCGACGACCGTCTGAAACGGTGAGGAGGACAGGGAGATGGTCGCTACCAATAGGCTCCAGGACATCCACCGTTATGCGGCGAAGGAGGTTGGGCGAGGAGAGGATATCAGGAGTGGAGTTCGATTCGGGACGGGTGTGCTGGGGGATGGGGATGAGGTCGCCTTGAAGGGAGGAGAGGAACCAATGCCACCATCGTAACTGGGCGGCGGAACGACTATGGATGTTGAGGTCGGCGGCGATCACGTAGGAGGAGAAGGTACGGTCAATGTGGGAGAGGAAGTCGAAGGGAAGAGGGGCGTTAGGGCGGACATAGATGGTGGCGCAGGTAACGGTAAGGCCAGGGAAGAAGAGACAGAGGATCAGGTGTTCGGTGGGGTCGGGAAGGAGAGGTTGGAGCCGAAGGGGTATCTGGCGGTGGTGACCAATGGTAACTCCGCCACGCGCAATTGTGAGGGGGTTATCGGAGCGGTGGAGGAGATAGGGTGAGGTGTGGATGGAGAGGTGGGGTTGGAGGAAGGTTTCATTGAGGAGGAAGGCATCCACGTGGTGGGTGGCAAGGGTGTGCAGGAAGAGGTTCTTATTGGCGGAGAGGGAGCGGATATTGTTGAAAAGGATACGTTGCTGTCGTGCCATCACAGGGATTTAGACGAATGTGTCAAGACGGGAGAAGGTGAAATGGGCTTGATTGTTGGAGTAGGTGGCGTACATTTTTAGGTGGAAAACGGAACGGGCGGCAAGGGAGATCTGCTGGAGGGTGTGGGGGCGCTGAAAGGGATGAATATTTTGAAGGACGATGGTGAGGAACCTGATGATGTCCTCAGCGGTGGGGGGGACGAAGGGAATTTCCAGGAGGGGTGGGGGCGTCCAGGGACGGTGAGTTCAGGAGTGGTCGGAGGGGGTCGGGCTTTACACTTTTGGGAGTAGGTGGGATGGGGGAGATTGCAGGTATCGCAGGAAGGAGGGGATTGGAGGTTAGGGCACTGCCTGAGGAAGTGCGCTTGCCAACAATGCGGGCAGGTGGGGGCCTCGCGGCACTCAGCTGTGGGGTGCGCGTTATAGTGCAGACACCTCTGGCAGCACAGGAATTGAGGAGGGAATGGGAGGGGTCAACCTCATAACGCTGGTTAAAAAGGAGGGCACTCTCCTTCAGGAGACGGTCTATGGAGGGGGCGTGCTCAGAAAAAACCCGCATAAGGCGGGTGGGGCCGGCAGCGTTACGGATCCGGCGAACCGCACGCACCTCCAGATGGGGATGGGCCTGAGGGTGAGGATCTGGGCTTCAAGGAGGGAGGGATCCGGATGGGGGGGGGGATGATGATGATGATGATGATGATGATGATGATGATGATGATGATGATGATGATGATGATGATGATGATGATGATGATGATGATGATGATGATGATGATGATGATGATGATGATGATGATGATGATGATGATGATGATGATGATGATGATCCATGACATCAGGGGTGGGGGAAGGGGGACGAGGCAGAGCCTTTTTTGGAGCAGACGAGGCAGGGGTGCCACTGGGGCGCTTGACGGCGGCGGAGGTGGTGTGGGGGATGGGAACAACGGGAATGTGGCGGGGAGGGGCAGGTCCTGGGGCCGGAGTCGGCGCCGGAGATGGTGACGGTGAAGGTGGCGGCCTAGGCGACGGGGAGAGCTGGGCATGGACAGTGGCCCGACGGGCCACCACCCGAGCCAGAGCTGCAGTGACAGGCTGGGGGAGTGGGGGGAAAGGATCAGATCGAGAGGAGTGGGAGGAAGAAGCTGGAGAGGGGGCGACAAAGAGTGAGGGCGAAGGGAGAGTGAGAATAGGAGGGATGGAAGGAGGGGGGTGGGACCGGGCACACCATGTGATAGTGGTGGAGGCGGCGGAAGGGGAAGTATAAACTATGGCGGTGGTGGTAGCGGTGGTGGTAGCGGTGGCGGTGGTGGTGGGGGCGGACATGACGGTAGGGAGAAACAATAACGAACAGAACGAATAGGAAAGGACACAAACTGGGGACAGACAAAGACGAAGACGGATGAAGACGAAGACGGCCGTAGACCAGGGTCAGGACGGCGGCGGCGGCGGCGGCGGCGGCGGCGGCGGCGGCGAACAGACGGACGGACGGACGGACAGCAGGTAGCAGCGGTGGCGGACAGCGAGCAGGCATGCGGACGGACAGACGGACGAACGAACAGCTACAGCAGTAAGCGGCGGGCAGACAGACAGACAGACAGACAGACGGACACAATCTTCGAAGACGGAGATTCCAACCTGAGAGTAGCCCAGGAGTTGCAATCTGACGCCTACGAATGAGGGGATCCAACCCTCTGATCTCCAAAATTGGTTGGCAGAATACACGTCATTTATATTAATTGTAACACAAATGTACCAGACGCCACCTGTCGGTAATAGATTCCATTTGCACATACTGTATTCAGTAGATTTTTTGATCATCTTTTATCTCCAAAAATACTTAATTAAAATCTATAGATGTCAAGGTTAAAAATTATTTTTGTAAGTACAGATTTTGTCTTTTAATTTTGATAAGATCTAAAAAAACATAGGGCGATTTTTATGTCTATGGCGTTGGTGTGGACTTGTTTTCCTCTGCAGTCTGCTTCCGTGGTTCCCGCCATTTCGGTGTAGCGCCGCGATCCGCCGATTTTTCTGATGTCCATCGCCGCGGGCAAGAGGGCCGCGCAGAAGGGCCCCGTCAACGACGCCAGGCGCTGCACGCATCTTCCAGCCTCTCCATCACGCACCATCTCTCATCTCTCGGCCTCGACCTCCACACGCAACAGTTGTCATCTTAGTAAGTCGACATAAATGCTAAAATAGGCGTTATGATTGAATTCGCTTTGCTCGTTGAGGATTAATTACGTATCTTTATTTTTCTGGGTGTATATTTCAATTTCTTCCAAAATGTTAAGAAACCGTCCCTTATGAGCTCTATGCAGGATGTCTAAATTGTGTTCAATGTTGGTGTCTGAATGCTTTGAGGCAGCCATATGCGCCCCAAAAGCTGTTTCGAGAGTAGGTGTGCTCCCTGAATCTGGTCTCAAAGTTTCTACCAGTCTGCTGTAAACAATATATAGCGCAGTCATTACATTTGATCTTATATACACCTGAATCTTGAAATTTATTCCTGCTATTGCATATTTTGTGCCGGAGCTTCAATTTTAACGTGTTATTTGATCGGAACCCTATTTTAACGTCGTATTTACGAAAGCATCTTTCAATCTTACCTGTAATTCTTCCACTGTAAGTGAGAGCCACATATTTTTTCCTGTTCCTCTTAACTGCGACTTCTTTCTATTTGTTTCATTTGCATCTTCTTTATCTTCCTATAAATATTAATCACCTGCTTACACGTATAGCCGTTCGCTACGGCCACTTGTTTTAAAATACTAAGCTCCTTTGCCACTAAGATTGCCACTAAGCCAACAGGAAGTAGAAATCGTAGTGGCAATCGTAGTGGCAATCGTAGTGGCAATCGTAGTGGCAGTCGTAGTGGCAGTCGTAGTGGCAGTCGTAGTGGCAGTCGTAGTGGCAGTCGTAGTGGCAGTCGTAGTGGCAGTCGTAGTGGCAGTCGTAGTGGGCAGTCGTAGTGGGCAGTCGTAGTGGCAGTCGTAGTGGGCAGTCGTAGTGGGCAGTCGTAGTGGGCAGTCGTAGTGGGCAGTCGTAGTGGGCAGTCGTAGTGGGCAGTCGTAGTGGGCAGTCGTAGTGGGCAGTCGTAGTGGGCAGTCGTAGTGGGCAGTCGTAGTGGGCAGTCGTAGTGGGCAGTCGTAGTGGGCAGTCGTAGTGGGCAGTCGTAGTGGGCAGTCGTAGTGGGCAGTCGTAGTGGGCAGTCGTAGTGGGCAGTCGTAGTGGGCAGTCGTAGTGGGCAGTCGTAGTGGGCAGTCGTAGTGGGCAGTCGTAGTGGGCAGTCGTAGTGGGCAGTCGTAGTGGGCAGTCGTAGTGGGCAGTCGTAGTGGGCAGTCGTAGTGGGCAGTCGTAGTGGGCAGTCGTAGTGGGCAGTCGTAGTGGGCAGTCGTAGTGGGCAGTCGTAGTGGGCAGTCGTAGTGGGCAGTCGTAGTGGGCAGTCGTAGTGGGCAGTCGTAGTGGGCAGTCGTAGTGGGCAGTCGTAGTGGGCAGTCGTAGTGGGCAGTCGTAGTGGGCAGTCGTAGTGGGCAGTCGTAGTGGGCAGTCGTAGTGGGCAGTCGTAGTGGCCTATATACCATCGAAGTAAAATATGCCCATTTGTATCGCGGTGGGTTATAAGAGCGCTCATTGATAAGTAAATCTGTACACGTAGGTTTTCTGAATATGCTTTCGTGAAATAGTAAATTAGTGTCGTTATCGTTACAGACCTGAAGATGGTTCTGAATTAACTGAAACCTATCATATGAATAAAAAAATTTTGCACGCAAGACGGATTACAAGTAACATTATACAATCACAGATTGCAAAAACAAACCAAGCTTGACAGGTGCCTGAACGTCATTGCTGCCGTTGTTGTCAATCGATCGGAATGTCATCTCCCGTGCACAACACGATCGTAACGACATCTGTTGACAGTATGCTTATATCATGAATTAGATACATGACGGGAAAATAGCAGTTTGTATTTCTTTCTACACTGGCATGCAAAATCAGAAACAACAATGTTAATAGCTATTAATTGATGATATATGAAACGGGGTAAGACCTAAAAATATTGTAAAACCAAAAAACTATTGCTGGTTAATTAATTTAAACCTAGTTTAAAGATAAAGTTAGCAGTAATGAAGAGGAGAAAAATGTTGTTGTTGTTGTATTCGGTCCTGAGACTGGTTTGATGCAGCTCTCCATGCTACTCTATCCTGTGCAAGGCTCTTCATCTCCCAGTACCTACTGCAGCCTACATCCTTCTGAATCTGCTTACTGTATTCATCTCTTGGTCTCCCTCTACAACTCTTACCCTCCACGCTGCCCTCCAATACTAAATTAGTGATCCCTCGATGTCTCAGAACATGTACTACCAACCGATCCATTCTTCTAGTCAAGTTGTGCCATAAACTCCTCTTCTCCCCAATTCTAGTCAAACCTCCTCATTAGTTATGTGATCTACCCATCTCAGCTTCAGCATTTTTCTATGGCACCACATTTCGAAAGCTTCTATTCTCTTCTTGTCGAGACTATTTATCGTCCACGTTTCACTTCCATACATGGCTACATTCCATACAAATACTTACAGAAACGACTTCCTGACACTTACATCTATACTCGGTGTTAACAAATTGCTCTTCTTCAGAAACGCTTTCCTTGCCATTGCCAGTCTACATTTTATATCCTCTCTATTTCGACCATCAGTTATTTTGCTCCCCAAATAGATACTTAGCAAAACTCCTTTACTACTTTAATTCCCTCAGCACCACCCGACTTAATTCGACTACATTCCGTTATCCTCGTTTTGCTTTTGTTGTTGTTCATCTTATATCCAACTTTCAAGACATTGTCCATTTCGTTCAACTCCTCTTCAAAGTCTTTTGCTGGCTTTGAGGTTCGCCGATGACATTGTGATTCTGTCAGAGTTTTTATTTCTTCTCCGTGGATTTTAATACCTACTCCGAACTTTGTTTACTTTACTGCGTGCTCAATATACAGATTGAATACATATCAATGTATGTTACTTAAACCAATCAAGTTTACAATTTCTTTTAAGTTCTAAATTACTTCCACACTTGACATTAGAACGTCAAATCTTGTAAAAAGAGATTTATTTTTGTCTTTAAATTGTAAATGCAAAACCTAAGCGCTAACAGAGCAGAAGCTCTGTGGCTCCCTAATGCCTTCAGGTAGTACATTTTCATTCCCCACTCTGAAGATCATGGCAAGGTATAATGTCGAAACATCTAGGCCCAGTCGTTTACCTAAGACGAACACTCGAGCTCTGCCGTTGAGTGCAGTGTATTTACTACTTTTAAGATCACGCATGGAAAAATGTTCCCTGGTCCTGCTAGTGCGACTGCCGGCGGCGTGACCCGACGGTATGTGAGGTGCTTAGCGCCGCGACCCCGCGTGACCGCGACTTGCAGCGTGGGCGTGGGCGTGGGCGTGGGCGTGGGCGTGGGCGTGGGCGTGGGCGTGGGCGTGGGCGTGGGCGTGGGCGTGGGCGTGGGCGTGGGCGTCGGTGTTGTCAGGGCCCGCCTCGAGAGCTCTGCCCTTCAGCGCTCGTGTCTCAGGGATGACTGGCTACGCTAAAGCTGCACCAGCTCATCACACCTAATCTCTGCACTTTAACCCTCCCGTTAACGAGCTTTTTCACACCTCTATTTTACCAAGCGGGGTATTTGGACTACCCCAAAAGAGTTTTGTGTTTTATTGTAATATTTGTTCTCATATTTCGTTATTTCCATTGATTGTTTTTCAATACTAAAATACAGCCTTTCACGTTATTAGAAGTATGTAATCAGATCATAGATACAAAGTACAAAAAAATTTTTATATCTTTCACTAAGTTCAGTACTCAGCGAACAGAAAATTAATAATCTATGTACCTCAAGTCACTGCAGTAAAATAACACAACAGAATGAGATTTTCACTCTGCAGCGGAGTATGCGCTGATATGAAACTTCCTGGCAGATTAAAACTGTGTGCCCGACCGAGACTCGAATTCTCCGCTGCAGAGTGAAAATCTCGTTCTGGAAACATCCCCCAGGCTGTGGCTAAGCCATGTCTCAGCAATATCCTTTCTTTCAGGAGTGCTAGTTCTGCAAGGTTCGCAGGAGAGCTTCTGTAAAGTTTGGAAGGTAGGAGACGAGATACTGGCAGAAGTGAAGCTGTGAGACCGGGCGTCAGTCGTGCTTCGGTAGCTCAGATGGTAGAGCACTTGCCCGCGAAAGGCAATGGTCCCGAGTTCGAGTCTCGGTCGGGCACACAGTTTTAATCTGCCAGGAAGTTTCAAAATAACACAATACTTTTTCAACTTTTCAGTCAAGCACATTTTTGCACTGCATGCACTTCACAGTAAAAGTTTCTTCTCTGTATATCACAAACAGGTTTCTTGCACGTTACACAACAGAATCTTGTTTCTCTTGCAATCTTGACATTGTTGTGACGTTGGTAACTTGGAACACTGGGTCTGGATCACTGCTGTAGGAATTGCAATACCACAAGCTTTTAGTGCATCTTGTAAATCTTTATGAAGACAGTTGATAATTTTGGTTCTTGTTTCCATGTTGCCTTTGCTGAGTCCAAATGCCAGTTCAGTCGTGAAGAGTTTGCGTCGGCTTCGGTTATTCTTGTGCCATTCCGGAAATCTTTGAGTGTACAGAATATATGCATTCAGTGCTGCAATATCTATCACTTCCATGAAGATTCTTAGTGGCCACCGCCTCATTCCTCTGACACAACTGTATTACCTTGTCGTTTTGTCCCCATTATCTACAGCCCCTTTGGTTTTGTTGTAGTGCAGTATGATTTCGGGTTTGTGTTCACTTTCTTCGCCACTCATTTGTGTCTCATTATGCTGAATAGAGAGTAGTATTACTCCGTTTCCCTTCTTTGGAACATAAGAAACTAGGGTCAAGTCATTTGTGAAACCAAACATTGAGGAGTGAACTTCTCTCTTTCTGTTTGGCAAGAATTCTTTCGGAATCTTTCTTATTGGAACGCAAGGTACCAACCAATGTCGTGTTTCGTTTTAGTAGTTCAGCAGCCAACGGAAAACTGGTGAAAAAATTCAGTTTTTACACCATGACAGTTATTCAGAAATGGTTCCATCAGATCCAAAACAACTCTGTCCTTGATTCACTTCACGAGTATTGTCCACCATTCCTGTGTAAACTTGGATCCGTAATAAGTAAAATCATATCAGCACAAACCCAAATTGTAATGCCATACTTGCCTGGCTCGCTCTTCACATAAACCCTAAAAGGGTAGTTTGCTCGGTACGTTGCTAATCGTTCATCAATACTCACCTATTTATAAGGATAGAAGTTAGATTTAAATTTGTAGAACACTAACCTGTTGGCTTGTAGCTTGTCGGTTTCTTCAATTCTCTGTGCTCTTGTGTCTCTGTTGTGAAATCGCAAGCATTTCAGTATAGACAAAAATCGGTTTCTTGACACGGCAGCAGAAAAATATAGTTACCGAAAGGCAACATTACCTCCCCACAGGTCGGAAGCACTTCCGCGATGTCCATGAGTTCGACCAGCTCCTATTAAAATTGCTAATACAGTGTACACTTCAGTTGCATTTATATCTCTCCATATCGTTTTGTTCGAAGAAAGAGCTGCATTCCACAACGAAATTACTCGTTTGACGTCCCTGTTCGTTTCTTCTAGAATGATGCTCACGATTTCCGGTGTGAGAAATAATAAAAATGACTCTGTTATTGTTTTGATTGTTTTTCCATTATTCACTGGGCCAGGTGTTACTTTCAAAGTGTTGCGACGTCGACGCCGCCCACCTTTTGGTGGTTCTGATGTGTTGGGAAATGTGCCAACACCTTGTAGATAGAGGAGGCCGAAATGCACGCTATAATCTAACGCAGACGGGCGTTAGGTGTGAAACAGGATACGTAATGAATGCTATAAAGAAAAGTACGTAGCTGCGGGAATACATAACTTTAATCCATCATTTGTATACAGCATTCTTGATGATACAAGTGAGACTCTCTCTAGAAATGGTTAATGGCGCCTTGCTATGTCGTAGCCATGGACTTAGCTGAAGGCTATTCTAACTGTCTCTCGGCAAATGAGAGAAAGGCTTCGTCAGTGTAGTCGCTAGCAATGTCGTCGTACAACTGGGGCCGAGTGCTCGTACGTCTCTCTAGACCTGCCGTGTGGTGGCGCTCGGTCTGCATTTACTGACAGTGGCGACACGCGGGTCCGACATGTACTACTGGACCGCGGCCGATTTAAAGCTACCACCTAGCAAGTGTGGTGTCTGGCGGTGACACCACAGGTTCACTAGAAAATTGTAGTCCACTTCTAGAAACAAACAAATCTCCAGTGTCTCGGTCTTCTTCTCCTTCTTCTACTACTACTACTACTACTACTACTACTACCACTACTACTACTACTTCTTGTTCACATGAATGAGTAGTGTCTTCTGATATTTCATCATCAGCTTCATCTGACGCTATAATATGGTCTTTGTCAAGAGGTTCCATATATTCATTCAGTTCATTATCAATGTCCCATTCATTTTCGTCACTGACATCAGAATTGTATAGAATTTCCATGATCGCTAGAAAGTCCTTTGCAGGTGAAAGGCTGATGTTCACTGTTGAGCTGACATTACACGAGTCAGTCAACTCAACAGTAGTAACCAGCGACAATAACAAACATTGGATCTATGGCAAAACTAAACAAAGAAGATGGATGACATATTTCCCAAAATTTTAATTTTCTTCCAATAAGAAAATAAGACGCTTCATACCAAGCAGGGTAGTCTCACAATCCAACCAATAAATGACTTGAATAACAATGATAAAGCAAAAAAATTAGAAAGTCGTGAGTGTACTAAAATGATGGACGTTGAATTCACAGTCATGAAACCACAGGCATTTGGCCCTTCAGATAACATTATTATAGGGAAAAATCAACCTGGGGTAGTCAGAATACCCCGTTTGGTAATGCGAGGGTTAAATGTGTGCCCGGGAGTGAAAAGTAGCTACTTCTTTGTCAGTTGCTATCTGAAGCTCACTCGTTGTTAACCAGAATAAACAAACAATTTTTGAAATAGTGAATTTTTTACAGGGTGTTTCAGTAAGAGCGTGCGAAAATTTTAACAGAACTCTAAACAATTTTGAGGTAGGGAACTGAGGTTGGAGAAACCAGCTTAAGGAGATAATAGGAATAAAGTCACATTACTATGCAGTTAACTGCAAGTAATGTAAATTGAAAAGTACAAATACCGTCGCTGATACAATGAACGTACCACCTGTGGTTCGAAACACGCCAGGGATATTGGTCATCAACCTCAATGCAAGTTTGACGTACCCTGACAGTCAGTTTCACAACAACTAAATCAGCGAACATCACATGCAATTAATTGCAAGAATTGTGTATGAGGCCCCAGTGCACACGGAGATGCAGATACAAGTGACTTTATTTCTACGGAGATATATTATCCTGGGGATTCTGATCAGGTGACCTCACAGGCCATGGAATAGGACTTCCCCTTCCAATCCAACGCACGCGAAATGCTGTACCAGCACAGTTCCATCATACTGTACTGCAAGTCTGTGAATAGCACTGACTAAGGAATTGGCTTGCGGCGGCGCGGCTCCTTTCGTCCTTTCACCAGCACATCCCTGTGAACTCGTTGCAGCAGATCACCGGTATGAAAGCCGAGCAGAAACCTACTGTACTGCAATTCGCACCAGGCTGCGTACCACGTAACTATTCTAAGAATCTGGTAAAGGTCTTAATTTTGAATCAAAGGTAGAAATACTGGCAAAACTTAGGTATATTCTGAACCTTGAGACATGCACAAACCCTTTCATTCACGTTAGCAAGTCTATGGTCAGATTAGCACGGGTTTGGCAATGAATGTGTAACACTGTGTCAACGTATCTCCAGAAATCTGAACAGCTACTCAGAACGGATTGTTCTTAAATGAAAATGCTTGCCACACTGTGAAGTTTATCGGTGTCTAATGCACTCTAGGTTTTTAGTCACCGATTTCCTCAATATGCCACGGAGAATTAATGTATTTTTCTCTCGCCCAAAATTACTTACAAACATTCGTAGTTTCTAGAAAAGCACACGGAAATAATTATGCCTTCACTTTGAGTCCAGCCTTTCAGTGGTACGGTCGTCTGTAGTATGAGCCCCTAGGGAAGTTAAAGTACCGGGTGATCAAAAAGTCGGTATAAATTTGAAAACTCAATAAACCTCGCAATAATGTAGATAGAGAGTTAAAAATTGACACACATGCTTGAAGTGACATAGGGTTTTATTACAACAAAAAAAGCCCATATTGCTAGAGGCGTGAAAGGTCTCTTGTGCGCGTCGTTTGGTGTGCTCAGCCGCCACTTTCGTCATGCTTGACCTCCAAGGTCCCCAGATCTCAGTCCGTGCGATTATTCGCTTTGGGGTTACCTGAAGTCGCAAGTGGATCGCGATCGACCAACAGCTTTAGGGATGCTGAGAGACAACATCCGACGCCAATGCCTCACCATAACTCCGGACATGCTTTACAGTGCTGTTCACATTATTTCTCGACTACAGCTATTGTTGAGGAATGATGGTGGACATATTGAGCATTTCCTGTAAAGAACATCATCTTTGCTTTGTCTTACTTCGTTATGCTATTCTGATCAGATGAAGCGCCATCTGTCAGACATTTTCTGAACGTTTGTATTTTTTTGGTTCTAATAAAACCCCATGTCATTCCAAGCATGTGTGTCAATTTGTACCTCTCTATCTACACAGTTCCGTGATTTATTCAGTTTTCATATTTATACTGACCTTTTGATCACCCGGTACTTACAAGGCATGCAGCACAGCTAAAACCGTCAAACTATAGACTCCCTTAAACTGCTGTAAGCATTTTGTATGTCCAAGAGAAAAGACGCCCGAACCATTCTCCGTTCTGACGTTCTGATTGGTCAGTTTCCTTTAAGGCCAATAGAAAAACATTCTCATCTTTTCGTGACTGCCGGCCGGAGTGGCCGTGCGTTTCTAGGCGCTACAGTCTGGAACCGCGTGACAACTACGGTCGCAGGTTCGAATCCTGAAGCGGGCATGGATGTGTGTGATGTCCTTAGGTTAGTTAGGTTTAAGTATTTCTAAGTTCTAGGGGACTGATGTCCACAGCAGTTAAGTCCCATAGTGCTCAGAGCCATTTGAACCATTTTTTTTTTCGTGACTAACCAATCAATAAATAACACACTTTCGAACTGTACTTTTCCCCGACATAAATATTTAACATTCTGGTATTTTGTTTGTACTTTATGTTAAAAGGAGAGATAATCCGAGTGCAAATGAAAACACTTAATACGTTTACGTTAGCATATTATTATACAAACTTTCCCCGTCGTCTTCATTCACACTGTCTTAAAACGTTCTCATATTAGTTCGTACAGCGTTCATCAGTAGGACAATGAGCTATATATTTGCTGTTTACCACATTCAAGCATCATTCACACTACTAAAGGCATATACAAAACTGTACAAACATAAATAAACAAAAAAGCCATGAAGTAGTATAAGGAACAATTCACTAAAACATTCTCTTGACCTGTTTCCTGAATGTGTCTGTGCACTTCTGGACTGTAGTGGACAAAATTCTTAACTACATTAGTTCTTTCAGTTTAGTCCTGTATGCAACTGTCGTCTAGCAGATGAAAATTACAACTACGTACTCGACTGAACCCGCCTCAGACCATTTGTCACTGTACTTTGTGTGTCTGGAGAATGACCCATGCGTGTAAATACGACCCAACAGACTGGCGTTTCGCCTTATATCGCTCCTGTCTAGAGCTTGTCTCATTACAGAACGTTTTATGAATTAACGACAGAGTCAGCTTATGGTCAAGTAAAGTAAACAAAACCTGCATCATGAGTTCCTACTAATCAGGCTTTTCTAAAGTATTACTCATTTTTAGGGTTGCGTGTCTTAATCCACAAAAATGGAACCCTCATAGAATTGGTTTGTTTTCTTTCTGTCTGCCTTTCTCTGTGTCCTGCTGTTAAGAGCCCTTTTTCTCAGGAATGGGTAACCGTATCAAGTTAAAATTTCTACGCCGCCAAGGGACCATAGACAGATACATAACGACTGTGTACGTCAGGTATTATTTAATAAGACCATTCAGTTGAAACAGTCACATGTTTTGATACTCGAAAATCCACCCTCATCAAAACCTATAAGCTGCTTCCCGTTGACGTAGGATCATGAAACTCGACAAGAATCAGCATTTAACAGTACGGGTAGAGAAAATCATTTCGTCATTAGAATATACAGGCCTTTCATCGTCTATCAACTCATAGACAACAAGGTACGTTTTATGTTTGATGCAGTAATATTCGTCTAAGTGACTAAAAATATTTCGTTAAATCTTCAATAACTCCATAAATAAATTGGAGTCCACTGCTCGCTACTTTTCGTATGTCCCGGCTAGTATGAAGAATTACTGTAAAGCTTTTGATACACTCTTGGAATTCCTCGAAACGATATCTTGCCGGTATCTGTACCGAAAACAGGAAAAAATCATAGAGATTGTATACATAGTTCATCCACTCTGGGAACCTACAATCACCTTTGTAAGGAACCCTTAGTACGCGAGAGCTACTAGCGCTTGACCCATTTTTTGGTATTACCCAATTTATCAGAAGTAACATTACTTTTCGTAATTTAATGTAATGTTAAGAGTTACAATAGTTCGTTGGTAGAGAAGCAAAGGAACACTTTGTGCTGCTAATTCTGTGCAAATGTGTTCTTCTTAAACTGGTTCATCAGGTATACTGCCTCAATTTATCCCCATTGTTGGTAGAACAGCAGATCATCTTGGTCTCTTTCCTTCTTGGGACACAAGCATTTTAAAGTTCCCCGATCGAACCCGTGGAGCAAGAGGTAAACTCTAAGATGACATTTTCCGCAATATAAAGCTTAAACTAATAGAATGACATTGTATGCAATGCAGTATGCTATTGCTAAGAAACACTCTCCCTGTATTCTAACCGTGTAGCACCAACTGCAAAATCCATTAGCTGATGAATCTGATTGTCCATTTGTGGGTCCAGGTACTCACGCCATATTCTCAAGCATTTATTTGCCCCCTAGCACTTCATCTCTCGAATTTAAGCAAGAAGCACAGTATATTCTTCTGATTCACTTTCTTTACTCTCACTTCGTTGCTTCATGACACCGTGTTTATCAGATGTATCAAACTCTGACAGGCCCATCTGGGTGAATTCTATTGGTGAACTCAACGTTCTCTTCATCACTCAAAGTTGAGACTGTAACCACGCTTCCAATGCAGTAAACACTTTTTCTTCTTGATTTCCGGGTTTGAGTCCCGAGATATCAAATGACATTCAAAAGTTTAAAGGTCATAATCCATTACAGTGCAAATTAATGGAGTATTACAACTGAATGGATATTCCTCAGTTGATAGAAACTATAAAAAAGTGTGAAAACATGTATAATTAGAAAAAATATACATTTGGCTTTATTTCGCTGGAGTTGTGCAGTTTAAGAATCTGAAGCTTCCAGTCAGCGCTGCTACCTCGTAGCGCTCGGTAGGACGACGTAAAAGTGAGCTATTGAAAATGCAGTGTCTATCATAGAAAATAACACAGGCCAGAAAAGGTTCACCTGAAGACATGGCCGAGAATAAAAGTAAAAACTGGAGGTATCGCCCTTGATACCTCGTGACTGAAGAGGGTGATAATACACTCTAACACAAAAGAAGATGGACGACGAAGGAATTATTAGAATGGGACGGAAATCAGTGGACGTGCTGTACATGTACAGACAAACAAATGGTTACATTTTCAGAAAAATTGGCTCTTAGACTTGCTCAAGAGAAATAAATCCACAAACTGAGAAAATCATCCAAAGGTGCACTAATGCGTTGTAGTCAACGAATGTTGAAACCTTCCCATCTCCACTATATACCTCTTTAGTTACGCAACCTTCCCTTTTACAAGAACCTATGAAACCTTCCCTTAGGACCCCCGCCCCCAGGGAGTCCACAACTCTTTTGTGGATACATGCGTAGCGAGCACGGGACCCCGAGCTAATGTGGCCCTCCTTCCTTTCCGGGCTGCATACCTTCCTTTTCCGCATCCTTCCCTCTCCCCCATCTTCGCCCCTCCTCCCCTCACCTCTGGCTCTTTCCTTCCCTTTCTCCCCCTGTGGGAGTATGGTTTGTGCCTACGTCCGGAGACGGACGCTCGTAAATATACAAGCAGAGAAGGCAAAGAATGCGGTACGTCTTAATCCTTCCTTTGTCCTTCCTTTTTCCTTACCTCTTCTCTTTACCCTTTTCTCTGCTGCGGCGTTTGAGACCTCTCCTCTCCTCTTTCCTTTCCCATTCTTTGTTTTTCCCTTTCGCTTTCTTCCTCCCTGTGCGTGTCTGAAGGCCGACCCACGCATTTTTGTGCGTAGCCGGTGATGGGGAAACGCGTAATTCACTGCCCCGGGTAGACAGGTAGGACACGTACTTACCCCCTGGTAATGGCCAGGCCCAGGGAGGGGTGATTACCCGAGCTGATACCTTCCGAAAGTGCCGATTGGTCCATCCGTCCGTTTCTCACAAGGTCCCTCTGTTCACACCTCAGGTCACACCTCCCAACAATCGGAGACGCCAGTAATCATGGGGGATTCTTCCGCAATTGTTTCCTCACCTTCCACTATGTCTGCTCACAAGCGTAAGTTCACTGAGTCTCAGACTGAGAAACAACAAGGAACTGAGGCAATGGTGGAAGAACTGTCTGTGGCTGACGAAGGTCACGACTTCTCCACGGTTAACCCTTTCATTATTCAGAAAAGTGTCGATGCAATTGCGGGTGCTGTAAAGTCTTGTTCCAGATTATGGAATGGCAACTTGTTGTTAGAAACATTCAGTGCCCTCCAGGCACAAAAACTGCTGCATACTACACTGCTACACACCTTCCCTGTCAGGGTTGAAGTGCACCGCACTTTAAATTCCTCACGTGGAGTCGTTTATACACGCCCCCTCGATGGATTGTCTGACGAAGAAATTCAGCACTACCTGTCTCACCAGGGTGTAACGGCTGTTCATGGAGTTACGAAAAGGGTTGACAGGAACATCATTCCAACCTGTACTGTCTTCTTAACGTTTGACGAAGTTCAACTCCCATCGAAAATCAAAGCAGGCTATGAGATAATTTCCGTTCGCCCTTACGTCCCAAACCCTACGCGTTGCTATCGGTGTCAGCGGTTCAATCACACCAGCCAGTCCTGTTCCAATCCGGCAAAATGTGTTACATGTGGCAAGGATGCCCATGAGGGTGCTTGTCCACCTCCACCCCTTCGCTGCATCAACTGTATGGGTGACCACGCTGCTTCCTCTCGAGATTGCCCCGTTTTTAAGGACGAAAAGCTCATCCAGGAAATCAGAGTGAAGGAAAAGATGTAGACCTTTGCTGCTCGAAAATTATTCGTCAGTCGACAGCCCGCTGTGCCTCAGACAGGAAAATACAGCACTGTCCTTGCTTCTCCTCAGCCAACAAAGGAGGCGGCCACGCAGACTTGCGACCTCACCTTTACTGCCACGGTCGTCAGATCGGCCAGCGCAAAGATCGCCCGTTCAACCTCACCTCTTCGCCTCCCCACTCTATGGCTCACCCTTCATCGGGTTCTGCTAAATCTCGAGCCCAAAAGTCAGACACCAAGCTTTCGAAAAAAGAGCATACTCGTAAAGATTTTTTATGTACCCCGACTTCACATCCAAAGGTTCCTCCTTCATCTAAACATCATATTTCCAAGAAGGCTACAAAGAAACCCAGTTCATCTCCTTCTCCGCCAAGGCGTGTCCCATCTACAGCACCACTTGGCGAAAATCGCCTTCGGCCGTCTCCTGTGTCGTCGAGGCGCAATGCTGGCGTCCGATCAACCGGCCGATCGCTGGTGGCAGGAGCTCCTCCTGAACAACCTATGGAGTAGGATCTTCTGCCTTCGGCTGCATGCCATTCCATGCTGTCGGTCGTAAGCTCTGAGCAGTCGTTCAGTTGACAGCAACCTTGGTCACATTCCTACATTTTCTGTTCACCCTATGTCCATTATCCACTGGAATATCCGCGGCATTCGAGCCAATCGGGATGAATTGTCGATCTCTTACGATCCTACTCGCCAGTCATCTTCTGTCTTCAGGAAACAAAGCTGCGTCCCCATGACCGCTTTGATCGCCCCCATTTTCAGTCCGTCTGATATGATCTCCCCTCTGTTGAAGGCACTCCAGCCCATGGAGGACTCACTCTTCTCCATGATACTCTCGATTATCACCCAATCCCCATAAACACTTCCTGCCAAACAGTCGCTGTCAGTCTATCCCTTTCAGGATACACCTTCCCTGTATACATTCCATCGTCCACACCAATGGCATGGGCTGATCTCCTTCATCTTCTTGGTCAGCTTCCACCCCCCTCCCCCCCCATTTTCTGGTTGGGGACTTCAATGCCCACAACCCACTTTTGGGATCTCCACATCCTTGTCCGCGTGGCTCACTGTTGCTAGACGTCTTCCACCAAGTGGATCTAGTTTGCCTCAATACTGGGGTCCCTACGTTTTTGTCTGCCTCCACGACAAATTTCTCTCATTTGGACCTTTCGGTCGGTACTGTTCCGCTAGCTCGGCGCTTTGAATGGTTCGCCCTTGCTGATACACACTCGAGTGACCACTTTCCATGTGTCCTTTGATTGCAGCCACAACTGCCATACAAGTGCCCACGATGCTGGATGTTTGCCCAAGCCGATTGGACACTTTTTTCGTCTCTACCGACATTCGATGACAGTCACATTCCCAGCGTCGACGATGAGGTCACACATTACCGACGTTATTCTTACAGCTGCGGAACGTTCAATACCACGCACCTCCGAATTGCCCCGGCGCCCCCCAGTTCCTTGGTGGAACGAGGCATGCCGTGACGCAATACATGAGCGGCGACGTGCTCTTCGCGTTTTCCGCCACCATCCTACTTTGGCCAACTGTATCCGCTATAAGCAGTTCCGTGCGCGATGCACTCTCTTCTTCTCGCTCCTCCGCCCCAGGACCGGATGGTATCCACGTCCAAATGTTGCTGCATTTATCAACCCATAGTCTGCGTTACCTGTTTCGCCTTTATAATCGAATTTGGACCGACAGTACTTTCCCCAGACAATGGCGGGAAGCTACCGTCGTTCCTGTTCCGAAACCTGGAAAGGACAAACATCTCCCCTCTAGCTATCCCCCCATTTCTCTCACGAGTAGTGTATGTAAGGTTTTGGAGCGTATGGTGAATTGCCGTTTAGCTTGGTGGCTGGAGTCCCGCAGTCTTTTAACACCTGCCCAATGCGGATTCCGAAAGCATCGTTCTGCAGTTGACCATCTTGTTGCTCTCTCCACTTACATCATGAACAATTTTCTCCGGAAACGCCAAACAGTAGCAATATTTTTGATCTGGGGAGAGCATACGGTACCTGTTCGAGGACACGCATCCTCCGCACACTGTTCTCTTGCAGCTTTCGAGGTCGGCTGCAACTATTTCTTCGCGAAATTATGGCAGAGCGCACATTTAGGGTGCGGTTGAACACTACTCTCTCCCGTACTTTCTCCCAAGAAAACGGTGTACCCCAGGGCTCCGTGCTGAGTTTTGTACTGTTTGCCATTGCCATAAATCCTATTATGGATTGTCTCCTTCCTAATGTCTCGGGCTCCCTCTTCGTGGACGATTTTGCGATCTACTACAGTTCTCAACGGACCAGCCTTCTTGAACGACGTCTTCAAGGATGTCTCGATCGCCTCCACTCGTGGAGCATCAAAAGCGGCTTCCGTTTTTCTCCCAGTAAGACCGTTTGTGTTAATTTTAGGCGATGTAAGGAGTTTCTTCCACCCTCCTTACGTCTAGCACATGTCAACCTTCCGTTTTCGGACGTCGCTAAATTCTTGGGTCATATGTTTGACAGAAAACTATGCTGGTCCTCCCACATTTCGTATCTTTCGGCTCGCTGTCTGCGATCCCTCAACACCCTCCGTGTCCTGAATGGTACCTCCTGGGGAGCGGACCGAGTGGTCCTTCTCCGCCTCTATCGCACCTTAGTGCGCTCGAAATTGGACTATGGAAGCATAGTCTACTCCTCTGGTCGGCCGTCTATTCTTCGGCGTTTCGACTCTATCCGCCACCGTGGATTGCGTTTAGTGTCTGGAGATGTTTACACCAGCTCTGTGGAAAGCCTTTGTGCTGAGACTGCTGAACCTGCGCTGTCCAATCGGCGAGCAGTCCTCCTGAGTCGTTATGCCAGCCATCTGCATTCCATGCCTGCTAATCCAGCCCATGACATATTTTTCGACGCCTCCTTTGATGTAGGGTATGCAGGCCGCCCCTCCTCCCTACTACCACCGGAAGTCCGCTTCCGTCAACTGCTCCATTCTCTGTCCTTCCGCTTTCCTAAAACCTTCTTGACAACTTTGGCTACAGCACCGCCTTGGCTCCGTCCCCGGACCTGCCTGCTCCGTGACTTTTGTCAATTTTCCAAGGATGGTACCCCTTCACTTGTTTATTTTCTACTCTATGTGCAGAAATGAAGGAAGCCACATTTATTTACACTGATGGCTCAAAAACATAGTTTGGTGTAGGGAGTGCCTATATTGTTTGCGACACCCCAAATCAATTTCGGCTTCCCGACCAGTGTTCGGTTTATACTGCGGAGCTTTACGCTGTTCTCCAGGCGGTCCACTACATCCGCCGCCATCAGCGGATACAGTACGTTATCTGCTCAGATTCTCTCAGCTATCTCCTCAGTCTCCAAGCTCTCTACCCTGTCCACCCTCTGGTCCACCGGATTCAGGACTGTCTGCGCTTGCTCCACCTGGGGGGCGTCTCGGTGGCGTTCCTCTGCGGAAATGAGGCGGCCGATATAGCGGCCCAGGCTGCAGTCTCTCTTCATCGGCCAGCTATTCAGTCGCTTCCCTTCACCGATCTACGGAGTGTTTTATGTCGTCGTGTTGTTCTTTAATGGCACGCACATTGGTCGACACTTCCCCATAATAAACTGCGTGACGTGAAAGCTCTATTCCCTGTGTTTGGACCTCTTCCTGCCGAACGCGTCGTCGGGAGGAGGTAATTTTAACTAGACTCCGGATAGAGCACTGTCTTTTTAGCCATCGACATCTTTTAAGCGGCGATCCTCCCCCACTCTGTCCCCACTGCTCTCAACTGTGAGACACCTTTTACTTCAGTGCCCCTATTTTACTCCATTACGTATCCGTCTACAGCTGTCTCCTGATATATCTTCCATTTCAGCAGATGACACGCGCTCAGCCGATCGCGTTCTCGAGTTCATTAGTGCCAGTGGGATGACGTCAGTCATTTGAAGCTCTTTTTGGGGACAACCAACCCCTTTCTGTAGTGGATTTTTAAGCTTTCCTTCTTTTACTTTCTCCAATTTTTTGCGTTTCGTTACCATTGCTGCTGGTTTCCATTTTCGTTTTTTACCGTTTCCTAAGTCACAGACCGGGCGCTAATGACCATAGCAGTTTTGCGCCCTAAAACCAAAACAAAAAAACCAACGCTGACGTTATTCTTTAATAGCAAAGCTGACGGTATTCTTTAACTATTAATTACGTAACTTCAGTCAAATTAAACTTTTTGTTGACAACAATAAAATAATGGGAAGTTTTACGTTGATGGTTTTTGAGATGGATTATAATCAGTAATGCAATATTGCTGTCAAAAATTAATTATATTCTGAATGAAATGATTTTACAAACTTTCAAATGGGACTTACTTTTTACAATAATCTTAGAATTAGCATTGCGTAAACATACCTTCAGTAGTCTTGAGTTTCGCAAAGAAAATAATTCAATAATATTAGTTCATCTGATGATTATAAACGGATATACAGAGACATCAGCTAACTATTATCTCTTGTAAATCATAGCTAGTGGCTGGCAGGCACACCGCTCCTCTCAACCTCTCGCTTCAGACCTGCTACAGACTCTCTTCACATTTTGCTTACTACTGACTTCCTACGAACGCTAAAGTGCGCTCTCTTGCCAACAATACTTCGGTGCAGACATTCCCTGCTACCCCAATTATTTCCAATATGACAAATATTAATTATTCCTACTTAATCCTATTAATAAAATGTAAACATCTTTCATAAATTGTGGTTTGACAATAGAAATGATAACTGATTACATGAGTTGTGGTAAGACGTGTATGAGTTTCACATTGTATGTCCTCCTGAGGAACGCCGTGCCAAATTCTGTCCAATTGGCGCGTTAGATCGTCAAAATCGCAAGCTGACTGGAGGGCACTTCCCGTAATGCTCCAAACGTTCTCAGTTAGGGAGAGATCCGGTGACCTAGATGGCCCAGTTAGGGGTTGGAAGCAAGAAGACAAGCAGCGGAAACTCTCACCGTGCGCTGAAATGTAGTTCCAGGATGGCTAGATGTGAAGAACAGCAAAATGGGTGTTAGAATGTCTTAGACGTATTGCTGCTCTGTAAGGGTGCCCCCAGACGGTCCTGCCATAAAAACAAATGACACTCCTGGTTTCGAGCTGTATGCCGGGTGAAAGGTTGACATCCCACCACCGTTCATGAAGTCTCCAACGACGTCTTCAGCCGGGAATCTGATTGACTGCAGTGGTCGTCTACAGTGATGAGCGCCTTTGGAGCTGAGCCCGATGACCGGTGAAGACGGTCTGGAGACATTCTAAACAGCAGTGGGATACCAACCAGAGTGTCGGACGCCAGACGGTCCGATGGCCTGACAACCAGCTCTGAATGCACGGGGTGACATTTCATTTCATACCAGAATCCCTTTGGTTTTCCTCCGTGGCACCTTACACAACAAGGGTACGTCGACTATATTCCTCGCCTGTGCTTGAATTTCCGTTCAGTTAATGCCCGCCCGCACACAACCAGCTCCAGATTTTGACTAAATTTAGCACTAGATCTCTCAGTACCACATCCAACAAGTGAATCAAGCGATGACAATCTGATTAGCTGCCTGCGTAAGACCTCGAGGTGAAACTGTGTTACAGCCTTCCTGAATCTGTCAAGTTCTTTCTCTTGAATAAATCACTGTAATCATCTGTTTGTGTGAACATGTACACAGCTACCGATTTCCTTCCCATTCGGATAATTTCTTCGTGGCACGTAGTTTTCCTTGTTTTTCGGGTCATCAGACGTCTGGCATAGCAGAGGAACTGTAGATTTTCGAGCCCGCCTTGTACACATTAAGACAAATGATGGAAGTCGTCACGCACCATAACAATCAACTTCATCTCACAGAACATTGTGTGTAAGTGCTGCTGTTATTCCTTGGATCTATTCCACTCTGTCTCCCCTTACAGTTATTACATTCTACAGCTCCCCCTAGTGGCATCCAAGTTGTTCCCCGGTGTCTTAACACATGTCGTATAGTCCTGTCAGTGTTTCCTCATATTTCTTTCCTCCCCGATTCTGGGTGGACCTTCCTCACTTCCCGTCTCATCTAGTTCCGGAGCACCATATCCCAAACGATTCGATTCCCTTCTTTCACCGTTTCACCACAGTCCATGATTTACTTGCATATAATGCTCTGCTCGTGACACACATTCCCAGAAGCTTCTTCCCCAAATTAAGGCCAATATTTTGTATTACGAGACTTGCTTTGGACAGTCTTTCCTGGTGCCACTAAGCTTTTTATATCCTGCTTCCTCCGTGTCACGCGCTGTTCTTCTTCCAAGGTAGCGATAATCTTGACATCAGGATTACGGACCACGACGCAAATGAAGCGAAGGAATACTGCTAATTTCTTTTCTGGTATTCCTCATTACTCTCGTCTTCCTCCGGCATCTTCTTAGTTCATAATCTGTTCTTTTTAGATTGTTCCTCGCTTTCACTCACAACAGCAATTTTAGATATTCCATTCCATTCAACGTCATCAGCGAATCTTATCTGCGATACCTTTCCACCCTGAATTTTAATTCTAGTCCTCAACCTATCTTTTTCTCCCCTACCATTCAATATACCCAACGAAGAAAAAAACGAGGAAATAAGACAGCATTCCTGTCTTAAAAAACGGACGATGTCCTCGGATTAGAAAGGGCGTGACTTGACACAGCACGGGACCATGAACATTTTTGTTTCCTTCCCTCACTTATTGATTCAGCATCTGGAAACAAACTTTCGAACGACTGGAGACATTCAGATTCACAGAACACGTACATTAGTATCTTCTGCAGAAATGATTACCATTTGAACCATGCCTGCCCGCGTTGATTGATATCGCGGCACAACACCACCTGCTGGTGAAACGTGCCCGGGGCTCTCGTTGTCGCTGTAAGCTGAAGGTAAAATGGTTCAGTGCGTCTCGAGAAGACATCAGGATTCTTCGCACTCGTGTGAGCGGATCGTACCGTCCAATCAGTGAATTTGAAAGAGGGCGCGTTACTGGCCAGATATAAATGACGTAGTAGATAGTGTCGGAAGTTCCTTCCGGCTTTTCGCGGGTGATGCTGTACCATACAGAGAAGTTGCAGCATTAGAAAATTGTAGCGAATTGCAGGAAGATCTACACTCAACAACCGAGCTAGGTTAATAATTGGCTCCTTTTACCGACCTCCCGACTCAGCAGCATTAGTGGCAGAACAACTGAGAGAAAATCTGGAATACATTTCACATAAATTTTCTCAGCATGTTATAGTCTTAGGTGGAGATTCCAATTTACCAGATATAGACTGGGACACTCAGATGTTTAGGACGGGTGGTAGGGACAGAGCATCGAGTGACATTAATTGCTCGAGGTAATTTTCGGATAGTGCACTCAGTATAAACAGAGAACCGACTCGTGGAGATAACATCTTGGACTTACTGATAACAAACAGACCCGAACTTTTCGACTCTGCAAGCGCAGAACAGGGAATCAGTGATCATAAGGCCGTTGCAGCATCCCTGAAGATGGAAGTAGATAGGAATATAAAAAAAGGGAGGAAGGTTTATCTGTTTAGCAAGAGTAATAGAGGGCAGATTTCAGACTACCTAACAGATCAAAACGAAAATTTCTGTTCCGACACTGACAATGTTGAGTGTTTATGGAAAAAGTTCAAGGCAATCGTAAAATGCGATTTAGACAGGTGAGGGACGGGAAAACCCCACCGTGGTACAACAACAAAGTTAGGAAACTACTGCGAAAGCAAAGAGAGCTTCACTCAAAGTTTAAACGCAGCCAAAACGTCTCAGACAAACAGAAGCTAAACGATGTCAAAGTTAGCGTAAGGAGGGCTATGCGTGAAGCGTTCAGTGAATTCGAAAGTAAAATTCTATGTACCGACTTGACAGAAAATCCTAGGAAGATCTGGTCTCACGTAAACTCGGTAAGTGGCTCGAAACAGCATATCCCGACACTCTAGTATTTCAGCCTTACGCGTGTCATCCTCTGTTTCAATGCCATCATCATCCTAAACACCTTTTTTCAAAGCTGTTTCACAGAGGAAGACCGTACTGCAGTTCCTTCTCTAAATCCTCGCACAAACGGAAAAAGTGGCTGACATCGAAATAAGTGTCCAAGGAATAGAAAAGCAACTGGAATCACTCAACAGAGGAAAGTCCACTGGACCTGACTGGATACCAATTCGATTCTACACAGAGTACGCGAAAGAACTTGCGGTACACGGCTGTTAGAAGGGGGGCAAGTCTCTAGAGGAACGGAAGGTTCCAAATGATTGGAAAAGAGCACAGGTAGTCCCAGTCTTCAAGAAGGGTGGTCGAGCAGATGCGCAAAACTCTACACCTATATCTCTGACGTCGATCTGTTGTAGAATTTTAGAACAAGTTTTTTGCTCGCGTATCATGTTTCTGGAAAGCCAGAATCTACTCTGTGGGGATCAACACGGATTCCGTAAACAGCGATCGTGTGAGACCCAACTCGCTTTATTTGTTCATGAGACCCAGAAAATATTAGATACACGATCCCAGGTAGATGCTATTTTCCTTGACTTCCGGAAGTCGTTCGATACAGTTCCGCACTGTCGCCTGGTAAACAAAGTAAGAGCCTACGGAATATCAGACCAGATGTGTGGTTGGATTGAAGAGTTATTAGCAAACAGAACACAGCATGTTGTTATCAACGGAGAGACGTCTACAGACGTTAAAGTAACCTCTGGCGTGCCACTGGGGAGTGTTATGGGACCATTGCTTTTCACAATATATATAAATGACCTAGTAGATAGTGTCGGAAGTTCCATGTGGCTTTTCGCGGATGATGCTGTAGTATACAGAGAAGTTGCAGCATTAGAAAATTGTAGCGAAATGCAGGAAGATCTGCAGCGGATAGGCACGTGGTGCAGGGAGTGGCAACTGACCCTTAAAATAGGCAAATGTAATGTATTGCGAATACATAGAAAGAAGGATCCTTTATTGTATGATTATGTGATAGAACAAACACTGGTAGCAGTTACTTCTGTAAAATATCTGGGAGTATGCGTGCGGAACGATTTCAAGTGGAATGATCATATAAAATTAATTGTTGGTAAGGCGGGTACCAGGTTGAGATTCATTGGGAGAGTCCTTAGAAAATGTAGTCCATCAACAAAGGAGGTGGCTTACAAAACACTCGTTCGACCTATACTTGAGTTTTGCGCATCAGTGTGGGATCCGTACCAGATCGGGTTGACGGAGGAGATAGAGAAGATCCAAAGAAGAGCGGCGCGTTTCGTCACAGGGTTATTTGGTAAGCGTGATAGCGTTACGGAGACGTTTAGCAAACTCAAGTGGCAGACTCTGCAAGAGAGGCGCTCTGCATCGCGGTGTAGCTTGCTCGCCAGGTTTCGAGAGAGTGCGTTTCTGGATGAGGTATCGAATATATTGCTTCCCCATACTTATACCTCCCGAGGAGATCACGAATGTAAAATTAGAGAGATTCGAGCGCGCACGGAGGCCTTACGGCAGTCGTTCTTCCCGCGAACCACACGCGACTGGAACAGAAAAGGGAGGTAATGACAGTGGCACGTAAAGTGCCCTCCGCCTCACGCCGTTGGGTGGCTTGTGGAGTATAAATGTAGGTGTAGACGTAGAATATGATGGATCTATCCGGGAAACTACTGCTCGTGTGGGACGAAGTGTTTCGATAATGCAGCGGATGTGTGCAGAATGGTTCACGGAAGCCGTACAACACGACGAGACGGGACACGAGGCAGCATGCAGACCATTCCCCGAGAAGGTCGACTCCTCATAGAAACGACATGGCAGGACAGAGTTAAGTCCTTCTCGGCTCTGGCGCAATTGTGGAACAGTGTGTCGCAACGTACGCTATCAGGGGTGACAGTCTGTCGACATTTAAAACGGCATGTTTTACGTGCGCGTCGTCCATTTCCCGTCTGCCTTTGACGAATGGGTAGTATCATGCTAGGCAACTGAGTAGGAATGACGTCACCGGTGACAGGTTTTATCAATGCCATTCCTGTTTGTTTCAAAATGAAGGCTGCATTTTGGATCACCGCAGACAGGGCAGCGGCATCTCAGTGACTGCAGTGCTCATCGGAGGTGAGGGTATCATATGGAGTGCCCCAGGGAAGTGTGGTAGGTCCGCTGTTGTTTTCTATCTACATAAATGATCTTTTGGATAGGGTGGATAGCAATGTGCGGCTGTTTGCTGATGATGCTGTGGTGTACGGGAAGGTGTCGTCGTTGAGTGACTGTAGGAGGATACAAAATGACGTGGGTAGGATTTGTGATTGGTGTAAAGAATGGCAGCTAACTATAAACATAGAGAAATGTAAATTAATGCAGATGAATAGGAAAAAGAATCCTGTAATATTTGAATACTCCATTAGTAGTGTAGAGCTTGACACACGCTCAAATATTTAATCGACGTGACTAACATTACAGAGCGATATGAAGTGGTACAAGCATGTAATGACAGTTGTGGGGAAGGCGGATAGTCGTCTTCGGTTCACTGGTAGAATTTTGGGAAGATGAGGTTCATCTGCAAAGGAGACCGCTTATAAAACACTAATACGACCTATTCTTGAGTACTGTTCGAGGGTTTGGGATCCCTATCAGGTCGGATTGAGGGAGGACATAGAAGCAATTCAGAGGCGGGCTGCTAGATTTGTTACTGGTGGGTTTGATCATCACGCGAGTGTTACGGAAATGCTTCAGGAACTCGGATGGGAGTCTCCAGAGGAAAGGAGGCGTTCTTTTCGTGAATTGCTACTGACGAAATTTAGAGAACCAGCATTTGAGTCTGACTGCAGTACAATTTTACTGCCGCCAACTTACATTTCGCGGAAAGACCACAAAGAGAAGAGAGATAAAGGCTCGTACAGGGGCATATAGGCAGTCATTTTTTTCCCTCGTTCTGTTTCGGAGTGGAACAGGGAGAGAAGATGCTAGTTGTGATACGAGGTACCCTCCACCACGCACCGTATGGTGGATTGCGGAGTATGTATGTAGATGTAGAACACTTTATGGTGTGTTGCGGTGTGCTATTGAGTACAACCTCAAATCACAGTTGGTGCATGTTCAGGGCAATGTGACCAGTGTGACGTTCGTGAATGATACCCTGGGACCCTAAGCCACACCTCATTTGTAAAACACCCTTGACGTCATTTTTCAACAAAACAGTGCATGACCACATGTTGCTGCACGAACGCATGCCTCCTTGGTGTCTCAGAATGTCAGCCTTTTGCTTTGATCACCAGACTTGTCACCAATCGAAAATGTGTGGGATATGACGGGTGCAATGCTGTGACCGAATGCCAACCACCACAGATGAACTTCTGAATCAGCTGAAAGTAGCACGGATGGCTGTACAACCGGACGCCATTCGCGCATTATACACGTCAATGGCATCACGCATGGAACAAGTTGAGTTCATGGTGGACACTGCCTACAAGGCAACAGGACACACACTAAACTGAGGTGAGTGAAATGCTAATCGTTTCTGCACGACATACTAATATACATGTCCTGTAAATATGAACGTTGAACGTGAATGTTTCGTATCCAAGGAAACGCGAGAAAGTGCTCGTAAGAAAAATTTCTTATATGTGTGTGTTGTACGTGTGCAGTACACTAGTGTCCGAGAATTGCCGCAAAGTCCGGAAAAGTTAAGCCTATCGTCGGAGCTGACCGCTGTCATTGTAGCCGATGGTCTTAATATTGTAGATTAAGATTGTTGAAAGGAACAGTGGCGCTGAACATTTGTCCAAATTAAATGTTCCAGTTAGTTTCAACATAGTCAAATAGGAGGTGCCATTTCAGCCGAGTTCGATTCGAGTCAGGAAGGGAGACAGTCTTGGTGAAGGTAGTCCGGGGACGAGCTATTGGGTGCGGTAAGTGACAATAGCCATTCATTACCGAGGGGAGGATGTGCGAAGCAATAAATATCAAGATAAACTTTTGGAGGAATAGATGGACCCCTACTCAGTTAACCACGAAAATGAAAACATAGCGATTCGTGGGGTAACGAGAGATATTCTGTAAATAATACATAATAACCCAGGACTGTTAAACATGAAAACTCTTGTTATAGCCTTTCTAAGGGCTGTAATGAACAGGTGTTAATATTTGCAACTGAGAGTTATTGATTTGTTGTAGCCAACTGGTAACCGTATTCTTCCGTTTCAGTGTGCTACCAGAACCTTTAAGGTAATTGAATTGTTGCTATTTTGTGATTGTGTACAGGAGGAATTTTAAGCCTTAGGGGAGGTAGTATCTAAAGTACGTTGTGTTTAGGACGACAGATCGTAGTACTGGATAGCGGAAACTTGTGGGCGAATGTTAACTGTAAGTACAAGGTAAGTTTGAGAAGATCTGCCATCAAATAACGAAAGGAAGGAACCGTTATTGAAGGCACTTGCAAAGCAAAAACGTTACTCGGATTTACCAGTGTCCAGCGACCTTTCCAATTAGGAATTTTTAGTGGGTCGCTTATCGCCAATACCTGAGGAAAATTTAAATTGTTTAATTGAACAGACCGAAGTTAGTTATGTCACGTAGCCTTTTTGCTTCTTACATTTTTATGATTTCTGTCCGTTAGTAGGGGCTAACAGAACTTGTTAGCGCTCATACATTTCTGACGTACTGGTTGCACCCGATATTACAAGTACAGAAAAACCATATTTATTCGGCACTTAAAATATTGGTCACAACACTCATAAAGAGACTAAATTGCCTTCACAAATCCCAAGACTACAAAATCTTTCAAATTCTTATTTCTCATTTTATTAAATGAAACCAAGGATTTATTCTTAATAAACCAGGTAGTCCAAATGTAACTAAGGAAGTGTGTAGTGTGTGTATCGTGTGTAAGTCATTTAAAGTAAAATTCTGAAGCGCAAGCATATTGCCATCCACTAATATGCCCTATCTATTCACTGTGTTTCTGGTATACCCAGTTTGTGTGTCTGGCGGTGGATGGTAACGCAAGAAAAAACATATCGAAATAAATGTACGTCGCTTCTATTAGCTTTCTGCAACCGGGAGTTCCAGATGGCTCTACGTCCTAAGAGAATATCGACCAACGACAAATTCCACTACAAATGGACTTGAGTAGAACGCTACCGCTCAGTATTCATAACGTACTCCGTACTAGAGAGTACCACTTTGATGGGAGACGCACGTGTCTTTATATTCGTGAAACAAACTCGCATCCTGCTCTTCCAGTCTTTTTCTTCGCATCTGCGCCTCGCTCGCCACGTCCTTGCAAGAGTTTCTTGTGGATCGACAAGGCCGAAAAAGAAACAAATGGTTTGCTGACAGAATAACAGATGTATGGCGGTAATTATTAGAAGAGGCGAACTAAAGGACCTACATACCGACTGGGGTAGAAGACTACGTTATCTATGTACTCCATATATTCACTGTGGCGATAGTTAAAATAAAATCAGTTTATTTTAATAGCACGTACCTCTTAACTATCTACATCACTAAAATTCTATGGCGGCACTGGAACTGTCTGCAGCTTATGGGGAACAAAAATTCGCTTTGCAGTATTTCGTCTAATAACTGACCGATTTTAAAAATTTAAAATGGTTATTATGAAAATTTTTCAAATAAGATTAGACCTGTTAATAAGTACAACACAGAAAGATCAGAATCACGGATAGGAGCTGCGTGTTGTTCTTGAGCCAGCGCTACGAAGTCCGTGTATTTGCGCTCCACCTATATGCCCTCTGAAATTATGCTTTAAGTCCGTTCATCCCGTATTTGAGAATCAAACCTTTACGAAACTTTTTCTCTCTTACATCACCCACAAAAGGATGGAAGGCGAAAACGTTATTGCTTACATTATTTTAGTCGTTAACGCAGTAATACTTCAGCATTAGGAATGGCGTTTTAATTTAGCACTTCTTTACTGCTAAATCTATTCGCAACACATTTTGCGTAGACTACGTGATATACATAGATAATGTATGAGGGGAAAACTCGAAAATCGTTGGTTATACTTTTTTTAGCCGAATTACGGCTGTAAATGCGAATTTAACATATCCAATCTAAGCGCTGGTCCTTTCTTGTTTCGGGTCGGACGCTGTGGTGAAAGCAGATCGTCTTAGGCACATCACAGCCATTTCCTGGGAAATGTCGTGTGGCAGTGCTTATGATATCGTTCACAGGTCCTTAGCGTACCGGAACGTTTCATGTTGTTGGATGCCTAAGCATCTCCATGACATGATTATTCAGGGAAGACATCGTACCGTTCCAGATGAAAGGTGTTACTGGCGATGAAATGAGGATACTGTATTTCACGCCGGAATCCAGGCAGCAGGGTACGGTTGGACCATCCCAGTTCGCCAGTGACAAATTCCATTCAGCACCATGTGTTGGGAATGTGATGCTAATGGCCTCGTAGCAAGAGCCATCCATGGCTGTCGCAATTTCATGCCGCCACCCCCGTTAGTGATTTTCACATTTTCGAACCATTTTGAAGTTCATGGTAGGACTGCGATTCACAAGAAACTATGAAGCCAAAACAGTAGTCTGAGTATGGAACAATACTCAGTCAGATGAATACTACCGCAGGGCATATCAAATTCAGTGCTGTGATGGACAAAATGTGTGAACCGGTGTGGGGACAATGTGGAAAACTGTGTAAGGTATATAGAATGGGATGTATACAGGGTGAAAAGTATTTAAACCGACAAACTCCGGGAGGTTGTAGGAGACATCAAAACAAATACTTCTCCCTTATGTCATTTTTTCCTATGAGGAGTATTTAAACCGCTAGAGGAAGATTTCTCCGGCGGCAAGTTAATTAAACCACCAAATACTTTTCCGTTTTTTTTTAATGACCAAGAGACAACACTTTAACACAACCCAATTTTAATGACAGTAGATTTCCAAAAATGCCTCCACTGACACAGAAACAAAGGTTACACCGTCGGATCATGTTCTGTCCGACACGGGCAAAAAACCCCGGAATATCCTGAATTGTTCCTGCTGCTGCTGCTACTATCTGGGCAACCAGATCCTCGTCTGATGCAACAGGAGTTGCGTAAAACAAGGTTGCGCATTTCTCCCCACACAAAAATGTCCAGAGGGGACATACCTGGGGATCGAGCAGGCCATGTTACAGGACTACCTCTGCCAATCCACGTTTCTGGGAACCGTCGGTCCAGGAATCGACGCACACGACGGCTGAAATCTGCCGGCGCCCCGTCATGTTGGAACCACATGCATTGTTTTGTAGGGAGCGGGATGTCTTTCAGCAATTCTGACAAAGCTATGGCGAGAAAATTGTAATAGCACCTGCCATTTAATGGCGTAGGTAGCAGATACGGCCCAATTAAACAGTCCCCAACAACACCGACCCACATATTAACGAAGACCCGCACTTGATGAGCGCTAGTAACTGTGGCATGTGGGTTATCCTAACTTCAAATATGTGAATTGTGCATGTTGAAGGAACGTTCTGGGGTGATGGATTCTTCATCGGTAAATAACACAGGGGATGGAAATGTAGGATGCTTTTCACACTGTTCCAGGTACCACTGCGAAAACTGTGCTCTGGGTAGATAATCAACTGGTTCCAGGTTGTGGACATGCTGTAAGTGAAATGGACGTAACAATTGCTCTCGAAGGACTGTTCTTATATTCGTGTGATTAATCTCCATGTTAAGTGCAATTGCACTAGTGCTGATTGAAATTTGAGGAAGCTGTCTTGCAGTATGTGGAGCGGGATCCTTCAGCGTTCTTACCGAGCAACGGCGTCCCTGTCTGGTCAATCTGCTAAATGACCCAGTCTCACGCAGTCGTTGGTACACAGAGGCAAAGGTCGTATGATGCGGGATACGGCGATTAGGATATTGTTGTTGATAAACCCGCTGTGCAGCTCGTCCGTTGTGGTGCGCTACGTAGTACGCACCAACCATATCAGTGTACTCACTCCAGGTGTATTGCTCAATTAGTAAACAGAGACAATGCACTACTACACTGGTGGACAGAAGTTGCCTGCAACTGAAGATCGTAATACGGCCTCCACCGGTTTAAATAATTCTCATAAGAAAAAATTGCATTAGGGAAAAATATTTTTTGATGTCCCCTACAACCTCCCAGAGTTTGTCGGTTTAAATAATTTTCACCCTCTATATGTCATTACCTGTATGTACTTTACTTTGGCCACTAAAACTACCGGCAAAGCTTTTGTGGCGGGGTTCGTAGCGACAAACACTTCGCTGTAGAAACGGCTTACGAAGTCACCGCCACACTTTTAATAGCGGGCCGACCGGTCCGCTGGAACAGTGAACAGAAAGATGAAAACCCAAACACTCTGATTAAATAAAAGTCGGTACTTATCTTTATTAACGAAGATACAGAAACACAGTAGTGAACTCCGTGTCTACAGAAATCTGTCTAGTTCGAGTCGGAGCGGCTAGGTCAGCGTCGGCTGACGACAAACAACTACTCTGCTGCGATGAACACACAACTGACTAGCAAGTACACAAATCGGTGGCGAGTATACAACTGAGCGGCGAATCCAGAACTGTCCTAGCGCTCGCGACTCGAGCGCTTAAGAAGCCAGAAGCCAGCGGTGGCGCGCGCAGACTTGCGGCGATTTCCTGTATCGCTGGCGCTGCTTATGCGGACGGCGTCCGGACTTTGATGCTGCCAACCTTTTGGCAGCGGGCTCGGTTGGCATTACTGGCTAGGATATAACAAAAGCCTTTCTGATTTGCCATCATACCAGCAAAATAATATCATTGTGCGAAACGTGCCTCAGGAGACATGACGTCAGAAACATTGTGATGCATAAGAAATTAGCTTTTGCTTAAAATTGTGTACAGTACGTCTTCAACATCGGGCATGAGGTTTTAATGCATCACTTCTTTACTACCAAAATTACTGTCAACACAACTGGTTTACAGTATCTATATATATATCATGTAGTCTACGTGCAAATTACAAAGTCTGTTCAAAGAATTTCGGAATATTCGTTATTTCGCGCCAGTGGTGTGTTGGTGCGAAATGTGGTTGGCATCCCTTCACACGCCTGTATTTAATGCGTAACTGTCGAAACTTTCATTGTTGTGTGTTTGTTATTGTTCAGTGCTCTATTGCGTAGAACATTGGGTCGCACATATGAATTTTAAAATTTTCCCGGTGAATTGACCGTTCAAACAAATTTCGGGCTTGCAGCCGGTCGTCGTTCAATACTTCAACTGGGCACCTGCCAGTCATCTTTCTCGGATGTCCTGGTTCGAAGGAAGAATGGTGGTTCTCTAGGGCATTCAGTTTACCGGAAACCCACTCCTACTGATTTGTACCTGCAAGCATCGAGTTGCCATCACCCATCGCAAACCATGAGTTTGCTTAAAACACTTGTTCATAGAGCTCATACTTTCTCAGATCTAGATACCTTATCTCAAGAACTCGCCCATTTAAAGACAGTATTCAGCAAAAATGGGTATTCCATCCGGCAGATTAACAGGGCACTAACAGTTAAAACTAAGAAGCAGGAAGTGAATAAAGAGGAGAACATGCCGGAACAATCTTTAGCTTTTCTTCCTTTCATTGGCAACACTTCGTTTAAAATAGCAAGAATCCTCTGAAAATTTCAGGTAAAAGTGGTTTTCCGCCCACCATCGAAGATTGCGAACCTTGTGGGATCAGTTAAGGAAAATCTGTTACTACGAAAGCTCGTAATTTACAAGATACCGTGCCAATGTGGTATGGCTTACAGAGGTCAAACCACACGCACCGTGAAAGAACGCTGCACTGAACATCAACGTTACACCCGCCTTTTGCAGCCAAGCAAGTCCGTCCGCTATTGCTGAACATGGTATTTCTACTGGACATTCAATGGAGTATGAGAAAACAATGATTTTGCCCACAGCAACGTCTTTCTGGGACTCCATTATTAAAGAATCCGTAGAAACACGACTGGCGGAAAATCTGTTAAACCGTGACAGCGGCTACCAGCTGGACAGTGCATGGAATCCCATCATCTCCACGATTTGCTCAAATCGAAGACGACACAGTGCGTCGACGGCTGTGGCAAACAGAAACGCAGAGGGCGACTGAGTTCCGCTACTCCACCAGCGAGGGCGCTGCCGGCGGGCAGTGTTTGTTCATCTATCAAGTTTTCGACGCATGAGCAGAATAGTTACAGTACGCTATATATTGCGGAGCGGAGGACGTTTTCGCCAGTCTGCGACGGCTCACCTGAAGATGACTGGCAGGTGCCCAGTTGAAATATCGTGCGAAGTGTTGAACGACGACCGGCTGCAAGCCCGAAATTTGTTTGAACATTGGGTCGCACAGTACGCACATTTCGAGATGGCAGAGTTAGCGGAGCGACGCTCTTGCATTAAATTTTGGGTGAAACTCATAAAGTCATTTGCAGAGACAGGCAATAATCACAATAATCACAATAGGCTTCCTGCATCACTTGGTGTAAGTCTTACTCGGAGTTACGAATCGTTCACACGCGGTTTAAAAATGACTGCACGGAAGTGAAAGATGACCCTCGCTCAGGACGCGATTCAACTATACCGACAACGCTCATGTTAGGTATGTCAACGAAATTGTGCGAGCCAATCGAAGAGGACTGTCACAGAGATTCTACATCTACATCCATACTCCGCAAGCCACCTGACGATGTGTGGCGGAGTACCTCTATGGGCTCTCCCTTCTATTCCAGTTTCTTATTGTTCGTGGAAAGGAGGATTGTCGGTATGCTTCTGTGTGGGCTCTAATCTCTCTGATTTTATCCTCATGGTCTCTTCGCGAGATACACGCAGGAGGGAGCAATATACTGTTTGACTCTTCCGTGAAGGTATGTTCTCGAAACTTCAATAAAAGCCCGTACAGAGCTACTAAGCGTCTCTGCTGCAGAGCCTTCCACTGGAGTTTATCAATCATCTCCGTAATGCTTACTAAATGATCCTGTAACGAAGTGTGCTGCTCTCCGTTGGCTCTTGTATCAACCCTATCTGGTACGGATCCCACACTGCTGAGCAGTATTCGAGCAGTGGGCGAACAACCGTACTGTAACCTACTTCCTTTGTTTTCGCATTGCATTTCCTTAGGACTCTTCCAATGAATCTGTCTGGCATCTGCTTTACCGACGATGAACTTCATATGATCATTCCATTTTAAATCACTCCTAATGCGTACTCCCAGATAATTTATGGAATTAACTGTTACCAGTTTCTATGTATTGTATACATTCAGATTCAATTGCCATTTCCTGCACCATGCTTCAATTCGCTGCAGATCCTCCTGCATTTCAGTACAATTTTCCATTGTTACAACCTCTCGATACACCACAGCATCATCTGCAAAAAGCCTCAGTGAACTTCCGATGTCATCCACCAGGTCATTTATGTATATTGTGAATAGCAACGGTCCTACGACACTCCCCTGCGGCACACCTGAAATCACTCTTACTTCGGAACACTTCTCTCCGTTGAGAATGACATACTGCGTTCTCATTGCAGAAGAAAGTAGTGGTTCAGTTAGATTATGTCATGTAATGCTGACACCGCATGTTGCAGTCCTCCCTCGGGCGTGTGTGTGTGTGTGTGTGTGTGTGTGTGTGTGTGTGTGTGTGTGTGTGTGTGTGTGTTTGTCCTTAGGATAATTTAGGTTAAGTAGTGTGTAAGCTTAGGGACTGATGACCTTAGCAGTTAAGTCCCATAAGATTTCACACACATTTCAACATTTTGAACCGCATGTTGGAATCCATCGTGTTTCCGCCAACTTCTTCCCAAGGCTCATGAGTCAAGACCAGAAAGTCCTTCGCCTTGCAATCTGTAAACGGCATTATGATCTACATCTATGTGATTACTCTGCTATTCACAAGAAAGTGCCTGCCAGAGGGTTCAATCATCTTCAAGCTGTCTGTACCGTTCCACTCGAACTGCACGCGGGGAAAACGAGCACTTAAATTTTTCTGTGCGAGCCCTGATTTCTCTTATTTTATCGTGATCATTATTTCTCCCTATGTAAGTGGGTGCCAACAGAATTTTTTCGCAATCGGAGGAGAAAACTGGTGATTCAAATTTCATGAGAAGATGCCGTCGCAACGAAAAACGCCTTCATTTTAATGATTGCCATTCCAATTCGCGTTTCATGTCTGTGACACTATCTCTCCTATTTCGCGATAATGCAACACGAGCTGCCCTTCTTTGTACTTGCTCGAGGTCATCCGTCAGTCCCACCTGAACTGGATCCCACACCGCACAGCAACACTCCAGAATAGGGAGGGACAAGCGTGGTGTAAGCAGTCTCTTTAGTACTCCTGTTGCAGCTTCTAAGCGTTCTGCCAACGAATCGCACTCTTTCGTTTGCTCTACCCACAATATTATCTATGTGGTCGTTCCAATTTAGGTTATTTGTAATTGTAATCCATAAGTATTTATGTGGTGTGCGTACTGTAAGACCTTTGGTACACACACCATCAGATTATTTGACTTATTGCTGACACTCTCCTACTTCGTTAGGGCGACATGTCTCGTGGTCTTATCGTGGGGTGTTTATCTTCTGCCGTTAGGTCAGACGATAGAAATGCCACTTGCACACTCAGAGTAGCAGATTGACGGTGACCAACTTTAAACAGAACTTGATTAATTTTCACACACATTTTTAAAATAACAAAAAGCATAGACATTACGTAACGTGATTCTGGATGCTGTTTACAATTGACAATATGAAGTTCCTTTGGTCTTGGTATGTTAATCATATTCTAACAAATATCTGATACTTGAAAAAGTGTCTATTCATTTATCTTCATGGCTACGTACAGGTTTTTTTTTTCTTTATTGTTATTTTGAAACCTGTGTACAGGCAGGCCAGCAGCAGCATACTACGCCGCTCTTGGGCCTCAGAGAAACACCAAAGATACAAATGAAGGCATTTAGAGAAAAAAATACGGTGGACATATAAACGGAGACAAACACTTCTTAAAATACAGCGAGCCGTTCACGGGCGTAGAGTCCAAGATAAAATTTGTTCAGACACTTCGACACATACATAGATGAAAATTGTCATATGTGAACGTAGGTGCACAAAACGAATAACACTGAACAACTTACGCACAAAACGACGGCACACACAGGACACGAGGCGTTGATCTCCGACGCGCGAATGTTCACTATCCGTGTACGAGTCTGGGGACCAGCCAAGAGAGGAGGAGGAGGAGGAAGGGGAGTGGGAGAGGGAGAGGGGAGAGCAGATGCCACGGGCAGGGGAGATAGGGGGAGGGATGAAGGGGGAGGGGAAGCCCGGGGGAAGAGGGGTGGAGGGAGGGGAGGGAGGAAGGGGGAGGGGAAGCCCGTGGGAAGAGGGGTGGAGGGAGGGGATGGGGGTAAAGGGGGTAAAGGAAAGAGAAGGGAGGGAGGGAGGGTGCCTGAAGGAAAGGACACTGGAAGTGGAGGGGAGGATCAAAGTAGATAGGAGGGGTAGATGGAGGGGAGGAGGTCATCATCAGGGAGGGGGAGCTGGCGGAAGCCACCTTGGGAGAGGATAAGGAGGGTGGAGAGATGGAGACCGGGTGGGACATGGAATAAAGGCGCGGCAGCGGGCAGGGGTGGGAGAGGATGGGTGGGATAAGCAGATGAGGAGGATAGAGTTTGCAGGAGGTGTACAGGATGCGTATCCTTTCAAGGAAAAAGAGGTGGTGGGAGAAGGGGATGAGATCGTACAGGATCCGCATGGGGGAAGGGAGACAGATGCAATAGGCGAGGTGGAGAGCATGGCGTTCAAGGATTTGGAGGGATTTTTAAAAGGTAGGGGGGGCGGAGATCCAGGCCGGATGGGCGTAATAAAGGATGGGGTGGATGAGGGATTTATAGCTGTGGGCGGATGGTGGAGGGGTCCAGACCCCACGTACGGCCGGAGAGGAGCTTAAGGAGACAGAGTTGGGAGCGTGCCTTGGCTTGGATTGTCTGGAGATGGGGAGTCCAGGTGAGGCGACGGTCGAGGGTGATGCCAAGGTACTTAAGGGTGGGAGTGAGGGCGATAGGACGGCCATAGATGGTGAGATGGAAAACAAGGAGGCGGAAGAAAGGGGTGGTCTTGCCTACAATGATCACCTGGGTTTTGGAGGGAATGACCTTGACCGGTTCACCGCTTGGTGCAACCAGTGGTTGCTCAAGATGGGATTGGAGAAGGTGTTGGGAGCGCTGCAGGGTGGGGGCAAGGGCAAGGAAGACGGTGTCATCAGCAAACTGGAGAAGGTGGACGGGGGGTGACGGCGGTGGCATGTCCGCCGTATACAAAAGGTACAGAAGGGGGGAGAGGACAAAGCCTTGGGGCACACCGGCGGAGGGGAAAAAGGTGTAGGAATCCGTGTTATGGATGGTGATGTAGGAAGGACGGTGGGAGAGAAAGGAGCTGGTCAGACGGACGTAGTTAATGGGAAGAGCGAAGGTTTGGAGCTTGAAGAGGAGACAGGAATGCCATACGCGGTCATAAGCTCGTTCGAGGTCCAGGGAGAGGAAGATTGCGGAGCGATGGGAATTAAGCTGGTCGGAAAGGAGACGAGTGAGATGGAGGAGGAGGTCGTCGGAAGAGGAGGACGGCCGAAAGCCACAGATGGTAACGGGAAGGAGGCGGTGCTGGCGGAGATGCTGGTGGAGGCAATGGGTGAGGATAGATTCCAGGACCTTGCTGAAGACCGAGGTAAGGCTGATGGGACGGTAGGAGGAGACGGCGGACGGCGGTTTGCCAGGTTGAAGGAACATCAGGATACGGGAGGTTTTCCACAGGTCGGGGTAGTAACCGGTGGACAGGACTACATTGTAGAGCCTGGCCAGTTTGGAGAGGAAAGAGACAGGAGCTTCACGAAGGTGACTGTAGGTGACACAATCCTGACCAGGAGTGGTGTTTCGTTTTGTGCGGAGTGTAGCAGTGAGATCCTCTAGATAGGGGCATTGAGTTTCATGTGTGCAATGTTGTCAAAGTACTGGAAACCAGGTGCGAGGGGAGGGACAGAGGTGTCAGTTCAATTGCGGACATCGGGGAATAGGGAGTAATCGAACTGGGGATCATTGGGGATGGAAAATAAATTGGAGAGGTAGGAGGCTAAGTGATTGGCCTTACTAAGGAAAGGGGTGATCATCATGGAGAAGAGGATAGTAGGGGGAGGGTTTAGTTCTGGTAAGGTGAAGGAAGGCTGACCAGAACTTGGACGAGTTGATAGGTAGGGTATCATTTAAATGGGTGCATGTCTGTCACCAGTCCTGGCGTTTCTTAGCAACGAGCAAATTACGAATTTGTCCTGGAGTTGCCGGTGGCGTCGTAGTGTGTCCGGGTCACGCATCCAGAGGAAGGCACGGTAGAGACGGCGGGATTCACAAAGGAGGAGGACAGCCTGTGGGGGTGGATGGCGACAGTAGGGACGTGGGCCTCCACGTCCTCAGACAAGGTCTGCTGGAGAAAGGAGGCGGCATGGGTGACATCAGCGGGATGGTGGTAGGTGAAAGGGTGGCTATCGACCTGGGTGGAGAGGGTATCCCGGTAGGCATTCCAGTTGGCACGGGAATAGTCATGGACGTACTTAGGGGGAGGGTCAATGCGAGGGTCGGGGCAGGGGCGACGACTGTCTGAAATGGTGAGGAGGACAGGGAGATGGTCTCTACCAATAGGCTCCAGGACATCCACCGTTATGCGGCCAAAGAGGTTGGGGATCGAGAGGATAACATCGGGAGTGGGGTTGGATTCGGGACAGGTGTGCTGGGGGATGGGGATGAGATCGCCTTGAAGGGTGGAGAGGAACCGATGCCACCGCCGTAACTGGGTGGCGGAACGATTATGGATGTTGACATTGGCGGTGATCATGTAGGAGGAGAAGATACGGTCAGTGTGGGAGAGGAAGTCGAAGGGAATAGGGGCGTTAGGGCGTACATAGATGGTGGCGCAGGTAACAATAAGACCGGGGAAGGAGAAACTGAGGATCAGGTGTTTGGTGGATCAGGAAGGAGAGGCTGGAGCCGAACAGGGATGTGGCAGTGGTGACCAATGGCAACTCCGCCACGCATAATCGGGAGGGGATTATCGGAATGGTGAAGGAGGTAGGGCGAAGTGTGGACGGTGTGGTGGGGTTGGAGGAAGGTTTCATTGAGGAGGAAGACACCCACGTGGTGGGTGGTTAGGGTGTGCAGGAAGAGGTTCTTGTTGGCGGGAAGGGAGCGGATGTTGTTCAAAAGCATACGGTGCTACCACGCCATGACTGGGATTTAGACGAAGGTGTCAAGACGGGAGAAGGTGAAATGGGCTTGGTTGTTGGAGTAGGTGGCGTACATTTTTAGGTGGAAAACGGAACAGGCGGCGAGGGAGATCTGTTGGAGGGTGTTGGGGCGCTGAAAAGGATGAACATTCTGCAGAACGATGGTGAGGAATCTGATGATGTCCTCAGCGGTAGGGGGTGGGTGAAGGGAATTGCCGAGAGGGATGGGGGTGTCCAGAGGGCGGACAGGAACAGTGAGTTCAGGAGTGGTGGGAGGGGGTCGGGCCTTACATTTCTGGTAGTAAGTAGGTTACAGGTATTGCAGGAGGGGGGGGGGGGGGACTGGAGATTGGGGCACTGCTGTAAGAAGTGGGCTTGTCTACAGTGCAGGCAGTTGGGGGCATCGCAGCACTCGGCTGTTGGGTGTGCATTATAGCGCAGACACCTCTGGCAGCACAGGGATTGAGGAGGGGAATGGGAGGGGTCAACTTTATAACGTTGGTTAAAAAGGAGGTCACCCTCCTTCAGGAGACGGTCTATGGAGGGGTCATGCTCAGAAAAGACCCGCATAAGGCGGGTGGGGCCGGCAGAGTTATGGATGTGGCGAACCGTATGCACCTCCAGATGGGGATGTGCCTGAAGCTCCGCCAACACCTCCTCCTCCATGATTGTCGGACTAAGCCGAGTGGTCACGGCGGTGAGGGTTGGCAGGTGATGCGGAGGTTGGGGTTGGCGGGAGGGAGGTGGGGAAGGGGCAGGAGTGAGGGAGGCATGAGGGCCAAAGCATTAGTCTGCATTAGTCTGCATTAGTCTGCATTAGTCTGCATTAGTCTGCATTAGTCTGCATTAGTCTGCATTGGTCTGCATGGGTCTGCATGGGTCTGCATGGGTCTGCATGGGTCTGCATGGGTCTGCATGGGTCTGCATGGGTCTGCATGGGTCTGCATGGGTCTGCATGGGTCTGCATGGGTCTGCATGGGTCTGCATGGGTCAAGTCTTACATATTAATAGGCGGATCGGCGGAAGCAGAATTTGGTCCGTCTCGTAGTGTGGAGACCGACGACCGCTGCGCCTGCGATGTTGTGCTTAGCGGGGCGCGCTCTAGTGGGAAAGTTGTGTATGCGCTGACTACACGGAACTATGTACACAATAATTTAGTTGAACTGACAGCCTTCAGATTTGTCTTACTTATCGCGTAATCGAAATTTAGCTGACTTCTTTTAGTACTCATGTGAATAACTTTACACTTTTCTTATTCAGGGTCAATTGCCACTCTTCACACCATACAGATATCTTACCTAAATCATTTTGAAAGTCGTTTTCATCATCTGATGACTTTACGAGACAGATAGTATATGACAGCATCATCTGCAAACAAAGACGGCTACTCAGATTGTCTCCTATGTCGTTAATGTAGATCAGTAACAATAGAGGGCCTATAACAATTCCTTGAGGAACGCCGGGTGTTACTTCTGTTTTACTCGACGACTTTCCGTCTAATCCTACTAACTGTGACCTTTCTGACAGGAAATCACGAATACAGTCGCACAACTGAGGCGATACTCCGTAGGCACGCAGTTTGGTTACAGGACGCTAGTGAGGAACAGTGTCGAAGGCCTTCTGGAAATCAAAAAACATGGAATCAATTTGATATGAAGTAATGGATGCTATCAACAAGGGATGAGTATAAAGAGCTAGTTAAGTTTCGTGACAACGACATTTTCGGAATCCGTGCTGAGTAAGTGTCAAGAAATAATTTTCTTAGAGGTATTTCATACTGTTTGATTACAGTATATGTTGTAAAACCCTACTGTAAATCGACGTTAGTGATACAGGCCTGTAATTAAGCGGATTACTCCTACTTCCCTTTTCGGGTATTGGTGTGACTTGAGCAATTTTCCGGTCATTAGGGACGGATTTTTCTGTGAGCGAGTGGTTGTATATAACTGCAAAATATGGAGCTATTTTATCAGCATACTCTGAGAGGAACCTGACTGGTATGCAAACTGGACCGGAGGCCTTGCCTTTATTGATTGAAGCTGCTTCGTTACTCCGAGGTGGACTTCCTCTCTCCGCGGCGTGCTGGTGTTGTCGACGCCGTGCCGTGGAGCTGTTACTGCTACAGCTCGGTCGGTGGAGTCGAGACGCGATTCGCGATGATGGATGTCTTCGTCGGTTAACGAGAGAAAAGATCTGAAAAAACTCTTAATAATTCAACTTCAAACCGTAAGAGACAATCAGAGTGCGCAGTTCGCATTAATATGGAAACTGTGCGGACTCGCAATCAAACTTTAATCATTATGCGAAGAACGATTTCTTATGTGCCCGGTTAACACTTTAGTGCAGTAATTGATCAATGTTCCTCATGCGCGTCGTGCACATCACCAAAAGCGAGGAAAAGGTTCAATTGCAGATCGTGTTGGTCGTTGCTGTTTGTTGCTAAGTAAAATTGTTCGCTCTATATGTCGCGAGATCGACAGATACATAATATTACGACGTAAGATAATTAAGACATCATTAGAGAGTATGTCCAAACCTTCCTTGTCACAACTAACTTGGAAGTAAATTCGTGGACTGTTAAACAGTCACTGTTCATTAACTTCTGATGAGCAATTACCAAGTATTCATTGAATGATGGAGGCGACATGTTGAATTTCCACTTTTGATGAACAATTTTAGTGTTCCTTTTCGCTAAATACTTCGTAAACATCACGCCACACGCACACACGGTTAATTATCACTGACAGTTCTGTTAGTTTCAAGTATCATGACATTTACGTCAGCTTTAACCCTCGGCGTGATTGACACGAATACATGAAGAAGATACAGTGTCTCCTACTCGAGACTAAACGTGTATTATAGTCTTTTGAAACTGTGTCCATTCCTTTCTAAAAGTTCACTTACATGAATGTTGAGTCCAGTATTGCCTACTTCCGTTAATAAAGTCCAACAACTCAGTATGCTGACTGTGTGTACAATCTCGGTTCAAGTCTCTTGTCTAAATGAGGCGTTCGGTCGTAAAACATGGTAATCAACAAAATGAAAACTTACGGGAAATCAGCTGTTAAGTTTTAGGGAAAATATCAAATAGTTTGCTCTAACAAAACTCACATAATTTTGTTGCCGAGATATTCTATGTGTACTGAAAAGTAAAATTCGTTTTAGCTGCTCCTCATAACATTTTGTTTGCGAATATAAGAACTAAAATCAGAGGAAAGATTCCCGTAGATACCATATTTTTCATTCACGTATGAGACATTGCTACCTTGTTATCTGCCAGATACCATGTTTCACAACAACTGACGTTAAATGTTGCTTCTGGTAGGTGGCACTTACACCACTGCACTGTAAACATGCTGATAAGTTTCCATCTGTGTGGTAACATGATAATCACATTGGAAATAAAATAATGTAGCCAAAAGTTGCATTACCACTTGTTTTATTAGTAGTTTTTAGGTACAATAATTTTACATTTAATGCTCAGGAACTAAGCTCGTGTAATATCAGTGATATGCCTTTGGAATATACTTGAACAGGCTGTGGACATCGCGCAATTTTTCCTTATTCAGTGGTATTGGTGTATTATACAGCAGTGGAAGAGGTGCGTTAAATTTCCCCAGAAAATCTTCTGCAAGAAGACGACCTTTCGGCTTCAATGATATTTCTTCACCAGATCCGAAATACGATTTACAAACAGTCAGAGAATTTGGTTCTTCGCGGACCAACAGAAGTTTGACAGACGCAGAAATTACATTCTTGGCTGCTCTAAACAATGCCTTCAGTGAAGAAACTAGAAAGAAATCTCCCTACTTCATTCTGTACACATTAAAGGGAGATGAGCGCTGGGCGTTTTTCAAGATCTGTCCCCATTCCTCCGGGCAGTGCACATACTGAATGTGATCCCTCACATACTGCTCTACTCGGCCGAAATCTCTGATGGCAACATAGTATATCCAACTACTGGAAAAACATGTTCAACACGTTTCACACAGCCACTTGCCATAATTTAAGCCAGAGAGCGACTATTGTCCAGTTTTTATTTTGACCACAGCAGTTACCTGGTATTACTATCACTTCACCGTGAATGACAACAAGGAACTGTTTCAATATGCAACTTGCAATTTCATCACTTCCTCTCCTAGCAGTAGTCTCGTCCCAGTAATAAAAGTACCCTACGTTATTGGAGCAATCATGAATGCTGAGGTCGTAGCAAAACAATTTTCTTTTGTAAAATGCAGGTCCAGTGAATAATTTTGGAATGGGCAACGCCTGTTGGAGATCAAATGTTAGAACAAGGGCTTCTTTGTCCTCTGGGGCAACTTGGAAACGTTTTTGGCCGGCAGTAGCATGTAGGTGGTGTCTCTAGATTTTGTGTCCAATTTCTTGGACTTAAGCGTCATTTTTATCGTTTTCGGCTTGTTGCAGTTCAATTCTCATTGAGTCGCAGTCCTTACATGTCTGTCTTAAGAGACTTGAATCCTATATTAAATTCTTCCTTAAATATTCTTACGAACTTAGTTCTGTTCAGAAAGTGGTAGCAGTCCTTTATCTTCAGATGAGTATATTCTTCACAACAACGTTTAACTGTGTATTCTATAGACATAAACATCTTATAAGGATTTTTGCGCCTGGTGTAATGACTTTCGTATTTGGGAAGTTTTGATATAAAGGTATGCATATTTTTTTTATATCGTCTTTTGAATACTTTTTCTTGTGGTGCCCATGTGCACCTCTTTTATCTGATGATGGAGTATGAGCGCCATTGTTTTTTTTAAACCAAAATTTCGGCTGTCCCCCTACTTTTTGCAGTCCGTGGATGTTGTGGAAAGCAGTTTTACACACTTCTACTTTTTGCCCTTCAACCAAGATGTTGTAAGTAATGGTAAATTTTCTTCGAGAGGGACTTCCACTCTTTTTCGTACTTCTGGCAGTTTTTTTAACATCCATTAGACCAAATATATAAGCGTTTTGGATGTTGGTGTTTGAAGAGTTCAATAGACTGGGAAACTAAGAGTGTCGTTCGTCAGCATCAATCTTTGAAAAACATTTTTTCTTACAAAGGCAATCTGGGCCTGCTTCTCAAGGTGCTTATGGATTTCCTTTTCCACGATAAGACAAATAGCTTTTACCTAAATTTCTTAATTTTGTATTTTTTTCGTGTTGGTTTACCCCACGTTTCCTTTCTCTACCTTTTTCGTTTGATTTTTCTTGATCATCTACAGTATCCTTTTGTTCAAGAGGTACCGACGATCCTGCATAACGGACTCTACTAGGCGGATTAGATTTTCCAGAAGCAGTTGGTGACCTTACATCCACATTGTTTCCATCATGACTGTTGGTTGTAGACCTACTGGTACATGGTTCCGATTCACAATCCTGGTTGATATTGAGCGCGGTCGGTTTCTGAAACAAAACAAAGAATACTTGTATCGAAAAGCTCATTACCCTTCTTTCTAAAAAAATTGCAAGGAATAATAATAAAAATCTCGTGTGCCTCCCGCATCTGTTGCTAGTCTATCAAATTGAAGCCACTTGGGAGGTTCCCGTATCCCCAACCTGCAAGAGAAGGGATCTACAGTTCATCGCGGAAGACGAACCGCGGCTGTATCTTACTGAAAACGATCGGTCCGAAGATTAACTGAATCCTGGTTGTATCACGAAGCGTTTTCAATCTCGTGACCTTTTACCTTACGTCGTCTAGTGTAGCGACTTAAGCTCTTGACTACCAAGCCAAAGTGTTGTGTTTACGTTTCAGGTAGGCATTTCTTCTGAAGAGCTGAGTTACACCATGATAACAGAAAAAATCCTGAGTGATTTACCATGTTCTACCCCACTAGGTTAACTCTAGTAGCTACCGTGGTCACCTTCGCACATATTTATAATTTGCGAGTCAAAATGAAACGTATTTCGGTTATTTCTATATAATGCATTGTGTTTGTTTTACGAAGTTGGGTTACCATGTACTCAATTCATATTTGATGAAAGGATCGTTCAGAATTTCCGTTTTTGAAAAGTTTTAATACGGAACAGGCAGTAAAACTTTGAAGTAAAAGTACCGCACTTACAAACAGATTAAGAAATAAAGGCATCTGTTCTTACCTTTTTAAGGAGTAATTTGCATCCGATTTGTTTGCACTCATAAACGGGATAATACTCTGGGCTTTTATCTTCGTCATTACACAAAGAACTGTAATTATTGTTAGCGCTCGAAACTTTAGGTTAAAGTTCCTCATCACTACGGAACAGACTGTGTCGGGCCGCCATGTTTGTTACTTACAATGTTTTACCTGCAGTCAGCTGTCACTTACCATAACAAAATACCAACATAATTTCTTACAACGTACACATCTCCCACAGATTCCTTCACCAACCTATGAAATCAGCTGTAAGGAGTCCAACGTTGCCAAAAACGCCAATTGGCAAAAATTGTTCGATACCATGTTTTACGACCGAGTATCTCAAATATCAGTTCACAAAATGCGTGCGTCTACGTCACGCAACAACGACTCTTGGAAGTAAAACAATCTCGTCGCGCTCCGTTCGCTCAGCCCCCCCTGCGGGTCCGGGGATTAGAATAGGCCCGAGGTATTTCTGCCTGTCGTAAGAGGCGACTAAAAGGAGTCCGTCCCCCTCACGGGGGTAGTTAGCGACTGCGTCCGGAGACGGACGATTCCACGACCTATAATTGTGGTCTTTTTCGTTTTTCACTTCTCGTTTCTTCCTTCCTTTGGTTGGTTCCTTTCTTTGTTCTTCTCCACCTCACTGTCTTCCTTAATCTTTTCCTTGACTTCTTCTCCTAGCCTTCACATTGCCTTCTTCTCCTTGCCTTCACATTGCCTTCTTCTCCTTGCCTTCACATTGCCTTCTTCTCCTTGCCTTCACATTGCCTTCTTCTCCTTGCCTTCTCATAGCCTTCTTCTCCTTGCCTTCTCATAGCCTTCTTCTCCTTGCCTTCTCATAGCCTTCTTCTCCTTGCCTTCTCATAGCCTTCTTCTCCTTGCCTTCTCATAGCCTTCTTCTCCTTGCCTTCTCATAGCCTTCTTCTCCTTGCCTTCTCATTGCCTTCTTCTCCTTGACTTCTCTGGTCTCCGCCTCGGCGTTTGAGACAGTCTGTCCTCTTTCTCCCTCTCTCTCTTCTTTTTCCTCTTCTTCCTTCCTCCCTGTGCGTGCCTGAAGGCCGACCCACGCGTTCGCACGCGTAGCCGGTGACGGGGTAATGCGTAATTCCCCGCCCTGGGTGGACATGTAAGGCACGCGCGTACCCCCTGGTAAAGGCCAGGCCCGGGGAGGGGTGATTGCCTGAGCTGATACCTTCTGACCATGCCGATTGGTCCCTCCGTCTGTTTCTCGGGAGGTGTGACCTGAGGTGTAAACATTCACCTAAGGCGGGAGTGCCCTCTGAGAGGGTCCCCACAAGGAAGGAGCGCGCCATCGGAGAGGCTGGCAATCATGGGGGATTCCTCCGCAATGGATTCCACTCCATCTCTCTCGACTTCTGCCCAAAACCGGAAACGTGACCAGCCACCAGTGACAAAAGTACTACCGCCTGCCCCACAGTTCCTCGTAGTTTCTCGATCTGAGGACAGAAAGGATTTTTCCTCTGTCAACCCTTTCGTTATCCAGAAGGGCGTAGATGCCATAGCCGGATCTGTCAAATCTTGTACCAGATTGCGTAACGGTACCTTACTACTAGAAACTGAGAGCTCCTTTCAGGCACAAAAACTGCTTCGGGCCACACTCCTGTACACGTTCCCTGTCCGGGTGGAGGCTCACCGAACTTTGAATTCGTCTCATGGTGTAGTCTATACTAGCTCCCTCGACGGATTGACTGACGAGGAGATTCAGTCTTTCCTCGCTGAGCAGGGCGTGACGGCTGTCCATAGGGTCATGAAAAAGGTCAACAATGACCTTGTACCGACCCGGACACTTTTCTTGACCTTCGATAGTGTTAAGCTGCCATCGCGCATCAAGGCGGGCTACGAGGTTATTTCTGTTCGCCCCTATGTCCCGACACCTACGCGCTGCTACCAGTGTCAGCGTTTCAATCACACTCGACAGTCTTGTTCCAATGCGGCTAAATGTGTCACTTGTGGCAGGGATGCCCATGAGGGTGACTGTCCACCTCCGTCTCCTCGTTGTGTGAACTGTCAGGGTGACCATGCCGCATCCTCCCGCGACTGTCCTGTCTATAAGGAAGAGCGCTGTATCCAAGAAATTCGGGTCAAAGAGAAAGTGTCCACCTCGGCTGCTCGCAAGCTATTGGCTAGTAGGAAGCCCACGCTGCTCCCAGCGGGGAAATACAGTACTGTCCTCGCCTCTCCTCGGCCTACCAGGGAGGTGGCAACCCAGACATGCGATCTGACCTTCAGCACCACAGTCGTCCGTTCGGCCAGTGCTAAGATCGCGCGGTCGACGTCTCCTCTTCCTCCCATCACCCCACAGACACCAGCCCCTTCTTCAGCTTCTGCTAAGACGAAGATCCAGAAGTCCGATGCACGGGCCTTCAAGAAGGAACCATCCCGTGCAGACTTCCTACGTACCTCGACCTCCCAGCCTTCGACCGGTACTTCCACCAAACGTCCTTCCAAGAAGGCTCATAGGAAGCACAGTTCTCCTTCTCCGCCACGGCGCATTTCTTCTTCTGCGCCACCCAGCGGTTGCCGCCCCAGGCCGTCATCCGTTTCGCCTAGCCGCACCGCTGGTAGCCGAACATCTGGCCGTTCACCGGCGGAGGAAGCTCCCCTCCCGGCCATCCTCCCAAGATGGCCGATGACCCTATAGACCCAATGGACGATGACTGTCCGCCTACTGATAACGGCGGCAGTGCTCGCTCGAAGCCAGTCTCTCAGCGGCCTTCGAGGTGACCCCTTCATTCATCTTCCTTTTCTTCTTACGATGACAATTATTCACTGGAATATTCGCAGCATTCGCTCCAACCGAGAGGACTTGAAGTTGCTGCTCCGCTTGCACCGTCCGCTCGTCGTAGCCCTCCAGGAAACGAAGCTACGCCCATGCGATCAAATTGCCTTGGCACACTACACCTCTGTGCGTTTTGACCTACCCCCTGTGGTAGATATCCCAGCTCATGGAGGGGTTATGTTGCTGGTCCGGGATGATATTTACTACGATCCCATCACGTTGCACACCGGCCTGCAGGCAGTTGCCATCTGCATTACTCTCCCCACTTTTACGTTTTCCTTTTGTACCGTTTACACTCCATCGTCATCTGCCGTTACCAGGGCAGACATGATGCAACTTATTGCTCAGCTACCTGCACCATTTTTGTTAACAGGAGACTTCAATGCCCACCATCCCCTTTGGGGCTCTCCAGCATCCTGCCCGAGGGGCTCCCTGTTAGCAGACCTTTTCAACCAGCTCTAGGGGCGCCAGTATTGAGGCAGACAAGATTCTTTTCTTTCGGACACATCTCACACCTCTGCCCATTTAGACCTCTCTATATGTACTCCCCAACTTGCACGCCGGTTTGAGTGGTATGCCCTTTCTGATACATTTTCGAGCGACAACTTCCCATGTGTTATCCATCTCCTGCATCATACTCCCTCTCCGTGCTCCTCTAGTTGGACCATCTCCAAAGCAGACCGGGGGCTCTTCACTTCCAGGGCGACCTTTCAGGATCAAACCTTCCCAAGCTGCGATCGTCAGGTCGCACACCTCACGGAAGTCATTCTCGCTGCTGCTGAATATTCCATCCCTCACGCTACTTCTTCTCCACGTCGCGTACCGGTCCCCTGGTGGACCGCAGCATGTAGAGACGCTTTACGTGCTCGTCGACGTGCTTTACGCACCTTTAAACGCCACCCTACAGTGGCGAATTGTATTAATTATAAACGATTACGTGCTCAGTGTCGTCGTATTATTAAAGAAAGCAAGAAAGCCAGCTGGGCTGCTTTTACAAGCACCTTCAACAGTTTTACTCCTTCTTCTGTTGTCTGGGGTAGCCTGCGCCGGCTATCTGGCACTAAGGTCCACTCACCAGTTTCTGGCTTGACGGTCGCGAATGACATCCTTGTGGCCCCTGAGGATGTCTCCAATGCCTTCGGCCGCTTTTTCGCAGAGGTTTCGAGCTCCGCTCATTACCACCCTGCCTTCCTCCCCCGCAAACAGGCAGAGGAGGCTAGGCCACCTAACTTCCGCTCCTCGAATCGTGAAAGTTATAATGCACCATTCACCATACGGGAACTCGAAACCGCACTTGGCCGATCACGGTCCTCCGCTCCAGGGCCTGATTCTATTCATATTCAGATGCTGAAGAACCTTTCTCCTGCGGGTAAAGGTTTTCTTCTTCGTACATACAATCGCATCTGGATTGAAGGACTTGTTCCCGCATGCTGGCGTGAGTCTATTGTTGTCCCGATTCCTAAGCCGGGGAAGGACAAGCACTTGCCTTCCAGTTATCGACCTATCTCACTTACCAGCTGTGTCTGTAAAGTGATGGAGCGAATGGTTAACTCTCGATTGGTTTGGCTGCTTGAGTCTCGACGCCTACTTACCAATGTCCAATGTGGATTTCGTAGGCGCCGCTCTGCTGTTGACCATCTGGTTACCTTGTCGACCTTCATTATGAATAACTTCTTGCGGAAGCGCCCGACCGCGGCTGTGTTATTTGATTTGGAAAAGGCTTACGACACCTGTTGGAGGGCGGGCGGGCATTCTCCGCACCATGTATACATGGGGCCTTCGCAGTCGCCTCCCTCTTTTTATTCGTTCCTTTTTAATGGATCGACAGTTCAGGGTACGTGTGGGTTCTGTCCTGTCAGACACCTTTCGCCAGGAGAGTGGGGTGCCACAGGGCTCAGTTTTGAGCGTCGCTCTCTTCGCCATCGCGATCAATCCAATAATGGATTGCCTCCCAGCTGATGTATCAGGCTCCCTTTTCGTGGACGATTTTACCATCTATTGCAGCGCGCAGTGTACACGTGTCCTGGAGCGCTGTCTTCAGCGTTCTCTTGACCGTATTTAATCCTGGAGTGTCGCCAATGGCTTCCGTTTTCCTGCCGAGAAGACGGTCTGTATCAACTTCTGGCGCTACAAAGAGTTTCTCCCACCGTCCTTACGACTCGGTCCCGTTGCTCTCCCAATCGTGGAGACAACCAAATTTTTAGGCCTTACATTTGACAGGAAACTTAGCTGGTCTCCACATGTGTCATATTTGGCCGCCCGTTGTACCCGTTCTTTAAATGTCCTCCGTGTTCTCAGTGGTATGTCGTAGGGAGCGGATCGAACCGTCCTACTTCGTCTATATCGGTCGATCGTCCGCTCCAAGCTGGATTATGGGAGCTTCGTATACTCCTCTGCACGGCCATCCATCTTACGCCGCCTCAACTCCATACAACATTGGGGTTTACGACTTGCGATCGGAGCATTTTATACCAGTCCCGTAGAGAGTCTTCATGCTGACGCTGGCGAATTGCCACTCACCTACCGGCGCGATATACTGCTTTGTCGGTATGCCTGTCGGCTACTGTCAATGCCCGACCACCCGTCTTATCGTTCCTTTTTTGACGACTCTCTCGACCGTCAATACGGGTTGTATGTGTCTGCCCTGCTACCCCCTGGAGTTCGCTTTCGTCGCCTCCTTCAACACCTTAATTTTTCACTCCCTGCAACGTTTCGAGTGGGCGAGAGCCACACACCACCTTGGCTCCAGACTCAGGTCCGCGTTCACCTTGACCTCAGCTCGCTCCCAAAAGAGGTTACCCCCGGTTCGGTCTACCACTCCCGTTTTCTGGAACTTCGTTCCAAGTTCATCAATATGACTTTCATTTATACAGATGGCTCTAAGACCAATGACGGTGTCGGGTGTTCTTTTATTGTCGGGGCACAAAGTTTCAAATTCCGGCTCCATGGCCATTGTTCGGTCTTCACAGCTGAGCTCTTTGCCCTCTACCAGGCTGTTCTTTACATCTGCCGCCACCGACATTATGCTTATGTCATATGCTCAGATTCCCTGAGCGCCATCCAGAGCCTCAGCGATCCGTATCCGGTTCACCCTTTCGTGCACCGGATCCAACGCTCTCTTCGGCAGCTGGTGGACGTCGGTTCTCCGGTTAGCTTTACGTCGGTCCCCTGGCCATGTCGGTATCCCTGGGAACGAAGCTGCAGATGCCGCGGCCAAGGCTGCGGTCCTCCAGCCTCGGACAGCTTCTTGTTGTTTCCCTTCGTCAGATTTTTGCAGGGTCATTTGTCGGCGCATTTTCTCGTTGTGGCATGCCGATTGGGCTGCCCTTACAGACAAGCTTCGGGCCTTGAAACCTCTTCCCGTGGCTTGGACGACGTCCTCACGCCCTTCTCGGCGGGAGGAGGTAGTTTTGGCCCGGTTAAGAATAGGACACTGCCGGTTCAGCCATCGCCATCTGCTGACGGCTGCGCCGGCGCCGTTCTGCCCATGTGGGCAATTGCTGACGGTCCGCCACATTTTAATGTCCTGTCCGGATTTTAACGCACTGCGTCTCGATCTTAACATGCCATGTACTTTAGATGCCGTTTTAGCGGATGACCCACGAGCAGTTGCTCGTGTTCTTCGTTTTATCAATTTGACAAACCTCTCTCAGGACATTTGATGATGCTGTTTTTTAATCCTATGCCTGTCAGTCTGTCTTTTATCGTGTTTTTCCTTTTAGTTGTTGTTTTAAACTTGTGCCTCGCGGTGCATTCTTAACGTCGTCAGGGCGCTAATGACCATTGAAGTTGTGCGCCCTAAAACCACAAAAAAAAAAACGTTCGCTCAGCTATGGCAAACTTGATAGCACGATAGCTAGCAAGCGACATACTTTTACAGGGTGTTTCAAAAATGACCGGTATATTTGAAACGGCAATAAAAACTAAACGAGCAGCGATAGAAATACACCGTTTGTTACAATATGCTTGGGACAACAGTACATTTTCAGGCAGACAAACTTTCGAAATTACAGTAGTTACAATTTTCAACAAGAGATTGCGCTGCGGTCTGGGAAACTCTATAGTACGATATTTTCCACATATCCACCATGCGTAGCAATAATATGGCGTAGTCTCTGAATGAAATTACCCGAAACCTTTGACAACGTGTCTGGCGGAATAGCTTCAGATGCAGATGAGATGTACTGCTTCAGCTGTTCAATTGTTTCTGTATTCTGGCGGTACACCTGGTCTTTCACGTGTCCCCACTGAAAGAAGTCACAGGGGTTCATGTCTGGCGAATAGGGAGGCCAATCCACGCCGCCTCCTGTATGTTTCGGATAGCCCAAAGCAATCACACGATCATCGAAATATTCATTCAGGAAATTAAAGACGTCGGCCGTGCGATGTGGCTGGGCACCATCTTGCATAAACCACGAGGTGTTCGCAGTGTCGTCTAAGGCAGTTTGTTCCGCCACAAATTCACGAAGAATGTCCAGATAGCGAGATGCAGTAATCGTTTCGGATCTGAAAAATGGGCCAATGATTCCTTTGGAAGAAATGGCGGCCCAGACCAGTACTTTTTGAAGATGCAGGGACGATGGGACTGCAACATGGGGCTTTTCGGTTCCCCATATGCGCCAGTTCTGTTTATTGACGAAGCCGTCCAGGTAAAAATAAGCTTCGTCAGTAAACCAAATGCTGCCCACATGCATATCGCCGTCATCAATCCTGTGCACTATATCGTTAGCGAATGTCTCTCGTGCAGCAATGGTAGCGGCGCTGAGGGGTTGCCACGTTTGAATTTTGTGCGGATAGAGGTGTAAACTCTGGCGCATGAGACGATACGTGGACGTTGGCGTCATTTGGACCGCAGCTGCAACACGGCGAACGGAAACCCGAGGCCGCTGTCGGATCACCTGCTGCACTAGCTGCGCGTTGCCCTCTGTGGTTGCCGTACGTGGTCGCCCTACCTTTCTAGCACGTTCGTCCGTCACGTTCCCAGTCCGTTGAAATTTTTCAAACAGATCCTTTATTGTATCGCTTTTTGGTCCTTTGGTTACATTAAACCTCCGTTGAAAACTTCGTCTTGTTGCAGCAACACTGTGTTCTAGGCGGTGGAATTCCAACACCAGAAAAATCCTCTGTTCTAAGGAATAAACCATGTTGTCCACAGCACACATGCACGTTGTGAACAGCACACGCTTACAGCAGAAAGACGACGTACAGAATGGCGCACCCACAGACTGCGTTGTCTTCTATATCTTTCACATCACTTGCAGTGCCATCTGTTGTTGAAAATTGTAACTACTGTAATTTCGAAAGTTTGTCCGCCTGAAAATGTACTGTTGTCCCAAGCATATTGCAACAAACGGTGTATTTCTATCGCTGCTCGTTTAGTTTTTATTGCCGTTTCAAATATACCGGTCATTTTTGAAAACACCCTGTATGTGGAAGAGAGTTGTAGACGCATTGAATTTTTTCGTTGCGTTTACAATACTCATTCACGGAAAAAGTTATCTCTGAACGACATTTTTTTTGGACGTAACTTTCATTGTATTAATTTGCAATTATTACTTAGATGTTTGGCAAATAAGTAAATAAGACTTTTGTTTCTTCTTCTTTCCTACCAAAACACACTTTACCGATGATGTAACACCAGAAAGTCTTGATAAACAACATTAAGCATTAGAAAATTGTACCTGTCAGGATAACTTTATCCTACTTTCCTAATTGGGTTTTGGGGTTCATTAGGGTGTTATAGAGGATATCTACTTCTATGTTTCGCATCTTGGCAGTTGTTCTTGATCGGAATTCAGGAATATTTACTTAGTCTTCTTTGGTGAAGAAGTTTCGGAAAACCGTGTTTGATGACAGTGCCACTAAAGCAGAGTTATTAGTGACTTCCCTCCTGTTATCGCGCAGTGAAGGTATTGACTGCGTCTTGCCACTGGTGTACTTCATGTATATTTCATTGTGGAAATTATTAAAAGCATCTCGCCTTGAAGTACGCGCCATATTTCGAACTTACGTAAAACTTTGCCAATCTTGGGGATTTTATGTTCTTTTAAGTTTGGAATGATTTTTTCGTTGCTTCTGCAACAGCGATTTAACCCGCTTTGTGTAGTATGGGGGATCAGTAACATCACTTATTAATATATGGGGTATATATCCCACAATTACTGTCGATACTCTCTCTTTGATATTTCGCATCTTTCCTACGTTTACGTGATCAGATCGGAAGGATTGGAGACTCTCTCTTAAAATACTCTTAACGCCTTTTTATCAGTTTTTTTAAATAGATGCACTTCGCGTTTCTTTTTGATGGTTGTAGGTGTTAAGATATTCAGCCTAGCAGCAACTGCCTTGTGGTCGCTAATACTGTATTCGTCACAACACTCACTATTTTCTGAGGATTATTTGTTGCTAAAAGGTCAAGTATGCTTTCGAAACCATCTACGCTTCGAGTGGGTTCATGAACTCATTGTTCAAAATAATCTTCTCGTTTTACCGAGGGCCCCCCTCCCCCCCGACTCAGTATTGGTAAGGGTCATACCTGGCAATCGGACTAAACTATCTTCTATTTCACACGAACTACCTACTTCAATTTCGCTACAAGGCAAACTACCTCTGACAGCAACTGTATTTAATCTACCCTTTCTGAACACTGTTAAATCGTCTGGAAAAATTTCGGCTGAACTTATGAGCGCGCAAATGAGAACGAGATGTTTAAGAGAATCGTAACTGGTGATGAGACGTGGGTATATGGTTGTGATGTTGAGACCAAGGTGTAATCCTTAAAACAGGTCGGCGAAAGATTCTGCAAAAACGAAGCCCGTCAGGTGAGATCAAATGTCAAAGCCATGACGATTGTCTCTGACTTTTGAGGATAAGTTAATCTTGAATTCGTACCACAAAGAAAACTGTTAATAGATGGTACTACGAGACATGTTGCGACGGTTGCAATAATATATGAGAAGGAAACGGCCTGAAATGTGGCGAGACAGTTCATGGCCCTTGCATCACAACACACCCACACAATCCTCCCTGTTGGTGCGCGACTATTGTACAAAAAAACGAAATCGCTGTGGTGCCTCATGCTCTGTACTCTCCAGACTTGCAGCTGTGGAGTTTGTAAACACAAAGTTGAGAACCACCCTTTTAAAGGATGATGATTAGCGATGAGAGATGACCTAAGGGAAAATTCAGTGTGCTTCGCGGGTTCCAGCATGGGCTTCGTGTCTATCTTGGCCACAATAATGCGTTCACTATGCTGTTTGTAGTAGCCTACCTTGCACTCCTATTTTTTTATTCATTATTAAACCTACTCCTGCATTACCCCTATTTGGTTTTGTATTTATAATCCTGTATTCATCGGACCAAAAGTCTTGTTCCTCCTGCCACCGAACTTCACTAATTCCCACTATATACAACTTAAACCTATCCATTTCCTTTTTAAAATTTTCTAACCTACCTGCCCAATTAAGGGATCGGACATTCCAAGCTCCGATCGGTAGAACGCGAGTTTCCTTTCTCCTGATAACAACTTCCTCTTAAGTAGTGTGGTACTGCATCATATTGTATAGTAACTATTGCTGGAGAAAACCGTTTCGACCACTGTTGCACCGGCCTTGTTTTGGGTCTACTGGTCACCAGCCAGAAGGAAGCCGCTGCACCTGTGGCCAAAACGTTGGTTTTCTCCAGCTGTAGTTTTTATTCCATATGACGCGGTACCACACCCAGAAAACTTTTATGTCGAGTGACTCTGGCCGCAGAAGTCTACGCAAAGGCCAGATTATTATTACTAAGAGCCTGTGAACGAGCATTCCGCAAACAGCGGTCGAATGTTCACCTGCTACTGTCCTGTGCATCTATGGAAACAGGTAGAAAAGTGAAACTATTATTCGGCGCTAAATGGTTGGACGTCCACTACTCGTCACAGAGCGGAGGTCTCGGAGGCTTGTCTGCTCTGTGACGGAGGCATCTCTGCCGAATAATCACAGAGCTAGTGCGTGCACACCGTACATTGTGGATGACTGCTGTGGAGCTCCATTTTCAACAACGTGTTTACTTGTTCTTTCAACAACGTCAGTTAAGACTGCAGTGGCTATGGAACCAGTGGGATTTGACCGTCGATCAGTGGAAATGTGTCGGGTTCTCCGGTGAATCCCATTTTTGCTACACTAGGTAGACTGTCGTCTCCACTAGCGCCGTCATCGACGTGAACGGTGACTCGAAACATAGCATAATACAGGGTGTTTATAAATGAATATCTGGGTTTTAACGCTTTATAAAATTTATTATATTAGACTTACAGTGTGAGCACCATTTTAAGTTCCTCTTTCATTTGACATACCATTTATAACTGTAAGGTTCTTGGTAAAACTGTTTGTCACACAGCACACACAGTCTATAGCCGAGTTCTTCCCAATCGTTGATAAGTGTGTCTTCAGTGATTGTAGCTACAGCTGCTTCAATCCAGTTTCTTAATTCAGGGAGATCTGCTGGTAGTAGAGGCATGCACACACGATCCTTGAAGCCCCAAAGGAAAAAAATCGCATGGCGTTAGGGCTGCTTTGCATGGCATCCACGTTCACCCGACCTGTCATTAGGCCCCTAGCGGCATATCCAGCAGTGAAGTTCAACCAATGATGTACTTCATTTTCCAGCACGATGGTGCTACACCTCACTGGCATAGTGAAGTTCTCTCCCTCATCTTCTTCTAACTGAGGGAAGAGCCATTGCTTTAGTGTTTCAAGGTAATAGGTACAAGTTACAGTAGGTTCGCCAAAAAAGAAAGACCAATAGACTTTCCGCCTGGATACGGCACAAAAAAGTATCTTTAGGGGACTCTTGTTACATTTGTACCACCTCATAAGAATTTTCTGAACCCCAGATGCGCACATTGTGAGTGTTAACACGTCTTCAGTGATGAATCGACCTTTCACCTTAGTGGACAACATGATCCAGAAAATCTTCATCGACATGAAACATTTAGTTTGCAAAGTTGGCACCTAATCCATGGTCTGCCGGCTTTAGAGCCTGTAATAACTGTAAACGATGAGGACATAGTTGTACGCGTTTTCTTAACATTCGTGGATGGTATCATCAGTTTGAAGATACCAGCTGCTCTGTAATCACCTCGAGGATCACAACCGAACTTAATCCGGAATGCACCTTGCACAGTAACTACAGATTCGGTCTTTGCAAACTGCAAAACGCAAAACGCTTTCTGTTCACTAGTCGCCATCTTCGCTACTACCGCTGTCTAACGGATTGCGGCGGAGACATTGGCACCAGTGCGCATTCTCAGCGCGCAAACAAGACTGTCTGAGTTGCTCTTTCATTTGACATATCATTTATAACTGTAAGTTTAATGTAATAAATATTATAAAGCGTTATAACCCCGATATTCATTTATAAACACCCTGTACTGCTCCCACGAGCCTACGTCGGACGAGGGACATTCCGTTCTGCTCTTGCATGCGATCTGCGGTAGCAACCAGACATATTGACAGTTGCAAACCACCTGCATCCCTTCATGCTTGATGTCTTCCCCGACAGTGAAATCTTTCAGCAGCATAACTGTCCGTTTCTTGGAGCCAGAACCGTGCTACAGACGTTGGAGGAAAATTATAGTGAAATAACGTTGTCTTGGCAACAAAATTCGACTGATGTAAATACTATGGAACCGGTCTCAGGTCGCTATCAGGCGCCATCACCGCGTACGCAAATCAGTGGCCCATTATCTACGCGAATTTCATGGCCTGTGCTTAAACATCTAATGCCACGTACGTCCATAAACCTACCAAGAAACGGGAACGAAATACATGGCTGATTCTGCTTACGAGGGATAAACAAGTGTAAGTAGGCTGTTTAGATTTTTATATTGGTAATGCCACGTAGCGCTCTGTATGAAAATCACTGGCTGTGCTGTGTGCAGTATGCTATGTAAGTAGGCTGTTTGTTTTCTTTATGTAAGTAGGCTGTTTAGATTTTTATATTGGTAATGCCACGTAGCGCTCTGTATGAAAATCACTGGCTGTGCTGTGTGCAGCCTGTGGCTAGTTTGCATTGTTGTCTGCCATTGTCTGCCATTGTTGTCATGAACTGCTATAGCTGGATGTGAAAGGCGCGTAGCGTTGGGCAGTTGGAGGTGAGCCGCCACCAGTGGTGGATGTGGGGAGAGAGATGGCGGAGTTTTGATAATTTGTAATACTGGATGTCAATTATGCATATTAAGGTAAATACAGTGTTTTTTCTCTATTAGAATCTTTCATTTGCTAACTATCCCTATCAGTAGTTAGTGCCTTCCGTAGTTTGAATCTTTTATTTAGCTGGCAGTAGTGGCACTCGCTGTATTGCAGTAGTTCGAGTAACGAAGATTTTTGTGAGCTAAGTGATTTCTGAAAGGTATAGTTTAATGTTAGTCAGGACCATTCTTTTGCAGGGATCTTTGATAGTCAGATTGCGTTGCGCTAAATAATATTGTGTGTCAGGTTAAGCACAGTTTTGTATAATTTATTCAAAGGGGACGTTTCACAAGGTATTAAGCTGGTCGTCATAATATTTTGTCAGCTTTAAATGCCAGTTCTCGAAATTTTCTCAATAGTGTTCCCCTCCATGGATTCCAGTCTGAGTTCCTGAAGCATCTCCATAACACTTGTGTGTTGTTCGAACCTACCAGTAACAAATCTAGCAGCCCATCTCTGAATCGCTTCAATGTCTTCCTTGAAGCCGACCTGATATGGATACCAAACACTCTAACAGTACTGAAGAATAGGTCGTACTAGTGTCCTACATGGCGTCTCGTTTGATGCCATTCATCACACAATTTGTAGTTAGTGTAAGTCATCTTGTATCATCCTACAGTTACTTAAGGTCGACACCTTACAGTACACCACAGTATCTTCAGCAAACAACCGCAGCCGGCCGCTGTGGCCGAGCGATTCTAGGCGATTCAGTCCGGAAACGAGCTGCTGCCACGGTCGCAGGGATGGCTGTGTGTGATATCGTTAGGTTAGTTAAGCTTACATAGTTCTAAGTCTTAGGGGACTGATGATCTCAGATGTTAACTCCCATAGTTCTCAGAGCCATTTGAACCAAACAACCGCAGATTGCCGTCAACTCTGCCAGATCATTTATGTAGATAGAGAATAACAGCAGTCAGTCATATCACACTTTATTGGGGCACTGCTTTGTTCCCCAAACAGTGTTCTGACTAGTTTGATGTGGCCCGCCATGAATTCCTCTCCTGTGCCAAATTCTTTATCCTGGAGTAGCACTTGCAACCTACATCCTCGGAGATTGGAGTATATCCAGCAAGTAGTTGGCCGCCTCTGCAGCTCTTGGCAGTTGGCCGCCTCTGCAGCTCTTGGCAGTTGGCCGCCTCTGCAGCTCTTGGCAGTTGGCCGCCTCTGCAGCTGCGATGAGGCCAGTGCAAGAGCTGCAGAGTCCTGTACCATACTATACCACAACACATGCACTAACAGTCGACCTTAACCTCACTGCTAGAGAAGTAAAAGTCTCGCTATGAACGATAATCTCATCGCAGTGTACTGACAAACGCCAACTTGGAATGCGAGTTAGTTACTAGTGCAGACCCAGCCTAGTCCAGCCACCCAACCACTGGCGCACTGAGACTGAGGTCAGAGGCGGCGATCTGAATACTTATTGTGAAGAGGATGATGGTGGCATGTTGCTTGCGAGTCTGTCTTTGGCCTCTCTTCTGATAGGCGCGCTTAATCCAGCGCAACCTTCTTGCTACATGGTTGCCGAACATTGTGATGGCAACACTTTACCCCAGCACATTTTTTTACCCTCCACAGCTCCCTCTAGTACCATGTAAGTTATTCCCTGTTGTCTTAACAGATGTCCTATCATCCTGTCACTTCTCCTTGTCAGTGTTTTCCACATATCCCTTTCCTCTCCAATTCTGCACAGAACCTCCTAATTCCTTACTTTACCAGTCCACCTGTTTTTAGACATTGCCTGTAGAACCACATCTCAAATGGTTAGATTCTCCTTTGTTCCAGTTTTCGCACAGTATTGTGCGCTAGCGAAACATGGACTGTCTTCGAACGTACATCCTCAGAAATTAAGGCCCATCTTTGACACTAGTAGACTTCTCTTGGCCAGGAATGCCCTCTTTGCCAGTGCTAGTCTGCTTTTGATGTCCTCCTTCCTCTGTCTGTCACTGGTTATCTTGCTGCCTAGATACTTGAATTCCTTAACTACATCTACTTGAGACCATCACGCCTGATGAAAGTGATGTGAAGTAGCAGAAATGACAGCAGCGACAAACTTGACGGTTTTATTCGATTTACTCCACTCCATATTATGTACTCATTAAACTGTTTACTACATGAAGATCTGAATGGAATGATTTTCCCACACTTTTCTTATGATATAGAACTTATTCAAGATACCAATGTCGTCAAAGTCTTCAAGCAACTCACATATTTGTTAACCTATTCCATATGCTCATATCATCTTTAACAGCCTGCAGTGGGACACCGTGTCAAACGCTTTCCGTAAATCTAGAAATGTAGAGTCTCCCCTTTTCTGCTAACTACGGATGTAGAGCAACAGACAAAGGCACACCACGGAAATCATGTTTTACCCCCAATGACAGTATGCCTAAATGTTGCAGACAATCCATTGAGACACGTCTCGTGTGTGGACAACCTCTGTCCCATGACAAAATGGCAAGTTATTGAGACAGTTCCCAGGCAAGCAAGATTCCCTGAATCTACCTCCAAAGATCATGTGTGGGTTCAGCTTGGACGTTAGTTATATACTTTTCTGAAGCAAGCTGGGAGGTACCGGCTTTGGGCTGGCTGGGCTGGGAAGGGTGTTACAGTCAGTGCCAGCATCCAGGCCACAGTGTTTGCAACGTCATGCTGATAAGTGGGCTTGTACGGCAGCGCTCTTTGCAAAATCAGGTCAAATTTTGAGTTACTGAAATAACGTCACGTACCCTCTCAACCGGTGAATTCCACATCATTCCCTCCTCTTCTGCGTGCTTCACCTCTTTTGTCAGGCAGTGTATCAAAAAAACTTGTGTGTGAGGTGAAGTCACACAACAGGCCGCCAAATTATACAGCGCTAATTAGCGCTCTTTTTACTCTTTCCATATCAAGCGGCGGACAAACCCAAAAAACGCTACGAATTACGTAATTAGTAAATTAATCAGGCAGTAGCTGTCAGCTAGCCCCAAAAATGTAGCAGCTCCCTCCAAAGAACTGTGCTTCTCAGGTTCCAGGCTTTGCCAGTTGCAGTTCCAGTTCCAGATTTCGTTCCCCGGCTCCAACGAGTTGCATCGTTAACGCTTTGTCTCTTCTGGAAAACATCTTTAACAGACGCGGCTCGTGAAACGGAATGTATTAAAATACATTTCTCAGTGCTGGATTACAGGATTTGAATTATCTGGGCGCATTTCAAATATTCCAACACTGATTTTGAAAACGTAACGGCCACTGCTAGGACTAAGACTTAAAATGCCCGTGGGGTCCAAATGGCAGAGCTTTGGGGGCCGTTTTGTACAGAGTACAGCTCAGAGGCTGTGTACCTTCAGCCTAACAGCCCTAAGCTACGTCTGCGTCATGTCTAAGTCACAAGCCGAACTTGGGAGACGGCATATGGGATTTCGTCCTAATTAGTAGAAGCCCATATTTGGTTGGTTTTGTATTATAAGTTACACACTTCGAATATATGCTGATTCAAAGCACCAGAACATATAGGATCTCTAGAATACGCGTCGGTCTTGCTAAGATTTCTTATAATCAAATACCATGTGACTTGTTTAATGACATACGAGCGACTAATGTCTTCAGGGGATCATATAAGTATGTGTGGAAAATTACAAAGGTGCAAACTTACAATGTCAGAGTTAAGTGGTTCGCGTCCTGCTCTCTCTAAACTTTTTTATTCATGTATTTTTAAAGACTCTGGTCTTTCCTTATTAATTTAATATCAGTATGTCCTGTTACATGAAGTGTTGTGTACAGACAATAGCGCTCTTTCTCTTAGTGATGAGTTTATTCCATTGTGTGAACACGCCGTGAAATATGGGCCAACGAACTGTAAGGTTATTTTCTAACCCACTCCCTGATTCGTTCGTTATTCAGTGTTAGTGATTTTTGGCTAACTTAACACTCATGGTTAATGGCAACATCACTGGTTTGTCGCGTAATCTCGTTAACACAGCGGACTGGAGACACACACACACACACACACACACACACACACACACACACACACACACACACACACACACGCACTCTGAAACGTCTCTAGTTTATAACTGAAAACAGGAAACACTAGTGCTTTATATGTTTGTTTCACCACGTGTTTAATAACATCTCTCCAAACGCCTCATATAGTATTGTTTATAGCGATAAAGTGTCGGAAAATCTTAAGATGGTAGATAAGAAATTGGAGTTCCATTTTAGTCTTATTTAGTAGTTGACTCTGAAACCGAAATAAGATACAGTAGGAAAACTTTTGACTAGAGTGAGTAGAAAACAGCCCCCATTGAAACCGTGCTACGCTACAGATCGGCCAGAGCTCTTAGCAGGAGACGAAGAGGCTGCGGCCGGTACTAACCGTGTCGTTGTCATGTCACTAAGCTGACATTGTGAGTAAAGGCACTGCACATTAACACAGGGTTAACAGTGTGAATAACGTGTTTTGTTAATTTCTGCCTTAATGCAGTCCTCGGACAGAGAAGGCCAAGAAATGCAGAGAGCTACAGTGCCTGCAGTCTGCTAAACTTTACGGCGCTCTGCGTTCTTGGAGAGCTGAGACACAGCAGGTGACTTTGTGTTATTTTTACGAAATTCCTTTAATGTGTTACGGTTATATACCTCCTTCGTGAGACGCCTGAGCAGCACCGCTAGGGGGAAGCTGCCAGCCGACGGCCACACCGCGGCAGATGATGCCGGTAGATAAGCCTGCGTCACTGATATTTTATTTTTTATCGATTGAATATTGTAAATCAGTTTTTCCTGTAACAATATACAATAATTAGTATTTGGCAGATAGAGCAGACTCTGCAGCTAGTCATTAACAAACTGACAGGATGGAAGTATTGAAATGGCTACACCCGATTATAGCAGAATGTTTTGTTAAATATTGTGGGTAATCACTTACGAATAACCCAAAAAAATTTATTCCCGTTTGACTCGTACAGTTTGATTTTCACCAGTAAGAGTCAAACCTCACCGATAGTGAAGTAATGTCAGTCAATGGTGTTGATAGATAATTCATATGTTTACACTACATTGAATTGCATGTATAAATAAATCAGAAACTCTGCCTACAGCCAAGTGTAGTATGCAATCATCAAAGGCATGCGCTATGCAGGGAAACAGCCCTGGCTGAGTTCGCAGAAGGCCTGGAAGCGCACTCTTGCGAGGATCCTTCCCGGGTGGTCAGGCTGGATTAGCCGCCCGCCCAGGGAGTCCACAACTGTTTCGTGGATACGTGTGTGGCGAGCATGGGACCCCAAGCTAGTGCAGCTCTTCCCCTTCCTGGTTGCATAACTTCCCTTTCCACATCGCTCCCTGTCCCCGATCCTCCTCCCACTTCGCCCCTTCCCCCTCCCCCCCTCCCTCCCTTCCTCCCTTTGGTAGTGTGTTTTGTGCCTACATCCGGAGACAGGTGCTTGTGACTGTAAGATGTGATTCCCCTTATTTTATTCTGTACTGGAAACTCTCACTTTCTACTTCGTCATTCTCTTTTCCTTCTTTCCTTTACCCCCTTCTACGAGGTGCCTTCAAGTTCTAAGGCCTCAGATTTTTTTTTCTAATTAACTACTCACCCGAAATCGATGAAACTGGCGTTACATCTCCACGTAATCGCCCTGCAGACGTACACATTCTTCACAACGCTGACGTCATGATTCCATGGCAGCGGCGAAGGCTTCCTTAGGAGTCTGTTTTGAGCACTGGAAAATCGCTGAGGCCATAGCAGCACGGCTGGTGAATGTGCGGCCACGAAGAGTGTCTTTCATTGTTGGAAAAAGCCAAAAGTCACTAGGAGCCAGGTCAGGTGAGTAGGGAGCATGAGGAATCACTTCAAAGTTGTTATCACGAAGAAATTGTTGTGCAACGTTAGCTCGATGTGCGGGTGCGTTGTCTTGGTGAAACAGCACACGCTCAGCCCTTCCTGGACGTTTTTGTTGCAGTTCAGGGAGGAATTTGTTCTTCAAAACATTTTCGTAGGATGCACCTGTTACCGTAGTGCCCTTTCGAACGCAATGGGTATGGATTACGCCCTCGCTGTCCCAGAACATGGACACCATCATTTTTTTCAGCACTGGCAGTTACCCGAAATTTTTTTGGTGGCGGTGAATCTGTGTGCTTCCATTGAGCTGACTGGCGCTTTGTTTCTGGATTGAAAAATGGCATCCGTGTCTCATCCATTGTCACAACCGATGAAAAGAAAGTCCCGTTCATGCTGTCGTTGCGCGTCAACATTGCTTGGCAACATGCCACACGGGTAGCCGTGTGGTCGTCCGTCAGCATTCGTGGCACCCACCTGGATGACACTTTTCGCATTTTCAGGTCTTCATTCAGGATTGTGTGCACAGAACCCACAGAAATGCCAACTCTGGAAGCGATCTGTTCAACAGTCATTCGGCGATCCCCCCAAAACAATTCTCTCCACTTTCTCGATCATGTCGTCAGACCGGCTTGTGCGAGCCTGAGGTTGTTTCAGTTTGTTGTCACACGATGTTCTGCCTTCATTAAACTGTCGCACCCACGAACGTACTTTCGACACATCCATAACTCCATCACCATATGTCTCCTTCAACTGTCGATGAATTTCAATTGGTTTCACACGACGCAAATTCAGAAAACGAATGATTGCACGCTGTTCAAGTAAGGAAAACGTCGCCATTTTAAGTACTTAAAACAGTTCTCATTTTCGCCGCTGGCGGTAAAATTCCATCTGCCGTACGGTGCTGCCATCTCTGGGACGTATTGACAATGAACGCGGCCTCATTTTAAAACAATGCGCATGTTTCTATCTCTTTCCAGTCCGGAGAAAAAAAATCTGAGGCCTTAGAACTTGAATGCACCTCATACATTGCAGCGTTTGAGAATCCTTTCCTTCTGTTTGTTCCGCCCTTTCTCTCTGCCTTTCCTCCCTTTCTCTTTCTCTCTCTCTCTCTCTCTCTCTCTCTCTCTCTCTCTCTCTCTCTCTCTCTCTCTCTCTGTGTGTGTGTGTGTGTGTGTGTGTGTGTGTGTGTGTGTGTGTGTGTGTGTGTGTGTGTGTGTGTCGGCCGACTCATTCATTCCCACGCATAACTGGTGACAGGGTATGCGTAATTCTCTGCCCTGGGTAGACAACCAGGGTTAGGGGGTATGTACGTGTCCTACTTCAGACCAGGCCCAGGGAGGGGTGATTACCAGAGTTGGCACCTTCAGAACGTGCTGATTGGTTCCTCTGTCCACACCTTAGGTCACACCTCCTGAGAAATGGATGCACACTCCTTCCTAGTTGGGGCCCTCTCTGAGGGCACTTACGCATTAGGTGATCAATCCGAGTCGCCGGTAATCACTGGGGATACATTCTCAATGGTTTCCTCTACTTCAAGTTATGCCCACAAGAGAAAACTAGATGGGTCTCAGCCAAGGACAGTTTGTCCATCAGTGTCAAAGTTCCCAGTTGTTTCTCGGTCTGACCAGGTAAATACTTCTCCACAGTCAACCTTTTCATTATTCAGAAAGGTGTCGCAATTGCAGGCCCTGTAATGTCTCGTTCAAAGTTACGAAATGGTACCTTGTCGTTAGAAACACACAGTGCCTTCCAGGTGCATAAATTGCTTCGAACTACGCTGGTGCGCTTCCACCCGAACAGGGAAGGTGTGCAGCATACTTCACTCATTGTGCGGGCTGGTGTATACAAGATCACTCGATAGATTATCCAATGAGGACATTCAGAATTACCTGGCATAAAGGCCATACATCGAGTAATGAAAAGGGTTGGAAAGCAATTGGTACTCTTCAAATTTGACAGAGTTCACCTTCCATCGAACATTAAAGTGGGATATGAGAATTTCAGTTCGCCCTTACACCCCCAAACCTATGTGTTGCTATCGGTGTCAGAGGATTAATGAAACCAGGCAGTCGTGTTCCAATATCGCCAAATGCATAACCTGTGGCATGGATGCCCCTGAGGGTGATTGTCTACCCCCCCCCCCCCACCACCACCACCACCCCCCCCCCCCCTCGCTGCATCAACTTTACGGGCGACCACGCTGTTTCCTCTATAGATTGCCCTATTTTTAAAGATGAACACATTATTCACAAAATCAGAGTGAAGGAAAATGTGACTACCTTTGCCGTGCTCCCAGTGGGTAAATAAAGCATTGTCCTCGCCTCTCCTTGACCTCCCAAGAAGTTAGGAATGCAGACTTGTGATATCGCCTTTAGCGCCCTGGTCGTCAGATGCGCAAGCCCAAAGATCGCCCATTCAACCTCCCACTATCACCAGCCTACTCTGACTCAACTTCCCTCGGCTTCTGCTAAACCATGGGCCACAAAATCGGATGCCTGGACTTCCAAAACTAGAGCCTCCTTTGAAGATTTTTTTTTTTTCGTACCCAGACCTCACAACCCTCCACTCCTTCAACTCAACGTCCTGCTTCCAGGAAGGCTCGGAAGAAACACAGTCCACTAGATCTAGAACTACTTAAACATGACATCACACACATCCATGCCCGAGGCAGGATTCGAACCTGCGATTGTAGCACCAGTGCGGTTCCGGACTGAAGCCCCTAGAACTGCTTGACCACAGCGGTCGGCTGACTGAAATTACGGCTTGAAATTTATCCAGATTTTCTAACCGCAACATGTTTCAACTCTACGTTCTTTTGTCACTCGGACACCGAGAAACACTGTTCAAACGTCAGAAATTTGTGGATTATCTTGAGCTTGGTTCATCGAATTTTAACGAAAGATTTGGGAATGAACAACGGTCTGTGGACACGAGCTCTAGAATGTTTTTCAACATTTTCGTCAATTCGAGCAGTTGATGGACGTCCAGGACGAGGTTCGTTATCAGTCGACGTGTCGCCAGTTTTAAATCGAGCAAACCAGCTGAACACTTGAGTTTATCCAATAGCGTCATCTTGGTAAGCCGTTTTCAGCATTAAAACAGTTTCAGCGGCATTTTTACAGCGCCAACAAAAACAATCGCTACAGATGAACAGAAAAAGCCACGTCGATAACATAGGCGGCACTGAACTGGCAGTGTGTTGCGTTATACGCGCCTAGAGGCAGAAATGCGTCCAGGGCAGACGGCGTTGTGTACCCAGTTGCACCCCATACCATAACTGCATGTGTTGGGCCCGCATGACGGTGACGAATGCAGTTGCACGTTACGACAGCCTCGACAAACGGACATGTCCATCTTGAGACAGCACGTAGTCTTTCAGGTGAGTCACGGTTCTGAGTCGTCATTGTTCGTGCGACTGCAGGCGTGCCTCTCTCTGCTGGTGCGTCAAGGGAAGCCGCAATAGAGGTGTAAAGTCTCCTTACATCCTGCCTCCCCTGTCTCTGCCGCTACCATTGCAGCAGCTCAACTTGCCGCAACGGAGACGCAGGAGAACACAGCGGTTGAAGAGAGCAGCTTGGGTTTCCACTAGCCTGACGTGCTTTCAGTCTGCAGCGCCTGAGAACAGGTTGCTCTTTCAGTCCACCGTGACCACAGAATAACCAGGCATGTGCCGGCCAGGGTGGCCGAGCGCTACTAGGCGCTACAGTCTGGAATCGCGCGACCGCTACGGTCGCAGGTTCGAAACCTGCCTCGGGCATGGATGTGTGTGATGTCCTTAGAACTACTTAAACCTAACTAACCTAAGTTCTAGGGGACTGATGAGCTCAGAAGTTACGTCCCAAAGTGCTCAGAGCCATTTTTTAACCAGGCATGTGTTTGCGTAGATAGGTACACTGCAACTCATTTACCATAACTATGCGAGCAGCAAAATGAACAAACCGAACGACCAGCATATTGAGGAGGAATTAAGAACTGGGCTCTGATTCGTCACTGGCATATATTCACTAAGTCCAGCAGTGGAAACGTTTTTGTGTGTTTGTGTAAAAAGTTACCAACTGACATGCACTACGAAACCTACCGACTCCTTTGTTAAGACGTACTTGTCAATTTCACCAGAATACTCGAGGTCCTCGAATGAGTGACAGCCAGCTTCGTTCTCTTTTAAAATATTTATGGTCTGAGGAAACTGAAGTGTGTGAAAATCTGTACTACGGACTGGAGACCATTTAGCAGTCCATAACCTTTCTAAATTTAGGGCAAATATTGATCGACATTTTATCCGTATTTCACTCAGTGGCTATTAAAAACCACATTCTGTTGGTCTTTCAGCTTTCTTCGCCTTATGTTGCATACTAAGCTTTTCTTTCATACTAAAACGCATACTTTAAAGAGGTTTTTCAGGTCTTATTGATCTATAGTTTTTCCTAAAATGATTTCCGGAATTAAGAATGAACTGTTTTGGCCACTAACACTTGCAGGAAAAGGTAATTGAAAACACATTAAAGAAACGTTTCAGAAATAAAGTTTCTTTGACCTAAGTTGGCGTTGCACTTTAACAGAAGTCTTCTGGTTCATACGCGCAAAGGATATCGACGTCGAGATGTTTCTGCTTATTACAGAAGAAATGCGTTGGAAGTGGCCTGATGATGGTTCGAATTGAGAACAGCCAGTACTAGTGGATAGACGGTGAAGTTGAGAGAACACCGTTCCTATTGAAATAAATAAATCCCGAAATAGAATGCTGCAGAGTGAAAATTTCAGTGTGCGCACTGATATGAAACTTCCTGGCAGATTGAAACTGAGTCTCGGACCGGCACACAAACTCGGGACCTTTGCCTTTCACGGGCAAGTGTTCTACCAACTTAGCTACACAAGAACGACTCACGCCCCCGTCCTCACACTTGCCCGCGAAAGGCAAGTCACGAGTTCGTGTCTCGGTCCGGCACACAGTTTTAATCTGCCAGGAAGTTTCAATCACGAAGTATGCAACAAAGAAGAGGACAAATAAAATAAATTTTCTGGCCTAAAATGTACGAAAATGAATATATATTTCACTGAGCCGCGTTTTGTGACGCTGTGCTTTTTTTTTAATCCGTTAACATTCGATCCCTCGTCATAACACTACGATGGACGCGTACATACAAAGTGCTACGAAGCGTTGCACAAGGCGAAGACGGGCAGGCAAGGAAGACAACTGTAGCCTGCTTGCGTTGGGCGTAGCTTTGCCTGAATGGGAGCAAAGCAACCTGCCTATTCTGCTGCAAACGTGCTCGAGCTTGCCTACCTGGCTAACAGGCAAGCATGGGCAGGTTACAAGCGGACTGTGTACACATCTGGGCCGGAACCGTGATCTCCTCGCCGACAGCTTGTGCTGCTCCACACGTCGCCGTGCTGACACTGTGGATACTTGCTACCGCAGACGAGGCCATCTTTAACGTGTTTTTGCATGAACTGTTCTCAGTGAACATCGTAAACAAGATGAACAATAGAGCCCGCTTACCCGATCGCCGGCGTCGGACATGTTGACATCAAGTCAGTCGGGATGCTCCACTAGTAAAGCGTCTGGATTGGTGACGATCTTCAGCTTCGAATGTATTCTCCCAAAGCAAATTAAGTTCTTCATAGTGAAACTCACGAAATATCTGCATATGTCTACCAGTTTACGAAGAAAGAAGTTATGCTAGGTGCCGCACCGTAACTAAAATCCACACTGAAAAGCAACTGGTGTATAGTTTGCCTCCACTCGGCCCATCACAAGAGAACTAGAAAGAGTCGAGACAGATGACTCCCCGATACTTTCAACACCGCATAAGAAAATGCCCAAAAGATCTCAGGAAGTTATAAGTAATAGCTTTCAGAGGTGAGGGGCCACGGTCAATCTGTAAAACTACTGCTTCCTGACGTTTCGTTGCCAACTGTGGGCAACATCTTCAGAGGTGAGTCAACGATTGGCTGCCAGGCCGTGGAGGTCCCGTTTATACAGAGCACATCGAGGGCACCACGATACGTCGTGTGGTGGACCCGACAGTAAGTCTGTCATATGTTTGCTGCAATCTATTGCCTTTAGATAAGAATAATGATGTAAGTCAGAGACAAAGTCGACCGCCATATATTACCTAACTTTAAGCATTTCTTCATACAATATAAGCTTTCACGGCCGGTATTGTCTTCACTTAAAACTTCCGGGCTGATAGGCCGTGGTCGAAGTATAAAACACTCTCCTGACGTTTCGTCTCCGACTGCGGGAGACATCCTCGGAGGTAAAGCGGCGAACTGCGAAGAGAACTCGACGAAGCGCTGATTATATAGGCAGTACAGAGGGCGCCACAGTCGATCACGTGGCGTCGGTGGTCTCTGGTAATGCCAACATTCTCGATTGAAAGTAATCGATCGTCACGCTTGCGGTGCAACGCTGACATCCAAATTTTATCCAGTTTAACACCTTCGTCTTTCCTGTTAAAATTATTACGATGTTTATCAATCTCGATAGCCTCTCTATACAAGCGTGCATAATAATGCGAGGTTTTTGATAAGACGCTCGTCTCGCTGAATTTTATTTCATGATCACCTTCCTGGTAAACATGTTCCACTACGGCCGATTTATCCGTGTGACCCAGGCGGCAATTCCTCTTATGTTCAACAAGACGGGTGTTCACACTTTGTGGTACCGATGTAAACCTGTCCACAACTACAACGAATTTTATATACCCCCGGTGTAGCCAAAGGGTCTCGTGCATCTTTTGCCGACCTTAAAAATTCTTTTATTTGTCTGGTGGGTCTGAAAATAGTTTCCACCCCATGCTTGCCTAAAACTTTCCCAATGCGGTCTGTGACCTTACTAATGAACGGAAGAAAAACTTTGCCCTTGGACGACTGTTGTTCGTCGTTACTCCTGATTCTCTGCCTAGAGCGAAGTGCTCGATCTATATCCTTGCTAGAATAGCCATTCTTCACGAACGTTGACCGTAGATGTTCAATCTCATCTTTTAAATAAACAGGTTCACAAAGTTTGTACGCCCTGTCTACCAAAGTTTTCATTACACCTCTTTTTTGTCTAGGGTGGTGGTTTGATTCTTTGTGTAGATAACGATCAGTATGTGTAGGCTTTCTATGCACCTTATGGCCCAACGTTCCGTCCCGTCGTTTAATCACAGACACATCCAGGAAGTTCAATTGCCCATTCCTTTTCGTCTCCATAGTAAATTGGATTTTCGGATTAACGCTGTTTAAATGTGTCAGGAAGGCATCCAACTCCTCTGCTCCGTGTGTCCATACTACGAACGTGTCATCGACGTAGCGATACCATCTGGCTGGTCTCTTACTGGCAGTCTGCAACGCCCGTTGTTCAAAAGTCTCCATAAATAAGTTAGCCACAGCAGGACTGAGAGGACTGCCCATAGCCACCCCGTCAATCTGTTCATAAAAATTATTATTGTATTGAAAGTAGGTTGTGGTGAGGCAGTGTCGGAATAATGTCACAATATCGGTAGGAAAAATATCCGCTATGCATAAGATAGCTTCGTTTACCGGAATCATGGTAAATAACGACACAACGTCAAAACTGATGAGGATATCATCCGGGCTCACGCTCATTTCCTTTAACTTGTCAATGAAATGAGCTGAATTTTTAATATGACTGTCCGTCCTACCAACATAAGGCTGCAGCATTGAGGCAAGGTGTCTAGCTAACTCGTGTGTTGGTCCGCCTATAGCGCTGACTATTGGCCTCAACGGAATCCCAGGTTTATGAACTTTGGGTAAGCCATAAAGTCTAGGTGGATATGCTTCTGTTTTACAAAGCAGCTTCTTATTGTCGGAGCCAAATGAAGACGTTTTCACCAGTCGATTTGTCATTCTTAAAATGTTAATGGTCGGATCTTTCTGGAGTTTTTTGTAATTGGAGGGAACTAAAATGTCATTGATTTTTACATGATAGTCCTCACTGTTCAGTATGACGGTGGCATTACCCTTATCTGCATTAAGAACAATAATGTTTTTATCTCCATTTATATCCCTCAGCGCCTTCCTTTGAGTCTGCGACAAATTACTTTTAGGTGGCTTACACGTACGTAAAATCCTAGCCGTTTCCATCCTAATTACGTCAGCGGACTGCTGTGGCAGCTGACGGATACCGGCCTCAATATTTGCTACAATATCCTCTGTGGGTACGTTTTGGGACGTCACAGCAAAATTGCCTCCTTTCGCTAGTACAGAAATTTCAACTTTTGACAAATCTTTAGCAGACAGGTTACAAATAAAAAAAAATGTTTTGCATCACTCCGGTTCCCAGAACTCCTTAAGATAAACGTTGATTGTAGATATTAAGTCAGACACTCCCTTCGTCTGTACAGATGTCACTGAACCCGCCCAAAGATGTAAACAACCATGCATGAGCAGCACCTATTAGACGGAGGGATTCCGACAGCCGATCAGTTCATTCCATCAGGAAGGAGGTACACGCCTCGTGTTGTCCGTAGTTCAACCATGCCTAGACGGTCAACACCGCGGTTCCATCGCGTCCGCATTGTTACTTTGTGCCAGGAAGGGCTCTCAACAACGGAAATCTCCATGAGTCTCTGAATGAACCAAAGCTATGTTGTTCAGACAGGAACTGTCGATGTCACGCCTCGCTCAGGCAGCCCAAGGGCTACAACTGCAGTGGATGACCGCCGTCTACGGATTATGGCTAACCCTGACGACAACGCCACAATGCTGAATAATGCTTTTCGTGCAGCCACAGGACGTCATGTTAAGACTCCAACTGTCCGCAATAGGCTGCATGACGCGCAACTTCACTCCCGACGCCCATGGCGAGGTCATCTTTGCAACCACGACACCATGCAGTGCGGTACAAATGGGCCCAACAACATGTCAAGTGGACCACTCAGAATTGGCATCACGTTCCCTTCAACGATGAATGGTTGAAGGCATATGCGACAGACAGTCGTCGGAGACGTGTTTGTGTCGAAGGCGTTCAGCCTGACCGGGTTGCCTCCACTGTCTAGCGAGTGCAGCAAGGTGGAGGTTCTTTGCTCTTTTGGGGTGGCATTATGTGGGGCCGACGTACGCCGCAGGTGGTCATGGAAGGCGGCCTAACGGCCGTGCGATACGTGAATGAAATCCTCCGACCGACAGTGCAACCACATCAGCAGCATATTGGCGAGGCATTCGTCTTCATGGACGACAATTCGCGCCCCCCCATCGTACACATCTTGTGAATGACTTCCTTCAGGATAACGACAGCGACCAGCATGTTCTCCAGACATGAGCTCTATCTAACCTACCTGGGATAGATGGATAACGGCTGTTGATGGACGACGTGACTCATCAACCACTCTGTCCCACGGCGATTTGGCGTAGATCCATCAGTCTTGACCAACAGTGCCTTGATGAACTAGTGGATAGTACGCCACGACGAATACAGACAAGCATGAACGCAAGGTGACGTGCTGCTTGGTATTAGAGGTACCGATGTGTACAGTAATCTGGACCACCACATCTTAAGGTCTCGCTTTATGGTGGTACCACATGCAATGTGTGGTTTCCATGAGCAATAAAAAGGGAGGAAATGATATTTATGTTGATCCCTATTCCAATTTTCTGTACAGGTTCCGGAACTCTCCAAACCGAGGTGATGCAGGTGCAATTTTTTTTATGGTGTATTAAAATTGTGGCGTTTCTGTAGATTCTCAGTGTGTGCGTAATAATGCGATGTCCTGGCTAACACGCCCGTCTCACTAAATTTTTTTCATGATCACCGTCTTTAAAAACATGTTTCGCTACAGCTGATCTGTCGGTATCTCCCAGTCGACTGTTCATTTTGTGTTCGTTTAAGGGCGTATTGACATGTCTTTACGTTGTTCCAGTATGAACCTTCCCACAGCTACACGGGATTTTATACACCCTAGGACTCGCTAAGGGGTGTCATCCGCCAGTCTTAAATACTCACTAATCTTCTTGGTGGGTCTAAAGATGGTTTCAAATTGGCCAGAACTTTCTCAGTACCGTCGGTAATATTGCTAATAAAGGGAAGAAAAACTTTTCCCCTGACAGTTGCTGAATGTTGTCACACTTTTCTTCTGGGACAGAGTGCTCGATTTATCTGGTTGTCAGCGTATCCATTTTTTCTTAAAAGACGTTCGCAAATTATTTGGTTCATCTTGGAAATAAACTGTCTGAGATACTATTAGCTCAGTCCACGAATGTTTCAATGACACCTCTATACTGCCTGGGCTGATGGTTCGAACCCTTATTGAGGTAACGGTCGGTGTGTGTATCCCGTTTAATTAGGGATACATCCAAAAAATTAAGTCGCCCCTAGCTCTTTTTCTCCATAGTAAATTGTATCTTTGGATTGATACTATTTAGGTACACCAAGAAACCATACAATTCCTCTTCACCGTGATTCCATACTACAAAAATTCGCCTACTTACCGATACCACTTTAAAGGGCTTTTAGTGACATTTCCATGAATAGATTAACAAGAGCTGGACTCAGAGAGCTGCCCGTGGGCCACTCTTCATCACAACGCTAACATTACCCTTACCAACAGTAAGTACAATAATATTCCTGTCGGCATTAATCTCCCTCAACGCCTTCCTTACTCCTTGAGACAAATTACTGCTAGGTGGCTTATCTTCACGTATTATCCTGGCTGTTTCCATCCTGATCTTATCATCGAAATGCGGTGACAACTGGAGAATCTCGGCCTCTATATTAGCTACAATATCCTCAATGAAAACCTTTGATGGAGTTATTGCAAAATTTCTTTCCTTTCAAGAGGACTGAAATTTTTTCCTTAGATAATTCCCCTCTCAAAAAATTAATCACCACACAGTAATCATCTGTAACTCGCGTTTGCTGTCTGTCCTACTAATAGGCAGAGAAGTAGTTCGAGAATTCACAGAAGACACTTCCACACTCAGTTCCATAGATCTAAATGTTAGCCTGTCCACCTCATTCCAGTCACAAAACTGCATTGCATTGCTAATAAATAAGTCGTTGACTCACCTCGGAAGATGTTGCTCGCATTTGGCAACGAAACGTCAGGAAGTAATAGTTCTACAGTTCGACCATGGCCTCTCAGCCCTCAAGTTTTAAGTAATGGAAAGCCTCCACCTTGGATGGCCAGTTTAGACAGCTTTAATGAGCATGCTGTTCCCCGTGTGCTGAATAATTTCTACACTGCAAATGAAACAAGGCCCACTTTGAAGATAGCAGAGTTTAAATTTTCGAGGAAGTATAAACACACTTCATAAATTCTTCGCAGTCTGCCGTTTTCTTCCATCTAAAACCTAAACAGCCGAAACGCTCTCCAGACACGAAGTAATATCAGGGCACAACGAATTCCTTACTTAAAAAGTATCCGACAGGGCAGACATGGGTGTCGTCTACATGGAAGAGACAACCACTTATCGGTCCGGAGCTCATGACCACCGACCTAGTATCGACATAAACCCGATCAGGCCATAGCATTGTCATCTGGCGAGGAGTAACTGCTAGTCAATAGCATCGGTAAGCATGCAATCTTTGTGTAGAATGGGGAAGGCGCGCGATCTATCTGCGTTTGACCGAGGGCAAATTCTGACGGCCTGGAGGTTCTAAAAGAGCATTTCGGAAACTGCACGACTTGTGGGTGTTAGAGTGCCCGTGGCGTCTTCAACACGTGGCGAAACCGAGGTGAAACCGCGTCCACACGTCGTCAGCTTGGGCGGCCACACCTCATTACAGATGTTGGTAGTGAGCCCTCCTTTTAAAGGTGAGCAATACTTCAGGGATCGTTCCTAAATAAACAAATTAATGGCAACAAAACGCCCTTAAAGGGCTAGCTGATGTTTCAGTATTCGGTAAACCATAATTCACATCTAACTAAGCGAACACTAAAGTACGATTATTCCACTGAAAAGTTCTGGGAATACAAGGTGCTTCAGTTGTTCTTTCATTTCATGTATTATTTACAATTGTAGGTTGAAATAATAAATGCTGCAAAGCCTTAAACACTGTTTCAAAAAGGAATATCAGTTTTTCTTACAGATGCTCATGTCGACTCCGTTCGTCACACGGCACACAACGAGGCGATAGGAGAGTTATTCCAAAACCTTGACCACAATGACCGGAGTAATGGTTGCGACAGCTGCTCCAATTCTATTTCTTAATTCGGGTAGATAAATTGGAAGCAGAGGCACATACACACGATCCCTTGCGAACCCCCAAAGGTAAAAATCGCATGTTGTCAGATCGGCTGAACACACAGGCCACACGAAACAAGCTCTGTCATACGACCCCTTGCGGCAAATCAGCGGCCGTTAACCAATCGCTTACTTACACCTGTGAGGCGGCGGACTAAATTCGGTGGTTCGCATCCTTCAAATTGTGGAAACAACAATAGTTCTAGCGCACCAACATAAGAAACCCCAATTAGAGTTACTACACCGAAAAAGGAAAGTACCTAAACTTTCCGCCAGAATATGGCACACAAAACATTCAATTCAGGAGAGTCTCGTTGCAACTGTACCATGTCGTGGGGATTTGCTTACCCCGGTTGCGAACATTACGTGCCGACTTCACAGCCATGCATTTCGTTTGCAAACATTTACTGGATTGTGTCGTCTTCACTGATAAATCGGCGTTTGACGTAATTGGAATTAATGTCAACACACGTAAACAGTAGCCTGTAGACTTTAGAGCTAGTAACAACTGAGAACGACGCACTTGTTAGCTTTCCTTAAAGTCTCCTCATGGACGTCACCGGAATTGCTAATCCACGAATAACGTTCTCAACTTATTTCATGGGGCTACGATTGAAAGAGTCTCTCCCTCGTTCAACACGATCCTCAGTCACGGAAGACGAAGGAAACAGCAAACGCGAATGCGCACAGGTATACGAACAAAATTGTTTGAAATACTCCTTCATGTGATGTGTTATTTTTATAAAAATAAGTTCAATGCAATAAATCCTTACAACTCCGATACTCGTTTTGAAACAGCCGGCACGTTCACCGAGGCAAGCTGAAAAAAATCTTTATCGTCAACACGGTGCGAATCTCAAATGAAAATCAAAATCGTAATGGCTGTTAACCAGCCTAGCAGCTAGCGGCTGTTAATTGGTACTTTTTCCATAAAGGTCACCGATTTGCATTTTTTTCTCTTCTTCCTTTCCTAATTTACCTGCACGAAAGTTTGATTCTCGTTTAATCGTATTACATTTTCCATTTCACGTTTCGGCAGAATTGCCCGTCAGGAAACGTGCCGGAGATAACGGGCCTTCCATTGCGGCTTTATTCAAAGCTCGCTTCTAGGAAGCACCTGGCTATCCAAATTCCGATGTCCGTTACCAGCTCCACACCTGGCGCTCTCTGTAACACGACCTCTTTATTCTTCGTTCTTTATTTATGTGTAATGCCGAGAATTCAGATTTGTATTACAACTGGTCGATATTATCCCCTGGTGGAATTCGACTGTCAGCAACAAAATTTTGTTCCCCATTTAGCGGACTACACGCGAATTGAAGTTACATAGAACAACACATCTACACTACTGCATGAAGACGTCATGTAAAAATCTGAAGTATACCGGTCAGGTACCTTTCGACATTTTTGGTATCAAAATCAAACAATCTCTAATAAATGTTTGGACGGACATAGGCTAATATTTTTTAATTATATGTGGTATGTAAACACATATATAACGATATCTGAAGAGGAAACGTGTTAGCAAAAATCTCGAAAAGTTCTTGGCCAATTTACTTAGTTATTGGATTATCATGCAAATTTTCTGTTTGAAATACGAAGAAAATAGGTCAACATGTCTTCAAGATGTTTGCTAACGTCGTTTCCACTATAGATGTGTAGACTATGCCATCCTAGATTTGTACACAATACAATTATTAACATTTGGAAGGACATTGTGTGCGTGTGTGCGTGTGTGTCCTCGCCAATGGTGGCAACCGGAGCTGGCACACGGAGACAGTTTTTGATTGGTACCTCGGGCGGCGCTTTGCTATTTGGGTTGCACTTGCGGTTGGTGGTTAACTTCAATCTCCACAGCGGATATGTGGCGGCCTGAGCAACAGGATTCATGTTCGGTGTCAGCGTATGACGGTTCTGGTACAAAGTTCCAGGTTTGCTGTTCCTAGCTATTGTTCGTTGTGGAGATCAGCCTGCAAGACGTACTCTACAAATGGAGTTGCCTGTACTCTTTGAGATGGCCGTGGTGGCCGAGCGGTTCTAGGCGTTTCAGTCCGGAACCGTGCGACTGCTACAGTCGCAGGTTCGAATCCTGCCTCGGGCATGGATGTGTGTGATGTCCTTAGGTTAGTTAGGTTAAAGTAGTTCTAAGTGTAGGGGACTGATGACCTCGGATGTTAAGTCCCATAGTACTCAGAGCCATTTGAACCAGTACTTGTACTCTTTGCATGGGGACAAGCGTTTACAGCAGTGGGCGTCAAGGAAGGACGTAGCCTTGTTGAAATTGTACAGCTACTCGTTGTATTCAGTAACGCATGCATTGACAGGCCATCCAACTTTATTGAAGTGCAGTATTTAACTAAAGTGTATGTATGTATGTATGTATGTATGTATGTATGTATGTATGTATGTATGCATGCATGTGTACGTCACTACTTTGTTTGTGCTGTCACACGTCTTCCGTCCACATTGGAGCACCTAAACCTAATACGATGCATGTGAACTGACTGTTCTATCCCGACAGCGTGTACAAAAAGTCAGTATAAATTTGAAAACTGTACCTCTCTATCTACATAATTCCGTGATTTATTCAAATTGACACACATGCTTGGAATAAGGGGTTTTATTAGAACCAAAAAAATACAAACGTTCAGAAAATGTCTGACAGATGGCGCTTTATCTGATCAGAATAGCATCACGAAGTAAGACAAAGCAAAGATGTTCTTTACAGGAAATGCTCAATATGTCCACCATCATTCCTCAACAATAGCTGTAATCGAGGAATAATGTTGTGAACAGCACTGTAAAGCATGTCTGGAGTTATGGTGAGGCATTGCCGTCGGATGTTGTCTTTCAGCATCCCTACAGATGTCGGTCGATCACGACACACTTGCGACTTAAGGTAACCCAAAGCAGGGACAGAGGTCTGGGGACCTGGGAGGCCAAGGATGACGAAAGTGGCGGCTGAGCACACGATCATCACCAAACGACGGGCGCAAGAGATCTTTCATGCGTCTAGCAATATGGGGTGTTTCTTCCTTTTTTTTTTTTGTTCCAATAAAACCCCATGTCATTCCAAGCATGTGTGTCAATTTTTATCTCTCTATCTACATTGTTACGTAGTTTATTAAGTTTACAAATTTATACTGACTTTTTGATCACCTGGTATATATAGGGTGGTCCATCTCAAAGTTTCGGATGAGATTATCTCGGAAACTATGCATAGAGTAAAAATAGTGGGTAAGACAAGTTCGTACGCTCCAAGGGGGATATTAACGTTTTTATGGAGAATCCAAATTTTCAATAAAAAAGTGGGGGTTACCATATAAAAGTTGACCCCGTCCCATCCAAGTTGGCGGGGGCTAGGTCACGTGTAGTATCATTTAATGTCCCCCTTGACATATGGCGCTGAAATCGAGAAAAATTAAAATTGGGGAAGAAATCCGATTTATCTAGAATGATCCAAGAAGGATGCATCAAATCGATACAAAATGTGCACCAATTCTTTCATTACGCCAAATTAAGCTATTTTTTATACAAAATGTGTGCTACCCGCCACAGGTTTTGATGGAGGGAGGCGGAATGGCATTAAAATATCATTAGAGAACTCTTCAAAATTGCATTTCTCACCCGACTGTGAACTATGGCTCTGTATAGAGGTCGGTGCAGTGCAGTGCAGTGCAGTCAGACGTCACTAGATAGCTGCTCGCTACCGTCCGGAGAGAAGCTCAGAGATTTGGCACCGTTCTGAACGCGACGCTGAAGCGAAGGGCGTGGCGGAAAGCCGATCGGGAGAGCTTGCTCTGCCGACGGCCCCATCCGGCCCCCAACCTAGATGGACCGGCTGCGTGACCCGGAAGTCGAGGTGGCCGATTTCCTGGTTCAAAATGGCTCTGAGCACTATGGGACTTAACATCTGAGGTCATCATTCGCCTAGAACTTAGAACTACTTAAACTTAACTAACCTAAGGACATCACACACATCCGTGCCCGAGGCAGGATTCGAACCTGCGACCGTAGCAGTCACGCGGTTCCGGACTGCAGCGCCTAGAACCGCGTGGCCACCACGGTTTTCCTGGGACTAGAAGACGAGCGCAGAGTGTCGGATCGCCGCCCGGCGGAAGGAAGGAAGGGAGATGAGACGGCGTTATGCGGCCAATGCCTCGGCGGAGGCCGCAAGAAGCGGGGAACTCGCCGCCCGGGTATACCGGCGGATACGGCCTGTCCGCTCCGGGAAGACGGCGGAAGACAACACTGATCGGTCGGGTAGCTGTTAATGCGACTTGGACCTCGGTCGAGGAAGCTAGTTGCGTGGGGAGTCGCCGACCGGGGAGGTAACACATTACCGGCGGCCACACCCTGTCCGCAACCTACAGCAACCCGCTCCCAGAAAAGGAACAAGATGAAGCAGAAGCGCACCATTAATATCGCAGGAGGCTTGCGCTCATACGCAGTAACGCGCGCACTCTACGTGGGCGGACCAAAGAACACCACAGCCAAGATAGAGACACCCGAAAGGGTAACATCGCCCACTGAAGACCCAGTCGGGTCACGAAAGCAGATAAAAGACGTCTTCGCGGACACCGTTCAACGGACGGCCCAGTACATGCCGGGGAACGACGGAGAGGAAGCTGAAGACACGGAGCACACGGAGGAACGTCGCACTAAGAAGCGCCCCGCGGAAACGAGTCCGGAAAGCTACCGGAAACGTGCGACTACCGCAGCTTCCACTGTGAGCGTGTGGGTGTTATTCTGTCGTTCTGCGCAAAGGATTAATCTGAGATGTACCCTTTACCCTGTGGCTCTTGCAAGATGTAATTTCCACTCCCACACTACTACAGAAGTCAGACAGACGCTCCTAACGTTCTAAAGAGAAATGCCTGAAAAAAACTTTCAGCAATAAATATCTTCTGGAATCGTCCGCTGTAAGGAAATGACACAAAAAATTCACAAAATTTCTTACGTAACTGGTGGGATACTAGAGTATTGGTGAAAAACTTGAAACTAACGAAAATTATTTATTTTGCAAAAATTCTGAGAAATCACATTCCGAAAAGAACCTGGAAATAACGTGTTCAGTTCAAAACTAAAAGTGCCATTGTGAAGTTACCTCTTAAGGATAAGATTCGCTAATGAAATTTCTATACAAAGTGAAAGATTGTTATTGACTTGGCAGCATGGCTGAGAGCCGCGCCTCTAACTTCAATAATTATCCGTTAGAATGTTGCTAGGTACAGTCGAGGCTGTTGCGTGTGAAATGCAGTGAAGTGTACTGTTATGGAGGAAATACGGGGCTCGCAAAAGCTGTAGCGCACAATACCGTGAGCTGCTATGACTGCTGTCTGCGCCGCTCGCTGCTGACAGATAAGGTAACTCTCGTTCTATCTGGATTGACCTTCGCCAATCAAACTCTCCCTACACCTTGATCAAGTCAAGGACTCCTGTTCGCCACCTACTCTAACTATTGGCGTGGTACACTGGTCAGATAAACACCTGCGAGCGAATTTTTGAGTGGCATCGCGGTGGACTGGTTAACTATAACTCTGTCCGTTCACACCCCATAATAAGTGTGGCGGCCAGCACAGTGAACAGGGCTTAATCCCAAGGACTCAATATAGAGTCGCACTCCTATTCGCTCTCGACAGAGGTGCTCTCCCAGTGGAGTATTGAGGAGAGACTTGTTCCTCGCTCTTTGAGTACACGTACGAGCGCGCACGCTCTCGTTACGTGTTCTCGCTCCAAGAGCGACAACGGAACGGCCCCTCTCCACGCCAGACGTGAAGCGGTATATCTTCCAGTCTCTTCCATCACTCCTTCAGCTCAAAGCGTCATGAATATAGTCTGCCAGTCAGCATTGCTCATCTAGAACGGGAGAATGACGTTTCGTTTAAGGCGACCAATCCGGAAATCTGTAGCATCGGCGTTTGGCGTTTGCGGTCTCCCTGTCAAAATCTCTGAAACTGAATGCTATGTGTAAAGAATGCGTAGGCTAGGCGCTCCCATGTGACGGAATTTTCTTTTAAGCCGAACACGGGGTCGTTCTTTCTTTCACTCGGGCGAATGCTGTCTGCTCTATGGGCGGTCACGTGCCAACGTACATAGGGTGAGTCGTCCTCTGAAGGGACTGGCCTTCTGGGGTGCGGTTTGCGTCTCCTGAACTAAAAGCTCCTGTGACCGTCGTGTCTGGAATGTATATGTGAACGCCAGCCTCGAGTATTTCAATCACGGTGTGCATTGGCAATTTACTAGTTATTTGCATATCGTTTGCATGAATTCATACAACATTGACTTTATCTTATCGAGTTTGGGTTCCAATGAAGCGTCTTGACGTGCAGAATGTGATTGTGAGGGCGAAATATGTAAACAATGAAGGTCAGGAGACCACAACGTCTTAAACCACCACTGCACCGACGCTGCAAACACGAAGAAAGGCATCGTCGAAAGGGTGGAAAGCCCCTAAGACGACCACTGAGGCGGATGGGTTTCAAATAAGCAAACGCAAGAAGATTGGAAGAGCTGTACATATGGCCACTGCTGCAGGCATGGTCGTTAAAAACAGGTTTGCTATGCTCAAAGGGAAGGAGGAGGAGACAGGTAGTGGTGGGGGCCACTTGCTTCTCTGTTGCTGGTCTGCTGTCATGGTGAAATGTCCAGGCTCCTTTAAAGAAGCAGAACAGGCGATCCTCGCCGTCGTCAATGAACCGTAAAGGTACTACTGGTTCACCAAAGATTATTAATCTCAATCAGTACACAAAATGTAAAGTGGAAATAAGTGCCAAGGAATGTTACTGAAAATTGTAATTTCACCACGTTTTATTCAAATTTTGTGCAAGACTTTGTTTTATTTAAAAAAAATACCGTAATCATTTAACAAATAAGTCACAATTTACGATAGGAAAGGACTTTTTTATAATAATTTAAAAAGTTTCACGCCAGTAAAAGGCAAGTACAGGCAAGCAATTTAACGTATACAACGCGACCGTGTATAATATTTCAAGCTCAGCTAAATTACAGGTGAATTTCACTCCAGTCATTAAATGGCGCAGAATCTAACCGGTCTGCAACATATAAAGACAATCCTGTTTACAAAAGTTCTCAAAATAGAAAAATCAAAACGCATGAGTCATGCACACGGGGGGACATTAACAGTTAACGTTAATAACATTTCCAAAATATATAAAAAACAAATTTTACAAATTTCTGCCACTTAACTTACGGCAAACACATATGCTCGTCAGGTAGGACTTGCGAACTTTTACAACATTCTCCTTTCAAGGCAACAATTTCTACCCATAATGAAATGGCAACCTTTTGCATGGCAAGAAAACACACTAATAACAAACTACCTGTATAAAACACATAAGCACGCTGAGTAAAAGCCTTAAAAGGTATTGAATTGGAAAAACACACAACAGTTTTTGCTGACAAGAAATAATATAAAAAATCCACTACGGCGTACATTAACCTTGCTTGATTATAGCCAAATATACATAAACACAAATTTACGTAAGTTACAGCTTCCATATGAGCAGGAATTCGTTATGCAGTTGACTAGTTCTTACCACGAGGGAAAAAGAACTTTTCTTCTTTCTTAGAGTAGCTTTTACACGTGAGTCTAGTAATACTAGTTCCTGCAGGTGAGAGAATGGATCAGGCCCTGGTGCCTTGCATTTTAAACAGTACAGTCGTTGGTGCCTTAGCCTTTCGCAGACATGGCTGAGGCTAACAGTTGAATAAACCCGTAGGTAGGCTGGGAGGGGAAAGAAGCAATCCGAACCATAGATTTACTCTGTCCCCTTTCGAGGAAGAAATATGGGAGAGTCAAACGGACCACCCTTTCTAATATCACCACCTTCCTGCGGGTGCGCAGACGAGAATTAATGGCGGGAAACCCCCAAAAAATATGGCTGGTATAATTAACAAGAATAAGTAAATTGAATACAATTAAACTTCATAAAATGTGTTAACAATCAATACTCAACTTATGGTGCGTTACGATTCCTAGCACTGAACCAACGCAGCTCCTCCAAATGCCCTGCCAAGCTGCCCGCTGCCCGCTGCCCGCTACCAGCCGTTTCAACGGACGCAGGAAGGCGCGCCGGTTTTCAGAGCCACCTCGCCGCTCGACAGCATACGGCCGAACTGCACACGAGACCCCTCGCAGGCCCACGCTCAGGAAGGAGCTTCTTGAGGCCAAGGGGTACACCATAAGGATAGTATCCTGGATGAAGTAACCGAAAGACAACGCAAGCATACCGCTCCTCCCGGTCATATTGGACGACACACCGGAGCACAGGAGGATCTTCCAAGAAATGAGAGTGAGAAGTGTCAGCGGGGCCACAGTTGAAAAACTGAGGAGGCGGAGAGGCCCACTTCAATACTTCAACTTCCAGGGAATCGACCACCTGACAAAATGCTACAAATTGTCCCCAAGCTGCGTAAAATGTGCTGGGGAGCACCTTTCGCGATCGAGAAGACACCCACGTGCTGCAGCTGCAATGAAGAAACGTCGCCAGTTTCCGCGGCTGCAAAGCCTTCAAAAAAGCAGCTGCGAAAGGGCGGCAGGCACCAGCGAGGAGGGTTCAGCCGGGAAGAAACTACGCTGCAGCAGCAGCACCAGCAGCGGCGGCGGCGACCGCGGCAGTGACGAAAGGGAAACGCCTGCAAGGCCGGCAAAGCAACACGCCGAGCAGGCGTGGCAGGCGGAGCGGCCTAGCCGCGGACCGGTAGGCGTTCCCCGACCACGACGAGCCGCCGGGCATGGCCGGCAGGACGATGGGCGCGAAGAAGGGAGGCCGCTACCTACGCCCGGCCCACCACCTCTGAACTCCCACAGCATCTCTCGTAGTTGTCTGTGGTTACAGTGGTCAAACAGCTACAATAAAACCATGGGTTACACAAGGAATAAAGATTTCCTGTAAGACAGAAAGGAAAACGTATCTGTTGACCAAGAATAGCTCCAATGCTGCTGATTTAGCTAAATACAAGGAATACTGCAAAATATTTAAAAAAGTAATTCAGACACCTAAACAAATGCACTATGAGAAGAAGATAGCAATGTCAGGGAACAATATAAAAGCAATATGGGATATAGTGAAAGAGGAGACGGGTAGAACCAGAAAGGCACAGAATCAAATAGCACTAAGGGTAGATGACACATTAGTAACCGATGGGCATAGTGTGGCAAATCTATTTAACAGGTACTTCATATCCGTTACTGATAGAATGGGATTGTCAGGATCAGTAAATAATGCCCTTGAATATCTGAAACTAGCCTTTACAAATAGCTTCAGGTACATGAGTACGTCACTCACTTCACCAAAAGAAATAACTTCCATAATAAAATCTTTAAAAAAAAGCATTCTAGTGGTTATGATGAAATATCAACAAAGTTAATGAAGGCATCTTCTTGTGAGTTTAGTACAATTCTGAGTTACTTGTCCCAGTTATAATTGACTGGTTACACATTTCCTTACAGGCTAAAATATTCAAATGTTAAGCCTCTATTCAAGAAAGGGGATAAAGAGATATCATCAAACTACGGCCCCCCCAGGGGGTTCACAACTCTTTTGTGGACACGTGCGTAGCGAGCACGGGACCCCGAGCTAATGTGGCCCGCCTTCCTTTCCGGGCTGCATACCTTCCCTTTCCTCATCCTTCCCCCTCCCCCATCTTCGCCCCCCCCCCCTCACCTCTGGCTCTTTCCTTCCATTTCTCCCCCTCTGGGAGTATGGTTTGTGCCTACGTCCGGAGACAGACGCTCTAAACTGTTACAAATTCCTTGCTTTCTATACTTGCAAGTCTTCGTCCTTCCTCTGTCCTTCTCTTTTCCTTCCCGCTTCTCTCTGCACTTATCTCCGCTGCGGCGTTTGAGACCCCTCTTCTTTCCTTTCCCTTTCTCTTTTTTCCTCCCTGTGCGTGTCTGAAGGCCGACCCACGCACTTCCATGCGTAGCCGGTGACGGGGTAACGCGTAATTCCCCGCCCCGGGTAGACAGGTAGGACACGTACGTACCCCCTGGTAAAGGCCAGGCCCAGGGAGGGGTGATTACCTGAGCTGATACCTTCCGAAAGTGCCGATTGGTCCCTCCGTCCGTTTGTCGGGAGGTGTGACCTGAGGTGTGAACAATCACCTAAGGCGGGAGTGCCCTCAGTGAGGGCCCCCACAAGGGAGGAGCGCGCCATCGGAGACGCTGGTAATCATGGGGGATTCTTCCGCAATGGTTTCCTCACCTTCCACTATGTCTGCTCACAAACGTAAGTATACTGAGTCTCAGCCACAGACGATTCTTCCATCCTTGTTGTTTCTCGGTCTGACGAAGGTCACGACTTCTCCACGGTCAACCCTTTCATTATTCAGAAAGGTGTCGACGCAATTGCAGGTCCTGTAAAGTCTTGTTCTAGATTACGGAATGGCACCCTGTTGTTAGAAACAGTCAGTGCCCTCCAGGCACAAAAATTACTGCGTACTTCTCTGCTCCACACCTTCCCTGTCCGGGTGGAACCGCACCGTACCTTAAATTCCTCGCGTGGAGTCGTTTATACACGCTCCCTCGATGGTTTGTCTGACGAAGAAATTCAGCACTACCTGTCTGACCAGGGCGTAACGGCTGTTCATAGAGTTATGAAATGGGTTGACACGAACATCATTCCAACCCGCACTGTCTTCTTGACATTTGACAAAGTACAACTCCCATCGAAAATCAAAGCAGGCTATGAGATAATTTCCGTTCGCCCTTATGTCCCAAACCCTACGCGATGCTATCGGTGTCAGCGGTTCAATCACACCAGCCAGTCCTGTTCCAATCCGGCCAAATGTGTTACGTGTGGCAAGGATGCCTATGAGGGTGCTTGTCCACCTCCATCCCCTCGCTGCATCAACTGTATGGGTGACCACGCTGCTTCCTCTCGAGATTGCCCCGTTTTTAAGGACGAAAAGCTCATCCAGGAAATAGGAGTGAAGGAAAAGGTGTCGACCTTTGCTGCTCGAAAATTATTCGCCAGTCGACAGCCCACCGTGCCTCAGACAGGAAAATACAGCACTGTCCTTGCTTCTCCTCGGCCATCAAAGGAGGCGGCCACGCAGACTTGCGACCTCACCTTTAGTGCCACGGTCGTCAGATCGGCAAGCGCAAAGATCGCCCGTTCAACCTCACCACTTTCGCCTGCCCACTCTATGGCTCGCCCTTCATCGGGTTCTGCTAAATCTCGAGCCCAAAAGTCAGACACCAAGCCTTCCAAAAAAGAGCATACTCGTGAAGAGTTTTTACGTACAGCAATTTCCCAACCATTGGTTCCTCCTTCATCTAAACATCATACTTCCAAGAAGGCTACAAAGAAAGCCAGTTCCTCTCCTTCTTCGCCAAGGCGTGTCCCATCTACAGCACCACCTGGCGAAAATCGCCCTCGGCCGTCTTCTGTGTCGCCGAGGCGCACTGCTGGTGGCCGGTCAACCGGCCGATCGCTGGTGGCAGGAGCTGCTCCTGACCAACCTATGGATCAGGATCTTCTGCCTTCGGCTGAATGCCATTCCATGCTGTCGGTCGCTAGCTCCGAGCAGTCTTTTAGTTGACAGCAACTTTGGTCACATTCCTCCATTTTCTGTTCACCCCATGTCCATTATCCACTGGAATATCCGCGGCATTCGAGCCAATAGGGATGAATTGTCGATCCTCTTACGATCCTACTCGCCGATCATCTTCTGTCTTCAGGAAACAAAGCTGCGTCCCCATGACCGCTTTGTTCTCCCTCATTTTCAGTCCGTCCGATATGATCTTCCCTCTGTTGAAGGCACTCCAGCCCATGGAGGACTCATGATTCTTCTCCATGATACTCTCCATTATCACCCAATCCCCTTAAACAGTTCCTTCCAAGCTGTCGCCCTCCGTCTTTCCCATTCCGGATACACCTTCTCTCTTTGTACTGTATACATTCCATCGTCCACACCAATGGCACGGGCTGATCTCCTTCATCTTCTTGGTCAGCTTCCACCCCCTATTTGCTGGTTGGGGACTTCAATGCCCACCACCCGCTTTGGGGATCTCCACATCCTTGTCCACGTGGCTCACTATTGCTAGACGTCTTCCACCAAGCGGATCTAGATTGCCTCATCACTGGGGTCCCTACATTTTTGTCTACCGACCGCAAGGTCCAAATGAGATAAATTTGTCGTGGAGGCACTGTTCCGCTGGCTCGGTGCTTCGAATGGTTCGCCCTTGATACACACTCGAGTGACCACTTTCCATGTGTCCTTAGACTGCAGCCTCAACTGCCATATGTGCGTCCGAGACGCTGGAACTTTGCCCAGGCCGACTGGACACTTCTTTCGTCTCCTGCGACATTCGATGACCGTCACTTTCCCAGCGTTGACGATGAGGTCACACACGTTAGCGACGTTACTCTTACAGCTGCGGAACGTTCAATACCACCCACCTCCGAATTGCCCCGGCGCCCCCCAGTTCCTTGGTGGAACGAGGCATGCCGTGACGCAATACGCGAGCGGCGACGTGCTCTCCGCGTTTTCCGCCACCATCCTACTTTGGCGAACTGTATCCGCTATAAGCAGTTTCGAGCGCGATGCCGTCGTGTCATCCGCGATAGCAAGAAGGCAAGCTGGAAATTTTTTATTAGCTCATTTAACACCTTCACTCCCTCCTCGGAAGTTTGGAGTCGGCTTCGACGGTTCTCAGGCGCACCTAGTTTCTCCCCGGTCTCAGGGCTCGCTGTCGCGCATGATACATTAGTGGACCCCGTCGCCATTTCTAACTCATTGGGTCAGCACTTTGCTGAGATTTCGAGCTCTTCAAATTACCCGTCAGCGTTTCTCCCGAAGAAACATGCAGCGGAAGTGCGACCTCTTGCTTTCTCCTCTCAAAATCGCGAAAGCTACAATAATGTTTTCTCCATGCGGGAATTCCAACATGTCCTCTCTTCTTCTCGCTCCTCCGCCCCAGGACCGGATGGTATCCACGTCCAAATGTTGCTGCATTTATCAACCCATAGTCTGCGTTACCTCCTTCGCCTTTATAATCGAATTTGGACCGACAGTACTCTTCCCAGACGATGGCGGGAAGCTATCGTCGTTCCTGTTCCGAAACCTGGAAAGGACAAACATCTCCCCTCTAGCTATCGCCCCATTTCTCTCACGAGTAGTGTCTGTAAGGTTTTGGAGCGTATGGTGAATTACCGTTTAGCTTGGTGGCTGGAATCCCGCAGTCTTTTAACACCTGCCCAATGCGGATTCCGAAAGCATCGTTCTGCAGTTGACCATCTTGTTGCTCTCTCCACTTATATCATGAAAAATTTTCTCCTGAAACGCCAAACAGTAGCAATATTTTTTGATCTGGAGAGAGCATACGATACCTGTTGGACAGGTATCCTCCGCACACTGTTCTCTTGGGGCTTTCGAGGTCGGCTGCCCCTTTTTCTTCGCGAATTTATGGCAGAGCGCACATTTATGGTGCGGGTGAACACTACTCTCTCCCGTACTTTCTCCCAAGAAAACGGGGTACCCCAGGGCTCCGTGCTGAGTGTTGTACTGTTTGCCATTGCCATCAATCCCGTTATGGATTGTCTCCTTCCTGATGTCTCGGGCTCCCTCTTTGTGGACGATTTTGCGATCTACTACAGCTCTCAGCGGACCAGCCTTCTAGAACGACGTCTTCAAGGATGTCTCGATCGCCTCCATTCTTGGAGCATCGACACCGGCTTCCGTTTTTCTCCCAGTTTTTCTGACGTCGCTAGATTCTTGGGTCTTATGTTTGACAGAAAACTGTGCTCGTCCTCCCACGTTTCCTATCTTTCGGCTCGCTGTCTGCGATCCCTCAACACCCTCCGTGTCCTGAATGGTACCTCCTGGGGAGCGGACCGAGTGGTCCTTCTCCGCCTCTATCGCGCCTTAGTGCGCTCGAAATTGGACTATGGAAGCATTGTCTACTCCTCTGCTCGGCCGTCTATTCTTCGGCGTCTCGACTCTATCCACCACCGTGGATTACGTTTAGTGTCTGGAGCTTTTTACACCAGCCCTGTGGAAAGCCTTTATGCTGAGACTGCTGAACCTCCGCTGTCCAATCGGCGAGCAGTCCTTCTGAGCCGTTATGCCAGCCATCTGTCTTCCATGCCTGCTAATCCAGCCCATGACCTTTTTTTCGACGCCTCCTTGGATTTAGGGTATGCAGGCCACCCCTCCTCCCTACTACCACCGGGAGCCCGCTTCCGTCAACTGCTCCATTCTCTTTCCTTCCGCTTTCCTAAAACCTTCTTGACAACTTGGGGTACAGCACCGCCTTGGCTCCGTCCCCGCATCTGCCTGCTCCGTGACCTTTGTCGATTTCCCAAGGATGGTACCCCTTCACTTGTTTATCGTCGGGCATTTGCTGCTCTATGTGCACAAATGACGGAAGCCACATTTATTTACACCAATGGCTCGAAAACATCGTTAGGTGTAGAGAGTGCCTATGTTGTTGGCGACACCCCAAATCACTTTCGGCTTCCCGACTAGTGTTCGGTCTATACTGCGGAGCTTTACGCTGTTCTCCAGGCTGTCCACTACATCCGCCGCCATCAGCGGATACAGTACGTTATCTGCTCCGATTCTCTCAGCTCTCTCCTCAGTCTCCAAGCTCTTTACCCTGTGCACCCTCTGGTCCACCGGATTCAGGACTGTCTGCGCTTGCTCCACCTGGGGGGCGTCTCGGTGGCGTTCCTCTGGCTCCCGGGACACGTTGGTATCTGCGGAAATGAGGCGGCCGATATTGCAGCCAAGGCTGTATTCTCTCTTCTGCGGCCAGCTATTCCATCGATTCCCGTCGCCGATCTACGGAACGTTTTATGTCGTCGTGTTGTTCATTTATGGCACGCGTACTGGTCGACACTTCCCCAAAATAAATTGCGGGACGTGAAAACTCTTCCTTGTGCTTGGACCTCTTCCTCCCGAACGCGTCGTCGAGAGGAGGTAATTTTAACTAGACTCCGGATAGGGCACTGTCTTTTTAGCCATCGACATCTTTTAAGCGGCGATCCTCCTCCACTCTGTCCCCACTGCTCTGAGTTGTGGACGATAAGACACCTTTTAATTGAGTGCCCCCATTTTACTCCGTTACGCGCCCGTCTACAGCTGTCGCCTGATATATCCTCAATTTTAGCAGATGACACGCGATCGGCCGATCGCGTTCTAGAGTTCATTCGTGCCAGTGAAATGACGTCAGTCGTTTGAAGTTTTTTTTGGGGCAACCAACCCCCTTCTGTAGTGAATTTTTAAGCCTTCCTTCCGCTTTTAGTTTCTCCAATTTTATGACTTTCGTCCCCATTGCTGCTGGTTTCCGTTTTCGGTTTTTTACTGCTTCCTAAGTCACAGACCGGGCGCTAATGACCTTAGCAGTTTTGTGCCCTAAAACCAAAACAAACAAAAAATAAATAAATAAAAAATCAAACTACAGACCGATTTCACTTTTGCCAGCATTCTCAAAAAATTTTAGAAAAAATTTAGCTACAGGCAGCTTCTCAACCATCTGACCACAAATAACATATTATCAAGAACACAGTTTGGATTTCTGGAGGGGTTCTGATATCGAGAAGTTTATTTACAACAGTGAAAATGTACTTAATTCATTAAATAAAAAGCGACAAGCAGCAGGTATTTTCTGTGATTTGTCAAAGGCGTTCGATTGTGTGAACCACAACACCCTTTTAAATAAATTAACCATTTTGCAGCATTGCCTGTGGCACCATAGAATTCTAAAGTCATACCTCGCTAACAGGAAACAAAAGGTGTCAGTGCAAGGGACTAGTGAATTAAGTCATCAGTCATCAGAACGGGAAGAACTTACATGTGGTGTCCCACAAGGATCCATCTTAGGGCCATTGCTTTTCCTGTGTACATTAATGATCTCTCATCAGTTACACTGCCAGAAGCAGAGTTCGTTTTGTTTGCAGATGACACAAGTGTTCCAATAAATAGAATGTCGAGTGTAGTTCTAGAAAGATCTGCTAATGATATTTTCATGGATATTAATAAATGGTTTAAAGCCAACTCACTGACATTAAACTTCGAAAAGATTCACTACATGCAATTCAGAACCTGCAAGGGGTTTCCACCCAGCATATGCATAAAGTATGAAGAAGAGCAGATTGAGACTGTCAACCTCTTCTAATTCCTGGGATTACAACTTGATAATAAATTCAGTTGGGAGGAGCACACCACAGACCTGCAGAAACGCCTTAACATATTTGTATTTGCAATTCGAGTGTTAGCAGACATAGGCGACATAAAAATGAAAAAGCTTGCATACTTTGCCTACTTTCATTCCATAATGTCATATAATATTTTGGGGTAAGTCAAACAAAAGTTTTCAGTCCAAAAGCGTGTAATACGTATTATTTGTGTACATTCCCAGACGTCCTGTAGAAACTCCTTCAAAGAACTGGGTATAATAACTACTGCTTCTCAGTATATTTACTCCTTAATGAAATTTGTCCTAAATCACATGTTTTCCAACAAACAGCTCAGTTCATACAAACAATACCAGGAACAAAAATGATCTGCACAAGGACTTAAAAGCACTTACTGTAGTTAAAAAGGGGTCCACTACTCAGGAACACTCATCTCCAATAATTTGCCAGCAAACACAAAAAATTTAGTTACAAATAAAGATCAGTTTAAAAGGAGCCTGAAAGACTTACCAGTGGCCAACTCCTTCTACTCCATTGACGAATTTTTTAATAGAAACAAATGATGTATTGTATATATTCATACTATTAGTATTGTTATTTCAGCTTAAAAAAGACATGTTCCACATCCACGAGGATCTCCTCAGCACGGCTCTATGGAACGAAAAACTAATCTAATTTACTCCAACTACCGCAGATGACCGTGTCAGCACTGATTGCGGCCAACCAGGCCAACACCATAAGAGAAGCCAACAACACCCATGATGCCTAATCACATCATAGCTTTCCCCGTCTGCTTATGGAACTCAAACAGCATAAGGCAGCAGCAGGACGAATTTAGGCAGTTTTTACGCGACGAGGCCATGGATGTGTGCCTCGTGTGAGACGTGGCTAAATCGCGGGGTAAACTCGAGGGCACCTATCTACATGTGCTATCGTGACGTAGACCATTAGTAGGCGGCGTAACTGCGATCTACGTAAGAACAACACTGCGACGCCACCAAATCCAGCTACCAGAGACGACGCAACAGGGGTAGCAGTCAGCACGTCAGTGGGTCAAGTGACCTTCATCACCGCCTACCGGAAGCCTAGAAGACACCAACGATAACAGGACTTCGAGAGGCTGTTGTCAATGCGCGGCAACATCTTTATCGGTGGCGACGTCAACGCCAAGCACCCGGTCACCACAACCAGCGGCAGAAGGCTTCTTAAGGCGGCCACAGATCACGACGCGATAGTGCTGGGGCCTTAGGATCCTACACACTATCCCAAGAGAGGCCGCCCGGATGTCCTGGACATCGCGATCATCAAAAGGAGTGACCCACGACGCAGTCGCAACGACCCGTGTGGCCCTGTCCTCAGATCACCTGCCAGTGATCTTCGATCTGAGCACGGACGGGACTGCGCCACCTGCAGGACGCAAGACCTGCTTCAACACCGACTGGGAACACTTTCGGGTCCACCTGGCAGAGATGCTCGCCGCGGTACCGGATCCTGATGTTGATGGCGTGGACGTCACACTCGCAGCGTTCTCACATCTCGCGATCAGAGCGGCTGATGCAGCAACGCAGCACAGACGTCAGAAGCCGCTGGATTTCTCCCGCCAGCTACCGCCGGACTTCCTGCAGATGATCCGGAAGAAGAACCATCTGGTCCGAGAGTGGCACGTCACCCGACAGGAGGCTACGAAAAATTAATCGACCGAATGCGCAGCGCCATACAGTAAGCGGTCGCGAAACTCAAGAACAGGGACTGGGCTGGGAGAATCACAGCTGCCCTTAGTATCGCAGCGTCCATTTCGTCTCTGTCTTCGGGAAACAAAATTGGGTGCTCACGACTGTTTTGAGCTCTTAGCATTTCTACCCGGTCCGTTTATTCCCCTCCCCCCCCCTCCCCCCACCGTCGCCATTCCATCTCATGGGGGAGTCATACTCCTCATACGGGATGATGATCAAAGTGAACCTATCTCCCTGACTACCCGTTTTCAAGGTGTTGCAATCCGCCTTTTCCTTACTTGAGCTTTTCCCTTTGTACCGTTTACATCCCTCTGTCCTTTGATGTCACCAGCTTATCGGGCAGCTACCCCACCCCTTTCTCCTATCTGCTGCTCGATGACTTCCGACAGAGAGGCGTCCTATTAGGTGACGTCCTTAATCAACTTCTTATTACGCTTATCCATTATGGATATTTTTTAGAACCTTGACTCTGGTTGCAGTTTTATATAACGTATTTACATTCAATTTAGTCACTTTTGAATAATTATGTTTTATTCCATGACTCGCTTTTCGAACATTTTCAGGTTCATCTTATGATGGTTTCTGGAAGTTACATTATTATTTCTAGCATAATGCTGGGTGCTGGCTCTGACAAGCAGTAGTCAGGACAATACATTAAAGCGTGTTCCATCTTTTTATCTGTCGATGTGGATGTAAATTTACTTTTTTACTTACTGCGACAGTATGGGCGGATTTTTTCGGTTAGTGTCCATCTGTCTGCCTCGATTTTGATGTCCATTTGTTATAATTTACGTGGAAGTGTGTGTAGTAATATATTAATTTACACTCTGACAGCGAGACTTTCCCAGCATCCAGCATGCGCTTTACAACAGTTGCTTGTAACAAAGATGTTGACGTAAAGACATGTTATAGGCCTACGTTTTTATGAAACTGATATGATGATGATAATTAAAGACCGAAACTGGTAATTTGTTAAACAAAAAAGATTGTGACCATAGACGTAAATTAAAGGAAACTTATTACATATACGGGTCACTGTGTTTTTTCGCGACGATGTCGCAGCTTGTGAAAGTATAGGCCTACTTTAACACATCTAAAAAAGAACAAATTACATCTCTGTGCAAAGTCGATATAAGGGCAAATATTTTAATCAGACTGGCGATAACATGAGAGTACAAAATAAAATAAATAAGTAAATAACTACAAGAACAAACGTCAGGTGATCTGTTATCTTATTTCTATTTGTATATTAAAATATTTGCTATAAACTGCCTGTATTATACGTTAACTTCTTCTGCCTTAACACAGGAGCACCCACGTTCCTTTCTCACACCATGCACTCCTGTTCCCATTTGAACCTGTCCTTCTGCATTGCTGAATTTACCGTTCGTCTCGAGTGCTCCGTTCTCTCTGTGACACATCCGAGCTACTATTTCCCGTTTGCTGACTCCTATCCAACATCCGTGCACAGCCAAATGGCAGCTCAGCAAGGCCTACTGGAGGCTTTCCTCGTCCCTGGTGATATTCGACGAACATTATTTCCCCAGACGTGATGACCAGGTCAAATACCGTACAAACGTTATTCTTACCGCCTCAGAACTTCCCATTCCTCGCACTTCCTCCTTCCCGCGCCGTGTCCTAGTCCCTTGGACCGAGGCGTGCCGCTGCGCAGTTTGCCGTCGTAGGATGACTATTATAAGCGCTGGGAACACGTTTCTGCGCACAAACTGCATTCATTTTACCGACAGACTATACTCTGCGCGCATCTGTTTATAATGAAGAGCGAGCGAGCGAGTCCCCACTCTGCCAACCCAGCTACGTCACAAGGCTCTTCTACAGGCCGGCCCTGCCGCGGCACGCGCTTTAAATCTATGGCGACGCCGTGTACATCTCGGCTGCGTTTATTTTTATACAAATGCATTAAGACCATAAGGAACACAAAAAACGATAGCTTCTTCCGAAACACAACATTATAGAATAAATAACATTAACATAACAACGGAAGTCACGATTCTACTACAAACATAGAACCAAATGCCTGGGCGTACCCAGCGGGGGCAGAGGCGGGGGGCAGAGGCGGGGGGCGGGGGGCGGGGGGCGGGGGGCGGGGGGCGGCGGGGCAGCTGCCACCCCCCCCTAGAAGATATTCGCAGTTTTTCACTAGTTTACTGTTTTATTTAATAAGAAATGCTGCATGTTTTCTCGGATTGTACAATGGCGCAGGTCATCCCCGTTTTCAAGAAGGGACGTCGAACAGATGTGCAGAACTATAGACCTATATCACTAACGTCGATCAGTTGTAGAATTTTGGAACTCGTATTATGTTCAAGTATAATGACTTTTCTGGAGACTAGAAATCTACTCTGTATGAATTTGCGTGGGTTTCGAAAAAGACGGTCGTGTGAAACCCAGCTCGCGCTATTCGTCCACGAGACTCAGAGGGCCATAGACACGGGTTCACAGGTAGATGCCGTGTTTCTTGACTTCCGCAAGGCGTTCGATACAGTTCCCCACAGTCGTTTAATGAACAAAGTAAGAGCGTATGGACTATCAGACCTATTGTGTGATAGGATTGAAGAGATCCTACATAACAGAACACAGCATGTCATTCTCAATGGAGAGAAGTCTTCCGAAGTAAGAGTGATTTCAGGTGTGCCGCAGGGGAGTGTCACAGAGCCGTTGCTATTCACAATATGCATAAATGAATTTGTGGATGACATCGAAAGTTCACTGAGGCTTTTTGCGGGTGATGCTGTGGTATATAGAAAGGTTTTAACAATGGAAAATTGTACTGAAATGCACGAGGATCTGCAGCAATTTACGCATTGTGCAGGGAATGGCAATTGAATCTCAACGTAGACAAGTGTAATGTGCTGCGAATACATAGAAAGAAAGATCCCTTATAATTTAGCTACAATATAGCAGGTCAGCAACTGGAAGCAGTTAATTCCATAAATTATCTGGGAGTACGCATTAGGAGTGATTTAAAATGGAATGATAATATAAAATTAATCGTCGGTAAAGCAGACGCCAGACAGATTCACAGGAAGAGTCCTAAGGATATGCAGTCCGAAAACAAAGGAAGTAGGTTACAGTACGCTTGTTCGCCCACTGCTTGAATACTGCTCAGCAGTGTGGGATCCGTACCAGATAAGGTTGATAGAAGAGATAGAGAAGTTCCAATGGAGAGCACCGCGCTTCGTTACAGGAACATTTAGTAATCGCGAAAGCATTACGGAGATGATAGATACACTCCAGTGGAAGACTCTGCAGGAGAGACGCTCAGTAGCTCGGTACGGGCTTTTGTTTCGAGAACATACCTTCACCGAAGAGTCAAGCAGTATATTGCTCCCTCCTACGTATATCTCGCGAAGAGACCATGAGGGTAAAATCAGAGAGATTACAGCCCACACAGAAGCATACCGACAATCCTTCTTTCCACGAACAATACGAGACTGGCCCCCCAGGGGGTCCACAACTCTTTTGTGGATACGTGCGTAGCGAGCACGGGACCCCGAGCTAATGTGGCCTTCCTTCCTTTCCGGGCTGCATACCTTCCCATTCCGCATCCTTCCCCATCCCTATCTTCGCCCCTCCTCCCCTCACCTCTGGCTCTTTCCTTCCCTTTCTCCCCATCTGGGAGTATGGTTTGTGCCTACGTCCGGAGACGGACGCTCGAGCATGTACTGCATTCTTCGCCTTCCTTGCTTTTATGTCTTCTTCCTTCCTTTGCCCTTCTCTTTTCCTTACCTCTTCTCTTTCCCTTTTCTCCGCTGCGGCGTTTGAGACCTCTCTTCCTTCCTTTCCCTTTCTTCCTCCCTGTGCGTGTCTGAAGGCCGACCCACGCCCTTCGTGCGTAGCCGGTGACGGGGTAACGCGTAATTCCCCGCCCCGGGTAGACAGGTAGGACACGTACGTACCCCCTGGTAACGGCCAGGCCCGGGGAGGGGTGATTACCCGAGCTCATACCTTCCGAAAATGCCGATTGGTCCCTCCGTCCGTTTGTCGGGAGGTGTGACCTGAGGTGTGAACCTAAGGTGGGAGTGCCCTCAGAGAGGGCCCCCACAAGGGAGGAGCGCGCCATCGGAGACGCCGGTAATCATGGGGGATTCTTCCGCAATGGTTTCCTCACCTTCCACTAAGTCTGCTCACAAACGTAAGTATACTGAGTCTCAGCCACAGACGATTCTTCCATCGTTGCCACAGTTCCTTGTTGTTTCTCGGTCTGATGAAGGTCACGACTTCTCCACGGTCAACCCTTTCATTATTCAGAAAGGTGTCGACGCAATAGCAGGTCCTGTAAAGTCTTATTCCAGATTACGGAATGGCACCCTGTTGTTAGAAACACACAGTGCCCTCCAGGCACAAAAATTGCTGCGTACTTCTCTGCTCCACACCTTCCCTGTCCGGGTGGAACCGCACCGTACCTTAAATTCCTCGCGTGGAGTCGTTTATACACGCTCCCTCGATGGATTGTCTGACGAAGAAATTCAGCACTATCTGTCTGACCAGGGCGTAACGGCAGTTCATAGAGTAATGAAACGGGTTGACACGAACATCATTCCAACCCGCACTGTCTTCTTGACATTTGACACAGTTCAACTCCCATCGAAAATCAAAGCAGGCTATGAGATAATTTCCGTTCGCCCTTACGTCCCAAACCCTACGCGTTGCTATCGATGTCAGCGGTTCAATCACACCAGCCAGTCCTGTTCCAATCCAGCCAAATGTGTTACGTGTGGCAAGGATGCCCATGAGGGTGCTTGTCCACCTCCATCCCCTCGCTGCATCAACTGTATGGGTGACCACGCTGCTGCCTCTCGAGATTGCCCCGTTTTTAAGGACGAGAAGCTCATCCAGGAAATAAGGGTGAAGGAAAAGGTGTCGTCCTTTGCTGCTCGAAAATTATTCGCCAGTCGCAAGCCCACCGTGCCTCCGACAGGAAAATACAGCACTGTCCTTGCTTCTCCTCGACCAACAAAGGAGGCGGCCACGCAGACTTGCGACCTCACCTTTAGTACCACGGTCGTCAGATCGGCCAGCGCAAAGATCGCCCGTTCAACCTCACCACTTTCGCCTGCCCACTCTATGGCTCACCCTTCGTCGGGTTCTGCTACATCTCGAGCCCAAAAGTCGGACGCCAACTCTTCGAAAAAAGAGCATACTCGTGAAGAGTTTTTACGTACCACAACTTCACAACCATCGGTTCCTCCTTCATCTAAACAACATTCTTCCAAGAAGGCTACAAAGAAACCCAGTTCCTCTCCTTCTCCGCCAAGGCGTGCCCCCTCTACAGCACCACCTGGCGGAAATCGCCCTCGGCCGTCTTCTGTGTCGCCGAGGCGCACTGCTGGTGGCCGGTCAACCGGCCGATCGCTGGTGGCAGGGACTGCTCCTGACCAACCTATGGATCAGGATCTTCTGCCTTCGGCTGAATGCCGTTCCATGCTGTCGCTTGCTAGCTCCGAGCAGTCTTTGAGTTGACAGCAACTTTGGTCACATTCCTCCATTTTCTTTTCACCCCATGTCCATTATCCACTGGAATATCCGCGGCATTCGAGCCAATCGGGATGAATTGCCGGTCCTCTTACGCTCCTACTCGCCGGTCATCTTCTGTCTTCAGGAAACAAAGCTGCGTCCCCATGACCGCTTTGTTCTCCCTCACTTTCAGTCCGTCCGATATGACCTCCCCTCTGTTGAAGGCACTCCAGCCCATGGAGGACTCATGATTCTTCTCCATGATACTCTCCATTATCACCCAATCCCCTTAAACAGTTCCTTCCAAGCTGTCGCCGTCCGTCTTTCCCTTTCCGGATACACGTTCTCTCTTTGTACTGTATACATTCCATCGTCCACACCAATGGCACGAGCTGATCTCCTTCATCTTCTTGGTCAGCTTCCACCCCCCTATTTGCTGGTTGGGGACTTCAATGCCCACCACCCGCTTTGGGGATCTCCTCATCCTTGTCCACGTGGCTCTCTCTTGCTAGACGTCTTCCACCAAGCGGATCTAGTTTGCCTCAACACTGGGGTCCCCACATTTTTGTCTGCCTCCACGACAAATTTATCTCATTTGGACCTTGCGGTCGGTACTGTTCCGCTAGCTCGGCGCTTCGAATGGTTCGCCCTTGATGACACACACTCGAGTGACCACTTTCCATGTGTCCTTAGACTGCAGTCTCCACTGCCATATATGCGCTCGCGACGCTGGAAATTTGCCCAAGCCGATTGGACACTTTTTTCGTCTCTCGCGACATTCGATGACCGTCGCTTTCCCAGCGTCGACGATGAGGTCACACATATTACCGACGTTATTCTTACAGCTGCGGAACGTTCAATACCACGCACCTCCGAATTGCCCCGGCGCCCCCCAGTTCCTTGGTGGAACGAGGCATGCCGTGACGCACTACGTGAGCGGCGACGTGCTCTACGCAATTTCCGTCACCATCCTACTTTGGCCAACTGTATCCGCTATAAGCAGCTCCGTGCGCGATGCCGTCGCGTCATCCGCGATAGCAAGAAGGCAAGCTGGAAATTCTTTATTAGCTCATTTAACACCTTCACTCCCTCCTCGGAAGTTTGGAGTCGGCTTCGACGGTTCTCAGGCGCGCCTAGTTTCTCCCCGGTCTCTGGGCTCACTGTCGCGCATGATACCTTAGTGGACCCCGTCGCAATTTGTAACTCATTGGGTCAGCACTTTGCTGAGATTTCGAGCTCTTCAAATTACCCACCAGCATTTCTCCCGAAGAAACGTGCAGCAGAAGTGCGATATCTTGATTTCTCCTCTCCAAATCACGAAAGCTACAATACTGTTTTCTCCATGCGGGAACTCCAACATGCCCTCTCTTCTTCTCGCTCCTCCGCCCCAGGACCGGATGGAATCCATGTCCAGATGTTGCTGCATTTATCAACCCATAGTCTGCGTTACCTCCTTCGCCTTTATAATCGAATTTGGACCGACAGTACCTTTCCCAGACGGTGGCGGGAAGCTATTGTCGTTCCCGTTCCGAAACCTGGAAAGGACAAACATCTCCCCTCTAGCTATCGTCCCATTTCTCTCACGAGTAGTGTCTGTAAGGTTTTGGAGCGTATGGTGAATTACCGTTTAGCTTGGTGGCTGGAATCCCGCAGTCTTTTAACACCTGCCCAATGCGGATTCCGAAAGCATCGTTCTGCAGTTGACCATCTTGTTGCTCTCTCCACTTACATCATGAACAATTTTCTCCGGAAACGCCAAACGGTAGCAATATTTTTTGATCTGGAGAGAGCATACGATACCTGTTGGAGGACACGCATCCTCCGCACACTGTTCTCTTGGGGCTTTCGAGGCCGGCTGCCCCTTTTTCTTCGCGAATTTATGGCAGAGCGCACATTTAGGGTGCGGGTGAACACTACTCTCTCCCGTTCTTTCTCCCAAGAAAACGGGGTACCCCAGGGTTCCGTGCTGAGTGTTGTACTGTTTGCCATCGCCATAAATCCAATTATGGATTGTCTCCTTCATGATGTCTCGGGCTCCCTCTTTGTGGACGATTTTGCGATGTACTACAGCGCTCAACGGACCAGCCCTCTTGAACGACGTCTTCAAGGATGTCTTGATCGCCTCCACTCGTGGAGCATCGAAACCGGCTTCCGTTTCTCACCCAGTAAGACCGTTTGTGTCAATTTTTGGCGACGAAAGGAGTTTCTTCCGCCCTCCTTACATCTAGGTCCTGTCAACCTTCCGTTTTCAGACGTCGCTAAATTCTTGGGTCTTATGTTTGACAGAAAACTATGCTGGTCCTCCCACGTTTCCTATCTTTCGGCTCGCTGTCTGCGATCGCTTAACACCCTCCGTGTCCTGAATGGTACCTCCTGGGGAGCGGACCGAGTGGTCCTTCTCCGCCTCTATCGCGCCTTAGTGCGCTCGAAATTGGATTATGGAAGCATAGTCTACTCCTCTGCTCGGCCGTCTATTCTTCGGCGTCTCGACTCTATCCACCACCGTGGATTACGTTTAGTGTCTGGAGCTTTTTACACTAGCCCTGTGGAAAGCCTCTATGCTGAGACTGCTGAACCTCCGCTGTCCAATCGGCTTGCAGTCCTCCTGAGTCGTTATGCTAGCCATCTGTCGTCCATGCCTGCTAATCCAGCCCATGACCTATTTTTCGACGCCTCCTTTGATGTAGGGTATGCAGGCCGCTCCTCCTCCCTACTACCCCCGGGAGTCCGCTTCCGTCAACTGCTCCATTCTCTTTCCTTCCGCTTTCCTAAAACCTTCTTGACAACTTGGAGTACAGCACCGCCTTGGCTCCGTCCCCGGATCTGCCTGCTCCGTGACCTTTGTCAATTTCCCAAGGATGGTACCCCTACACTTGTTTATCGTCGGGCATTTGCTGCTCTATGTGCACAAATGACGGACGCCACATTTATTTACACCGACGGCTCGAAAACATCGTTAGGTGTAGGGAGTGCCTATATTGTTGGCAACACCCCAAATCGCTTTCGGCTTCCCGACCAGTGTTCGGTTTATACTGCGGAGCTTTACGCTGTTCTCCAGGCTGTCCACTACATCCGCCGCCATCAGCGGATACAGTACGTTATCTGCTCAGATTCTCTCAGCTCTCTCCTCAGTCTCCAAGCTCTTTACCCTGTGCACCCTCTGGTCCACCGGATTCAGGACTGTCTGCGCTTGCTCCACCTGGGGGGCGTCTCGGTGGCGTTCCTCTGGCTCCCGGGACACGCTGGTATCTGTGGGAATGAGGCGGCCGATATAGCGGCCAAGGCTGCAGTCTCTCTTCCTCGGCCAGCTATTCAGTCGCTTCCCTTCACCGATATACGGAGCGGTTTATGTCGCCAAGTTGCTCATTTATGGCATGCGCATTGGTCGGCACTTCCCCGTAATAAATTGCGGGAAGTGAAAGCCCTTCCTTGCGCTTGGACCTCTTCCTCCCGAACGCGTCGTCGGGAGGAGGTAATTTTAGCTAGACTCCGGATAGGGCACTGTCGTTTTAGCCATCGACATCTTTTAAGCGGCGATCCTCCCCCACTCTGTCCCCACTGCTCTCAGCTGTGGACGGTAAGACACCTTTTAATTGAATGCCCATATTTTAATCCGTTACGCTCCCGTCTACAGCTATCGCCTGATTTATCGTCGATTTTAGCAGTTGACTCGCGCTCAGCCGACCGCGTTCTCCAGTTTATTAGTGACAGTGAAATGACGTCAGTCATTTGAAGCTTTTTTTGGGGACAACCACCCCCTTTCTGTAGCAGATTTTTAAGCATTCTTCTATTTTTAGTTTCTCCAATTTTCTGACTTTGTTCCCATTGCTGCTGGTTTTCAATTTCGGTTTTTTACTGTCTTAAGTCACGGGCTGGGCGCTAATGACCATAGGAGTTTTGCGCCCTAAAACCACAAACCAAAAAAAAAAAAAAATACGAGACTGGAATAGAAGGGAGAACCAATAGAGGTACTCACGGTACCGTCCGCCAGACACCGTCAGGTGGCTTGCGGAGTATGGATGTAGATGTAGATGTAGAAGTGCATTCTTGTATTTAAAATGTTTATTAAAAGCAGTTTTTCCACTGGTTTACTGTTTTATTTAATAAGAAGTGCTGTATGTTGTCTAGAGTCCTTGTTTCCTGAGACTAATATGACCTGCTTCTCCCCCCCCCCCCCCCCCCCCGTTCAGATCCTGTTTACGTCCTTGTCTATTGCTATTCGTAAAACTAACCCCATATAATGTAATCAGTTTGTAGAATGTAAGGCTTGTTCTTACTTTGCGTTCCTACTAAAAGTTAGAAGTTTTCTTTTCATGTTGCAAGAATTGTTAAGTTTCAGTGCAGTCCTTCAGAGTGTTAACACACAAAATTATAAATTTCTGCTTACTTTTTTCTGTTAGTCAAATTTGTGCTACTTTTCCCTCACTGTCATCATAAACATGCCTCAAAAGTATATGTAGAATGTTATCCATATTTGGTATTTACTCTGTTGTCAGCTGTTAGAAAGGTTACAAGTGTCTTGGTAGCATCAACGTTTACTTGTTTTGTATAAAAATAAATTAGAGAATCTGTATTACGTTTTGTTATAAGAATGGAATAAAGTGTGTGAAATTTTTAGAAATGTTAAATATTGTTTTTGGTGAGCCTGTTACGGATAAACCAAGGGAAGACAAGTGGTACAAACATTCCAAAGCAGGCCTGTAAGGAAAGCATGGATGAGATTAAAAATGCACAGTTAAGAGATCTATAAACTGTCCCGAAGAAACAATTCCTGAAGTGTTTCGGGAATTAGAAAAAGCACTGGCATAAGTTTATAGTATGTCATGAGGAATATTTTGAAGAGGATAACATTGCTGTAGATTAACAAATAAAATTCTTACCAAAAATATAAAAATTAATATGCGAACGTACCTCTTAAGTACACTGATTCTGGACTTCTAAGCAAAAAGGTTGACATGGTTTGAAGGAAATCTCACCAGTGTTAAGAATAGCTATTGCGTTCATGTTTTAAACACTATCTCGGTCACTATTCACCTGATTCTAAGACATAGAGATTTGGTGTTCCATAAGCATCAAAGGTTTTACGTAGTTTTGAAACTGTCTAATATATTGAGGGGTTTCCTCCCAAAATTAGTTTTCCTTCTTGGCGATTCCAGTAAACCATGCGGCTTATTTTTGCGTTCCTTCCTCAAGCGTCCTATTGGGGCAAGGCTGACGTTTGCATAAATTGCAGCACTTTGATTTGGACTGGTAATATTAGCCAAATTCAAATGGCTCTGAGCACTATGGGACTTTACATCTGAGGTCATCAGTCTCCTAGAACTTAAAACTACTTAAACCTAATTAACCTAAGGACATCACACACATCCATGCCCGAGGCAGGATTCAAACCTGCGACCGTAGCGGTCGCGCGGTTTTAGACTGTAGCGCCTAGAACCGCTTAGCCACTCCGGCCGGCCATTTCAAGGTCACTTTCGTACGTTTGCCTTGAATAATTCGAATACTGCGGCCTCTATCGAAAACGTACCCCAGTATAAAATTTAACTAAATTAAATTTCCTACGACAACGTTCTGTTCAATTTTTTTTTTCCTCCTGTAGGACCAATAGTGTATACAGCGAGTGAGAGAATATTCAAATCACGCAGGTGGTATTTTATGCAATCCTTAAATTCTTCAAAGTCATAGGTAAATGCAGCTCAATCAACCTATAAATCTGTGTATGCGACGTAATCATTATCTTTATTCTCATACGTACCATTGGTACACGAGAAAATTATACTACGGTGGCAGGCCAATCGTTTCTTCGAATAAAGGCTCTGTAAAGGCAGCCATCATGGTTTCACCGAAACAACATAGTCTTTGTTCAAAGGGTTCCCATTGAGGTTCCGCGGGCATTTCTGTTGCCCTTTCAGGTGGGCAGCCTACGGTGACCCGTGGACACGATTTACGTACTTCCCGACACTCCACACCACACCAACAAGTTATGTCTCAAAACGGACGTACTCTCAGAAACGCGTGTTTTATGTTCAGGAAAGGAACAATGTTAGGGACACGTAAATGAATGAAAAGATCTGAAAATGGGATGCCAGGCATCTTGAATTGTCGTCAAGGAAAAATGAAAGCCTGTAAAAGCCTGTCTACAGCAGACAAGAATTATTAAGTGATGTTAATTAATTTCTTAATTAGTCTTGATAAAGGAAAACAAATTCTCCTACGTTCTTAAGAAGAAAATAATAGGCTCGACCTGTTCACCAAACCGTGTCCACATGTAATAACCATGTAACGGGACCTCTTCTTTTTATCTGGATCTTTCCTTTCGTCTGTCTCACCTGAATTAGCACGTTCTGTATGTTATAATACGGTTACTGGTATACAGGGTGATGGGAAATTCCCATTGAAACGCCCCCTTAGAAAACTTTTTGAATGACTGGGTACGTTCAGTTCTGCTCAGCTGATGAAAATCAAATAATGTAAGAGGTTTATCAGCACAGACATTTCGCTCTTTGCGTTGCGCTAAAAATATTGTATGTCCAAGCTAATCTGACTCAAAAATTCCTACAAAAGAATGGCCCCGACTAACAATAACCTATAACTTTCATGAATCACTTACCTCACAAAAATCTTCGTTGCTCGAACTACTGCAATACAGCGAGCGCCACTACTGCCAGCTAAATAAAAGATTCTAACTACTGAAGGCACTAACTGCTGATAGGCATAGTCAGCAAATGAAAGATTTTGATAGAGAACAAACAATGTATTGATCTTAATAATGTTCCAAAGTCATATATATATATATATATATATATATATATATATACATATAATCAGTTCATGATATCCAATATTACAAATTTACTCTTTCTGATGGACACACGTCCAGATCGTCCGCTCTCAAAATTCTGCCATTTCTCTCCCCGCATCCATCACTGCTGGCGGCTCACCTCCAACTGCGCAACGCTACACGCTGTTAACAGCCAACTGCGCAACGCTACAATAGCAAATTCCAACAATGCAAACCAGCCACAGACTGCACGCAGCACAGTCAGTGACTTTCATTTAGAGCGCTACATGGCGTTATCAACATAAAAACCTAAACAACCTACTTACACCGTTACAATCTTCTAAGACTTGTAGAGGGGAGTGAGTACGTAATACCGGATGGTTATAATTGAACTTCCTCTATTTAACACTTTTATAACATGGAAACTAATTGGACATTAATGCAACTAAGTTACGTACTCGTATGGTAAAGTATGCGGTGCACGATTTTCACGCGTCACAACGCCACCGTCTAGTTCCAACTCAATCACAATGACTGATCACGATCCCTGATGGCCAGTCTCGCACACCTGACTAGTCGCACAGCACTTGGTGACGTGTCATTTTGAGCTTGGAAACACAGAGCAGGGCATTACAGGCCAAACTTTACTATCAAAACAATAGTGATGCTGCAGCTTCGAGAATATCGCCGGCTGAAAGGATTAGGGAGGGGTCCTCTCTCTCCACCAGCTGTGTGGAGCACCATGTAGTAGTTCGAATCAAATGGAGAACTGGGCGTCGCTTCGGGAAGAGGCCGACGATGGGATGCACCACAGGTGATTTATTAGATTAGATTAGATTAGGTTAATACTAGTTCCATGGATCATGAATACGATATTTCGTAATGATGTGGAGCGAGTCAAATTTTCCAATACATAACATAATTATAAAAAATTTAAAAACAAAAATGTTGTTATATTAACTTCATTATGTTGTTAAATTAACTTAATTTTTTTTGTTTGGTTTTTTCTGTTTTTCTTAATTTATATCTAAAAATTCCTCTATGGAGTAGGAGTTGTCATTCAGAAATTCTTTTAATTTTTTCTTAAATACTTTTTGGTTACCTGTCAGACTTTTGATACTATTTGATAAGTGACCAAAGACTTTAGTGCAGTATAATTCACCCCTTTCTGTGCCAAAGTTAGGATGATCTTCACTATTCAAGATTAAATCTTTCTGCTAGTATTGTAGTTATGCACACTGCTATTACTTTTGAATTGGGTTTGGTTGTTAATAACAAATTTCATAAGAGTATATATACTGAGAAGCTACTGTGAATATCGCTAGATCGTTAAATAAATGTCTGCAGGATGATCTTGGGTGGACTCCAGCTATTATTCTGATTATACGCTTTTGTGCAATAAATACTTTATTCCAAAATTTGCAATGACTGAGTTCAGCTACTTATGCAATAACGAACGTTTCAGCGTATCATCAATGTGTTTCTTCCAATTTAATCTCTCATCAATGGACACACCTAAAAATTTTGAATATTCTATCTTAGTTATATGCTTTGATTAAGGTCTATATTTATTAATGGCGTCATACCATTTACTGTACGGAACTGTATGTACTGTGTCTTATCAAAATTCAGTGAGAGTCCGTTTACAAGGAACCACTTGAAATTGTCAATGTCTTTCAGAAAATTACTATCAGTTAATTCTTGTTTGTCAGGTGTGATTACTGTACTTGTCTGATCAGCAAAGAGAACTTACTTTGCCTCTTCATGAATATAGAGTGGCAAGTCATTAATATATATTAAGAACAACAAAGGACCCAAGACTGACCCTTGTGGAACCCCATTCTCGATAGTTCCCCAGTTTGAGGAATGTGCTGATCTTTGCATATTATGAGAACTGCTTATTTCAACTTTCTGCACTCTTCCAGTTAGGTACGAATTAAACCATTTGTGTACTGTCACAGCGCAGCATTTTCTGCCATAGCAACCGCGATTTCATTACAGTTGGACATGTGAATGAAGTGGGTGCTGAATGACTTCCCAACCAAGCTACTGTATAGTGTTTTCTGTCAGTCTAGTAGAGCGTGTTCGGGCGTTGTCGTGTAGTACCATCACTCACGCAGCCTTCCTGATCGTTGTTCTTGGACTGTGTCTGCAAGACGTCTCAATTATTGACAATAAGCGTCAGCAGTGATGGTTACACCTCGGGAAACAATTCATGGTGTACAACACCATAAGCAGAACATTGTCCTACATCGGTACTACGCAAACCAACGTACGGTGCGTGACGGAGGGTACCCTGTACCTCTACTAGTCATTTAATTTCTTGTTCCACTCGCAAATATAGCGAGGGGAAAAAAGGCGATCTAAATGCATCCGTGTGAGCCCTGATTTCTCGTATATTATTTCTGTAGTCCTTACGCGCATTGTACGTTGGCGGCAATAGAATCGTGTGGCAGTCAGCCTCAGATGCCTCTTCTCTAAATTCTCTCGGTAGTTTCTCGAAAAGAACTTCGCCTTCCCTCCAGCGATACCGATCCCAAACACTCGATCAGTACTCAAGAATAGGTCGCACCAGCGTCCTATATGCGATTTCCTTTACAGGTGAACCACTCTTTCCTAAAATTCTTCAAATAAACTAGTCGGCCATTCGCCTTCTCTACCACAGTTCTCACATGCTAGTGCCATTTCATATCGTTTTTCAACGCCCAGATATTGAAATGACTTGACTCTGTCAAGCAGGACATTAGTAATACAGCATCGGAATATTACAGGTTTGTTCTTCCTACCCATTCGCATTAATTCACATTTTTCCAAATTTGGAGCTACCTCCAATCATTACACCAACTAAAAATATTGTCAAAGTGGTCTTGTATCTTCCTAAAGCCACTCAACTTCCACACCACAGAGTCATCAGCAAACAATTGCAAATTGCTGCCCACCTTGTTCTCTACATACATAAAAGATTTGGCGGACAACGGCGGTCCTATCACTCTTCCCTTCGGCACTCCTTGGGACACCCTTGTCTCTGATGAACACTTACCGTCGAGAAGAACATACTGGGTTCTATTACTTAAAAAGCCTTAGACCCACTCACATATCTGTAAACTTACTCCATACGCTCGTACCTTCGTTAACAGCCTGCAATGAGGCACCTTGTCAAATGCCTTCCGGAAGTCTGGAAGTATGGAATCTACATGTTGCCCTTCATACGTAGTTCGCAGTGTATCATGTGAGAAAAGGGCGAGTTCAGTTTCGCACAAGAGATGATTTCTAATACGATACTGATTCTTCAGACTGAGAAGCGAATGTTTAATATGTTCAAACTGATAGGGGCAGGTCTTCATGCAGGGAGTTGCTGCTTCGTGTCTTTATGCTAGCATAGGGAAAATAAAGCAATAAGTGAGCCCAGACAATTTCTCGCCGCCAGTAACGGTACAGGATAGCATTGGTCGGTGTTGCTCATCACCAACCGGCTCGTGAACAAGCACAGATGCTGACGTTTGGCATGCAATAAGGAAGGTTCGGGTACCGTAAGCTCTAGGTTCAAATGGCTCTGAGCACTATGGGACTTAACATCTGTGGTCATCAGTCCCCTAGAACTTAGAACTACTTAAACCTAACTAACCTAAGGACATCACACACATCCATGCCCGAGGCAGGATTCGAACCTGCGACCGTAGCAGTCGCGCGGTTCCCGACTGAGCGCCTAGAACCGCTAGACCACCGCGGCCGGCGTAAGCTCTAGGCCAAAGTCACAATGTTGCACGACGGTGGAATGGTCACAGGTCACCACATATGCCAGTTCTCGAGTGCACCGAGGTTAATCATTGTGGATCAATGCGTTTAACCGATCTTCATCAAATCCAGAAGGTCTTCGTGAAAGTGGAAATTCGCTAATGTCAAAACGACCGTCCTTAAAACAATAAATATATATATTGCAGTGCTCTGTCCAATTTCATTATCCCCGTACATGGCGCAAATGTTTCTGACTGGTGCTGTGCTGTCACTCCTGTAATGAACTCAGACAGAACAATACGTCGGAAATGTTCCGATTTCTCGACTTGGCATTTCATTTTCTAGCGTCCACAGCTCCACTCGCTATCTTGAAATGACGGTCTTTAAACTTAAGTAGCAACAGTGAACCGCAATTTAAAAAAATTGAGAATCGATACATATACAGATATCAACCGGAATGCCAATATGCAGAACAAAAACGCCACTAACTTACGCATCAACTAATACATTAACACGATCACTAAAAGGTTACGAAACGTGAGTTTCTGCGACATTTTTCGCTTTGACTACCAATTTAAAGCGCACAACGAAACACGACGGGTGTAGGCGTTTCTGGCCCTAACCGAGCTCGGTAGTTCTGCGAATAACATCAATTCACTTATACCTGTGCATCATCACGTAAACTCATACCTCGGGTCTATGATATTCGCTATTTTTGACTTCATTAAAACAACAAACAGTTAATACTTCCAGCCAGAAGGCAAATACTTCTTTATAAAGAATGATTAATGTACAATAAGGCGTCGCATAGCGACGGTGGAATTTTCTAAATAACGTAATTCGTCGTCTTTGGGCGGCAATATAAACAGTGAAGGATCGCATATCTATCCGTATTTTTCTATTTTGTTCGCTGGAGAACAAATGAAACCTTAAGCGCTTAAGACTTGTACTGTTTGTCTTAAGTAAGACGGACGCAGATTTGTGGCCGTCTGATCTAATTGTTACTAAATGTATAAAAACGTGTTATGTCTAAGTTTGAGTGAAGTGTAAAAAGAAGAACTGTTATAACTTATCGTGAAGACGCACGAGCGATTCAAAGAGGACAATGGCTATATAAAAGAGCGCTCAATGGACATGAAACGGACATATATAGCGTACCTTAAGCTTAGTACTACAATGACGGTAGATTTTTGTTTTAGTTGTAATAAATATTTGTTCTGGAAATACTGAATCAATTAGCAGTGCTCATTCCTATCATCTCTTCAGTATTATTTTCATTTTAATTATGCATTTTGCTAAGATTACAGGCACCAAGATCAGCAGTCTAATGTGCGTGTTACATTGATAAAAAAGAAAAATGTTTCATCGTCATCTTGCATCAGCTTTACTATTGAATTTCCCTTTTGTGTGATGTTACAGTTGTTTTTGCGCCCTTAAGAACTGGTCCCTTAGGAGATTGTTTTGTAATAAAAATAACTTAACGACCGGGTATGATCGTATCTACGATCATGAAGTAATTAGAAAGACGATAACGCAATTTCTTAATCAATAGCACGCTAGCTGTGACTGCTTCAAGCAACGCGAAACTGCAAGTAAAGACTATTCACATTTCATAATGCAATATTTTATGACAATGGTCAATCCATGATTCTTACGCCAATTGTGATTGAAAAACAGTAAGCGAAATCTCAAATTCCAACTTATCCATTGAATAACATCATCACTTTTATTTTGTTACATCACAGGTCCGGCCTTCCTGCTACCTGTGTGCAGAGTTGCCGTGTTAGAGTGTGGGATTAACCGACCCTTTCAGATTACCCTTCTTGTGGTCACGTAAAGTTGCCGACTTGGAGTCTGCCCGACAGAACACAGCAGCTAACCACCTTCGTACGCTCTATTAGTGAACACTCTGCAAACAAAACGCCCTGCATGACATTCGCAGCGGGCTGCCGTGCCTGCGTGGTCGCGTGCTGTCGGCTGATAGCGCCGCAGGCGGTGTAGCTCGGCGGCCAGGCAGCGCGTTAATCACCTCACCGGTTATCGCCACGCGTAATTTCGTCCAATTAAGACCGCACAGGCGAGCAATTAACGCAGTCTGTTGCCTCAGGCGGCCATCCCAAGACCACGTGCACTGCTCGAAAGCTGAAATTTCGATCTCTCTATCTCTATCTATCTCTCTCTCTCTCTCTCTCTCTCTCTCTCTATATATATATATATATATATATATATATATATATATACTTTCTGTGGTGTCACCGCCAGACACCACACTTGCTAGGTGGTAGCCTTTAAATCAGTCGCGGTCCGTTAGTGTACGGTAGGTCTAGAGAGACTTCCTAGAACTCGCCCCATTTGTACAACCGACTTTGCTAGCGATGGTTCACTGACAAAATACGCTCTCATTTGCCGAGACGATAGTTAGCATAGCCTTCAGCTACGTCATTTGCTACGACCTAGCAAGGCGCCAGTACGAGTTACTATTGATACTGTGCATAATGTACCGTCAAGAGCGACGTTCGCCATTTATGGATTAAAGTTAAGTATTCCACCAGCTACGTCCGTTTTTCTAAATTCTAATTTCCTTGTCCTGTTCCAGACCTCACGCCAGCCTGCGTGAGCTAAAACGTGAGCCTTTAGGCTTCCTCTAGTAACACGGTGTTGGCTCTCCTGCCAACCACAACACTTTCTTTGTGTGTGAGGAATGTTTCCTGAACGTTTGGCCGTACCTTTTTATATTATGTGGACATGTGCCCAGAAACGTTTACTTTCCATGTTAGAGCTCATTTTATTACTTCTCTTCAAATCACATTAATCATGGAATGGAAACACACAGCAACAGAACGTACCAGCGTGACTTCAAACACTTTGTTACAGAAAATGTTCAAAATGTCCTCCGTTAGCGAGGATACATGCATCCACCCTACGTCGCATGGAATCCCTGATGCGCTGATGCAGCCCTGGTGAATGGCGTATTGTACGAGCCGTCCACAATACGAGCACGAAGAGTCTCTACATTTGGTACCGGGGTTGCGTAGACAAGAGCTTTCAAGTGCCCCCATAAATGAAAGTCAAGGGGGTTGAGGTCAGGAGAGCGTGGAGGCCATGGAATTGGTCCGCCTCTACCAATCCATCGGTCACCGAATCTGTTGTTGAGAAGCGTACGAACACTTCGACTGAAATGTGCAGGAGCTCCATCGTGCATGAACCACATGTTGTGTCGTAGTTGTAAAGGCACATGTTCTAGCAGCACAGGTAGAGTATCCCGTATGAAATCATGATAACGTGCTGCATTGAGCGTAGGTGGAAGAACATGGGGCCCAATCAAGACATCACCAACAACGCCTGCCCAAACGTTCACAGAAAATCTGTGTTGATGACGTGATTGCAGAATTGCGTGCGGATTCTCGTCAGCCCACACATGTTGATTGTGAAAATTTACAATTTGATCACGTTGGAATGAAGCCTCATCCGTAAAGAGAACATTTGCACTGAAATGAGGATTGACTCACTGTTGGATGAACCATTCGCAGAAGTGTACCCGTGGAGGCCAATCAGCTGCTGATAGTGCCTGCACACGCTGTACATGGTACGGAAACAACTGGTTCTCCCGTAGCACTCTCCATACAGTGACGTGGTCAACGTTACCTTGTACAGCAGCAACTTCTCTGACGCTGACATTAGCGCTATCGTCAACTGCACGAAGAATTGCCTCGTCCATTAAAGGTGTCCTCGTCGTTCTAGGTCTTCCCCAGTCGCGAGTCATAGGCTGGAATGTTTCGTACTCCCTAAGACGCCGATCAATTGCTTCGAACGTCTTCCTGTCGGGACACCTTCGTTCTGGAAATCTGTCTCCATACAAACGTACCGCGCCACGGCTATTGTCCCGTGATAATCCGTACATCAAATGGGCATCTGCTAACTCCGCATTTGTAAAGATTGCACTGACTGCAAAACCATGTTCGTGATGAACACTAACCTGTTGATGCTACATACTGATGTGATGTGCTTGATGCTAGTACTGTAGAGCAATGAGTCGCATGTTAACAGAAGCACCGAAGTCAACATTATCTTCCTTCAATTGGACCAACTGGCGGCGAATCGAGGAAGTACAGTATATACTGACGAAACTAAACTGAGCTCTAACACGGAAATTAAGCATTTCTGGACACACGTCCACATAACACCTTTTCTTTATTTGTGTGTGAGGAATGTTTCCTGAAAGTTTGGTCGTACCTTTTTGTAACAATTATATGAGAGAGAGAGAGAGAGAGAGAGAGAGAGGGAGAATCTACGCTTGGTTCGCTGAATACGGATGCACAGTACCGACCATTGCTCTCTTCATTAATATTTTACTCGAACTGAGTAACTGGGAAATGCCGGATTTTTTAGTTTATTTTCTATTTTTGTTTCTAGAAAAGTTGGAAAAAATGTGTTCGCAGTGCAGTATTCAAAAAATTTCGTTCACCTGTTTTCCTGAAAACACCTTTCAAATCATGGGCTGGGCTGTTTTGGAGGTGGAGACGAGACAGTGAGGTCATCGGTCCCATCGGATTAGGGAAGGAAGGGGAAGGAAGTCGGCCATGCCTTTTGAAAGGAACCATGCCGGCATTTGCCTGGGACGATTTAGGGAAATCACGGAAAGCCTAAATCAGGATGGCTTGACGCGTGATTGAACCGTCGTACTCCCGAATGCGACTCCAGTGTGCTAACCACTGCGCCAACTCGCTCGGTTTGAAATTATGAAACCATCGTACAAGGACATATGCATAATGTACAAATGTACGTTGAAGAGCCAAAAAAAATTGGTAGACATGCCTAATATCGTGTAGGGTCCCCATGAGCACTCAGAAGTGCCGCAACACGACGTGACATGGATTCGACTAATGTCTGAAGTAGTGCTGGAGGGAACTGACACCAAGAATCCTGCAGGGCAGGCCAAAAATCCGTAAGAGTGCAAGAGGGTGGGGACCTCTCCTGAACAGCACGTTGCAAGACATCCCAGATATGCTCAGTAATGTTCATATCTGGGGAGTTTGGCAGCCAGCAGAAGCTTTTTAATCTCAGAAGCGTGTTTCTGGAGACACTCTGTAGCAATTCTGGGTGTATGGGATGTCGAACTGTCCTGCTGGAATTGTCCAAGTCTGTCGGAATGCGTAATGGACATGAATGGATACAGGTGGTCAGACAGGATGCTTACGTACGTGTCACCTGTCAGAGTCGTATCTAGGCGTATCAGGGGTCCCGTATAACTCCAACTGCACGCGCCCCACACCATTACAGAGCCTGCACAAACTTGAACAATGCCCTGCTGACACGGAGGGATTCACGAGGTGGTCCCCATACCCGTACACGCCCATCCGCTCGATACAATTTGAAACGAGACTCGCCCCAACAGGCAACATGTTTACAGTCATCAACTGTCGGCTGTCGGTGTTGACTGCACGACACAAAGCTTTACGTCTCACCTGTGCCCGTCATCAAGGGTACACGAGTGGGCCTTCGGTTCCGAAAGCCCACATCAATGATGTTTTGTTGAATGAATGTATCATATGCTGAGACTTGTTCGATGGTCCAGCATTAAAAGCGCAGCAATTTGCGGAAGGGCTGCGCTTCTGTGAGGTTGAACGATTCTCCTCGGTCGTCGTTTGTCCCGTTCTTTCAGGATCTTTTTCCGCCCAGAGCGATGTCAGAGATTTGATGTTTTATCGGATTCCTGATATTCACGGTACACTCCGGACATGGTCTTACGGGAAAATACCCACTTCATCGTACCCCGGGGATACTGTGTCCAATCGCTTTTTCAAAAGATCTTTTTCCATAGTTTTAAATGGTGTAATTCACACCGACCTCGCAGGGCCTCACAGACGCCACAGACGTCGACAGACGAATCTGCCGGATCGCTCAGAGAGCGATCTTTTCAAACCATCTGTCGACGTCTGTGCCCTCGCGCTTGCGCAGTGGGCCAAACTACACTGCCACGCGCGTGACCACACCTGTCGCGCAGTTTCGTGCTGAACTCGTCACAAAAAGCTGAATTGCTATTTTTGTTACTTGTTATGGAACAGGTAATTGAAGGCGTCAGAACGCGTCCACTGCTGTGGAATACAGATTTGGAAGAGTATAGAGTCAGCAATTGAAAGGTTTTGAGCTTGAACTAGTACAATCAAGAACTACTTACTATTTTGTCCCAGTTGCTCTGCTATTTCGCTCCATGCTGTGTCCTTTAAACATAACCCTTCATAATTGAGTATAGTCTAATAATATTAACAACATAAATGTGTTGTGATAATATTTATTACACTGGCTTTAATATTAGCAAAAAGTTGTATTATTTATACTCTTAATGAACAGCCCAAAGTAAATTTTGTACTAAATCTCGCAAGGGTAAGAAATCATGACTTAACAAAAAGAACACATGCATGTTAAATACAAATTGGCATACTAAAATGTATATGAACATTACTTGATATGTAATTTTTTTGTTGAGTTAGACACTAGAATAAACATTCTTACTACATGCCACAAACTGTTAGCATCGCAATTCTTTTTTGTTACTATTAATCATACGTAACAGCAGAATACATACAAATTGTTAGGACAAATGTTGTTTTGGTTATCATTCAATGTGGTTCCACTGCCATGGCACACTTCCTTCTTCGGACATGAAGTATTTAACAAAGTGATTTCGTACCTCGCTAGCTTCTTTAGATGCCTGAGCACCATAACGAGGAATAGGTTTCCATGCTTTGTGATAAGCTTCTAAAATTTTATCAGGCGTCATTATTGGAGATAACGATCCCTTTGAGCAAAGCTAACTGTGGAGGACGGCTGTTGCTTTGACTAATTTGGTTACTACCTGCAGCTTACAGTTTAAGGGTCTGAAATAGATACGCCATCTTTGTGCAAGAATCCCAAAAGCATTTTCAACCACTCTTCTACATCTACAAAGTTCGTCGTTAAAATCCTTCTTTCATCGTTAAGATGTCGGTTCTTTGGGAATGGACGAAGCAAGAAACGTTTAAGGGGGAAACCTTCGTCACCCACAGTTACATAAGGAACATTGAAGTTTTCCTCAAACAATGGTTCGTCAGGAGGTATTGCCATAGCATAGTTGCTTATTCTTTTCCCAAATTGACTCTCAACAAAAATACTACTGTCACATTCTTTTCCATAGGCACCACAATCTATAGCGATGAACTTACTACTCTACTGTCCTTTTGGGACTGGTTCATTCAGAATGCATTTTTTGTAATTAAAAAAGTTTGATCCAGAGTTCGGAAGAGCTTGTACTTGTATGTGTTTGCCGTAAATGGTTCCTATGGAATGAGGAAAATCCCATCTGGAACGGATGTCCTCTTCAATGTTTCGCCTCCAGTTTTCGTCTGGAGTTGGCATGTATATAGGTTGCAGGTTCTTCCATAAAGCATGACACACCTCTTCAGTTGTCTTTGACACTGTACTAACTCCAAATCTGTAGCTGAAGCCGATTGTTGTAAATGTATTTCCTGTAGACAAGAATCTGAAAAAACATAGCCAACACTTAAATTGTGTTTATTTTTACGGAAGCGAATTTGAAAGAGGAATGGAGGAAATTACGTGACCACCACCGCCAAGCTCTCTTCCGGAAGACCAAGTCAGGCCAATCAGCTACAAAATGAAAGTCGTGGAAATACAAACAACAACAATTGGAGTTCCTCGTTACAACAATGAAACATAGGAAGTAAAGACCTTTATACATTGTCAAGTATATATGCAAATATTTTTAAGTCTGAAGGTGACGGGGATGAGGGAAGACTGTGGTAGTCGTTTTTAAGTGACAAAGTTTTAGTAACATGAGAAGTATTTTTGACGTTACAGCGTATGCAACACTTTACGTCTTATAGCAATTAAAACATATTTGCAGTTATACTGCACGTACATACAAGACGGTGAACATACCTAAAAGGCATTCGATTTCGACCAATCACATCGGTCGTCATGAGGCACATGGATGGCAAAATCAATATGGCAACACTGATTAAATACTGACAACAAGAAATAACATAATTGACCCCAGTGGCACCTATCGTAATTTGTATCCGGAACTTCTGGTAGCCAATAGTATTTAAGAAGTGACGCCGTTTTATTTCTGCCATTCTTAGACCTGATGATGACCGGTGCGATTGATCAAACACGATTGTCTTGTATTTACAGGATGGTAAATATATATACGAGTTGTAAGACATAAATTACAACATACATTGTAATTATTAATTAAAACGTATACACATTAAGTTTTGAAATGTAGCTCTTCTTTTAATTGGTGTATTTAAATATGTTTGTGCGTGTGATATCACCGTTGTACTACGTCTTCGTTTTTGTGTTCTAGCGTTAAAAGGTTTTTGCTTTTCACATTTAACCAAATATAACATTGATGATGATGATAATTTATGGCAATGTTTGCCGACAAGATAAAGAATGCAACCTTTAACACTAGATTGCGTACTCACGGCAGTTCTCCTTGGCCGTTTTTTGGTACGACTTGGAAAGAGAGAAAAACTAATGAATGATCGCCGATGCGTCGGTTCTCGACTGTGTTCAGGAGACGTACAGACTGACTGCGCGACAGTAGTTTCTCAAAATGACTTCTTAACCCGGATTGCTTTCACGCAATCACTCTTCAATGAAATTACCTAAGGGACCTATTTGAATAATAAAAAAAATTGGAAATAAATGCAAAACAGTGAAATTTTGTAAAAAAAAAAAAAAGTTGTCAGATCGGAAATTGAACACATTAATGGTCTCCTAAATACAATCGAGACACCGCAATAAAGAGCGAACCTGTAACAAAGTTCATTTAAACATAAACATTATTTGTGGTTAATTTACAGAAAATCTATGCTTATTCTTTTCTTTAAAGTGAAGCATCAATATATTCTCAAAGAACAAAGGCGTTAAACTATAAACATTACCAAATTTTCAATGAATATAAAAGTTACATTTTTATGTTTTTCTCATACATGGAGCAGTCCAACAATCGCTGCTTTTGTATGTGTGATATTTTGTAAAAATTAAATGTCCTGGCGTGCGCGTAAGTATTTTTTATCGTCACAAGGTTTACAAAAGCGTTTTTTTTTTCTTGGTGATAACGTAGTTTTTCACATTAAATGAAAATATAACTTGTAGTGGTGCTACACAACACGCCTTAACAAGTCGGCGACCAAACATCAAAGGTAATGAAGTACATGTTAACATATCGGCGACCAGAAGTACAACTAACTATAAAGACTCTAGAATTTTCCTAACAAATGATAAATTGTTCTTTCTTCTGTTTCGCAGCTTCTTGCTATCAAGCGCTGCGGCAATGATTTTAAATATCTGCGCCCACCGAGTCAGTGTTTAAAAATACCTTTTAAACGCTGGCTGCGCGTCGTGGTATAGGCGCACGTGATAAACAGATATCGTTTCTTTACTCTCGCGTTGTCATGCTTAGTATCATTACAAACTACAGCTCGATGGCTGTCCTTTTCTCATATGCAAAATGTCTGAAATCCAATAATATCACAGTGTGACACTAATATCGCTCCAATGGACCAAAGTGTTGTTGGGGAACAGGCCCTGACTGCGACCTTCCTCTCACTCCAGGAGATGAAAGAATTACTGATACAGAAGAGAATGAAGAGACTAGTCCCCTCCCCTTTACTAATACGTCAACACCAGGTGAACCCCGTAACCGTCACCCCAGAAATGTGGACAAATTCATTAACTATTTGCAAGAAAAACAGAGAGCCAAAAGAAGTGCACCAAAAGCTGATGACTTGCAAGCACTGGCGAAAAATAAGTCCAAGTCCACTCGTTTGCTCCCTCGTTTTTTGCAAGAACTGATGCAATCAATCGCAAAAGCAAAGAGCATTCGCGCTTTTCAGGCCTAGCGTCGCGAGCTGTTCAGGAACCATCAAGTGTGCCACATCATTCATTTTCTTCAGCCTGCCTCTCTCCTTCACCCAGCTCTTCGAACATGCATTGTATCTCTTATTCGAGTGATAGCACATTATGCTAATTTCAGTACTGTAATGTATACTGAGATTCAAAACTGGTGGTGTTAAGTTATTTTCTTTGACCAAATATTGTACTCTTTAACTATATAAAAACGATTTCAGTTGAACAATAAACAGTTTTCATTGTTCTGGTTACGAGTGAGTGGTAGAGGCGGTCGTGTCGGATTTTGCCCCAATTACACAACGTGAATCGTTGGAGCCGATTACTTCTCGATTATTAACTTAAAATAAGTTGTAAGGTGCGTAATTAAAGTACAGATTCAGCTAAATGTAAATAATTTTTAAATAGAATAAATGCTAATTAATTTTCAAAAGTAATACATTTTTGTTTATATGTTTCAAATAAATTTTACCAAAATTATAAGCCACCTAAAATAAGATTACTAATGCTCTAATGAAATTTACTTTTTTGAAAACTTAGCTCAGGCATAGCGCCAATCTTTCTCTGCTGGAAATATATCTCCTGTAGTTGTTGTCTTTTTTTACTAATATCGTTACTTCTCAGTGTTAAGATATCTTCAAACTCAGATTCAGAACATACTTTCGGCTATCTAAACCTGTCATCATCTAGCTCCAAATCCTGCATCAGATGATTATACTCGCCGCACTGTTCCCGTCATTGGTTGATGGGGTGCACCCAGTGCGTTCGGTTTGTAACCAAGTATAACAGCGTGAGTTCCTCTTCACTACTCGAACAACTATCGCCGTCATGCATCCAAGGCACATTCTTAGTAAACGCGCTATCGCACCACGAACCACTTCTCATGCTACCTGCTTCAACTGAACTGACAGAGCAGAAACAATGTAACACAGACGTCGGTCGCGGTCTGAACTGCACATCCGTGACACAACATCTGTCACATTACGTAACGTGACATAGAGTGAACACGTTGTGAAACGGCCTTACTCTCAATCCACATTCTGTACTCACTATATTGATCATTCCATTCAGCAGATCGTGAAATTCTTTTTTACTTTAACTCAGGATATCCACGTCATCAGCGAATCCTATCATTGATGTTTTTTTACCTTGAATTTTATGTCCACTTCTGAACCTTTCTTTTATTTCCATCATTGTTTCTTCTATATACAGACTGAACATTAGGAGCGAAAGACTACATCCCTGTCTTACACCCTTTTTAACCCGAGCACTTCGTTTTTGGTCACCCACTCCTATTATTCCTTCTTGGTTCTTGTGCATACTGTATGTTACCCGTCTCTCCCTATAGCTTACTCTTATTCTTCTCAGAATTTCGAACATCTTGCACTATTTTACATTGCCGAATGCTTTTTCCAGGTCGACAAATGCTAAGAACGTGTCTTGATTTTTCCTCAGTCTTGCTTCCTGTAACACCTCGGTACAGTTTACAGTGATTATTTTCCCCTCTAAAAATTCTAATCTTAAAAGCTATAGAAAGAATAATTTAAAATTGTGTAAAATCAGAGTTCGGTAACTGCAGATGAAAATTATGGTATATCAGCAAGTAGTTAACGTCTAAACACAGCAAAGCCACGGAAGCTCAGTCATAGAGAAGGCAGTGACGTTAGCTCTTGTGATGAAAAACCTATAAAAAGGCCTGGTTGTCATTATTACCGCTTTTTTCCCTTGATTGTTTCGTTAAAGGGCGGGGAACCGGTGTCAATCAGCGAGACAATAATTAGATTGGACTTTATCCTGTTAAGATTCATGAACTTTTTTTTTCTTTATTGTTATTTTGAAACGTGTATTACAGGCAGGCCATGCAGCAGCAGACGACGCCGCTCTTTAGCCGCAGAGAACACAAATATACAAATGAAGACATTTAAAGAAAAAACATGGTGGACATATAAACACTGTTTAAAATACAAGGTGCCGTTCACGGTCGTAGAGTCCTAGATAAAATTGTGCAGACACTTCGACACAGACGAAAATTTTCACACGTGAACGTAGGGGCACAAAACGAATAACACTGAATCACTTAAGCACAAAACGACGGCACACACAGAACACGAGGCGTTGATCTCCGGCGCGCGAATGTTCACTATCCGTGTAAGAGTCCGGGGACCTGCCAAGAGAGGAGGAGGGGGTGGTGGGAGAGGGAGAGGGGAGAGCAGATGCCATGGGCATGGGAGATAGGGGGGAGGGAGGAAGGGGGAGAGGAAGCCCGGGGGAAGAGGGAAGGAGGGAGGGGATGGGGAAAAAGGAAACACAAGGGAGAGAGGGTGCCTAATGGAAAGGACACAGGATGTGGGGAGGGGAAGATCAAAGTTGATAGGAGGGGTAGATGGAGGGGAGGAGGACATCATCAGGGAGGGGGAACTGGCGGAAGTCACCTTGGGAGAGGGTGAGGAGGGTGGAGAGATGGAGACCGGGTGGGACGTGGGAATACAGGCGCGGCAGCGGGCGGGGGTGGGAGAGGATAGGTGAGACAAGCGGATGAGGAGTATCGAGTTTGCGGGAGGTGTACAGGATCCGTATCCTTTCGAGGAAGAGGAAGAGGAGGAGATGGGGGAATGGGATGAGATCATACAGGATCCGCGTGGGGGAGGGGAGACGGAAGTGATAGGTGAGGCGGAGAGCATGGGGTTCAAGCATTTGGAGGGATTTATAAAAGGTAGGGGAGGGGGGGCGGAGATCCAGGCTGGATGGGCGTAACAAAGCATAGGGCGGATGAGGGATTTATAGGTGTGGAGGATTGTGGAGGGGTCCAGACCCCACGTACGACCGGAAAGGAGCTTGAGGAGACGGAGTCTGGAGCGTGCCTTGGCATGGATTGTCCGGAGATGGGGAGCCCAGAGAGCCAATGGTCGAGGGTGACGCCAAGGTACTTAAGGGTGGGAGTGAGGGCGATAGCACGGCCATAGATGGTGAGATAGAAATCAAGGAGGCGGAAGGAAGGGGTGGTTTTGCCTACAATGATCGCCTGGGTTTTGGAGGGAATGATCTTGAGCAACCACTGGTTGCACCAAGTGGTGAACCAGTCAAGATGGGATTGGAGAAGGTGTTGGGAGCGCTGCAGGGTGGGGGCAAGGGCAAGGAAGGCGGTGTCATCGGCAAACTGGAGAAGGTGGACGGGAGGTGAGGCGGCGGCATGTCCGCCGTGTACAAAAGGTACAAAAGGGGGGAGAGGACGGAGCCTTGGGGCACACCGGCGGAGAGGAAAAAGGTGTAGGAATCTGTGTTATGGATGGTGACATAGGAAGGACGGCGGGAGAGAAAGGAGCCGATCAGACGGACGTAGTTAATGGGAAAGGCGAGGGTTTGGAGCTTGAAGAGGAGACCAGAATGCCATACGCGGTCATAAGCGCGTTAGAGGTGCAGGGAGAGGAATATTGCGGAGCGACGGGAATTAAGCTGGTCGGAAAGGAGATGAGTGAGGTGAAGGAGAAGATTGTCGGAAGAGAAGGACGGCCGAAAGCCACACTGGGTAACGGGAACGAGGCGGTGCTGGCGGAGATGCTGGTGGATGCAACGGGTGAGGATAAATTCCAGGACCTTGCTGAAGACCGAGGTAAGGCTGATGGGACGGTAGGAGGAGACGGCGGATGGCGGTTTGCCAGGTTTAAGGAACATCAGGATATGGAGGTTTTCCACAGGTCGGGGTAGTAGCCGGTGGACAGGACTACATTGTAGAGCCTGGCCAAGGTGGAGAGGAAAGAGACAGGAGCTTCACAAAGGTGACGGTAGGTGACACGATCGTGACCAGGAGCGGTGTTGCGTTTCGTGCAGAGTGTAGCAATGAGATCCTGGGTAGTGATAGGGGCATTGAGTTCCGTATGTGCAGTGTTGTCCAAGTACTGGAAACCAGGAGCGAGGGGAGGGACAGAGGTGTCAGTTCGGTCGCGGACATCCGGGAAGAGGGAGTAATGGAACTGGGGATCATCGGGGATGGAAAAGACATCAGAGAGGTAAGAGGCAAAGTGATTGGCCTTACTAAGGGAGTCAGGGAAAGGGTGATCATCATGGAGAAGAGGATAGTAGGGGGAGGGTTTAGTTCCAGTAAGGCGACGGAAGGCTGACCAGAACTTGGAAGAGTTGATAGGTAGGGTAGCATTTAAACGGGTGCATGTCTGTCGCCAGTCCCAGCGATTCTTAGCCACGAGCAAATTACGAATGTGACACTGGAGTTGCCGGTGGCATCGTAGTGTGTCCGGGTCACGCATGCAGAGGAAGGCACGGTAGAGACGTCGGGATTCACGGAGGAGGAGGAGGATGGCCTGTGGGGGTAAGGTAGGACGGTGGAGGTGGACAGCGACAGTAGGGCCTCCACGGCCTCAGACAAGGTCTGCTGGAGAAAGGAGGCGGCATAGGTTACATCGTCAGGGTGGTGGTAGCTGAAGGGGTGGCTATCGACCTGGGTGGAAAGGGTATCCCGGTAGGCATTCCAGTTGGCACAGGAATAGTCATGGATGTACTTAGGGGGAGGGTCATTACGAGGGTCAGGGCGGGGGCGACGACCGTGTGAAATGCTAAGGAGGACGGGGAGATGGTCGCTACCAATAGGCTCCAGGACATCCACCGTTAAGCGGCCAAGGAGGTTGGGGGAGGAGAGGATAACATCAGGAGTGGAGTTGGATTCGGGACGGGTGTGCTGGGGGATGGGGATGAGGTCGCCCTGAAGGGAGGAGAGGAACCGATGCCACCGCCGTAACTGGGCGGCGGAACGATTATGGATGTTGAGGTCGAGGGCGATCACGTAGGAGGAGAAGGTACGGTCAATGTGGGAGAGGAAGTCGAATAGGGGCGTTAGGGCGGCCATAGATGGTGGCGCAGGTAACGGTAAGGCCGGGGAAGAAGAGACTAAGGATCAGGTGTTCGGTGGGGTCGGGAAGGAGAGGTTGGAGCCGAATGGGGATCTGGCGGAGGTGCCAAATGGCAACTCCGCCACGCGCAATGGGGAGAGGATTATTGGAGCGGTGGAGGAGGTAGGGCGAAGTGTGGACGGTGTGGTGGGTTTGGAGGAAGGTTCCATGGAGGAGGAAGGCATCCACGCAGTGGGTGGCAAGGGTGTGCAGGAAGAGGTTCTTGTTGGCGGGAAGGGAGCGGATGTTGTACAAAAGGATACAGTGCTGTCGCGCCATGACAGGGATTTAGACGAGGGTGTCAAGATGGGACAAGGTGAAATGGGCCTGGTTGTTGGAGTAGGTGGCGTACATTTTGAGTTGGAAAACGGAACGGGTGGCGACGGAGATCTGTTGGAGGGTGTGGGGGCGCTGAAGGGGATGAACATTCTGAAGGACGATGATGAGGAATCTGATGATGTCATCAGCGGTAGGGGGTGGGCGAAGGGAGTTGCCAGGAGGGGTGGGGGCGTCCAGAGGGCGGACAGGAACGGTGAGTTCAGGAGGGTAGCAGGGGGTCGGGCCATACACTTCTGGGAGTAGTTATGATGAGGGAGGTTACAGGTATTACAGGAGGGGGGGACTGGAGATTGGGGCACTGCCGTAAAAAGTGGGCTTCCCTACAGTGCGGGCAGGTGGGGACCTCGCAGCACTCAAATGTTGGGTGACAATTATACCGCAAGCAACTTTGGCAGCGGAGGGATTGAGGAGGGGAACAGGAGGGGTCAACTTTATAATGTTGGTTAAAAAGGAGGGCACCCTCCTTCAGGAGACGGTCTATGGGGAGGGCGTGCCCGGAAAAAACCCGCATAAGGCGGGTGGGGCCAGCAGCGTTGTGGATGCGACGAACCGCACGCACCTCCAGATGGGGATGGGCCTGAAGCTCCGCCAACACCTCCTACTCCGTGATGGTTGGACTAAGCCGAGTGATCACGGTGGTGAGGATCTGTGGGTGGCGTGGGGGTTGGGGTTGGTGGGAGGGAGGCGGGGAAAGAGGAGGGGTGAGGGGGGCATGAGGGCCAAAGCGGGTGACAAGGACTAGACTATAGAATCGGACGCAAAACTGATAGTTAATTGTAACGTTCAGGGACTTGTAATGACGATGGAACACTCAAATTGCGTCCCGATTCAATATATCATCCTCCAGCCGACTTGTCTGCATGGGCCTAACGCTGAATCGAGCACCTTATGGTCGTTCTCCTGTGAGTCTAGATTAACGAATCGGACGAAAAACTGATAGTTAATTGTAACGTTCAGGGCATCCTAATGACGATGGAACACTCAAATTGCGTCCCGATTCAATACATCGTCCTCCAGCCGACTTGTCTCCAAGGGTCTATTGCTGCCTCGGGCACCTTATGTTCGTTCTCCTGTGAGTCTAGATTATCGAATCGGACGCAAAACTAATAGTTAATTGTAACCTTCAGGGCCTCCTAATGACGATGGAACACACAAATTGCGTCGAGATTCAATACATCGTCCTCCAGCCGACTTGTCTCCAACGGTCTATTGCTGCCTGAGGCACCTTATGTTCGTTCTCCTGTGAGATCAGATTTTCGAATGCGACGGAAAACTGACATTTAATTCTATCGTTCCGATCCTGCTAACGACGATGGAGCACACAAATTGCGTCCCTATTCAATACATCGTCCTCAAGCCGACTTGTCTTCATGGGTCTATTGCTGCCTCGGGCACCTTATGTTCGTTCTCCTGTGAGTCTAGATTAACGAATCGGACGAAAAACTGATAGTTAATTGTAACGTTCAGGGCATCCTAATGACGATGGAACACTCAAATTGCGTCCCGATTCAATACATCGTCCTCCAGCCGACTTGTCTCCGTGGGTCTAACGCTGCCTCGAGCACCTTATGGTCGTTCTCCTGTGAGTCTAGATAATTGAATCGGACGCAAAACTGATAGTTAATTGTAACCTTCAGGGCCTCCTAATGACGATGGAACACACAAATTGCGTCGAGATTCAATACATCCTCCTCCAGCCGACTTGTCTCCAAGGGTCTATTGCTGCCTCGGCCACCATATGTTCGTTCTAGTATGAGTCTAGATTATCGAATCGGACGCAAATTGATAGTTAACTGTAACGTTCAGGGCCTCCTAATGACGATGGAACACTGAAATTGCGTCGAGATTCAATACATCGTATTCCAGCCAACTTGTCTCCAAGGGTCTATTGCTGCCTCGGGCACCTTATGTTCGTTGTCCTGTGAGTCTAGATTAGCGAGTCGGACGAAAAACTGATAGTTAATTGTAACGTTCACACCCTCCTAATGACGATGGAACACTCAAATTGAGTCCCTATTCAATACATCGTCCACCAGCCGACTTACCTCCGTGGGTCTATTGCTGCCTCGGGCACCTTATGGTCGTTCTCCTGTGAGTCTAGATTATCGAATCGGACGCAAAACTGACAGTTAATTGTAACGTTCAGGGCCTCCTAATGACGATGGAACGCTCAAGTTGCGTCCGTATTCAATGTATCGTCCTCCAGCCGACATGTCTGCATGGGTCTAACGCTGCCTCGAGCACCTTATGGTCGTTCTCCTGTGAGTCTAGATAATTGAATCGGTCGCAAAACTGATAGTTAATTGTAACGTTCAGGGTCTCCTAATGACGATGGAACACTCAAATTGCGTCCCGATTCAATACATCGTCCTTCAGCCAACTTGTTGGTTAAAAAGGAGGGCACCCTCCTTCAGGAGACGGTCTATGGAGGGGGCGTGCTCGGAAAAAACCCGCATAAGGCGGGTGGGGCCAGCAGCGTTTTGGAAGCGACGAACCGCACGCACCTCCAGATGGGGATGGGCCTGAAGCTCCGCCAACACCTCCTCCTCTGTGATGGTTGGACTAAGCCGAGTGATCACGTTGGTGAGGATCTGTGGGTGGCGTAGGGGTTGGGGTTGGTTTGAGGGTGGCGGGGAAAGAGCAGGGGTGAGGGGGGCATGAGGGCCAAAGCGGGTGACAGTGATACGGGAAAGGAGGTCTGTGTGGAGGGTAGGGCTGGGTGAGGAGGTGAGCACCGAATCACCGCGAGGAGTGAGGAGGGAAATGGGGGAACCAGGAAAATTCTGGCAAAGGAAGAGGGTGAGGTTCCGGGCTTCAAGAAGGGAGGGAGGAGGAGGAGGAGGAGGAGGAGGAGGAGGAGGAGGAGGAGGAGGAGACAGGTGGGGAGACATCCATGGTATCTTGGGTGGGGGAAGGGGGACGAGGTGTAGCCTTTTTGGGAGTAGAGGAGGCAGAGGTGCCACTGGGGTGCTTGACGGCGGCGGAGGAGGTGTGGGGGATGGGAGTGACTGGAATGTGGCGGGGAGTGGCAGGTCCTGGTGCTGAAGGCAGCGCCGGAGATGGTGAGGGCGATGGCGTTGGCGAAGGCGAAGGCGACGGTGAAGACGATGATGAAGACGGTGATGATGATGATGATGATGATGATGATGATGAAGGCGAAGGAGAGAGTGGAGCCCTCCGGGTGACCACCCTAGCGGGGGCCACAGAAACAGGAGGAGCAAAGGGAGGGAGGGAAGGAATCAGAGGAGGCACGGGAGGGAGGAACCAGTGATGGGACGACAAATAGGGAGGGAAACGGGAGAGTAGAAGGGACAGAGAAGCTATGAAGGAGACTGGGGCCGAAGCCCCACTCTGCTGCTGCTGGCGGGGGCGGCGACCTGGCCGGCTGGCAGGCCGGTGGGGACGCTATTGCTGCTGCTGCTGCTGCTGCTGCTGCTGCTGGACGCTGGACGCTGGCTAGGACCGCAGCTGGACGCTGGACGCTGGACGCTGGCCCCTGGGAGGAACCGCTGCTGGCTGGGACGACTGCTGGATGCTGTCTGCTGGCAGGAACCGCTGCTGGACGCTGGCAGGAACTGCGGCTGGCCACTGGACGCTGGCTGGGACCGCTGCTGGACGCTGGCTGCAGTCTGCTGGCAGATACCGCTGCTGGCTGCAACCGCTGCTGGATGCTGGCAGGAACTGCTGCTGGCTGCCGGTGGGGACCGCTGCTGGCTGGACTGCTGCACGTTGACGGGCTGGCTGGCTGGCACCTGTTCACAACGAAGTGTTGCAGGCAACTGGCGACATGCAAATAATCAATGTCCCTCGATGTATAAAATGTCGATGCATGCAATTAATATAGATGACAAGTCCGGCTAACCAGTTAGGATGACGGCCCGTCTTCTAGTGCGTCCTCCAGTGCGGCCAAGATTCATGAATATTACGGAGATTAAAAGTCATGTAGTGTATGATCTCTGACTGTGGGTAGCAACGGAGTATTAAGTGGATTTGAGGACTTTAGTGCTAGATTGGAACTTTACGGACATATAGACGGCAGAAGCTCAAATTATCTGCTGACACGAGTGAATTCATAGGTACCGGTATTCAGATATTAACGTGTGGACTTTTGTAAGTGTCGTGTGCCGTTAGTTGCGAATCTGGACGTAGAGCGCTTGCATATCAGCATTTGCGGACTATTTAGATTCCTCTAGGCTAGGAACCTTTTAGATAGACCATCATCCATCATCATCTTAGTCCTTGAACATAGAGTGAAAGTGAAATAAGAGAGTGTTGTACTTATTTCATTTACCTAGTACTAATCAGTGAAGGTTTTACGGAACCAAAGCTATTCAGCAGTAAGTCAGCACCATCTAGCGGAAAGCGTAGGCATTAACTAACACGCTAACTGAAGTGAACGTTTACGTGTTTTACGGACTGCTTAATATGAACTTTCGTGACTCTTTGACGTCCCCACTCCCTCCGAAAGGTGACGCAGGCTGTCTTAATCATAAAAGGGGAGAGTTTTAGCCGGGCAAATTACTAAATAAAAGCGATATTTATAAGACTCGCAGTAATAGCAAAACACAAGGCCCGCAACTCATCGGAGAGTCGTCGCTGTCACGTCGGGAAGTAAGGCCGGAAAACCTACTGACGACACGTATCTACGAGCAGACGTCGACGTGGAGTACCTAAAAAGTGAACCACAAGAGAGTTGGGGGATGCTTCATTCCATTATCAACCGCAAGGTCAGAATTGCCTATGTGGTGCCTTCACCTTTTCTAAAGCCAAACTGTCGTCTAGCACATCATCAATTTTCTTCTCCATTCTTCCGTATATCATTCTCGTAGCAACTTGATGCATAAGCTGATTGTGCGATAATTCTCGTACTTGCAGCTCTTCCAATCTTCGGAATTGTGTGGATGGTATTTTCCCGAAGTCAGATAGTATGTCGCCGGACTCACACATTCTGCACACCCGACAATGTCAATAGTTGTTTTGTTGCCACTTCGCCAATGATTTAAGAAATTTTGATCGAATGTTATCTATCCCTTCTGCCTTATTAGATCTCAAGTCCTCCAAAATTCTTTTAAATTCTGATTCTAATACTGGATCCCAATCGACTTCTGATTCTTCTTCTATCACATCAGACAGATCTTCGCCTTCATAGAGGCCTTCAATGAACTCGTTCCACCAATGTGCTCTCTCCTCTGCATTTGATAGAGAAATTCTTGTGGCACTCTCAATGTTACCACCCTTGCTTTCAATGTCACCGAAGGTTATTTTGACTTTCCTATATGCTGAGTCGGTCCTTCAGACCCTCATTTCCTTTTCTATTTCTTCATATTTTTCATGTAGTCATTTCGCCTTAACTTCCCTGCACTTCCTATTTATGTCACCCCTCAGCGACTTGTATTTCTGAATTAGTCTGAACATTCTTGTACTTCCTCCTTTCATCGATCAAGTGAATATTTCTTATGTTGTCCATGGAAGAGCTATAAAGTGGGTAACTGCGAAGAAACCAACATCTATGATGACCATATTTAGAGATGTTCATTCCTCTTCAACTGTACTGCCTACTGAGCTATTCCTTGTTGTTGTATCTATACCCTTAGAGGACTTCAAGCGTATCTCGTCATTCCTTAGTACTCCCGTATCCCACTTCTTTGCGTATTGATTCTTCCTGACTAATGTCTTAAACTTCAGCCTACTCTTCATCGCTACTATATTGTGATTTGAGGCCACATCTGCTCCTGGGTACGCCTTAGAACCCGGTATCTAATTTCAGAATCTCTTTCTGACCATGATGGGAAAGGCCGGGTGATAGCGAAATATTTCAGTTAGATTACAAGTATACCTCCTCCTCTTGTGTTCCTTGAACAGAGTATTCGCTATTACTAGCTGAAAATTATTACAAAAATCAAGTAGTCTTCCGCCTTTCTCATTCCTTGTCCCATGCCCATATTCTCCTGTAACGTTTTCTTCTGCTCCGTCCCCTGCAACTGCATTCCAGTCCCCATGGCTATTGCAGTATCTAAAGGGAGATGAAAATTTATTACCCTTTCAATATCCTCATATACTTTTTCTGTTTCTTCATCTTCATCGTACGACGTCTTCGGCATGGATTCTCAGTGATGAGTCCCGCTTCGAACTGAGCGCAGATGTCCACCGAAGACGTGTTTGGAGATGCCACAGACAGCAGTGGGAAACCGACCTGACTGTCGCTAGCCATACGGCCGGACAAGCAGGAGTGATGGTCTGGGGGTGTTATTTCTTTTCATAGTAGGACTCTGAGCCGTGTATCGACTCGTGCTACACCTTGTATTTAGATTGCATTGGTTTTCCTCCCCTGACATGTTTGTTTGATATATTGTCTGTCATGAAGTGGCTGCTTGGTTGTCTTTTCCCTCTGCTATCTGTGTTTGCTTCCGGGAAACTGCTATGGAGGAAGTGGGGTCTTTGACCGGTTGTAGCCTTGTGTGGTGGCGCGGAAGTAGGGGCGTGGTGGGTAGAGAGTCTGGTGGACAGGGGAGGGCAGTGTGGCGCTCCATCGCGAAGGTGACGTGTTCGGTTGTACCGAGTCGCCACGTGATGTATGTCGGTTGTGTCTAACGAGCGGGTGGAGTTGACGGAAGAGCTCCCCGCGTATTTGTTGTATACAGAATCGCCCAACGATAAGTTGGTGTTCGTTTCGCCTTGGTGGGACGTTAACAGGCTTCTTTAAATCCTCCGTTTCAACACTGGAGTTTAAAAGGAGACACCTAACATGAAGGAGCGGTCACTACCCGTCAACGTTGCAGAGAAGACGTGAACTCCGGTGACAGAGCGTGTTGTCGCGTGACCGTGGCGTGTTGGGTACGCTGGCGACGCGTGCGCGTTCGGATGTGTGGATCCTTGCCATCGGAGGTCGTGTACTGCCAGTTCGAACATAATTGCAAGTTAAGGTCGTGGAAGAACTAATCATTAAGTAATATTTTTGTGTAACCAGCGTCTCTTCTGCCTTGTGGCCTCTTGCGACCGGTTTTTCTGTCCCTGGCACCGGTGTAATTGAAGGCAGTGACCTTTCCTCCTTCTCTCGTTACTGTCCGATGGGAGGTGTAGTTTTGGCAGTTTCACTGTTTCGCTATTCTGTCGTGTGTTATGAGTAAATTCATGCTTCCTGTTGGTTGATCATGTGGTCGTTCATTCAGGACTGTGTGGTGTAATGTTTCCTTGCACGAGGTTAGCTCTAATTCTGTCAGCAAGTTAAGCCATCTTATAACAAGTTTTCGCTGGCTAAAAGTCGGTGCAATAACCAGCATGAGAGTGGCAATTGTGTTTACTTGCGTATTTAAATTGGTCAATATTCTGTCTAGCCTGAGCATCCCTGAGTGGGTGATTTGTGGCCGCCTTACACGAGTCCGCCATATGTTGTGTTCTAATGATATTCCAGGACACTTTTGTTTAATTTTTTTAAATTCCTCCAAGTTTGTAAATTCCTTTTATTGCCATTAATCGTGTGTTTGCTGAGACCTGTTTAATTCTTTTAATGGCGGTGTTGGTAGCTTCACTACCTCACCTTACTTTGTTAATAAAGTTCTGTCTTTACTTTAGCAGCCTGTTAACTAATGTTCTTTAAATTTTTTTAAATTGTTGTATTGCTATAAATTACTTGATTGCCGTTAGCGGCGTGTTTAAAAGGCCGTTTATTGCCGTGCTGCTAGTTTCTGTAGGATACGAATAAAAGATTTGTGAAAATCTCAATTCGACAGTAAACTACTAGAAATTTTGCCCTGTTTCCCAACTTGTTGTGTGGCTTGTAGTAACTGTAACCATTGTGTGTGTCAATGCCCTTCTTCTTGATTACAATTCCACAAAAATTAGGTAATTTATTCGTTTGTTTTTGTATAGACATGTATCACACCTCCGATTTCCGTCCCATTTGGATAATTCCTTAGAGATGCGTCCTTTTTCTTCCTCTTCTTTTTCTTCGTCGTCTTCTTCTTCTTCTTCTTCTTCTTCGTCTTCTTCTTCGTCGTCGTCTTCTTCGTCGTCGTCTTCTTCGTCGTCGTCTTCTTCGTCGTCGTCTTCTTCGTCGTCGTCTTCTTCGTCGTCGTCTTCTTCGTCGTCGTCTTCTTCGTCGTCGTCTTCTTCGTCGTCGTCTTCTTCGTCGTCGTCTTCTTCGTCGTCGTCTTCTTCGTCGTCGTCTTCTTCGTCGTCGTCTTCTTCGTCGTCGTCTTCTTCTTCGTCGTCGTCTTCTTCTTCGTCGTCGTCTTCTTATTCGTCGTCGTCTTCTTATTCGTCGTCTTCTTCTTATTCGTCGTCTTCTTCTTTTTCGTTTTCTTCATCTTGGTGAGTATACCGCGCAACAGACTCAGGTCAGTGCGGCCAGTCTTACGGTATTCGTGGTAGCCAAGTGAGCTTCAGTGGGAGCTGTAGTAGTAATGGGAGGCATCATGATAGCTGTGGGCAAGGTATACATCATTGCTGACCAGCTGCATCCCTTCATCTCTTAGCAGGATAACTGTGCATGGTTAGATCATGGAGTCCCATGGCTTTCAGATCAGGCTAATTCGGTGACCAAGGCGTCGACGTGATTTCGCTATCATGCTCTTGAAAGCACTCGAGCACGAGAGACGATGTCTTTCAGCACCTCTGCGCCCGCGAGCCACTGGGTCCCAATTTACGGGAAATGTGTGATGTCTGGTAAGAAGGTCCTGCAGAAATCTACCAAGGAGTTTTATAATGAATGCGACGCGGAACCGCTGCTACGTTACGTTCCAAAGGTAAACCAGCACTGTATTAATCTTTTAGTCCTAACGTCTAGGCTGGTCAGTGTACGTGATCATATTTTGAATGAAGTAATAGGAATTTGTTGAGACTTCACAGTACTGGAATGTCTCACTGTCAAACTGCAGTAAGCGCTCTACTTTTAAAGAAAAATTGGCCACTTGCGAGCAGAACTCGTGCTCTGGGGATTCCGTACAAACCTAATTACGTATACAGGCAGTCCACGCATCTAGGGAACACAAAATCTGGACGATTTTTGCCTGTTATAGACACTGGCACTGGCAATACCTCGGTCCCAGGGATTCAATGACTTTCGAGAATGTTTTAATTGTAAGCCTGAAGTCTCATAACAAATAACAAAATTACGCTTTTTTCGTTTATTTGTAACGTGAAAGCTTGCTCCTTGTCAATGTTGGGGACTCTAGGTCAAGGGAAATACCAAACAGATTTTGATGAGTGAGCTTTCGAATATCGAAATGTTGTAGTTGTTGTTGTTGTTGTTGTTGTTTTCAGTCCTGAGACTGGTTGATGCAGCTCTCCATGCTTCTCTATCCTGTGCAAGCTTCTCCATCTCCCAGTACCTACTGCAGCCTACATCCTTCTGACTCTGATTAATGTATTCATTTCTTGGTCTCCCTCTACGATTTTTACCCTCCACGCTGCCCTCCAGTACTAAATTGGTGATCCCTTGATGCCTCAGAACATGTCCTACCAACCGATCCCTTCTTCTTGTCAAGATGTGCCACATACTCCTCTTCTCCCCAATTCTGTTCAATACCTCCGCATTAGTTATGTGATCTACCCATCTAATCTTTAGCATTCTTCTGTAGCACCACATTTCGAAAGCTTCTATTCTCTTCTTGTCCAAACTATTTATCGTCCATGTTTCACTTCCATACATGGCTACACTCCATACAAATACTTTCAGAAACGACTTCCTGACACTTAAATCTATACCCGATGTTAACAAATTTCTCTTCTTCAGAAACGCTTTCCTTGCCATTGCCAGTCTACATTTTATATCCTCTCTACTTCGACCATCATCAGTTATTTTGCTCCCCAAATAGCAAAACTCCTTTACTACTTTAAGTACCTTATTTCCTAATCTAATTCCCTCAGCATCAACCGACTTAATTCGACTACATTCCATTATCCTCGTTTTGCTTTTGTTGATGTTCACCTTATATCCTCCTATCAAAACACTGTCCAGTCCATTCAGCTGCTCTTCCAGGTCCTTTGCTGTCTCAAAGTTTTTATTTCTTCTCCGTGGATTTTAATACCTACTCTGAATTTTTATTTTGTTTCCTTTACTGCTTGCTCAACATACAGATTGAATAACATCGGGGATAGGCTACAACCCTGTCTCACTCCCTTCCCAACCACTGCTTCCCTTTCATGCTCCTTGACTCTTATAACTGCCATCTGCTTTCTGTACAAATTGTAAACAGCCTTTCGCTCCATGTATTTTACTCCTGTCGCCTTCAGAATTTGAAAGAGAGTATTCCAGTCAACATTGTCAAAAGCTTTCTCTAAGTCTACAAATGCTAGAAACGTAGATTTGCTTTCCCTTAATCTTTCTTCTAAGATAAGTCGTAGGGTCAGTACTGCCTCACGTGTTACAATATTTCTACGGAATCCAAACCGATATTCCCCGAGGTCGGCTTCTAACGTAAATCCTTTGACTGCATTGACTTACAAGCATCAACATTTTACTAGCGCCAAGGAATTATAGACTTCAGTATGTGCACAAGTTTTAGCTCGATACGTCTAAATGTCTGTCCATCTGTTAAGACATCTTTTTCTCAAGAACAATGAGACAGTCGAATAACAAATAACACAACAATTTTGTGGGATATAATTACAAATCAACAATCCTCGGGTTTTTTTTCTTTTAGTTGTGCTGTGAGTCCTTGCTTTTTGTCAAATTTAATGATTCTGGGTCAAGCCGAAGAAACTGGCCTAATATCGTGTACGGCCTCCGCGAGCAAGCAGAAGTGCCGCAACACGACAGGGCATGACTATGGACAGCTCTGCAGGAGTCAATGTCAGTTCCTTCCAGCACTACTTCAGCCATTAAGTACGTAAGAGTACCAGGGGTGGAGATCTCCTCTGAACAGCACGTTGCGAGGCATCCCAGATACGCTCAATAATGTTCATGTCTGGGGAGTTTTATGGCCAGAGGAAGGTTCCTAGAGCCACTCTGTAGCAATTCTGGACGTGTGGGGTGTCGAATTGTCCTGCTGGAATCGCCGACATGTTTCACATGTCAGAGTCGCATCTAGACTTGTCAGGAGTCCCATGTCACTCGCTCTGCAGACGCCCCACACCATGACAGAGCCTCCACCAGCTTCAACAATCCCCTGCTGACAAGCAAGGCCCATACACTGATGAGGGTATCTCCATACCCATACACATCCACCCGCTCGATACAATTTCAAACGAGACTCATGCGACCAGGCAACATGTTTAGAGTCATCAGCAGTCCAATGACGGGCCCATACGAGGCGTAAAGCTTTGTGTCGTGAAGTCATAAAGGATACACAAGTGGGCCTTCGGCTCCGAAAGCCCATATCAACGATGTTCCGTTGAATGGTCCGCATGCTGACACTTTTTGACGGCCCAGCATTGATATCTGCAACAATTTCCGGAAGGGTTGCACTTCTATCACGTTGAACGATTCTCTTCAGTCGTCGTTGATATCGTTCTTGCAGGATACTTTTCCGGCCACAGCGATGTCGAAGATTTGATGTTTTACCGTATTCCTGATATTCATGGTACAGTCGTGAAATGATCGTACGGGAAAATCCCCACTTCATCGCTACCTCGAAGATACTGTGTCCCATAGCTCGTGCGCCGACTATAACACCACGTTCAAACTTACTTAGATCAAAAATGTCGAAAAAGTGAATATTTTGGTGGTCCAGTTGGCAACAGAATCAGGGATTGATTACACTATTATAACATACGTTGAGCATTAAATGCCTGAATAAGAGAAACATTATCATTTCTGTGCATTTTTATATTCGCGATGTAGTCATACCCGGAACAACACTAAGGGACCAGAAGATTTATAGACTTTAAAAGAAATGCAACACTTCACAATTAAAAAAGAATTGGTTCATAAATAATAGGAAAACGATAATGTTCCTGCTGCCTCATGATGCGTTCGGCCAATCAGCGTGATCGTAATTTCTGGTGATGAACACACACAAAATAATTATCAATTGAGTAAATGAGGAGATGGAAATGATCAAGGTTAATTTACTAAAATAAGCACACTTATCCTTAACACACTTTCTTTTAATCCTACGTACCTTTCCATATTAAATTACAATAGATGACCATTGTGGTTAAATACTTTATACATAACAGTCAAAATGTCCTCGATGCTGTCTGTTCGTAATCAGTTACAAGATACTACATGTTTTCTGATAGATTGGAAAAATAAGTTATTATATTCACTCATTTCACATGAAATATTAAATACCGTTGCGGAGTGCAGCAAGTCCGCATCTGCCTTTCATGGAATACAAACAGTAAAAGGTGAGGTACCAAATGTTTCGTTTGTCTTGAAACAACAGAATTTCTTTTTTATATCATTGATCGATACATGTACATAGAGATTCACAGGCACCGCACAAGAACGGCAGAGATAAAGAATAATAGATTCTGCCGCTGCTATGCGATGGTTTATATCTTTTACTTTACAATTCGATAACTTTAGGCCATCAGGCGTGTACCATTGAGCGTATATTAATGTTCGTTAGGTGAAAATTACTAATATTAAAAGCTCCCAAGAAACTGGTATAGGCATCCGTTTTCAAATACAGTGTGTGTAACATAGACGGCCGTATCTTTTGATCGCATAGTTTCAATGTATTACACCGCAAACGGACAGTAGACAGTGTATGGTCTACATTTCATCTCGGTACATCTACTCGTTACTGAGAGAGATTTTTTAACAGTCGGACGGTCAGACTGACTTACAGGCTCACTTTGTTCTCCGTCTGTATGTCAGAGTTCACTTTTTACCGATTGAGGTAAGGAACCACAAAAAAAACCTGCACTTTTTGTTCGCAATTATTTTGAACGTATTTGAGGATTTAACGGTTGACTGGTTTCTACTCTGAATTAAAACATCGAAAACATCGAAAACAACAAAAATATACAAATATCTATTAAATATAAAGAGGGATAAAATATTAAGAAGTGCAAGATACAGAAAAAATTGAAAACATTAACAAAAATGATGAAAATTTACTGGATATTTTTATTTTATAGATAAAAAATTGAAAATAAGAAAAAGCAATGGGAAAAATGCTGGACATATTTGACTTTTTATCTTGCTCTTTCAATATTTTTACAACTTCTACATATACGTGACAATACAGTGAGAAAAATAGAAAAGTAACACACACAAAAATTAAAGGATACCCAGTATTTTTCTCTTCACTTATTGTCTTCACCTTGCACTTTTTAGCATTCCTACAACCTTCTACATTTCATTGTAGCTTTCAGTTTTCGTCTTTCCTAAATTTTTAATTCTGTTGGAACTGGTCAGCTATCACAAATTCACCAAACGCGATCAAGACAACAGTGCATAAAAAAGCACTCCCCTAACATTATTTCGTGCTGCACTGATATATCCTTCATGTCAGAAAGAAAGTCTCGGTGAAATCTGAGCGGCCCTCGCGCAGCCTTCCGCATTCCAGATCTGGAAAGAGCGACCGAGCGAGCTGCTCGCCACAGGAAGTTCTGAGCTCATCATCCCTGAGAGACGGGAAAAAGGCGGAAGCGGGTGGAGTCGTGGGGCGCGTCATCAAGACGTCAGCCGGCTGTTTCACGCATCCCCGGCGACTCGTGCGGTCAGGACAGCCGGCGATCGCGTCGGCGCTGGCCGGAAAATAAACCCTCTGGCGGAAAGTGGGGCACTTGAGGTGAGACACGTGGCGGACACGTGGCACCCGACGGGGAGAGCCGCCCACGACGGTGGGGGCGTCTCTGGAGGGACGCTGGCAGCGCTGCCAACACTGTGTCACAGGAATGACAAAATAAAGTGGCCGTAGGATCGACAATTAGCGAACATCACTGAACGAACGGAAGGCGACTGAACCTGGTCGAATACGTATAAGATTCTACGTGGTGGCGGCGGCGGCGGCGGCGGCGGCAATAGATGTCGTTCTCATCAGTCCGAAGACTGGTATGACGCAGCTCCGCATACTAGTCTATCCTGCACAAGCCTCTTCACCTCTGCGTAACTACTACAGCCTACATCCATTTGAACTTACTTAGTGAATACCCCTCACAGATGTAAACTAAAAGTAATGCAACACTTTTTTTTCTGAGAGAAAGCTGGTTTTATTCAGGATCGCAATGTTGTTGTTTTTGTTGTGGTCTTCAGTCCTGAGACTGGTTTGATGCAGCTCTCTATGCTACCCTGTGCAAGCTTCATCATCTCCCAGTACCTACTGCAGCCTACATCCTTCTGACTCTGCTTAGTGTATTCATCTCTTGGTCTCCCTCTACGATTTTTACCCTCCACGCAGCCCTCCAATACTAAATTGGTGATCCCTCGATGTCTCAGAACATGTCCTGCTAACCGATCACTAATTCTCGTCAAGTTGTGCCACAAGCTCCTCTTCTCCCCAATTCTATTCAATACCTCCTCATTAGTTATGTGATCTACCCATCTAATATTCAGCATTCTTCTATAGCACCACTTTTCGAAAGCTTCTATTCTCTTCTTGTCTGCACTCTTTATCGACCACTTTTCACTTCCATACATGGCTAAACTTCATACAAATACTTTCAGAAATGACTTCCTGACACTTAAATCTATACTCGATGTTAACAAATTTCTCTTCTTCAGAAACGCTTTCCTTGCCATTGCCAGTCTACATTTTATATCCTCTCTACTTCGACCATCATCAGTTATTTTGCTCCCCAAATAGCAAAACTCCTTTACTACTTTAAGTGTCTCATTTCCTAATCTGATACCCTCAACATCACCCGACTTAATTCGACTACATTCCATTATCCTCGTTTTGCTTTTGTTGATGTTCATCTTATACCCTCCTTTCAAGACACTGTCCATTCCGTTCAACTGCTCTACCAGGTCCGCCGGCCGGTGTGGCCATGCGGTTAAAGGCGCTTCAGTCTGAAACCGCGTGACCGCTACGGTCGCAGGTTCGAATCCTGCCTCGGGCATGGATGTGTGTGATGTCCTTAGGTTAGTTAGGTTTAAGTAGTTCTAAGTTCTAGGGGACTGATGACCACAGATGTTAAGTCCCATAGTGCTCAGAGCCATTTGAACCATCTACCAGGTCCTTTGCTCTCTCTGACAGAATTACAATGTCGTCGGCGAACCTCAAAGTTTTTATTTCTTCTCCATGGACTTTAATACCTACTCCGCATTTTTCTTTTGTTTCCTTCACTGCTTGCTCAATATACAGATTGAATAACATCGGGGATAGGCTACAACCCTGTCTCACTTCCTTCCCAACCACTGCTTCCCTTTCATACACCTCGACTCTTATAACTGCCATCTGCTTTCTGTACAAATTATAAATATCCTTTAAGTCTACAAATGCTAGAAACGTAGGTTTGCCTTTCCTTAATCTATCTTCTAAGATGAGTCGTAGGGTCAGTATTGCCTCACGTGTTCCTACATTTCTACGGAATCCAAACTGATCTTCCCCGAGGTCGGCTTCTACCAGTTTTTCCATTCGTCTGTAAAGAATTCGCGTTAGTACTTTGCAGCTGTGGCTTATTAAACTGATATTTCGGTAATTTTCGCATCTGTTAATACCTGCTTTCTTTGAGATTAGAATTATATTCTTCTTGAAATCTGAGGGTATTTCGCCTGTCTCATACATCTTGCTCACCAGATGGTAGAGTTTTGTCAGGGCTGGCTCTCCCAAGGCTGTCAGTAGTTTTAATGGAGTGTTGTCTACTCCCGGGGCCTTGTTTCGACTTATGATACCGCGTGAAGAGTTTGACAGAGCACTGAAAGACCTATCTCCCATTTCATCTTCATCTACATCTTCTTCCATTTCCATAATATTGTCCTCAAGTACATCGCCCTTGTATAGACCCTCTATATACTCCTTCCACCTTTGATGGAAACCCGGTTCTAAGCAAAGAAGGGAAAGCACAAAGCTCTTGATATTCATGCCAATTGTTCTCCTTTCTCCAAAGGTCTCTTTAATTTTCCTGTAAGCAGTATCTATCTTACCCCTAGTGAGACAAGCCTCTACATCCTTACATTCGTCCTCTAGCCATCCCTGCTTAGCCATTTTGCACTTCCTGTCGATCTCATTTTTGAGACGTTTATATTCCTTTTTGCCTGCTTCATTTACTGCATTTTTGTATTTTCTCCTTTCATCAATTAAATTCAATATTTCTTCTGTTACCCAAGGATTTCTACTAGCCCTCGTCTTTTTACCTACTTGATCCTCTGCTACCTTCACTACTTCATCCCTCAGAGCTACCCATTCGTCTTCTGCTGTATTTCTTTGCCCCATTCCTGTCAATTGTTCCATTATGCTCTCCCTGAAACTCTGTACAATCTCTGGTTCTTTTAATTTATCCACGTCCCATCTTTTTAAATTCCCACTTTTTTGCAGTTTCTTCAGTTTTAATCTACAGGTCATAACCAATAGATTGTGGTCAGAGTCCACATCTGCCCCTGGAAATGTCTTACAATTTAAAACCTGCTTCCTAAATCTCTGTCTTACCATTATATAATCTGTCTGATACCTTTTAGTATCTCCAAGGTTCTTCCATGTATACAACCTTCATTTATGATTCTTGGACCAAGTCTCAGCTATGAGTAAGTTATGCTCTTCACAAAATTCTACCAGGCGGCTTCCTCTTTCATTTCTTAGCCCCAATCCATATTCACCTACTATGTTTTCTTCTCTTCCTACTATCGAATTCCAGTCACCCATGATCCCAATACGCTATACTATTCCCCAATCTTCTGTTGCAAAACCTTGTTTTTCAACATAATCTCGAGTGCGATGCCCTTACGGCTACGCTGATTGGAGCGCCTGTGTGCCCGCATGGTACCACTCTGCCGCTCTACGTCGGAGCCAACGTCTTGCTGCGTCAATAACCTCCCAGTCATCAAAAAAATGTTCAAATGTGTGTGAAATCTTATGGGACTTAACTGCTAAGTTCATCAGTCCCTAGGCTTACTCACTACTTAACCTAAATTAACCTGAGGACAAACACATACACCCATGCCCGAGGGCGGACTCGAACCTCTGCCGGGACCAGCCGCACAGTCTATGACTGCCACGCCCGACACCGCGCGGCTCCCCGTCATCCACGTCCCGCTTCCTGCAGAGTGCAAACTCGTTGCTCTTGATGATCTCCTGCTAGGCGGCGAGGAACCCAGTGAATACCACACCTTTGAGTACCCCCAACTGGTGTCAACACTACCGTGTGTTTTAATTGTGAATCGTCGATCATCTCGAATGGGTGTGTCCGCACGTTCCAACATTGGGCGAGTCACAGCTGAGTGCGGCTGGCCAGTACTCGGGAAATCGGACGGGTTTGTGCGACCTTGTTGCGGTGATGACAGACGCCTCGCCAAACGACTCACCGTGCTTTTGTTCACTGACAGGTCTCTCTAGACATTTTTCAACCGCCTACGAATGACTGTGACAATCTGGTTTTCCACCAAAAGTAACTCAATGACAGCCTCCTAACTGGAATGCGCCTGCTTTGCAAGACACCATTTTGAAGGCAACATATAGCGCCACCACCAAATAAACTTCGCGATACTACATCTACATCTACATCTACATCTACATCCATACTCCGCAAGCCACCTGACGGTGTGTGGCGGAGGGTACCTTCAGTACCTCTATCGGTTCTCCCTTCTATTCCAGTCTCGTATTGTTCGTGGAAAGGAGGATTGTCGGTATGCCTCTGTGTGGGCTCTAATCTCTCTGATACTAAAGCGACTGAAACGGGAATATTCCACGACGTCCCTCAATAAATTCAGAATTTTTTCAGCCGAAACTGGCCGAGAAAAAAAGTGTTATTACTTATTGACCGCCCCTCATACATCTACACCTGCATACGTACTCCGTAATTCACGAGATACTGCATGGCGGAGGGTACTTTGTTCCACTACTAGCCATTTCCTTTCCCGTTCCACTCGCAAACAGAGCGAGACAGAAACGACTGTGTGTTCAACTCCGTACGAGCTCTGTTAAATTGTATTCGCAGTACTTACACTAGATGTACGTTGGCGGCAGTTGCAGTCATCACAGATGCCGCATTTGTAAATAATCTAATTAGCTTTAGGTGAAAAAAAAGTCTTCCCTCCATGGATTTTGATTGGAGTTCAGGAAGAACATCTGTACCACTCGCGCGCTATTCGAACCTACCAGTAACAAATCTAGCGACACGCCTCTGAACTGCTTTGACATCTTCCTTTAATCCAACCTGATGGCGATCCCAAACACTCGATCAGTATTCGGGAATGCGTCACACTAGTATTCTATCCGTGGGCTCCTTAAGAGATCTACACTTTCTTAAAATTTTCTGATTAAACCGACGTCTACCCTTCGCTTTCCTTATTACCGTCCTTACGATACTGAGCGTTCCATTTCATATCGCTTTGCAACGATATACTTAGATATTTATCGACATGAATTTTTCAAGCAGCACATCATGAATGCTGTAGGGTCAGGCTGCGTATCGCTAAACTAGAGATATCAGCAAACACCAGCTTTAGAATTTTGCTGGAGTGACATTTCGTGTAATTGTAGGCAGCATTATTTCAGTCATCATGTTTCATTCCGATATCACTTCCCTCTCTTTTTCTTACTGAATTTTGTTAATTGTTGAGCTTTTTATGTTGACAGGTCCAGCCGGTTTTTAGATCCAGATTTAGGATGAATTTTTTTTTCTTTCGTTATAGGTAAATCAAAAACTTTTATTTATTTTATCATTCCCAGACGACAGAGTAATAATGAAAGAACTTAATTTCAAGCTCAATAGGAACCACTGCACGTGTTTACATGTACCCCCTAAAACTTAACGAATCATGGTAATTGGGTACAGATACTGAGCGGAGATTGCAAAACAGTATTATGATATTCCAGAATGAGATTTTCACTCTGCAGCGGAGTGTGCGCTGATATGAAACTTCCTGGCAGATTAAAACTGTGTGCCGGGCCGAGACTCGAACTCGGGACCTTTGCCTTTCGCGGGCAAGTGAGTCGTGCTTGGGTAGCTCAGTTGGTAGAGCACTTTCCCGCGAAAGGCAAAGGTCCCGAGTTCGAGTCTCGGCCCGGCACACAGTTTTAATCTGCCAGGAAGTTTCAGTATTATGATGTTGTTCCATACCAGATTTCTGAAAATGGGAAGGACCTACATTAAAAAGAGTTCAGATTGCAGTTACGCTGTAAATGATGTGACAAGATCTGCACATAATGTTATAAAAAAGTGAAAACATTTGGGGAAGCAGAAGCAGCTGATGTCGCAGAATGAGACATATACCATCGAACTAAATGGTAGAAATGATATTTTTCTGCGAGTCACAATTAAAGAATAAAAGGAAAATTTAACTACGACTCTTTAGACAGGATTTACCTTTTTTTTCATACTTTCCTCTGTAGCTCGGAGGCTACCACTGGATAAATTAGGCCGTTCGCATCCTCAAGCTCCTTCTACAGATACTGAAGCTGTACTTGCTAGCTATTTGATTGCTGCGCTTTATAATTTATAAATTAGTCTTCCTTTTTTTGCAGGTTTTATTTGGCAAATCAAGATTTTGGCTAGTGCCTAGCCATCATCAATGCTAAAAAAATGTAAGTAGTACATGGTCATGGTCAGGTGATACTATAAAAAGTTACAACTCATGGCGTAACCTGTATGGCTTATACATTAGATTACATGCCACTATTGTCTAGTCTAAATGCATGTCAGTTCCCTGCTGTTCGGGTGTCAGTCACAGTTCCTTGAATACTACTGTATAAAGAAGGTAGACTGTGTGGAGAACACATCGATTGGTTGTATGGCGTCCTCTATATGAACTACGTAATAAACACTCAAAGGAAAGTAAAAAAAAAACTTCGAATTTGTATGGGCATTAAATAAAATAAAATTCCTTACATAGCTGTCCGACTTATATTCTATTTCCACATTTGCCAGTAAACAAAGAAAATATAAGAATTTCCAGGTTCACTACCTGTGGATCAGTTGTTTTTTATTCTTTAACACACATGTAACGTCAGATGGGTAAAACCTTTTTAAAAAAATACACTCCTGGAAATGGAAAAAAGAACACATTGACACCGGTGTGTCAGACCCACCATACTTGCTCCGGACACTGCGAGAGGGCTGTACAAGCAATGATCACATGCACGGCACAGCGGACACACCAGGAACCGCGGTGTTGGCCGTCGAATGGCGCTAGCTGCGCAGCATTTGTGCACCGCCGCCGTCAGTGTCAGCCAATTTGCCGTGGCATACGGAGCTCCATCGCAGTCTTTAACACTGGTAGCATGCCGCGACAGCGTGGACGTGAACCGTATGTGCAGTTGACGGACTTTGAACGAGGGCGTATAGTGGGCATGCGGGAGGCCGGGTGGACGTACCACCGAATTGCTCAACACGTGGGGCGTGAGGTCTCCACAGTACATTGATGTTGTCGCCAGTGGTCGGCGGAAGGTGCACGTGCCCGTCGACCTGGGACCGGACCGCAGCGACGCACGGATGCACGCCAAGACCGTAGGATCCTACGCAGTGCCGTAGGGGACCGCACCGCCACTTCCCAGCAAATTAGGGACACTGTTGCTCCTGGGGTATCGGCGAGGACCATTCGCAACCGTCTCCATGAAGCTGGGCTACGGTCCCGCACACCGTTAGGCCGTCTTCCGCTCACGCCCCAACATCGTGCAGCCCGCCTCCAGTGGTGTCGCGACAGGCGTGAATGGAGGGACGAATGGAGACGTGTCGTCTTCAGCGATAAGAGTCGCTTCTGCCTTGGTGCCAATGATGGTCGTATGCGTGTTTGGCGCCGTGCAGGTGAGCGCCACAATCAGGACTGCATACGACCGAGGCACACAGGGCCAACACCCGGCATCATGGTGTGGGGAGCGATCTCCTACACTGGCCGTACACCACTGGTGATCGTCGAGGGGACACTGAATAGTGCACGGTACATCCAAACCGTCATCGAACCCATCGTTCTACCATTCCTAGACCGGCAAGGGAACTTGCTGTTCAAACAGGACAATGCACGTCCGCATGTATCCCGTGCCACCCAACGTGCTCTAGAAGGTGTAAGTCAACTACCCTGGCCAGCAAGATCTCCGGATCTGTCCCCCATTGAGCATGTTTGGGACTGGATGAAGCGTCGTCTCACGCGGTCTGCACGTCCAGCACGAACGCTGGTCCAACTGAGGCGCCAGGTGGAAATGGCATGGCAAGCCGTTCCACAGGACTACATCCAGCATCTCTACGATCGTCTCCATGGGAGAATAGCAGCCTGCATTGCTGCGAAAGGTGGATATACACTGTACTAGTGCCGACATTGTGCATGCTCTGTTGCCTGTGTCTATGTGCCTGTGGTTCTGTCAGTGTGATCATGTGATGTATCTGACCCCAGGAATGTGTCAATAAAGTTTCCCCTTCCTGGGACAATGAATTCACGGTGTTCTTATTTCAATTTCCAGGAGTGTATATTTACAAGACACAAGGTGGCACATGCTATATGCAACTATTAGATTTGATCTGATTTAAATGTTTTTGTCTTGGTATTATTTGTATCTTTATTTAAACATCAAGATGGGTATGTTGTTCCTCTTATTTACTGAATAGTTCACAGGCGGCGCCAGATGTCAGCAAGATAGTTGGTGTGACTTGGCATTCCGTTACAGATGTAGAGAGTACTAGTCTCTGTGTCACTTAATACAGATTTTAATTAGAAATACAGTAAAACCAATACACTGAATTGCTGTTATTAACAATGTACATGCAACTTAACTAACGTACTATGGAGAAAATTCTGTACGTTCAATGTTATAACAATCATACTCGTACCAATGACTTTAGTTCCTCTTCGTCAAATGTTAGCAATACTGTACAACAATATGTTAAACAGAATTAATTGAGCACTCGACTTAAAGATGGTCATCCCGGTGAGCTTCGGTACCAGGCCTTTATGAAACGCAACCCCCTGTATTTATTAGAAGAGCCTGAGCACCTTTAAAAGTCCGAAAAGAATGCTGGAGATCCATTTGTAGTTCATACCCTCTACAAAGAAATGAACAATTGGTATTTGATATGTGGGCTAAAAAAAATGAAATCATGCTTTGTCTACAACTGTGATGATGAGTCAGGTTTTGGTAATGACCCAACCAGGGTAAGAGTTCTTGGGAAGAGGGAAAGTCACTGAATAGGCTGTCTGCTGGAGCAGGTAGAGAATCAACAACTGTTTTGTCCTGCTTTGCTGGAGATGACACTTGTGTGCCATCATTGATCTACATGGTGCAGTTCAGAGTCGATGGATTTAATTAACACCTACACAGTGACACTTCATGCTGCTTTGACAAATAAGTGGCTGGAGGAGCCTAAGTTTTATCAGCAGGTCACTACAGCTTTTACCCCTCATACACAAAAACGTCACACAAGCACAAATTACCCACTCCAAGTGCAGTTTCTTTATTTGACGGGCGTGCTAATCATATCAGTCTACGATTAGTGAAAGCGGCTGTACAAAATAACATTCATTTATTGTACTTGTCAGATAATTTGTCAAGAAGCTGTAGTCAGTCAGATAAATGACTCTCTGTTAAAAACCAAAGGGGGGAAAAAGGCTTAACCATAAACACGAGACAAAGGACTGGTACACCTGGCTAATATCTCGTTTTGCGGCACTTCTGCGTACTCGCGGGTGCCTTACACGATAATATGGACTCAATTAATGTCTGAAGAAGTGCTGAAGAAAACTGATACCTAGTATCCTCCAGGGCTGTCCATAAATTCGTAAGAATACGAGGGGGTGAGATATCTTCTGAACAGCACGTTGCAAGGCATCCCAGATATGCTAAATAACGTTCATGTCTGGGTAGTTTTCTGCCCATCGGAAGTGTTTAAATTCAGAAGAGTGTTTCTGGAGCCACTCGGTAGCAATACTGGACGTCTGGGGTGGCGCATTGTCCTGCTGGAAATTCCCAAGTCCGTTGCAATGCACAAGGGACATGAATGGATGCAGGTGATCAGACAGGATGCTTACGTACGTGTCTCCTGTCAGAGTCATATATAGATGTATGAGGGGTCCCACATCACTGGAACTTAAAACACCCCACACCATTATAGAGCTTCCCACTAGCTTTAACAGTCCCTTGCTGGCATGCAAGTTCCATGAATTAATGAGGTTGTCTCCATACCCGTACATGTCCATCCGCTCAATACAATTTTAAACGAGACTCGTCCGATCAGGCCACACGTTTCCAGTCATAAACAGTCCAGCGTTCCGTGTTCATGCGCCCAGGCAAGGTGTAAAGCTTTGTGTCGTGCAGTCATCAAAGGTACACAAGTGGGCCTTCGGCTCTGAAAGCCCACATCATTGATGTTTCGTTGAATGGCTTGCACGCCGACACTTTTTGACGGGTCAGCATTGAAATCTGCAGCAATCTGCGGAAAGGTTGCACTTCACGTTGAATGATTCCCTTCAGTCGTCATTGGTCCCGATCTTGCAGGATCTTTTTCCGGCTGCAGAGATTTGATGTTTTACTGGATTTCTGATATTCACAGTACACTCGTGAAATGTTCGTATGGGAAAATACCAACTTCTTCACTACCTTGGAGATGCTGTGTCCCATCCTACGTCCGCTGACTAACAGCACGTCACTCAGATCTTGATAACCAGTCATTGCAAGAGCAGTAACAGATCTAACAACTACGCCAGGCACTGGTCTTATATAGGCGTTGCCGACCGCAGCGCCGTATTCTGCCTGTTTACGTACCTCCGTAGTTGAATATGCGTGCCTACATCAGTTTCTTTGGAGCTTCGGTGTATTCCAAAGTACTGAGTGTTGTGTCTAGACAAGACAGCCTAGACACAATGAGAGGAAGCCGAAAGGCACGCGCTTAAACTCACGCAGGCTGGCGTGAGGTCTGAAACAGGATACGTAATGAATGCTATAAAGAAAAGTACGTAGCTTCTGGAATACTTAACTTTAATCCACATTTGTAGAACATCGCTCTTGATGATACATTAATAGAATCTCAATATAAATTGAATACGGCGCCTTGCTAGGTCGTAGCAAATGTAGCTGAAGGCTATGCTAACTATCGTCTCGGCAAATGAGAGCATAATTCTCAGTGAACCATGGCTAGCAACGTCGGCTGTGCAACTGGGACTAGTGCTAGGATCTGTCTCTAGACCTGCCGTGTGGCGACGCTCGGTCTGCCATCACTGACAGTGGCGACACGCGGGTCCGTCGTATATTAGCGGACCGCGGCCGATTTAAAAGCTACCACCTAGCAAGTGTGGTGTCTGGCGGTGACACCACACTGAGAAATCCCACATGCTTACTACATAAATTTTAAGTTAATATCAATAAAATGTCTACAGTGATTTGGCATTTCTCCTCTGTATTAATTTTAATGAATAATGGGAAGAAAAATGGAATATCTGCATAAATTTACATACATAAAGGATCTTAATGTATGCTAGTGTATTTTATTTTGTATACGTCTTTTTGAACATGTTATTGTATCCTATTTCTGTAATGTGTAATTCTGTTAGTAATATCAATGTGCTAACGCTTACTGTCTGTTTGTGCCACGAAGTGTACATGTTTATCAGCGCATGCGCCTCAGTATTTGTTTCCTCGTATTCATGCTCTCCACTCACCCTCAGTCGGCATTTTATGTGACAGACTTTACTAATGTGACAAGTCCTTTATTTCAGGGGCGTTAACTTCTACAATTGAATGTACAGATCATTGCCGACACATTTTACGTGGAGATGTTAAGTCGCTTTACTAACTGACTGTTTGCCAATGTGGAGTTCGTAAGTAAAAAAAATGTTCAAATGTGTGTGAAGTCCTTACAGACCAAACTGCTGAGGTCATCGGTTCCTAGGCTTACACACTACTTATACTAAGAACAACACACACACACACACACACACACACACACACACACACAGGCGAGGGAGGACTCGAAACTCCGGCAGGAGTGACCGTGCAATCCGTGACATTGCGCCTCAGACCTCTCAGCTACTCCGCGCGGCGAAGTTTGTAAGTACTACGTTTCCTATGTTAGTACATATCATGTTCTTTGTGGCATGCCTACACTTGTTGTAGGTACCAGTTTCTGTATGACACTTGATACTGGTCCATGACGTTTTGATTGTAATTTGTTGTCACGCTGTATGCAGGTTTCTTGTCCTTCTGAAGAAGTCTGGTTTAAATCCGTTGAAACCATTGTCAAGGTTAGTTGAAAACCATCATTTATTGCAGCTGGTTGGCTGTTTTATTCACCTATTTCAATTCTCTCCTTGTCTCGACTGTTCATCGTTTGCATTCCACTTACGTACAAGGCTACACTTCAGACAAATACCTTCACAAAACAGCTTCTGACACTTTAATGTATAGGTTATGAGGGAGTATCCTGAAAAAACGAAATTATTTACTAAGGCTATGTATTTTCAAATTGTTTATAAAATAACCTTATTTCGTACAAAACACTCTACATTACAAATGGTTCAGATGGCTCTAAGCACTATGGGACTTAACATCTGAGCTCATCTGTCCCCTAAGAATTACTTAACCTGACTAACCTAAGGTCATCACACACATCCATGACTGAGGCAGGATTTGAACCTGTGACCGTCTTCATTGCACCTAATGCATTTGTGCCGCCGATGCTTGCTGTGTTAGAAACATTGTTCGTAGTCATCTTTAGAAATGACTGACAGCTGCTCGCTCGCATTTTTCTTGACTTCTTCAATGTTGTCAAATCGGTGCCCTTTCATGGTCTTTTCGTGTGTGGAAATATGAAAAAGTCACACAAAGCCAGGTCAGGCGAGTAAGGTGCGTGAGGTAGCAGGACCGCGCCATTTTTAACCAAAAACTGGTTATTCCAGAACAACGCACTTGCACACACAGCCACCTCTGTTAGACAGTCTCCTGTCTGCCCAGATCTTTTAAAATTCGCTGAGTCGAGTTCCAAGATAACCCACGAATCTCTGACAGTTGATCAATTGTCTGACGACGGTGTGTGAGCAGGAGCTCTCGATTATTTTTCAGTATTTTAGTCGATTCAGGCAGTCGATGGACATTCAGAACATGATTTGTTACCAGTCGTTATATCGCCATTTTTAAATCGAGAAAACTACTTGCACACCTGAGTTTTTCTCGAAGCGTCATCTTGGTAAACTGTTTTCAACATTAAAACAGTTTGAACAGCGTTTTTACCGAGTAGAAAACAAAATTTCACAGCTGCACGTCGTTCACTTCAACTTGCCATCATAAAAAATGGAGCATGAACAAACAGCGCTATCAAAAACAATCACTACAGATGAACTGAACAAGCCAGGTCGACAACACATACGGCACTGAACTGCTAAAGAGATGCGCTATACACTCCTAGCGGCAGAAATGAGTACTACACAAGCTCCGCCCACGGCAACGGTTTGTTGTTTCCTCGTTGTGCTTAGGAGCACGCAAAATGCAGAATGGTCGATCACACGTCAGCCTATACTACTTACAGTAGTCAAACAGTTCGTAGATAATGCACCCACGGCTACCCTCGCTCCTCCTCCTCCCCCCCCCCCCCCCCCCACACACACACACAAAGAAGAAAACAATCTAACCGTGGTAAGCAGCCTCCTCCATGATTCGCTGCTGGCTTTACATAAGACGGCAGGTAATGTTCCTCAGGCACTCGTGAAACCCAAACCCTCCCAAGGGACTGTCAAAGGTTATGACCCGACTCATCAATCCAAATCACTCGTTCCCATTCATCCCTTGTTCAGTGGCGTTGCTCGTTACGCCACCTCAAGCTTTGCTTACTACTGACTAATTACGTTGTCCAAACAGCGCCTGATGGACCACACATTTCTGTAGAGTTGCCAGGTCCTGAAGTAGGAAAGCCAAACTCGGTGTAATATTTAGTGGACATTTCGCCCTAAGAGCCGCACTACCTGTTTCAAACAGAAATGGAGTCATTTGGGTATATTGAATCCTTTAGTGTTTTTTTTTCCAGAGTTTGATGATCTCGCTAAAAGCTGACCACATTTAATAATTAATAAACAGCCTAATAATTTGGCCATTACGAGAGTAAATAAATGCTTAATTTTCCTCTCATTTGTCAAAATAAAAAAAAATTATGAGAACGAAGTCTTTCGCGACATCACTTGTATCTAAAACATTCTCGGTTTTCTTGCCGCGTCAATTCTTGATAAAAATTCGAGCTTTATACGATATCCTCCATCGTCAGGAGCTCGAGATTTTATCAAGAACTGACGCGGCAAGAAAACCGAGAATGTTTTACATAAAAAATTATTCATTAACCAAAATAAATAATTACCTATTCTTCTGGGACGAAAAAAAAGATACAAGTTTGGTTATTTCAGTTAGGTGCATAAAGAAATAACATGTACTTAAACTAGTAACATTTCTCATAGTAATATTGCTCATTCGAAGTCAGTTTATCAAGAACGTTATTGTTTCGTAAATCATTTCTTGGAACACTTGACAGGTTAATTTTAAAAATTGTACAACGTCGTCTTCGGGACTGTGTCGATTTGGAGTTTATTGTGTTCCTTTCTCTGTCGGGAGTTTTATGAAAGAGAACATTCTTTCAACGATGATTTTGGCCTGGAGTAGCAAAATAATCTTCTGGCAGTTTCGATAATTTCGAATAAAATTCTTCATTTTGATGTAAATTGAAATAAGCTGTCCAGTTTCCATTAAGCATAAGTTTCTGAAGTCGTCTTTTTCTCACGAATTACGCGAAGTTTTCTCACTGATCAGCGAATTTACTGTCATCTGACGTTTTCTTTTCTAGAACAGCAACCGCTGGTATATCTGTATATCCTTATAGTACATCTGCCGATGCCTCCTTATACTTACTCCTCGCGCTTACTTCGTTAGCTTACAACGCAACTTAATTATGCTTTCTGTTCTTATATACTAAAAATCCTAACAAAAGCTGGCCACGCTGGATTTGCATACATTTGTCCAAACACGACCAGGCACCTGGCAACCATACTTGTAGTCCAATCTTTTTAACTTCCTACGCTAGCTGCACTGGCGGTAGCACTTTGTAACTAATGGAGTGATGGATACCTTCAGCCAATTTCATGCAATATCTTACAACCACCGTCCGCTATGATCGACGCTTCCTGTTCGTCAGCGCATAAGTCATTTGTCTTGGTTTAGCTGTGATTGTGATCTGGAAACAGTCGCTTTGGATATGTTTAGAAAGGTTGCAATCACACCAGGAACAATGTCCTTCACAGATTTGTCACCCAGGTGACATCTAGCGAGCAGTCTACTTTCGACATGAGTGAGGGCTCCGAATGGACCCATTCTGTTGTTAGTGCTTCTCTACTCACAACAAAAGACTCCTATTATTCTGGGAGGCTCGCCGCTCATGAAATATACAGGGTGAAAAGTATTTGTTTTGATGTCTCCTGCAACCTCCAGAGTTTGTCGGTTTAAATAATTCCCCTGCCGTCGCTTTTCCCCTGCCGCCGCCTTTCCCCCATGAGGAGTATGTAAACCGGTAGATGGAAAATTGTTTGTTGGTTTAATTAATTTGCCGCCAGAGATGTCTCCATTTTTTCATGACCAAGAGACAACACATCAATAAAACCTAATTTCAATTACAGTAGATTTTCAAAAATGCCTCCATTGACACGTAAACAAAGATTACACCGTCAGATCGTGATCTGTCTTAAAAGGGCAAAGACCGCAGGAGTATCCTGAATTGTTCCAGCTGCTGCTACTATCTGGGCAACCAGATCTCTTCTGATGCAACAGGAGTTGTGTAAACAAGGCTGCGCATCTCTCCCCACACAAAAGTCCAGAGGGTACATATCTGGGGATCAAAGCAGGCCATGATACAGCACCACCTCTGCCAATCCACGTTTATGGGAACTGTCGGTCCAGGAATCGACGCACACGACGACTGAAATGTGCTGGCGCCCTGTCATCTTGGAACCACATGTGTTCTCTTGTAGAGAGTGGGACGTCTTCCAGCAATTCTGGCAATGCTCTGGCGAGAAAATTGTAATAGTGCCTGCCGTTTAATGGCCTATGTAGCAGATACTGCCCAATTAAATAGTCCCCAACAACACCGACCCACACTTGGTGAGCGCTAGTAACTGTGGCATGTGGGTTATCCTCACTCCAAACATGCGAATCGTGCATGTTGAAGACTCACTCCATCACGCCCAAACGTTGCTTCATCGGTAAACAACACAAACGATGGAAATCTAGGATGCATTTCACACTGTTCCAGGAACCACTGCGAAAATTGAGATCTGGGTGGATAATCAACTGGTTCTAGATTGTGGACACACTGTAAATGAAATTGACGTGACAATTGCTCTCAAAGGACTGTTCCTATATTGTCTGATTCGTCCCCATGTTACGTGCAATTGCACGAGTGTTGATTGAAGTGTCCCACTCCACATGCTGCAAGACAGCTTCTTCAAATTGCAGCGTTCTTACCGTGCGATGGCGTCCCTGGCCAGGTAATCTGCTAAATGACTCGCTCTCACGCAGACGTTGGTACACAGCAGCAAAGGTCGTATGACGCGGGATACGGCGATAAGGATATTGTTGTTGATAAACCCTCTGTGCAGCTCGTCCGTTGTGGTGCGCTACGTAGTAAGCACCATCCATGTCAGTGTACTCACTCCAGGTGTATTGCTCCATTAGTAAACAGAGACAATGCACTACTACACTGGTGGACAGCAGTTGCCTACAACTGAAGATCGTAATACGACCTCCACGGGTTTAAATAATCCTCACAGGAAAAATGACAGTACGGAAAAATATTTGTTTTGATCTCCCCTACAACTTCCCAAAGTTTGTCGGTTTAAATACTTTTCACCCTGTAGTGCTCAATTCCGCATGACATAGGACTTACACCGAGCGAGGTGGCGCAGTGGTAGCACACTGGACCCACATTCGGGAGGACGACGGTTCAATCCCGCGTCCGACCATCCTGATTTAGGTTTCCCGTGATTTCCCTAAATCGTTCCAGGCAAATGCTGGGATGGTTCCTCTGAAAGGGCACGGCCAACTTCCTTCCCTAATCCGATGAGACCGATGACCTCGCCGTTTTGTCTCTTCCCCCCAAACAACCCAACACAGGGCTTTCCAGATACATTCCGTAAGTAGGTGTATGTACAAGGTGCATCAACAAGTCATGGAATACATTTTTTTTCTGAAAGCAGGTCGGTTTCATTCTGTATTCCAAAACACCATAGTATTCACAACTCTTTTGGCTACGAAACACCACTTTTCAACACGATCTCCGTTCAATGCAACGGCCTTACGGCACCTTACTAGGAGGGCATGCATGCCTGCATGGTATCACTCTACTGATCTACTTTGGAATCAACCTCTCGGTGAACCACTAACTTCATCAAGCACATACTGCTTCCCGCGGAATGCATGCTTCATTGGGCGAAACAGATGGAAGTCGGAAGGTGTGAAATCCATGCTGGACGGTGGATCAGGAAGAACAGTCCAATAAAGTTTTGTGAAGATTTGTGCGAGGCGTTGCTTTGTCACGGAGAAGAACTACTCTCGCCTCCATCGATCACCTTGAACGAGAGTGTCCGGACGTCCCGAAATTGCAGCAGTCGCAGCTGAGTGCGGCCGGACGGCACGCGTGAGTGGTACACGTTGGCAGATTTCAGAGTACCTGACGGCTCAACACAAAACTTTTGTCTCAAGTCGGATAGTGTTGAAGATCAGTGGACAAAGTTCAAAACCATCGTACAATATGAGTTAGATGAGTGTGTGCCAAGCAAGATCGTAAGACAGGGAAAAGAGCCACCGTGGTACAGCAACCGAGTTAAACTGCCGCGGAAGCCTTGCAGACAAACAAAAATTACGCGAAGTGAAATGTAGTGTGAGGAGAGCTATGCGAGAGGCGTTCCATGAATTCGAAAGTAAAATTCTATGTACTGACTTGGCAGAAAATCCTAAGAAATTGTGGTCTTATGTCAAAGCGGTAGGTGGATCAAAACAAAATGTCCAGACACACTGTAACCAAAATGGTACTGAAACAGACTAAAGACCGAAATACTAAATGTCTTTTTCCAAAGCTGTTTCACAGAGGAAGACTGACTGTAGTTCTCTAGATTGACACACAGATGACAAAATGGTAGATACCGAAATAGACGACAGAGGGATAGAGAAACAATTAAACTCGCTCAAAAGAGGAAAGGCCGCTGTACCTGATGGGATACCAGTTCGATTTTACGCAGAGTACGCGAGTTAAAACCGTGAGCCGTCAGTTGCAGCTAATAGTGCGGCATTTAGAGGAGTGGGCTGCAAAGACGGGTTTTCGGTTTTCTGCCGATAAGTGTGTTTGTGTTCATTTTAATCATTCTCGTCATCTTTTTACTTTGCCTGCCTTCCATATGGGGGATATTGTCCTACATTTTAGAGACACAGTGCGGTTTCTGGGCCTAATTTTTGACTCCAGGTTGTCATGGCTACCACACTTACGTGACTTGAAAGCCAGAACGCTGAAGGCACTGAACATCCTCAAGTGCCTCAGCCACGGGTCTTGGGGCGCGGACAGGGCGCGTCTCCTTCAGTTTTATGGAGCTTTTGTGCGTTCACGGCTGGACTATGGATGCACAGTATATGGGTCAGCGAGGCCATCTTATTTGCAGATCCTTGACGCTGTCCACCATGCTGGGATTCGACTGGCCACGGGTGCTTATCGGACCGGTCTCGTACCCAGCCTCTGTGCTGAGTCTAGCGAACCGCCACTTACCATCCGGCGGCAGCTCCTGCTGGTGCGCCAGGCTTGTAAGTTTCTTGCAGCTCCCAGCTCGCCCGCTCACCGTCTTGTTGCCCATCCACCTCTGGACCGCCTTTTTTCCCGCCGTCCCCGGGTACGTTTCCGTTTGGGATCCGTGTGCAACGTGTACTAGAGTCCCTCGGTGTGGAGTCTATACAACCTCAAATCCAGGGTTTTAACCGCCTGCCACCCTGGTTGCTGAAGTGGCCCGGAGTGATTTTAGATTTATTGCAGTACAAGAGAGATTGCACTCCTGCCATCGTTTTCAATGCAGCATTTTCTGCCATTTTGTCTGAGCACCACGACTATGTAGCTGTTTTTACGGATGGGTCGAAACAAGGGGATTCTGTTGGTTGCTCAGTTGTTTTTCCATATCGTGTCCTCAAGGTCCGACTGCCTCAGACTTTTACTGTCTTTGATGCAGAATTGTTTGCGATCTTGCGGGAACTGGAGCACATGAGACATTCTTCCTCTCCTAAATTTCTTGTCTGTTCTGATTCACTCAGTGCCCTTCACTCATTGCAACGTTTGTATCCGGCAGACAAAATTGTCCAGACCATCCAGGATGCCTTCCTCCGACTACAGCGACTGGGGAAGGTTGTAGCTTTCTGCTGGGTTCCGGGGCATGTCGGCATTGCTGGGAATGAAAGGGCAGATCTCGCAGCCAAGGAGGCGTGTCTCGCCCCACAAGTACCTCAGTGTGCTATCCCCCTGCACGCACTCACCTCGCTGTTGAGCTCACGGGTCATGCGTCGGTGGGAGGATGAGTGGCTGGAAGTGACTGACAGTAAGCTCCGTATAGTCAAGCCCACAACGCGTGTGTGGTGTACTTCCTTTCAGCCCCGTCGACGGGACGAGGTTCTCCTCACTCGGCTTCGAATAGGCCACAGCCCTACGACGCATGGCTTCCTTCTCCGGCGAGAGGACCCTCCAATGTGTGGTGCTTGCGGCGTCCAGGTCTCTGTGCGCCACGTTTTATTGGATTGCGTTTTATTTTCTGACCAGCGGGTCGCGGCTGACTTGCCAGCGGACCTGCCATCTCTTTTAGGCAACACTCGGACGAATGTGGCTTAAGTTTTAAAAAAGTTCTGTGACCTGTCAAATGTTTTTACAAAGATTTTAGGGAGAATTTTAATTTGCTCACTGTGTGACAAGCTCGCCCATATTTTATGTAAGTGTCCAGCCAATAACAATTTCCTGTGACATTCTTGCTGCTATGTTTCCCCTTTCCTTAGGTTTTACTTTCTTATGTAGTATTTTCCTTCTTTTCTTGCTTTCTTTGAGTGTGTGCTTTGGTTTTCTTAGGTCTGTCCACATTCGTTCCTTTTAATGTGTGTCAGGGCGCTGATGACCTCGATGTTGAGCGCCCATAAGCCCCAACACACCACCACCACCACGCGAAGGAACTTGCCCCCCCTTCTTGCAGCGGTATACCGTAGGTCTCTAGAAGAATGTAGCGTTCCAAAGGATTGGAAAAGGGCACAGGTCGGTCATCCCCGTTTTCAAGAAGAGACGTCGAAGACATGTGCAGAACTATAGACCTATGTCTCTAACGTCGATCAGTTGCAGAATTTTGGAACACGTATTATGTTCGAGTATAATGACTTTTCTGGAGACTAGAAATCTACTCTGTACGAATCGGCATGCGTTTCGAAAAAGACGATCGTGTGAAACCCAGCTCGCGCTATTCGTCCAATGAGACTCAGAGGGACATAGACACGGGTTCACAGGTAGATGCCGTGTTTGTTGACTTCTGCAAGGCGTTCGATACAGTTCCCCACAGTCGTTTAATGAACAAAGTAAGAGCATATGGACTATCAAACCAATTGTGTGATGGGGTTGAAGAGTTCCTAGATAACAGAACGCAGCATGTCATTCTCAATGGAGAGAAGTGTTCCGAAGTAAGAGTGATTTCAGGTGCGCCGCAGGGGAGTGTCGTAGGACCGTTGCTATTCACAATATACATAAATGACCTTGAGGATGACATCGGAAGTTCACTGAGGCTTTTTGCGGATGATGCTGTGGCATAATGAGAGGTTGTAACAATGGAAAATTGTACTGAAATGCAGGAGGATCTGCAGCGAATTGACGCATGTTGCAGGGAATGTCAATTGAATCTCAATGTAGACAGGTGTAATGTGCTGCGAATACACAGAAAGAAAGATCCCTTATCATTCAGCTAAAATATAGCAGGTCAGGAACTGGAAGCAGTTAATTCCATAAATTATCTGGGAGTACGCATTAGGAGTGATTTAAAATGGAATGATCATATAAAGTTGATCGTCGGTAAAACAGATGCCAGACTGAGATTCATTGGAAGAATCCTAAGGAAATGCAATCCGAAAACAAAGGAAGTATGTTACAGTATGCTTGTTCGCCCACTGCTTGAATACTGCTCAGCAGTGTGGGATCCGTACCAGATAGGGTTGATAGAAGATATAGAGAAGATCCAACGGAGAGCACCGCGCTTCGTTACAGGATCATTTAGTAATCGCGAAAGCATTACGGAGATGATAGATGAACTCCAGTGGAAGACTCCGCAGGAGAGACGCTCAGTAGCTCGGTACGGGCTTTTGTTTCGAAAACATACCTTCACCGAAGAGTCAAGCAGTATATTGCTCCCTCTTATGTATATCTCGCGAAGAGACCATGAGGATAAAATCAGAGAGATTAGAGCCCACACAGAAGCATAACGACAATACGAGACTGGAATAGAAGGGAGAACAGATAGAGGTACTCAAGGTACCCTTCGCCACACACAGTCAGGTGGCTTGCGGAGTATGGATGTAGACCTTGTTGCAATGACGACATACACCTCACCTGCGACTCACCGTGCTTTTGTTCACCGACCTCCGTAGACATTCTGCAAGCACCTCCGAATATCTGAAGTGCTATAGTCTTCCACCAAAAAAGAAAACTCAGTGACAGCACTCTGCTTGGAACGTGTAACGCCCCAACGACCACCTTAAAGTCAATTAAGAAAGAACATGAAGTAGGGAAAGTTAACTTGGCAGTTACGATATCTTTGCCGATGAGCTAACACGAAAGAGTTTTGTCAACAGCTACATTGTACACCACTGAGCATATTTGTTAGCGAAAGAGAAAGAAGAAACATCGTATTTCAGCAATGGACAAATAACTTTTGAGATATTAATTTCACATTTGTCACATGGATGAGTTGAAAGTAATGTCATCAGAGATGACTTTTATGTGGAAGAGAGTTGTAAGCGCAACGAAGAAATTCAATGCGCCTGCAATGCTCTTCCACAGAAGTCGCTTGCTAGAACTCATCCAGTGCAGACGTACGAGAGCAGTTCTGATCTGAATTATTAAGATTGCGAATCGTGACGAGATTGTTTCCGAGTTTAGAAGTGTTAGTTTCTTAAGCCGTGAATCCCGTCACGCAACAGACTTTATGAACTGAGACAGGAACAGATAGACTCATTTAACCCTGCACTACAGATGAATTGAAATCTAATAACGGAATTAGTGAACATTGGACTTCACTTCTCCTTAAGGTCCAACTAATTTAAAGTCAACATTCTATGAAAGAATACACGCAATTAGTCTTATCTTCATGATGTCGAGTACTTCGGTCCTACTCAAAACAATTACGCTAAAGTGCTGAGTTGTGGTAATTGCCAAGAAACTATAACTCAGTCGGACTGACTTAACTAAACTATTCTGTGTGCGTGTGGTTCGGAAGTTATAAGTATTTAGTGATAAAATAACAATAAACTATTCGTTACCAGTTAAATACCCGGTGTGGACTACATCATTAAATAGTTTGATAAGTGACTAAATCAATGAAATAGTCTTTCATGAGTAGTCGTTGAAGTGCAAATACTCACGTCATTAGTTGAGAAGTGAACTTTAAAATATTTTCGTATTACAACGCAATCTTAGAATGATTGAATCAAAGACTATCTCTGGTTCTCGCTGCATACCAGCACAATAATTCCATAGCAACAAGGCAACAGCGTAAGAAAAAACTGTTAACTAAAATATTTCCTCGGAATCAGTGGTGTGTGCTATGCGAACGAGAGAAGAATTAATAACTACTGCAAATCCGGGCAATTAACAATACAATATTAATAATAAAAAGCATCAATTGTGCGAGTTCGCATAAGTGGAAACGCTGCGGACTTGTAATTGAGATACAAGGACTACGCGAGGAACGCCTTTTCGGAAGTTTTTCAGGTTTTTTCCTCCCGTTAATCTACGGGGACTGACGTTATATCGCATCGTGTCTCTACTCTGCCGCGAGAGCTGTGGCAGTAGCAGCTCTACGGCGTCGACTACATCAGCACGCAGTTGGAGTCCGGGGGCACGCGACACACACAAACGCACCTTCTTTACTGACGCCATTTTGAAGGCTACTTGCAGCGCAGCCACCTATCGGAATTTCATGAAACTAAAGGAGATAAAGCTGGAATATTCCACAGTGTCCCAGAACAAATTCGCATTTTTTCAACCGAAATTGGTCGAGAAAAACAAGGTGTTGCATTACTTATTGAACGCCTTTCATATGTCATTTGAGTACGTAGTACTCAAAACGACAGTTGTGAATAACTACGTATACAGGGTGTTACAAAAAGGTACTGCCAAACTTTCAGGAAACATTCCTCACACACAAAGAAAAGATGTTATGCGGACATGTGTCCGGAAACGCTTAATTTCCATCCTAGACCTCATTTTTAGTTTCGTCAGTATGTACTGTACTTCCTCGATTCGCCGGCAGTTGGCCCAATTGAAGGAAGGTAATGTTGACTTCGGTGCTTGTGTTGACATGCGACTCATTGCTCTACAGTACTAGCACCAAGCACGTCAGTACGTAGCATCAACAGGTTGTGTTCCTCACGAACGCAGTCAGTGCAATGTTTACAAATGTGGAGTTTGCAGATGCCCATTTGATGTATGGATTACCACGGGGCAATAGCCGTGGCGCGGTACATTTGTATCGAGACAGATTTCCAGAACGAAGGTGTCCCAACAGGAAGACGTTCGAAGCAATTGATCGGCGTCTTAGGGAGCACGGCTACGACTCGCGACTGGGGAAGACCGAGAACGACGAGGACACCTGCAATGGACGTGGCAATTCGTCGTGCAGTTGACGATAACCCTAATGTCAGCGTCAGAGAAGCTGCTGCTGTACAAGGTAACGCTGACCACGTCATTGTATGGAGAGTGCTACGGGAGAACCAGTTGTTTCCGTACCATGTACAGCGTGTGCAGGCACTATCAGCAGCTGATTGGCCTCCACGGGTACACTTCAGCGAATGGTTCATCCAACAATGTGTCAATCCTCATTTCAGTGGACATGTTCTCTTTACGGATGAGGCTTCATTCCAACGTGATCAAATTGTAAATTTTCACAATCAACATGTGTGGGCTGACGAGAATCCGCACGCAATTGTGCAATCACGTCATCAACACAGATTTTGTGTGAACGTTTGGGCAGGCATTGTTGGTGATGTCTCGATTGGGCACCATGCTCTTCCACCTACGCTCAATGGAGCACATCATGATTTCATACGGGATACTCTAATTGTGCTGCTAGGACATGTGCGTTTATAAGTACGACACAACATGTGGTTCATGCACGATGGAGCTTATGCACATTTCAGTCGAAGTGTTCGTACGCTTCCCAACAACAGATTCGGTGACCGATGGACCAATTCCATGGTCTCCACGCTCTCCTGACCTCAACCCTCTTGACTTTCATTTATGGGGTCATTTGAAAGCTCTTGTCTACGCGACCCCGGTACCAAATGTAGAGACTATTCGTGCTCGAATTGTGGACGGCTGTGATACAATACGCCATTCTCCAGGGCTGCATCAGCACATCATGGATACCATGCGATGGATGGTGGATGCATGTATCCTCGCTAACGGAGGACATTTTGAACATTTCCTGAACAAAGTGTTACAGCAACAGAACGTACCAGCGTGACTTGATTGTATCCATTCCATGATTAATGTGATTTGAAGAGAAGTAATAAAATGAGCTCTAACATGGAAAGTAAGCGTTTCAGGACACATGTCCACATATTCCTCACACACAAAGAAAGAAAAAGTTTCCTGAAGGTTTGGCCGTACCTTTTTGTAACACGCTGTATTCTAGGATGGCTATGTCATCTGGGAACCAGAAGTCAATGAAAGAAACTTTCTGCCCACATCTTAACAGCCCCTGCTTACTTCGTCAATCACCTCTCCCGTGTGGTGTTATAACGAGCACCCGTGGGAAACGAGACAGGTCGGAGAGCGAGCAGTGCGGGCGCAAGATGCTGCGACCGAGGCAGCCCGCGTTTGGGTTTTTCTGCTCCCTGCCGCCCACGCGGCGCCCCATTTGACGGCACCAGGATCATTAGAGGCAGCTGCTCTGCAAAGGAGGCGCGGAGAGGCGTCTAGAGGTGCAAGCGGAGCGTCTACCAAAAGAACTAGCGGACGAGGCGGAGGCGTAAGACGTACGGCGCTACCTGCAGGGTGTTTTGGCGGCTTGGGAAAAGATCTCCGCCTGACACAGATGGAGCTTTGGGCGCCATTACATTTGTTTGTGATCTCACGTGTTGCTGTTGTGGTCTTCAGTTTCGAGACATGTTTGATCCACTGAAGTTAAAATCTTCTGGGTTATTAGGCCGCGTCATGTTTCTTCTAAAATGTTCGACGTTTCGACCCCTCTCCTGGGATCTTCCTCAGGATCTTTTGGTGCCCACTACTGCTAGAACACTGTCAGAGACGATTTTTTCCTTTATTGTTATTTTAAACACCTCTACAGCAGGCGGGCTGGCAGCAGCATCCTACGCTGCTCTTCAGCCTCAGATTTAACAATGAGAAAACAGAAAGAAGACACATAAAAGACTGAACAACGGGCAAAAAACAGTAGACACAGAATACAAAAAACACGAAGCTGTTCACACTCGACGAAAAACACTAAAAACTGTCGGCACGGCGCACAAACACTGACGACTTCGACGGCACTTGTGAACGTAGGAACGCGAATGGGAACACTAAACACAAACACGAACACGATGTCACACACACGAGAAACTGATGGCGATGATCTCCGGCGCGCGAATGTCCACGTAACGTGTACGAGTCTGGCGACCTGCCAAGAGGGGAAGAAGGGGGTGAGGGTGAGGGGAGAGCAAAGATGCCAATGGCAGAGGAGATGGTAGGAGGAATGGTGGTATGGGGGTAGGGGAAGCCCGGGGGAGGAGTAGGGAGAGAGGGAGGACAAAGGGGAGAGGAGGGAGAGAGGGTGCCCAAAGGAACAAACACAGGAAGAGGGAGGGAGGATCAAAGTTGGAAGGAGGGGTAGACGGAGGGGAGGAGGGCATCATCAAGGAGGGGGAGCTGGCGGAAGCCACCTTTGGAGAGGGTACAGAGAGTGGAGAGATGTCGAGCAGGTGGGATGTGGAAATACAGGCGCGGCAGCGGACGGGGGCGAGAGAGGATGGGAGAGACCAGCGGGTGTGGAGGATCGAGTTTACGGGAGGTGTAGAGGCTCCGTATCCGTTCGAGGAAAAGGAGGTGGTGGGGGAACGAAATAAGGTCATACAGGATACACGTGGGGGAGGGGAGACGGATGCGATAGGCAAGGCGAAGAGCATGGCGTTCTAGGATCTGAAGGGATTCGTAAAAGGTAGAGGGAGTGGAGATCCAGGCAGGGTGGGCGTAGCAAAGGATAGGGCGAATGAGGGATTTATAGGTATGGAGGATGGTGGAGGGATCCAGACCCCAGGTACGGCCGGAAAGGAGCTTGAGGAAACGGAGTCGGGAGCGTGCATTGGCTTGGATTGTCTGGAGGTGGGGGGTCCAGGAGAGGCGGCGGTCTAGGGTGACACCATGGTACTTAAGGGTGCGGGTGAGGGCAATAGGACGGCCATAGATGGTGATAAAGAAATTGAGGAGGTGGAAGGAAGGGGTGGTTTTGCCTAAAATGATCGCCTGGGTTTTGGAAGGATTGACCTTAAGCAACCACTGGTTGCACCGAGTGGTGAACCGGTCAAGATGGGACTGGAGAAGGTGTTGGGTGCGCTGCAGGGTGCGGGTGAGGCCAAGGAAGGCGGTGTCATCGGCGTTCAGAGACGAGTGTCGCGTCCACTTATAAAAGGGGAATTTTCTGGCGTTCGAGCTGGAGAAGTGATAGTATTGGTTAAAATACATGTGGCTGCCATTGGTGGGCCATAGTCATAGGCTAATACAGAAGAAGGGGCGTTGGTAGCTCATCTCCTGTGGATTCCATCGGCGGTCATCGTCATTGGATACAAAAGGCACTGTTCCACACTTACGCTGGAGAAGGGTTATTGGTTGAAATACCTGCTACCGCTATTTGGTTGGTCGTCATCAGTGGCTAGATTCTAAACGGACAGAGCAAGAGAGGGGGAATGTTTACCCAAAATATTATTGTCCGCTGAGGTGACTTGCAGCACGTTGTTTATGCTGCTCCCACAACGCGGCCGCGTATTTACTTCCTTGATGGCGGGGAGCCACGATGCCGGAAGCCTATAGCCCTCCTCTCTATTGAAATTAAATGAATTCTTAAACATGTATAGAAGAAAGATGCGAGAAGCGGTTGAAATTTCTGTTTCTTTAGCCAGTACACGTACGTTATTAAAATCGATGACAGAGCCACAGTTCTCGTGATGTTCCGCTACTGCCGATTTTGCACTTTGATTTAGCCGCATGTGCCGTTCATGTTCCTTAATGCGTTCTTTAACAGTTCTTCCCGTTTCGCCTATATACACTTTGCCGCAGCCACATGACACTTGATAGACGCCTGCATTGTGGAGGTAATCAGGTGCATTCATTTCCCGTCGGAAAAAGTCTTTTATTTTGACTAAAGAAAGATGTCTGAATACCATTTTTCTTTAAAATTCTGCTTATACGGTCAGTGACCCCAAAAACGAACGGTAACCTGACGGAGTGGGAAGGCGGTTCCTCGTCATTCTTCTTAGCGTTCTAAATATTCCACCTAAAAGCCCTGTCGATTGAATAACTATCATACCCACTTGCCTTCAATGTCCTCTTTAAAAAATTCAACTCCGATTCTAAGTTGTTGTCATCGCTGATACGGAAGGCACGTGAAGGCAGAGTGTTGAGTACTGCTTGCTTCTGGGCTGGGTGGTGGTGCGAAGTGGCATCTAAATATCTGTTTGTGTTGGTCGGCTTTCTGTACACTCTGTGACCTAGAGTGTTATCAGATCGTCTGTATACCAACACATCTAGGAACGGGAGACCGACCTCTCTCTCAACCTCCAAGGTGAATTTCATTTTGGGGTGAATTCCATTTAAGAATTTTTGGAACGTATGAAGTTGTTGTTCTCCGTGTGGTCATATAACAAATGTATCGTCCACGTAGCGGAGCCAGCAAGAAGGCTTCAGAGGAGCACTACTTAACGCCTGTTGCTCAAAATGTTCCATAAAAACGTCAGCTGCAACTGGCGAAATGGCTGAACCCATAGCAAGGCCGTCAGCCCGTTCATAGAATTCACCAATGTACTTAAAATAGCTCGAGCGAAGACATAATTTAATTAAGTCACAAACATCTGGAGCAACATTCTTTGTTATGATCCATCTCTCAAAGCTAACATACCCAGTGCAAGCCTCTTGGTCTCAGCATAACTACTGTGACCTGCTTACAGTATTCCAGCCTTGGTTTCGCTCTGAAAATTCTACCTTCAACGCTTATCCTGAGGCATAGAGGTACCGTCTGTTTGCTAATGGAGATGTTTTCAATCAACCAATCTCTTCTTGTACTCAAATCCTGTCACAAATTTCTTTTCCCCTCAATTGTCCCCCCACCCCCAATCATCTGTAGTACTGTGGTTGCACGAAATGGTGAGACTAATGGAAAGTTTGATTGCAATGATAAAATTGGCTGCGAGTATGCATCGTTTCCCCCAAAGGGCCGGCAATGTTAAATCTCACCAGCAGTTCTATTGTTGTCCCGACCGCGTTCGGCGTCAGGCTCCACCACTTCTAGTTGGAGTTTCAGTATTCCAATTCATAATAAAGAGAAACAACAGGGCAAGGCTACAAACCAAGGAAAAACAGACAGATCTGGTAAAATGTTGTATATATTAATCAATGAAGAACAAAGTAACTGACAAGGGGAGCCCAGGTGGTTGGCATCACAGATACACTTCAGACTTTGTACACCTTCAGTAGGGCGATAAACAGAGTAGTAAGCTGCACTACTCTAGCAACTCCGAGAAAATCACTAGAGAAGGCTTACTTCTCTGTCAGTGGTGTATCGGTGAGTAGGTGCCAGACGTTAGAGTTCATGGTGGTCAGTTGGTTAGCGTTCGAACTGCGTAAAAGGAGCATGTAAGAGGCGACGGTTTGACTCCTGCTCAGACTTAATTTTTAAGCTTTTTTTGATTATATTCTTTTGATCACTGGCCATATTTAATTTATATGGCATTTGAGAGACAATATAAACACGTGTACTTGCATGAAGGTTCAGTGAACTCCATGTTATTTGACTACTTACTATTTTTAATTAAATTTAAGTGTTAGAACAAACACATTTATAACTGTTAAGTAAATCAAGAAACATGTAAGGTTTTACAGAAAGCGTCTGCCTGTCGTGATTTGCGAAATCACTATTACATGCAATCTGGTAATGTAACCAGAGCACCTCGATGCTTTGAACTGCAGACACAGAGGCAGTTAATCTGCGTAGCAGTGGAACCTTATTAATGTACCAAGAACGAATTGTGTAGGTGCAATTTTTTTTAATGTCACAAAATTTACACCTGTACTACAAAAGTGAAAGTTTGAGTGGGAGACGAACCGTCGCCCCATACACGTTCATCTTACGTAGCTCGAACACTAACCATTTGAACACCATGAAATCTAACATCTGGTACCTACGCAGAGATACATCAATTACATAATAGACGCTGAAAACTTCTCTTGCGATTTTCTCGGAACTGACAGAGTAGTGTACCTTGTTTTAATGGCCTACTAAAGGTGTACAAAGTTTGAAATTAATCCGTGATCCCAACGTCGTGACGTCCCCTTGTGAGAGGTGGCCTGTTACAACTGAATAACAGTTATTGCACACAAATGAAGCTGAGAAACTATCTGCAGCACGACTAGTTGTCGCCAAAGACACGGGCATAGTGATGAATGATTTAACTATGATTTAAGAGAGAGTTGCGCCGAAAGATACTTCAAATGCTAATACACACACCAAAGAAAGTTTTTCATCGCCTCGGCTCCGAGAGTTCCGGAACCTGTGTAGAAAAATGGAATAGAGATTAACATAAACATCATTTCCGCCCTTTTTATTGCTCAGGAAAACCGCACATTGGACCATTATCTTTGGAGGTCTTCTACAAATCATACGGCTGTTGGTAAATTATTGCATCAAGCTATCATAGCTAACACTTGGTTTAAGAATCACGATAGAAGGTTGTATACATGGAAGAACCCTGGAGATACTAAAAGGTATCAGATAGATTATATAATGGTAAGACAGAGATTTAGGAACCAGGTTTTAAATTGTAAGACATTTCCAGGGGCAGATGTGGACTCTGACCACAATCTATTGGTTATGACCTGTAGATTAAAACTGAAGAAACTGGAAAAAGATGGTAATTTAAGGAGATGGGACCTGGATAAACTGAAAGAACCAGAGGTTGTACAGAGTTTCAGAGAAAGCATAAGGGAACAATTGACAGGAATGGGGGAAAGAAATACAGTAGAAGAAGAATGGGTAGCTTTGAGGGATGAAGTAGTGAAGGCAGCAGAGGATCAAGTAGGTAAAAAGACGAGGGCTAGTAGAAATCCTTGGGTAACAGAAGAAATATTAAATTTAATTGATGAAAGGAGAAAATATAAAAATGCAGTAAATGAAGCAGGCAAAAAGGAATACAAACGTCTCAAAAATGAGATCGACAGGAAGGGCAAAATGGCTAAGCAGAGATGGCTAGAGGACAAATGTAAAGATGTAGAGGCTTATCTCACTAGGGGTAAGATAGATACTGCCTACAGGAAAATTAAAGAGACCTTTGGAGATAAGAGAACCACTTGTATGAACATCAAGAGCTCAGATGGAAACCCAGTTCTAAGCAAAGAAGGGAAAGCAGAAAGGTGGAAGGAGTATATAGAGGGTCTATACAAGGGCGATGCACTTGAGGACAATATTATGGAAATGGAAGAGGATGTAGATGAAGATGAAATGGGAGATACGATACTGCGTGAAGAGTTTGACAGAGCACTGAAAGACCTGAGTCGAAACAAGGCCCCCGGAGTAGACAACATTCCATTGGAGCTACTGACGGCCTTGGGAGAGCCAGTCCTGACAAAACTCTACCATCTGGTGAGCAAGATGTATGAAACAGGCGAAATACCCTCAGACTTCAAGAAGAATATAATAATTCCAATCCCAAAGGAAGCAGGTGTTGACAGATGTGAAAATTACCGAACAATCAGTTTAATAAGCCACAGCTGCAAAGTACTGACACGAATTCTTTACAGGCGAATGGAAAAACTAGTAGAAGCCGACCTCGGGGAAGATCAGTTTGGATTCCGTAGAAATACTGGAACACGTGAGGCAATACTGACCTTACGACTTATCTTAGAAGAAAGATTAAGGAAAGGCAAACCTACGTTTCTAGCATTTATAGACTTAGAGAAAGGTTTTTACAGTGTTGACTGGAATACTCTTTCAAATTCTGAAGGTGGCAGGGGTAAAATATAGGGAGCGAAAGGCTATTTACAATTTGTACAGAAACCAGATGGCAGTTATAAGAGTCGAGGACATGAAAGGGAAGCAGTGGTTGGGAAGGGAGTGAGACAGGGTTGTAGCCTCTGCCAGATGTTATCCAATCTGTATATTGAGCAAGCAGTAAAGGAAACAAAAGAAAAATTTGGAGTAGGAATTAAAATCCATGGAGAAGAAATATAAACTTTGAGGTTCGCCGATGACATTGTAATTCTGTCAGAGACAGCAAAGGACTTGGAAGAGCAGTTGAAGGGAATGGATGGTGTCTTGAAGGGAGGATATAAGATGAACATCAACAGAAGCAAAACGAGGATAATGGAATGTAGTCGAATTAAGTCGGGTGATGTTGAGGGTATTAGATTAGGAAATGAGACACTTAAAGTAGTAAAGGAGTTTTGCTATTTGGGGAGCAAAATAACTGATGGTGGTCGAAGTAGAGAGGATATAAAATGTAGACTGGCAATGGGAAGGAAAGCGTTTCTGAGGAAGAGAAAATTGTTAACATCGAGTATAGATTTAAGTGTCAGGAAGTCATTTCTGAAAGTATTTGTATGGAGTGTAGCCATGTATGGAAGTGAAACATGGATGGTAAATAGTTTGGACAAGAAGTGAATAGAAGCTTTTGAATTGTGGTGCTACAGAAGAATTCTGAAGATTAGATGGGTAGATCACGTAACTAATGAGGAGGCATTGAATAGGATTGGGGAGAAGAGAAGTTTGTGGCACAACTTGACCAGAAGAAGGGATCGGTTGGTAGGACATGTTCTGAGGCAGCAAGGGATCACCAATTTAGTATTGGAGGGCAGCGTGGAGGGTAAAAATCGTAGGGGGAGACCAAGACAAATGCCTCGCCAATATGCTGCCGATATGGTTGCACTGTCGGTCGGAGAATGGCATTTGCATATCGTAGAGCCGTTACAGTGCCTTCCATGACCACCAGAGGTGTACGTGGGCCCCACATAATGCCGCACCATAACACCAGAGAACCTCCTCCTTGCTGCACTCGGTGGTCAGTGTGTCTAAGGCGTTCAGCCAAACCGGGTTGCCTCGAAACACGTCTGGCGATGGTCTGGTTTAAGGCATCGTCTCACAGCTCTGCTCTTCCGTTCTTGCGACACTCATCGGTGAAGAGAACGGGATGCCAATCCTGAGCGATCCTTTCGGCATGTTGTTGGGCCCATCTGTACCGCGGTGCATGATGTTGTGTTTGCAAAGGTGGAACGCGTCAATGGACGTCGGGTATGTAGTTGGGCATCATGCAGCCTGTTGCATACAGTTTGAGTCGTAACATGACGTCCTGTGGCTGCACGAAAAGCATGATTGGCTGGGAGGAATCCTGACAGCAACGCCTCCATTTCATACTCCGTAGGTAGCCGTCATCCACTGTAGTAATAATAGTAGTAGTAGTAGTAGTAGTAGTAGTAGCCCTGGGGCGGCCAGAGCGAGGCATGTCATAGACAGTTCCTGTCTCTCTGTATCTCCTCCATGTCCGAACAACGTCGCTTTGGTTCACTCCGGAACTCCTGGACACGTCCCTTGCCGAGAGCCCTTCCTGGCACGAAGTAACAATGCGGACGTAACCGAACCGCGGTATTGACCGTCTAGGCATGGTGGAACTACAGACGGCATGGTTGAATTACAGACAACACGAGCTGTGTACCTCCTTCGTGGTGGAATGACTGGAACTGATTGGCTGTCGGATCCCCTCTGTCTAATAGGCGCTGCTCATGCACGGTTGTTTACGTCTTTGGGCGGGTTTAGTGACATCTCTGAACAGTCAAAGACACTGTGTTTGTGATGCATTATCCACAGTCAACGTCTATCCTCAAGAGTTCTAGGAACCGGGTTGATGCAAAACCTTTTTGGACGTGTGTACATAGTCATGAGAACTGAGGATACCGGTCCTGGAAAAAGCGGTTTAGCTTGCTACTTCAGCAACACGATACGTTGACCGAACCTATGGGTCTGTACATGCGTTACTGCGTCGCGTCGGAATTTTTACTGATTAGCACACGGAAACTGATTACTCACCGTACTTTAGCGAGTCACGCCACCAATGGCCACTACCGACACAAGAAGCGTGAATATACAGGGTGTTTCAAAAATGACCGGTATATTTGAAACGGCAATAAAAACTAAGCGAGCAGCGATAGAAATACACCGTTTGTTGCAATATGCTTGAGACAACAGTACATTTTCAGGCGGACAAACTTTCGAAATTACAGTAGTTACAATTTTCAACAACAGATGGCGCTGCAAGTGATGTGAAAGATATAGAAGACAACGCAGTCTGTGGGTGCGCCATTCTGTACGTCGTCTTTCTGCTGTAAGCGTGTGCTGTTCACAACGTGCAAGTGTGCTGTAGACAACATGATTTATTCCTTAGAACAGAGGATTTTTCTGGTGTTGGAATTCCACCGCCTAGAACACAGTGTTGTTGCAACAAGACGAAGTTTTCTACGGAGGTTTAATGTAACCAAAGGACCGAAAAGCGATACAATAAAGGATCTGTTTGAAAAATTTCAACGGACTGGGAACGTGACGGATGAACGTGCTGGAAAGGTAGGGCGACCGCGTATGGCAACCACAGAGGGCAACGCGCAGCTAGTGCAGCAGGTGATCCAACAGCGGCCTCGGGTTTCCGTTCGCCGTGTTGCAGCTGCGGTCCAAATGACGCCAACGTCCACGTATCGTCTCATGCGCCAGAGATTACACCTCTATCCATACAAAATTCAAACGCGGCAACCCCTCAGCGCCACTACCATTGCTGCACGAGAGACATTCGCTAACGATATAGTGCACAGGATTGAAGACGGCGATATGCATGTGGGCAGCATTTGGTTTACTGACGAAGCTTATTTTTACCTGGACGGCTTCGTCAATAAACAGAACTGGCGCATATGGGGAACCGAAAAGACCCATGTTGCAGTCCCATCGTCCCTGCATCCTCAAAAAGTACTGGTCTGGGCCGCCATTTCTTCCAAAGGAATCATTGGCCCATTTTTCAGATCCGAAACGATTACTGCATCACGCTATCTGGACATTCTTCGTGAATTTGTGGCGGTACAAACTGCCTCAGACGACACTGCGAACACCTCGTGGTTTATGCAAGATGGTGCCCGGCCACATCGCACGGCCGACGTCTTTGATTTCCTGAATGAATATTTCGATGATCGTGTGATTGCTTTGGGCTATCCGAAACATACAGGAGGCGGCGAGGATTGGCCTCCCTATTCGCCAGACACTTTCTGTGGGGACACTTGAAAGACCAGGAGTACCGCCAGAATCCAGAAACAATTGAACAGCTGAAGCAGTACATCTCATCTGCATGTGAAGCCATTCCGCCAGACACGTTGTCAAAGGTTTCGGGTAATTTCATTCAGAGACTACACATTATTTTTGCTACGCATGGTGGATATGTGGAAAATATCGTACTATAGAGGTTCCCAGACCGCAGCGCCATCTGTTGTTGAAAATTGTAACTACTGTAATTTCGAAAGTTTGTCTGCCTGAAAATGTACTGTTGTCCCAAGCATATTGCAACAAACGGTGTATTTCTATCGCTGCTCGTTTAGTTTTTATTGCAGTTTCAAATATACCGGTCATTTTTGAAACACCCTGTATGTGCTTAATGGCAATTCACTAGCTGACGATGCTCACGGACCTACACCAACTAAGGACAAGACTTCATATGGGCCGTCTCTCTCGTTCTTGTAAAAAAAAAACCATCAACAAGAAGAGCAGGCGCCGTGACACACCTAACACGTGTGTCTCTTGCGGATTTGTTCTGGCTCATGTGGGTAGTGCCTGTGACCCATAGGCTGGGACACCTGGAATAGCGGATTTTCCATGTAAACGGTGAGCAGGGTGTGACCTTTCACTGCTAGTGGAAAAGGACTGAAATGAAAACTAACGGCCACCTTGGCCTTCCTGCCTCATATTTTACAAACTCTTAAAATTTTTCGACACCTTGTTTAATTAGTATAATCTCTTCACGAGCGGGGAGCCTTGTGCTATGTAGCTAGGTAGTACAAAACATCAGTGCTACAGTATCACATTTCAAAAGCTTCTGTTCACTTTTAGTGTGAATTGCTTATTCACCACTTTCAACTTCCTCGTAAGTCCACGTTCCAGACAAATCTCTTCAAGGAATACTTCCAAATATTTAAAGTTCTATTCTTTGTTAACAGATGCCTGTTTTTCAGAAATGCTTTACTTACTATATATCCAGCGTTTATTTTATTTCCGCTCTACTGGAGCCATCGATAGTTATTTTGCAGCCAAAACAGCAAAACTGATCTGGGGGAGAGTTTTGTACCCAGACGGTAGTGTACCTAGGAACACACGGACTTATTTGGTCGGTACTTCCGTCCAGTGACTGATTTCAAAATCACATGAAGAAATGCGTGCTGGAGACTGCCATAAGAAGTTTCCTCCATTTTCTGCAGTTTTTGTGGTTAGGTATGAGGCTACTTTAGAAAACGTTTAGTACAAGGTACTTCTTGGTTCGGAGAATATTACGCGAATTAGGGAAAAATATTTACTCTTTGAAAATTATTTGCTCTTTGTCTTTCGAACTTTATCATATTTGTGAAAATGCTTTTATTACTTGAATACACTAAGCAGATTCAGAAGGATGTAGGTTGCAGTAAGTACTGGGAGATGAAGAAGCTTGCACAGGATAGAGTACCATGGAGAGCTGCATCAAACCAGTCTCAGGACTGAAGACCACAACAACAACAACAACAAGTTCTAGGGGACTGATGACCTGAGATGTTAAGTCCCATAGTGCTCAGAGCCATTTGAACCATTTTTTGAAAACTGCACGACTTATCGTGTGTTCGAGGATTTCTGTTGTGTGTATCTTCAACACATGGTAGATCAATGTGAAACCATGTCCAGACATCGTGTGTGGCCACCCCTCATTGCAGCTCTCGGGCGTCGTAGGCTGGGCAGACTGGTAAGACAAGGCAGGCGGCGAAATGTGGCGGAACTAACGTCAGAACTTAATGCTGGGCAGAGAACAAGTGTGCCAGAACACACAGTGCACCCATCATTCCTAATGATGGTACTCCGCAGCAGACGATCCAATGTTAACATGACGATGTCGGCAACTAAGAGTGCCTCTGAGCCAACGTCCAGTGCCGATGATCACGTGCCCATTTCAGAGCGTTGTGTGATCTGATGAATCGCTACACATTCTTCATCATGCCGATGGGAGGGCGCGAATCCATCGCCTTTCAGGGGAACAGCTCCTTGACACCTGCACTGCGGGACAGAGACACGCTGGAGGCGACTGCATTATGCTCTGGGGATCATTCAGATGGGCATCCATTGTGAGATTTGGCAATACTCTCTTAGGATTTAAAGGTTGGCTACAGCGCGCATACACAAGCTCTGGAATCTAAGATATTGTTGTCGCACTTCGCAGCGCACGGCTTAACTAGTGGCAGTTTTGAGGCCAGTGTAGGAGCCCGCGTGCTGTGGTGCGCACGTGTGTTGGGTGAGGGGTCGTACTGCTGTGTCCGCCAGCAGCGACACAGGATTTGGTAGTGAGTTGATATTTTTTATAATTTGCAGCGGCTTATTAATTTATCAAAATTACCATCTGCTGCTACGCACATACACAAACCCTTTTCTTTAATCTATTCGCCTAACAATGGCTTCCCCTAAGAATTCAACTCCTATCATTAAGTTTTGATTTTTCTCATTGATTTCTTTTGTAATTGTCATGGAATTGTTTCATAATGCATTTAACTGAGAAGTATTTCAATCTGTCTCAAGAGTTTGATTAATTTGTAATATTGCTTTAATGCCACTGAACAATCGCTTCGTATGTAAATCTGCCTCCAAAGAGTTTCTAGCGTTTTGTTAACTGAATGAGAAAGAATCGCTTTCAGAATATAGTTTATTACTTGTTTGGATTATCATTTATCGACTTTAGATTTATCAAACCCTTTCTCTTGAAATATATATAGTTGTAGTAAGCAGCAGCAGCCTCAGCAACAGCAGGAGCCGCCATACAGAACATGCAGTGCACTTAGCATGAATAATAGTTTTTTTATGGTTTTGTTAAATAATGGAATGCAGCAGATCAAGCAGAGACAGTCGAAAGACCAAGTAAGTTATTTGTTGCGCACAGGACCAATTTAAAAAAAATAAAGAAAGTTAACAAGAGTAAAAGCACGGGATTTTCAGTAGAAAACACGAGATAAGAAGATAGAGCTCGCGACTTTCAATGGGTCCAGTGGAGTTCTTGCAAGGCACGATGACTAACCAGTGTACGATACACCTTGACAAAGACCACGTGCACCCCTTCGTAACGATGATGTTTCCCGACGACAGTGACATTTTGCAACAAGATAAAGCGCCACATCACAAGGCCACGAGTATGACGGATTGGTTCGAGGGACACAGTGGCGAGTTGCAAGTGATGTGCTGGCTTCCAAACTCGCCAGATCTGAACCCGATCGAACACACTTGGGATGTGATTGAACGTAGCGTCGGAGCTCATCGTCCCCCTCCCCCGAGTTTATGGAAATTAGGCGACCTGTGTGTGAAGATACGGTGCCAGCTCCCTCCAGCAACCTAACAAAGCCTCATTGCTTCCGTGCCATTACGCTTTGCCTCTGTTATGAGTGTCAAAGGTGGACATACCGATTATTAGGCAGCTGGTCATTATGTTCTGGCTGATCGGTGTGTACACTTCGCTTATCGCATTACGTGCCTGCAACGCCACACGGCTGCATCGAGTGTCGCGGCTATATACATGGTGATTTTTATTAACCTCAGAAGCTTAGTGGACGATGCGGAGACTAGTAATTTAATATAACGCACATGGGGGTCGTTAATGTCGGGAAATAACCCAATAGTGGACCATATATGTTCACCATGTGACGTCACCAGATGACATACCTCGCCGCACTTGCAGCAGTGAGGCTATGGATTCGAATCTTGCGTCTGGCAGGCGTTTAGACAGTTATGTACTTACATAGAGGTAATATTCATTATTTTGTTTACCAGCCTTGCAGTCTCCGCTAGTTGACTGCAAAGTACAGTACAACAAAAACATACCATATTGCGTCACAAATAAATAAGTTTCCGAATTGCATCGCTACTAGTAAATGATCTACGTGTTTTTTGCTAAATAAACTCTGCAATCTAGAAAAGACGGGACAAGAGGATGGAAACACTAAATAAGAACAGATTTTGCTTGTTACAGCGAGAACATTAATTCTGTAACTTGTACATCTACAACAGATCACATGTACGAAACATGTTGGAAAACAGAATAGCCTAGCGGAGCGATGTGTGGCGCTGCCCCCTACCGGGGAGAGTGGGACCGACATGCCCAGCCGCTGCACATACGGCGACGCACGTCATCTGGTGATGGCATGTGTTCAACACTTAGACCATAAATATAATAGACTGGCCCTGACGTCATCTTCGTGGCTCCAACACCTCTGGGCTAAAGTCACGTGTATGTTGACAAAACATGGTTGTTTCGTGTTGCGATTATGGCTGTACTCGGCGTTTTGTCGGGGGAAATGGCATTACATTTCACGTGTGTTTCTATGATAGTGCCGATCTCCGGCGGTAATTCGATAGAATACCGCCCTTTGATTTGTGCTTTCACGGTACCAGTCGAAGTGATAGGTGTTGCAGGTGCCAGTCAGCCAGCGTTCCAGCCCAGCCCAGCAGCAGCAGCAGCAGCAGCGGCGGTCCCGGCCAGCAGCAGCAGCAGCAGCAGCAGCAGCAGCAGCGGTCCCGGCCAGCAGCAGCAGCAGCGGTCCTGGCCAGCAGCAGCAGCGGCGGTCCCGGCCAGCAGCAGCAGCAGCAGCGGTCCCGGCCAGCAGCAGCAGCAGCGGCGGTCCCGGCCAGCAGCAGCAGCAGCGGCGGTCCCGGCCAGCAGCAGCAGCAGCGGCAGCGGCGGTCCCGGCCAGCAGCAGCAGCAGCGGCAGCGGCGGTCCCGGCCAGCAGCAGCAGCAGCAGCAGCAGCAGCGGCAGCGGCGGTCCCGGCCAGCAGCAGCAGCAGCGGCAGCAGCGGTCCCGGCCAGCAGCAGCAGCAGCAGCAGCGGCAGCAGCGGCGGTCCCGGCCAGCAGCAGCAGCAGCAGCAGCAGCAGCGGCAGCGGCGGTCCCGGCCAGCAGCAGCAGCAGCAGCAGCAGCAGCGGCAGCGGCGGTCCCGGCCAGCAGCAGCAGCAGCAGCAGCAGCAGCAGCAGCAGCAGCAGCAGCAGCGGCAGCGGCGGTCCCGGCCAGCAGCAGCAGCAGCAGCGGCAGCGGCGGTCCCGGCCAGCAGCAGCAGCAGCAGCGGCAGCGGCGGTCCCGGCCAGCAGCAGCAGCAGCAGCGGCAGCGGCGGTCCCGGCCAGCAGCAGCAGCAGCAGCAGCGGCAGCGGCGGTCCCGGCCAGCAGCAGCAGCAGCAGCAGCGGCAGCGGCGGTCCCGGCCAGCAGCAGCAGCAGCAGCGGCAGCGGCGGTCCCGGCCAGCAGCAGCAGCAGCAGCGGCAGCGGCGGTCCCGGCCAGCAGCAGCAGCAGCAGCGGCAGCGGCGGTCCCGGCCAGCAGCAGCAGCAGCAGCGGCAGCGGCGGTCCCGGCCAGCAGCAGCAGCAGCAGCGGCAGCGGCGGTCCCGGCCAGCAGCAGCAGCAGCAGCGGCAGCGGCGGTCCCGGCCAGCAGCAGCAGCAGCAGCGGCAGCGGCGGTCCCGGCCAGCAGCAGCAGCAGCAGCGGCAGCGGCGGTCCCGGCCAGCAGCAGCAGCAGCAGCGGCAGCGGCGGTCCCGGCCAGCAGCAGCAGCAGCAGCGGCAGCGGCGGTCCCGGCCAGCAGCAGCAGCAGCAGCGGCAGCGGCGGTCCCGGCCAGCAGCAGCAGCAGCAGCGGCAGCGGCGGTCCCGGCCAGCAGCAGCAGCAGCAGCGGCAGCGGCGGTCCCGGCCAGCAGCAGCAGCAGCAGCGGCAGCGGCGGTCCCGGCCAGCAGCAGCAGCGGCAGCGGGAGCGGCAGCGGCGGTCCCGGCCAGCAGCAGCAGCGGCGGCAGCGGCGGTCCCGGCCAGCAGCAGCAGCAGCAGCGGCAGCGGCGGTCCCGGCCAGCAGCAGCAGCAGCAGCAGCAGCAGCGGCAGCGGCGGTCCCGGCCAGCAGCAGCAGCAGCAGCAGCAGCAGCAGCAGCAGCAGCAGCGGCAGCGGCGGTCCCGGCCAGCAGCAGCAGCAGCAGCAGCAGTAGCGGCAGCGGCGGTCCCGGCCAGCAGCAGCAGCAGCAGCAGCAGCGGCAGCGGCGGTCCCGGCCAGCAGCAGCAGCAGCAGCAGCAGCGGCAGCGGCGGTCCCGGCCAGCAGCAGCAGCAGCAGCAGCAGCGGCAGCGGCGGTCCCGGCCAGCAGCAGCAGCAGCAGCGGCAGCGGCGGTCCCGGCCAGCAGCAGCAGCAGCAGCGGCAGCGGCGGTCCCGGCCAGCAGCAGCAGCAGCAGCGGCAGCGGCGGTCCCGGCCAGCAGCAGCAGCAGCAGCAGCAGCGGCAGCGGCGGTCCCGGCCAGCAGCAGCAGCAGCAGCAGCAGCGGCAGCGGCGGTCCCGGCCAGCAGCAGCAGCAGCAGCGGCAGCGGCAGCGGCGGTCCCGGCCAGCAGCAGCAGCAGCAGCAGCAGCAGCGGCAGCGGCGGTCCCGGCCAGCAGCAGCAGCAGCAGCGGCAGCGGCGGTCCCGGCCAGCAGCAGCAGCAGCAGCGGCAGCGGCAGCGGCGGTCCCGGCCAGCAGCAGCAGCAGCAGCAGCAGCGGCAGCGGCAGCGGCGGTCCCGGCCAGCAGCAGCAGCAGCAGCAGCGGCAGCGGCAGCGGCGGTCCCGGCCAGCAGCAGCGGCAGCGGCAGCGGCGGTCCCGGCCAGCAGCAGCAGCGGCGGCAGCGGCGGTCCCGGCCAGCAGCAGCAGCAGCAGCGGCGGCAGCGGCGGTCCCGGCCAGCAGCAGCAGCAGCAGCGGCGGCAGCGGCGGTCCCGGCCAGCAGCAGCAGCAGCAGCGGCGGCAGCGGCGGTCCCGGCCAGCAGCAGCAGCAGCGGCGGCAGCGGCGGTCCCGGCCAGCAGCAGCAGCAGCGGCGGCAGCGGCGGTCCCGGCCAGCAGCAGCAGCAGCGGCGGCAGCGGCGGTCCCGGCCAGCAGCAGCAGCAGCAGCAGCAGCAGCGGCAGCGGCAGCGGCAGCGGCGGTCCCGGCCAGCAGCGGCAGCGGCAGCGGCGGTCCCGGCCAGCAGCGGCAGCGGCAGCGGCGGTCCCGGCCAGCAGCGGCAGCGGCAGCGGCGGTCCCGGCCAGCAGCAGCAGCGGCAGCAGCAGCGGCGGCAGCGGCGGTCCCGGCCAGCAGCAGCAGCAGCAGCGGCGGCAGCGGCGGTCCCGGCCAGCAGCGGCAGCGGCAGCGGCAGCGGCGGTCCCGGCCAGCAGCAGCAGCAGCAGCAGCAGCAGCGGCAGCAGCAGCGGCAGCGGCGGCCCCGGCCAGCAGCAGCAGCAGCAGCAGCGGCAGCGGCAGCGGCGGTCCCGGCCAGCAGCAGCAGCAGCAGCGGCAGCGGCAGCGGCGGTCCCGGCCAGCAGCAGCAGCAGCAGCGGCAGCGGCAGCGGCGGTCCCGGCCAGCAGCAGCAGCAGCAGCGGCAGCGGCGGCAGCGGCGGTCCCGGCCAGCAGCAGCAGCAGCAGCGGCGGCAGCGGCGGTCCCGGCCAGCAGCAGCAGCGGCGGCAGCGGCGGTCCCGGCCAGCAGCAGCAGCGGCGGCAGCGGCGGTCCCGGCCAGCAGCAGCAGCAGCAGCAGCGGCGGCAGCGGCGGTCCCGGCCAGCAGCAGCAGCAGCAGCAGCAGCGGCGGCAGCGGCGGTCCCGGCCAGCAGCAGCAGCAGCAGCAGCGGCGGCAGCGGCGGTCCCGGCCAGCAGCAGCAGCAGCAGCAGCAGCAGCGGCGGCAGCGGCGGTCCCGGCCAGCAGCAGCAGCAGCAGCAGCAGCGGCGGCAGCGGCGGTCCCGGCCAGCAGCAGCAGCAGCAGCAGCAGCAGCGGCAGCGGCGGTCCCGGCCAGCAGCAGCAGCAGCGGCAGCGGCGGTCCCGGCCAGCAGCAGCAGCAGCAGCAGCAGCGGCAGCGGCGGTCCCGGCCAGCAGCAGCAGCAG